>NC_091288.1:147895956-148496313 GCF_032444005.1 Ranitomeya imitator | reverse complement strand
TGTCATCTGCAACTGTGTCAAAAAAGGACCAGGCACTGCAAGTCTTGGGAGCGCCCTTTTTGGCTTTGGAAAGAGACAGGCTCCTAACGGGTGCCAAAGTGGAGGCTACAGGCTCCGCAGTCTTCCCCTCCCTCTCCCTCTTTGGCCCGTAAGGGGAAGCTCTTCCTCAGAGCTGCTCCCACCACCTTCCTGTTCCTCACGCCACGATGGGTCAAGGACCTCATCATCTCCACTACCCTCTGCCACTAACTGCTCCTCCTGGGTAGTCTCGGCAGCACAGTACGCATCAGAAAGCGGCACCTGAGTTTCATCATCAGATGCGTACTGCGCTGTGGTCACCGGAGGCACTGGCCCACCTGCCTCTTCAGAGTCAGAGAGATAAAGCTTTTGGGCATCACTGCACACTGCCTCTTCTTCCATTTCTCCAATGCTGCTTGGCTGGCCCCCTGTTTCCAAGCCAAGAGATTCAGAGAACAGAAGTAGAGACGGCTCCTGTCCTGGGCTCTCTGACTGCCTGGCCAATTTGGCAGGTGGTGAAGAGACAGATGGCTGCTCTCCAGTGCTCTGTGCCTGAGAGGATGTGGCACTAACTGAAGTCGATGCCGAGGCGTTAGCTGCCATCCACCCGACAACGGCTTCAATTTGGTCTTCACATAGCAGCGGTGCACGGCGCTCTCCGACAAAGCTGCGCATGAAGGACTGTTCCCTGCTGAAACTGAGTGACGACGAGTCACCGGCGCCCGCAGCAGGCACAGAATCACCACGTCCTCTCCCTGCTCCTCTCCCTGCTCCGCGCCCACGCCCACGTGCCTTACTCCCTGCCCTCTTCATCTTGGTTGACAGATAAAGATAAGCAGAAAAGTACTAAGGCCTTAGTGTGCTTATTCCTGAAATGCTCCTCCTAACAGGTGTAAGAAACACTAATGTTGTAAATTGTGGACTAAACTTTATTATTTTTCAAATGTGGCCTACACAAGTGTTAAGTTGTGTTTGGTGAACTTAACTTTTTTTTTGGTGCAGATCGGGCTACAGAGCTAGTTTAAATCACACGGAGACCGTGCAGACAGCCGTAAACGGCGCTGCAAGGCCAAAAAACCCTCCTCTAGGTTATCCTATATAGTGTTTTTCCACTATTTAGCTGGAGACGAGTGGAAAGACACTAATAGGAATTTTTTTTTTCAAATTTTAAACTGGCTGCACTATTTGAAAAAAAGGAAATTGTTTTTCAAGGTATGAGGCAGTAACGCACCCTGAGCTGAATCCAACCGGCTATGGCTGCACACAGACTACAGGGCGAGCTGCGCTCACACAGAGACCGTGCAGACAGCCGTAAACGGCGCTGCAAGGCCAACAAACCCTCCTCTAGGTTATCCTATATAGTGTTTTTCCACTATTTAGCTGGATACGAGTGGAAAGACACTAATAGGAATTTTTTTTTTCAAATTTTAAACAGGCTGCACTATTTGAAAAAAAGTAAAATTTTTCTCAAGGTATGACGCAGTAACGAACCCTGAGCTGAATCCAACCGGCTATGGCTGCACACAGACTACAGGGCGAGCTGGGCTCACACGGAGACCGTGCAGACAGCCGTAAACGGCGCTGCAAGGCCAAAAAACCCTCCTCTAGGTTATCCTATATAGTGTTTTTCCACTATTTAGCTGGATACGAGTGGAAAGACACTAATAGGAATTTTTTTTTTTCAAATTTTAAACAGGCTGCACTATTTGAAAAAAAGTAATATTTTTCTCAAGGTATGAGCCAGTAACGAACCCTGAGCTGAATCCAACCGGCTATGGCTGCACACAGACTACAGGGCGAGCTGGGCTCACACGGAGACCGTGCAGACAGCCGTAAACGGCGCTGCAAGGCCCAAAAACCCCCCTCTAGGTTATCCTATGTAGTGTTTTTCCACAATAGAGCTGGAGACTGGTGGAAAAACACTAATAGGAAATTTGAGAAAAAATGTGCAGCAGGCTGCACTAAGAGCAAAAAAGGACAACTGTGTGAGGCAGTGTGAACCCCCCCTGAGCTGAATACAACCGGGTATATGGCTGCACACAGACTACAGAGTGAGCTGCACACACACACACACACACAGAGACCTTGCAGAACGCTGTTAAAACAGCGCTGCAAGGCAAGAGCAAGGTGAACAGTGAAGAACACACAGCGTTTTGCTAAATTAGCCTTTGGAAAGGAAAATAAAGCAATTAGCTAGCTCGACTGGCCCTCAGTTAGAACACAGCGTCCTATCCCTAACTGAAATCACAGCAGAGTGAGCGCAAAATGGCGGCAGCGTTTTTTATAGTGCAGAGTGACATCATTTCAGCAGCCAATCCAAGCCTTGCCAGTACTTACATGCCCACCATGCTAAACAGGATGTGCCCACACTTCCAATCATTCCTCATTGGCTGCTGCGTTCAGTTTGAATTCTGGGAACTTCCGATTCCGGTATCCGATACGCGGGAAGTATCGGAATTCGGTATCGGAATTCCGATACCGCAAATATCGGCCGATACCCGATACTTGCGGTATCGGAATGCTCAACACTAGTCATAAGTCCCACTTACTGTTGAGCTAACTGTCTGGTCTGAGTCTGACCCTTCGCTACTACATCTGCTACCGGGTCTCCCACCTCGGTCACTCAACCCTGAGCTAACTGTTACGATAAGGTAATTCAGTACAACAATGGACATAGAGGTCAGAGCACATACAGTGACCTGACAATAACCCAAAAACATAGAACGAGCTCTGAGACGTGGGAACTCTGCTGACCGCAATCCCTAATCCTCTCCAACCACACTAGAGGCAGCCGTGGATTGCGCCTAACGCTCCCTATGCAACTCGGCACAGCCTGAGAAACTAGCTAGCCTGAAGATAGAAAATAGGCCTACCTTGCCTCAGAGAAATACCCCAAAGGAAAAGGCAGCCCCCACATGTAATGACTGTGAGTTAAGATGAAAAGACAAACGTAGTGATGAAATAGATTTAGCAAAGTGAGGCCCGACTTTCTGAACAGAGCGAGGATAGGAAAGGTAACTTTGCGGTCAACACAAAACCCTACAAAAACCAAGCAAAGGGGGCAAAAAGACCCTCCGTACCGAACTAACGGCACGGAGGTACACCCTCTGCGTCCCAGAGCTTCCAGCAAGCAGAAAAAAACAAATAGACAAGCTGGACAGAAAAAAACAGCAAACAAAATAGCAAAGAGGAACTTAGCTATGCAGAGCAGCAGGCCACAGGAACGATCCAGGAGGAAACAGGTCCAATACTAGAACATTGACTGGAGGCCAGGATCAAGGCACTAGGTGGAGTTAAATAGAGCAGCACCTAACGACTTCACCACATCACCTGAGGAAGGAAACTCAGAAGCCGCAGTACCACTTTCCTCCACCAACGGAAGCTCACAGAGAGAATCAGCCGAAGTACCACTTGTGACCACAGGAGGGAGCTCTGCCACAGAATTCACAACAGTACCCCCCCCTTGAGGAGGGGTCACCGTACCCTCACCAGAGCCCCCAGGACGACCAGGATGAGCCACATGAAAGGCACGAACAAGATCAGGGGCATGGACATCAGAGGCAAAGACCCAGGAATTATCTTCCTGAGCATAACCCTTCCACTTAACCAGATACTGGAGTTTCCGTCTTGAAACACGAGAATCCAAAATCTTCTCCACAATATACTCCAACTCCCCCTCCACCAAAACCGGGGCAGGAGGATCAACAGATGGAACCATAGGTGCCACGTATCTCCGCAACAATGACCTATGGAATACGTTATGTATGGAAAAAGAATCTGGAAGGGTCAGACGAAAAGACACAGGATTAAGAACCTCAGAAATCCTATACGGACCAATGAAACGAGGTTTAAACCTAGGAGAGGAAACCTTCATAGGAATATGACGAGAAGATAACCAAACCAAATCCCCAACACGAAGTCGGGGACCCACACAGCGTCTGCGATTAGCGAAACGTTGAGCCTTCTCCTGGGACAAGGTCAAATTGTCCACTACATGAGTCCAAATCTGCTGCAACCTGTCCACCACAGTATCCACACCAGGACAGTCCGAAGACTCAACCTGCCCTGAAGAGAAACGAGGATGGAACCCAGAGTTGCAGAAAAACGGCGAAACCAAGGTAGCCGAGCTGGCCCGATTATTAAGGGCGAACTCAGCCAAAGGCAAAAAGGACACCCAGTCATCCTGATCAGCAGAAACAAAGCATCTCAGATATGTTTCCAAAGTCTGATTGGTTCGTTCGGTCTGGCCATTAGTCTGAGGATGGAAAGCCGAGGAAAAAGACAAGTCAATGCCCATCCTACCACAAAAGGCTCGCCAAAACCTCGAAACAAACTGGGAACCTCTGTCAGAAACGATATTCTCTGGAATGCCATGTAAACTAACCACATGCTGGAAGAACAATGGCACCAAATCAGAGGAGGAAGGTAATTTAGACAAGGGTACCAAATGGACCATCTTAGAGAAGCGATCACAGACCACCCAAATGACTGACATCTTTTGAGAGACGGGAAGATCTGAAATAAAATCCATAGAGATATGTGTCCAAGGCCTCTTCGGGACCGGCAAGGGCAAAAGCAACCCACTGGCACGAGAACAGCAGGGCTTAGCCCGAGCACAAATCCCACAGGACTGCACAAAAACACGCACATCCCGCGACAGAGATGGCCACCAAAAGGATCTAGCCACTAACTCTCTGGTACCAAAGATTCCAGGATGACCAGCCAACACCGAACAATGAACCTCAGAGATAATTTTATTCGTCCACCTATCAGGGACAAACAGCTTCTCCGCTAAGCAACGATCAGGTTTATTAGCCTGAAATTTTTGCAGCACCCGCCGCAAATCAGGGGAGATGGCAGACACAATTACTCCCTCTTTGAGGATACCCACCGGCTCAGATAAACCCGGAGAGTCGGGCACAAAACTCCTAGACAGAGCATCCGCCTTCACATTGTTAGAGCCCGGAAGGTACGAAATCACAAAGTCAAAATGGGCAAAAAACAGCGACCAACGAGCCTGTCTAGGATTTAACCACTTGGCAGACTCGAGATAAGTCAAGTTCTTATGATCAGTCAAGACCACCATGCGATGCTTAGCTCCTTCAAGCCAATGACGCCACTCCTCGAATGCCCACTTCATGGCCAGCAATTCTCGATTGCCCACATCATAATTTCGCTCAGCAGGTCAAAACTTCCTGGAAAAGAAGGCGCATGGTTTCATCACCGAGCAATCAGAACTTCTCTGCGACAAAACAGCCCCTGCTCCAATCTCAGAAGCATCAACCTTGACCTGGAATGGAAGCGAAACATCTGGTTGACACAACACAGGGGCAGAAGAAAAACGACGCTTCAACTCTTGAAAAGCTTCCACAGCAGCAGAAGACCAATTGACCACATCAGCACCCTTCTTGGTCAAATCGGTCAATGGTTTAGCAATACTAGAAAAATTGCAGATGAAGCGACGATAAAAATTAGCAAAGCCCAGGAACTTTTGCAGACTTTTCAGAGATGTCGGCTGAGTCCAATCATGGATGGCTTGGACCTTAACAGGGTCCATCTCGATAGTAGAAGGGGAAAAGATGAACCCTAAAAATGAAACCTTCTGAACACCAAAGAGACACTTTGATCCCTTCACAAACAAAGAATTAGCACGCAGGACCTGAAACACCGTTCTGACCTGCTTCACATGAGACTCCCAATCATCCGAGAAGATCAAAATGTCATCCAAGTACACAATCAGGAATTTATCCAGGTACTCTCGGAAGATGTCATGCATAAAGGACTGAAACACTGATGGAGCATTGGCAAGTCCGAATGGCATTACTAGATACTCAAAGTGGCCCTCGGGCGTATTAAATGCAGTTTTCCATTCATCGCCTCGCCAAACGTAGAGATGAAATAGATTTAGCAAAGTGAGGCCCGACTTTCTGAACAGAGCGAGGATAGGAAAGGTAACTTTGCGGTCAACACAAAACCCTACAAAAACCATGCAAAGGGGGCAAAAAGACCCTCCGTACCGAACTAACGGCACGGAGGTACACCCTCTGCGTCCCAGAGCTTCCAGCAAGCAGAAAAAAACAAATAGACAAGCTGGACAGAAAAAAACAGCAAACAAAATAGCAAAGAGGAACTTAGCTATGCAGAGCAGCAGACCACAGGAACGATCCAGGAGGAAACAGGTCCAATACTAGAACATTGACTGGAGGCCAGGATCAAGGCACTAGGTGGAGTTAAATAGAGCAGCACCTAACAACTTCACCACATCACCTGAGGAAGGAAACTCAGAAGCCGCAGTACCACTTTCCTCCACCAACGGAAGCTCACAGAGAGAATCAGCCGTAGTACCACTTGTGACCACAGGAGGGAGCTCTGCCACAGAATTCACAACAGCTAACAGAGGAGTCATTTCTTGGGACTCTTCTATTCTCTAGGGTATATTTTTGTATCTCCTTATCTTGGGTCGGAAGCAGTCACCATCTTATATTCTGCAGCTGTTTACTAATCTCCAGATGATCCAGTCTTAGCTGCTCTATCTCCTTCAGATATGTCACCCAGTATTCAAGGAACATCCGAATGTTCCTAAGGCTTTCTACTGAGCCAATTACAACAAATGGAACCATTCCCTCGTCACCAGTTACCTGGACTTCACCATCATCCGCAATCCTTACTCTTGCCACACCGGAACTATTCACCCGATCCTGCATCACTTTTCCAAATATTCCAATGACTTTCCCCACCAGATTTCTGGGAACTTGAACAATGTTTTCCACAAAGCCCAGCTGACTTTGAGCTTTCCTAGTATGCTCCAAACGTCATGCGGCTTCCTTATTTCTCAACAAAAACATCTGTTTCGTACGGAGACATTGTAGGTGCATATCCTTCAGGATAGCCACCTGCTTCACTGTGACTTCCTTAGTCGACAGTATCACCAACTGTTTCATCTCTGGGGCCCAGTTCAAACTATGCACTTCGACCCCCTTCTTAAAGGCCTCATGCACACCTTCACCAGTACGGGCTTCTTGCACACCTTCGGGTACATCTATCACACACTTGAAGAGCCGGGTCTCACTCTCTTCATGGACGGACTGCTCCCGCTTAGCCACGAACCTTTTCAATAAGACATCTGACACGACCGGATGACTGTCTTGCTCCACTTTTAGCGCCAATTCTTCTTCCGCTCTACACTCTTCCAGATCCCTGGCCAGCATGGGCACTGGCATCTTCACCTTATTACCACTCTGGTACCGCAGCTGTGAGTCTTCGACCAGCATCTCCTTCTCTTGCAGAAGACCACTTAATGTTTCTCTGAGCCCTTCCACATCTTCCCTTAAGGCTTTATTCACACTTAGCCATGTTGACAGGTGATGTTTGAGCTCAGAGACTTCCTTCTCCAGCTCATCTACCCTGTGCTCTGCTGCTTGTCTCAGATGACTTAACTCGGCCTGTAAATCTGTTACCTTTTGTTTCTCTTGAGGAAACTCATTAGCGAGATCCAGGACCTCCTCTTTAAAATTCTTCTCACAGGGTGCAATTTGTTCAGCCCCTTTTCCTCTTTTACATCTCCGGCGACGGACGGAAGACTTGCCACTTGTACCTGAGTCAGCTATACTTCACTCTTTTCCGCTGGCGTCCTCATCCGAATGGGAGTCACGACCACCTGGTTGGTTATCCTGGAACCAGCAGTCACCACTTACACAGGTCATATATTTTGGTATGGCTGCCCCCGCCATCCTGACATCACCTTGTGGAGAACTGTCATTCCCCTGTGTCAGTGTTTCTGTCAGCACACCATTGTACTCAGTCCTAGCGGTTGCTACTGACTAGGACACGTCACAGTCACCCCCTGAGTCTGTGTCACACCCCACAGTATGGTGAACGCTCAAGTTCCTTTCTAATAGGTTGTCAGCTTCACAGGTTTTATTTACCACATTACTGTCAGTCATTTTGGGGTACACATCAGGTGACATCATGTCGGTAAGTTGGGCAGACGAACCCTTCACACTGGTCCCCCCAATGTCTGACCCGTCAATTCTGGGATGTATTACTGATTTAACGTATGCCCCTGCAACAACAGAGAGACTTCCACCCTCCTGCTGTAGAGGAACACCCTCCTTCCACAAATCCGAGAATAACTTACAGTCCCGGCCTACTATCACTGGACAAGGTAAGTTTGGAACTATGGCGGCCTCCAGACTTGAATGGCCCCTGACCTTCTCAAGTTGCACCAAGGCCACTGAATAAACCTTAGTGTCCCCATGGATGCATGTGACCTCTATCTTCCTTTCAGATATTACAAATTTATCTTCTACAGCCCTTACAAGGGTCACCGAGCTCCCCGAATCGACAAGACCAAATACTTCTTCTATGTCTGCGTTCAATTCTAGTACACACCCACGTAACCTCTTGCTGAGTGTGTAGTTCATAGAGCAGATTGGACACACATAGTACAATTGCCCCAGGCAACAGTTTGATGATGCATTCACTGCTGCCTCTTTTCCTGCCACCACCTCTATTTGGGTTACCGCCCCTTTTGGGAATCTGCCCCCTTTAGGTCACTACCCCCTTTAGGTACTCCACCCCCTTTTGGGCAACTATGCTCTTTTGGGATACCGCCCCCTTTTGGGACTCCGCCCCTTTTTAAACAACCATCCCTGTTTGGGTTACCGCCCCTTTTTTGGGACACCACGCTATTATGGACACCACCACTTCTCTGGGGTACACCCAACGGTACTCTCAGGCACTAGTTCACACACGTCTCTTTGGGTCGCACTGGCCCTTTAAGAGTCTGCAAAAAAAAAAGTTTTGTTTTTTTTTCTCAACTCTCCAGCTCCTGCTGGCAATCACAAGCTGCTGCTGCTGCTGAACCTCTTTCTGCAACTGCAGCTGCACTTCACAATGCTCTGTACTGCTCCACTGCAGATTTCGTGGACCTGCCGATCCACAGCAAGACGCTTGTCACCTTTGTAACCCCGCCGAATTACAGCAAGATGCTTGTCACCTTCGTAACCCCACCGAGTTACAGCATTACAGCACAAACACAATTTCTCGGACACACCGATTCACAGCAACTTCGTGACCCTACCGAGCCACAGCAAGCTGATGATTGAATTGGGGAACCGTTCTGCCCGCATTTGAAACACCAATTGTAGCGTTTCACCCACTACGTGTCTTTTGGGACACTCGCTTGGCAGCAGAATAATCATAGACAGGCAAGGTATTTCACATAAACAGTCCATGTGGTTTATTATACTCTCAGCATAAACCACTGTAGGCCATGTTACATATCACAGACCTCACATAGTCCTTTACTTCATCATACGTATATGGCTTTACAAATCATTCATTATTCAAGCCTGTATCTCTCCAGTCACCGGGTGACTGCACAGTTCAGCAACTGTCCTATGTTAGCGCACACAGTTCTTTTCCCCATACCAGGGGTTACCTCTTAGGAGCTCCTGCTCCACAGGATGACTCCACTCCCAGGAGCGTCCAACACTGACCGTTCAGGTCCTACAGCACACTGGCTACTCAGTGCCAAAGCCCAACCATGTGCTATTCAGGAATTCCCAGGATTTCCAACACAGGCTTCCAGGGCCTTGCACTTGGACCATTCAGATCCAAACACAGGAACAAACGGATCCATACAGAGGAACATGTGACCCACACCCTGGTCACATTATATACCTTTTAACCAGTCCCCTTGGTGGGAGTGTGGATGTGTGGCTAGTTTGTCCCGCCCATCTCATATAACTAGCCTAGTAAGTCTCCCTTCATAACTATACAAACTCTTGAGGGACTACAGGTCCCAGAACAACAACATTGCATCAGACTTACCACGCAGATTCCCTCTGCGACACATATAGGCCATTCAAATCTCTGCCAGTCACTGTTTCATCACATTTATGCCTCCAAGCACATCTTGAAGCGCACACAATGCGCCCCCTGACTGTAACACTGGTCACTCACTGCACCACACAAGCTACAGGCTGTGATGGACTGGCAGGAACCCCATTCACTTAATGCGGTGCAGTAGAGTTGAGCGACCATGACCTTTTTAGAGTCGAGCCGGGTTTCGCGAAACCCGACTATCTCAAAAGTCGGGTCGAGTGAAATCGGCCGATTATGACGTAAAGTCGGGATCGACCGAAACACGAAACCCAATGCAAGTCAATGGGGCAGCATAGTCGGCAGTGAGTGGGGGCCAGGAAAACACCTAGAGTGCCCATTTTAATGTCAAAACCATCCATTCTTCTTAATGAAGCTTGTCAAGCGTAATTTACCTTATAATAATTGGAAGGCATTTGAAATTGGGGGTCATTTGGCTAAAGTTGTGGTGGGTAGGGCTGGTTCAAGTAATTAGTGGGCCCAGGAAATCTGGACCACGTCACGGCAGTGGAGCAGGGAGAGGTAAGTATGTCAACTTTGCAAGTGCTGTGAACCTGAGCAAGCAGGGGGGGCCCACTCATTGGCATTGGCACTGGCACAGGGCCCCTCAAAGTACAGCGGTGTGTTTGCACGGCGGGGGCGCCTCCCACCGGCAGCAACACTTTTGCGTACTATGAGAGGCCCTGTGCCAGTGACGTCGCCAACTAGTATTCCTCCCCCCACCTGATGAAGGAACCTGCACTTTCATCTGCACCTTCCTCTTTGTCCCCGTGTAAGGTGGTATGGTATGCGGGAAGAGCAACCTGACTTTCAGCAGGGTCACAATGTTGTTGTGTAGCGTGCACGGGGAATGTTGCGTTATGGGTCAATGTACCAGCAGACTCATCTATCACTGGCTGGGCAATGGGCAGGATGAGGAGGAAACACAGATATAGGCCCAAAGAATAAAGTTGGCTAAATGCAGTTCAAAATTGCTTACACAGGAATAACCAGGGGGCATTGCAGTGGAGGACAACTGGAATGAGAGGCTGACACAGAGAGTAGGCCCAAATCAGTAAGTAGTCGAAATGCAGTTCAAAATTGGCAACCGTAGTAAACAGGCGGCACAGCTTTGTTCAGTGGAGGAGAACAGCAAGGAGTGGCAGACACCGATAGTAGGCCCCAACCCAACTAGTAGGCCAAATGCAGTCTAACATTAACAACTACTTAACGAGCGCCTGAAAACGGAATTTCAGGACAGGAAACCAGGAGAACAGCAAGGAGCGGCAGACACTGTTAGTAGGCCCCAAACCAACTAGTACGCCAAATGCAGTTGTTCCATTTAACCACAATTTAACGAGAGCCTGAAGATAGAAGCTCAGGAAAGGCAACCTGGAGAACACCTTGGAGTGGAACACACCATCTCTCTCCACCCGATACCCATTTTGTAGGCCTAATGCAGTGTAGTTTTCTACAACTACTAAACGAGAGTCGGAAGACCGAAGCAATGGCAAGGAAACCTGGGGAACACCTTGGAGTGTAACACACCATCTCTCTCCACCCCATAGCCAATTTGGAGGCCTAATGCAGCGTAGTTTCCAACAACTACTAAACGAGAGCATTAAGATCGAAGCTCTGGAAAGGCAACCTGGAGAACACCTTGGAGTGTAACACACCATCTCTCTCCACCCGATACCCATTTTGTAGGCCTAATGCAGTGTAGTTTTCTACAACTACTGAACGAGAGTCGGAAGACCGAAGCAATGGCAAGGAAACCTGGGGAACACCTTGGAGTGTAACACACCATCTCTCTCCACCCGATACCCATTTTGTAGGCCTAATGCAGTGTAGTTTTCTACAACTACTAAACGAGAGTCGGAAGACCGAAGCAATGGCAAGGAAACCTGGGGAACACCTTGGAGTGTAACACACCATCTCTCTCCACCCGATACCCAATTTGTAGGCCTAATGCAGTGTAGTTTTCTACAACTACTAAACGAGAGTCGGAAGACCGAAGCAATGGCAAGGAAACCTGGGGAACACCTTGGAGTGTAACACACCATCTCTCTCCACCCGATACCCATTTTGTAGGCCTAATGCAGTGTAGTTTTCTACAACTACTAAACGAGAGTCGGAAGACCGAAGCAATGGCAAGGAAACCTGGGGAACACCTTGGAGTGTAACACACCATCTCTCTCCACCCGATACCCAATTTGTAGGCCTAATGCAGTGTAGTTTTCTACAACTATTAAACGAGAGTCGGAAGACCGAAGCAATGGCAAGGAAACCTGGGGAACACCTTGGAGTGTAACACACCATCTCTCTCCACCCGATACCCATTTTGTAGGCCTAATGCAGTGTAGTTTTCTACAACTACTAAACGAGAGTCGGAAGACCGAAGCAATGGCAAGGAAACCTGGGGAACACCTTGGAGTGTAACACACCATCTCTCTCCACCCGATACCCAATTTGTAGGCCTAATGCAGTGTAGTTTTCTACAACTACTAAACGAGAGTCGGAAGACCGAAGCAATGGCAAGGAAACCTGGGGAACACCTTGGAGTGTAACACACTATCTCTCTCCACCCGATACCCATTTTGTAGGCCTAATGCAGTGTAGTTTTCTACAACTACTAAACGAGAGTCGGAAGACCGAAGCAATGGCAAGGAAACCTGGGGAACACCTTGGAGTGTAACACACCATCTCTCTCCACCCCATACCCAATTTGTAGGCCTAATGCAGCCTACTTTCCGACAACTACTAAACGAGAGCATGAAGATCGAAGCTCAGGAAAGGCAACCTGGGGAACACCTTGGAGTGTAACACACCCTCTCTCTACACCACGGAAGGGCTGATTCTTAGGAAGGAAGGCTGTCGGAAAGAAGCAGGGTGCGTCCGAGGGTGATTATATTCTTATTAGGTATATACTCACCCTCGGACGCGCCCTGCTTCTTTATTTGTAATGAATGTTTATTTGCAATGTGGTTTTGACTTACTCTATTTTTTTGGTAAATAATGATTTTATTATTTTCATTGTTTTGCATCTTCTTGGCAATAATATAAAGAAGACGCGACAGGACAACACTCGGTGGATGCCATATCTGTGTTTTAAATTTAAAAAAACTTTCAGTTAACTACTTGCAGGAGAAAGTTATTGTAGCTGGTGGCCATTTTTAGTACTGTACCAGATTTTTGTTGTATTTGTTTGTTTTTAATGTTAAAATGTCTGCTTTTGATATCTCTCCAGTATTTTCTTTTTTATAAGCAAAATACTTATTTTTATATTTTCTGATGTTGGTTCAAGGGGTACACGGGCAGCAGTAGACAGGTCAGTGGAGGCCTAGTGGAAGGAGGGACCGCAGACAGGCTTTGAAGGCCTAACATAATAAATTGGGCTGGCTGTAGGCAATTTAAAATTGGTTCCAGGGGAACACGGGCAGCAGTGGCCTGGTCAGTGTAGTAGTAGTGGAAAGAACGGGCCGCAGACAGGCTTCGAAGGCCTAACATAACAAAAATTGGGATGTAGGCAATTTACAATTGGTTCCAGGGGAACACGGACAGCAGTAGACAGGTCAGTGGAGGCCTAGTGGAAGGAGGGACCGCAGACAGGCTTCGAAGCCCTAACATAATAAATTGGGCTGGCTGTAGGCAATTTAAAATTGGTTCCAGGGGAACACGGGCGGCAGTAGCCAGGTCAGTGTAGTAGTAGTGGAAAGAACGGGCCGCAGACAGGCTTCGATTGCCTAACATAACAAAAATTGGGCTGTAGGCAATTTAAAATTGGTTCCAGGGGAACACGGGCGGCAGTAGACAGGTCAGTGGAGGCCTAGTGGAAGGAGGGACCGCAGACAGGCTTCGAAGCCCTAACATAATAAATTGGGCTGGCTGTAGGCAATTTAAAATTGGTTCCAGGGGAACACGGGCAGCAGTAGTCAGGTCAGTGGAGGCCTAGTGGAAGGAGTGACCGCAGACAGGCTTCGGAGGCCTAACATAAGAAAAATGTCAATACAATGGTATTGACAGTGCCAGGCATTGAAGGATGTCAGCGCATAGACTAAACATTGGTGGAGCTGTGAGAGAAAATTTTGCAAGTGGTAGAGCACTGTTTGACCTGGGGGGGGGGACTGTCTTGTGGCCGGCGGTACAGGCCCAGGGCCCCTCATATTACAACGGTGTGTCTGACGTTGGGTGCGCACCACCACCGCCAGACACTTTATTGTACTATGAGGGACCTAGTGGCAGTGCCGTCGACCAAAAGCGGGCACACCCACCTCTTCAGACAAACAGTACTCTCACGGGTGCTGGCGCCAAGTGGCGATACCACGGCCCCGTGTGGGGACTTTGGCCATTTAGGGAGGTGTTAACATGTCGGATGCTGGACAATCAGGTGCTGCAAATTACGAGATTGGAAAAGTCGTTCAGAATAGTCCACAGGCAAGACCTTTACATAGGAAAGCTAGGTGTCAGCCGGGCAAGGTGGGGCAAAAGATTTCGAAATCCAGTTGTGGTTCATTTTAATGAAGGTTAGATCATCTACATTTTGGGTAGCCAGGTGAGTCCTTTTTTCTGTTAGTATTGAACCTGCAGCACTGAATACTCTTTCTGATAGGACACTAGCTGCCGGGCAAGCAAGCTCCTGCAATGCATATTCTGCCAATTCTGGCCAGGTGTCTAATTTGGATGCCCAGTAATCAAATGGGAATGACGGTTGAGGGAGAACGTCGATAAGGGATGAAAAATAGTTTGTAACCATACTGGACAAATGTTGTCTCCTGTCACTTTGAATTGATGCTGCAGTACCTGTCCTGTCTGCGGTCATAGCAAAATCACTCCACAACCTGGTCAGAAAACCCCTCTGGCCAACGCCACTTCTGATTTCTGCCCCTCTAACACCTCTGGTCTGCTGGCCCCTGCAGCTCGTGTTAGAACGATCACGGGCGCTGTGTGCAGGGAATGCCAGAAGCAAACGGTCAATAAGAGTTGATTGTTTGGTTGCTAATATTAGTTCCAAGTTCTCATGTGGCATTATATTTTGCAATTTGCCTTTATAGCGAGGATCAAGGAGGCAGGCCAACCAGTAATCGTCATCGTTCATCATTTTTGTTATGCATGTGTCCCTTTTGAGGATACGTAAGGCATAATCCGCCATGTGGCCCAAAGTTCCAGTTCTCAAATCTGTGGTTGTGCTTGGTTGAGGGGCAGTTTCAGGCAAATCCACGTCACTTGTGTCCCTCCAAAAACCAGAACCCGGCCTTGCCGCGCCAACAATTTCCACTGGCCCCGGAAAAGCTTCCTCATTAAAAATATAATCATCCCCATCATCCTCCTCGTCCTCCTCCTCCTGTTCGCCCGCTACCTCGTCCTGTACACTGCCCTGGCCAGACAATGGCTGACTGTCATCAAGGCTTTCCTCTTCCTCAGCTGCAGACGCCTGATCCTTTATGTGCGTCAAACTTTGCATCAGCAGACGCATTAGGGGGATGCTCATGCTTATTATGGCGTTGTCTGCACTAACCAGCCGTGTGCATTCCTCAAAACACTGAAGGACTTGACACATGTCTTGAATCTTCGACCACTGCACACCTGACAACTCCATGTCTGCCATCCTACTGCCTGCCCGTGTATGTGTATCCTCCCACAAAAACATAACAGCCCGCCTCTGTTCACACAGTCTCTGAAGCATGTGCAGTGTTGAGTTCCACCTTGTTGCAACGTCTATGATTAGGCGATGCTGGGGAAGGTTCAAAGAACGCTGATAGGTCTGCATACGGCTGGAGTGTACGGGCGAACGGCGGATATGTGAGCAAAGTCCACGCACTTTGAGGAGCAGGTCGGATAACCCCGGATAACTTTTCAGGAAGCACTGCACCACCAGGTTTAAGGTGTGAGCCAGGCAAGGAATGTGTTTCAGTTGGAAAAGGGAGATGGCAGCCATGAAATTCCTTCCGTTATCACTCACTACCTTGCCTGCCTCAAGATCTACAGTGCCCAGCCACGACTGCGTTTTTTTCTGCAAGAACTCGGACAGAACTTCAGCGGTGTGTCTGTTGTCGCCCAAACACTTCATAGCCAATACAGCCTGCTGACGTTTGCCAGTAGCTGCCCCATAATGGGAGACCTGGTGTGCAACAGTGGCAGCTGCGGATGGAGTGGTTGTGCAACTGCGGTCTGTGGACGAGGTCTCGCTTCTGCAGGAGGACGAGGAGGAGGAGGAGAGGGTGCGAACGGCTACAGCCAACTGTTTCCTAGACCGTGGGCTAGGCAGAACTGTCCCAAACTTGCTGTCCCCTGTGGACCCTGCATCCACCACATTTACCCAGTGTGCCGTGATGGACACGTAACGTCCCTGGCCATGCCTACTGGTCCATGCATCTGTTGTCAGGTGCACCTTTGTGCTCACAGATTGCCTGAGTGCATGGACGATGCGCTCTTTAACATGCTGGTGGAGGGCTGGGATGGCTTTTCTGGAAAAAAAGTGTCGACTGGGTAGCTCGTAGCGTGGTACAGCGTAGTCCATCAGGGCTTTGAAAGCTTCGCTTTCAACTAACCGGTAGGGCATCATCTCTAACGAGATTAGTCTAGCTATGTGGGCGTTCAAACCCTGTGTACGCGGATGCGAGGCTAAGTACTTCCTTTTTCTAACCATAGTCTCATGTAGGGTGAGCTGGACTGGAGAGCTGGAGATCGTGGAACTAGCGGGGGTGCCGGTGGACATGGCAGACTGAGAGACGGTGGGAGATGGTATTGTTGCCGCCGGTGCCCTAGATGCAGTGTTTCCTACTACGAAACTGGTGATTCCCTGACCCTGACTGCTTTGGCCTGGCAAAGAAACCTGCACAGATACTGCAGGTGGTGCAGAAAATGGTGGCCCTACACTGCCGGAAGGGATGTTGCGTTGATGACTAGCTTCATTGGCCGAGGGTGCTACAACCTTAAGGGACGTTTGGTAGTTAGTCCAAGCTTGCAAATGCATGGTGGTTAAATGTCTATGCATGCAACTTGTATTGAGACTTTTCAGATTCTGCCCTCTGCTTAAGGTAGTTGAACATTTTTGACAGATGACTTTGCGCTGATCAATTGGATGTTGTTTAAAAAAATGCCAGACTGCACTCTTTCTAGCATCGGATCCCTTTTCAGGCATTGCAGACTGAGCTTTAACCGGATGGCCACGCTGTCCTCCAACAGGTTTTGGCTTTGCCACGCATTGTGGGCAAGATACGGGCCCGGCAGATGGAACCTGTTGCGATGTTGATGCCTGCTGCGGCCCCTCCTCCTCCGCTTCAGAACTGCTGCCGCCTGCACCCTGTTCCCCCAATGGCTGCCAATCGGGGTCAAGAACTGGGTCATCTATTACCTCTTCTTGTAGCTCGTGTGCAACTTCGTCTGTGTCACCGTGTCGGTCGGTGGTATAGCGTTCGTGATGGGGCAACATAGTCTCATCAGGGTCTGATTCTTGATCAGCACCCTGCGAGGGCAATGTTGTGGTCTGAGTCAAAGGACCAGCATAGTAGTCTGGTTGTGGCTGTGCATCAGTGCACTCCATGTCAGATTCAACTTGTAATGGGCATGGACTGTTAACTGCTTCACTTTCTAAGCCAGGGACGGTATATGTAAAGAGCTCCATGGAGTAACCCGTTGTGTCGCCTGCTGCATTCTTCTCTGTTGTTGTTTTTGCTGAAGAGGACAAGGAAACGACTTGTCCCTGACCGTGAACATCCACTAACGACGCGCTGCTTTTACTTTTACCAGTTTCACGAGAGGAGGCAAAAGAGCTAGAGGCTGAGTCAGCAAGATAAGCCAAAACTTGCTCTTGCTGCTCCGGCTTTAAAAGCGGTTTTCCTACTCCCAGAAAAGGGAGCGTTCGAGGCCTTGTGTAGCCAGACGACGAACCTGGCTCCACAGCTCCAGACTTAGGTGCAATATTTTTTTTCCCACGACCACCTGATGCTCCACCACTACCACTACCCTCATTACCAGCTGACAATGAACGCCCCCGGCCACGACCTCTTCCACCAGACTTCCTCATTTTTTTAAAAAGTTACCAAACTAACGGTATTTGTTGTTGTCACACAACTTACACGGTGAGTTATAACTTCAGTATGATTTAGCTACCCCTTTACAGGTGGGTGAGACCACAACGAAAATCAGGCACAATGTTACACACTCTGTTGTTGGTGGCAACAAATGAGAGAGATGCCACACACGCAGGACTGTCACTGAAGCGCAAATGTAAATATTAATCTCCCACTGATTTGTTTTTTTTTTTTTAACAGGGAGACTTTAGAAAAAAAAAAATAATAAAAAAAAATGATTTTTTAAGGAAGAATTTATAAACCAAATATAATGAAATGATTGTTTCAGGGAGAATTTAGAAAACAAATAAAAAAAAAATAGGCTTTCTATGGCCCACTGAGTAAGAGAGGACGCACACAGGAGTCAGGAGTGGCACACAAGCCCAGAGGCCAATATTTATCTCCCACTGATTGATTTAGTGATTTTTTCAGGTTGATTTTGGAACCCAAATCAAGCAAAAAAATTAATAGGCTTTCTATGGCCCACAATTGGAGAGAGAGAGATGGCACACCCAGGAGTCAAGACTGGCACACAAGCAGAAAGGGCAATATTAATCTCCCACTGATTTGATTTTTTTTTTTTTTCAGGGAGACTTTAGAAAAAAAAATACAAAAAAAATGATTTTTTCAAGAATAATTTAGAAACCAAATAAAATAAAATGATTTTTTCAGGGAGAATTTAGAAAACAAATAAAACAAAAAATAGGCTTTCTAGGGCCCACTGAGTGAGAGATGACGCACACAGGAGTCAGGAGTGGCACACAAGCCCAGAGGCCAATATTTATCTCCCACTGATTGATTTAGTGATTTTTTCAGGTAGATTTTGGAACCCAAATCAAGCAAAAAAATAAATAGGCTTTCTATGGCCCACAATTGGAGAGAGAGAGAGAGAGATGGCACACCCAGGAGTCAAGACTGGCACACAAGCAGAAAGGGCAATATTAATCTCCCACTGATTTGATTTTTTTTTTTTTCAGGGAGACTTTGGAAAAAAAAAATACAAAAAAATGAATTTTTCAGGAAGAATTTAGAAACAAAATAAAATAAAATGATTGTTTCAGGGAGAATTTAGAAAACAAATAAAAAAAATTAGGCTTTGTAGGGCCCACTGAGTGAGATATGATGCACACAGGAGTCAGGAGTGGCACACAAGCCCAGAGGCCAATATTTATCTCCCACTGATTGATTTAGTGATTTTTTCAGGTAGAATTTAGAACCCAAATTAACCCAAAAAATAAATAGGCTTTCTATGGCCCACTATTTGTGAGAGAGATGGCACGCTCAGGACTGGCACACAAGCCCAGAGGCCAATATTAATCTCCCACTTTTTTTTTTTTTTCCAGGGAAAATTTATAAACCCAATAAAAAAAATAATAAATAGGCTTTCTATGGCCCACTATCTGAGAGAGAGAGATGGCACGCTTAGGACTGGCACACAAGCCCAAAGGCCAATATTAATCTCCCACTGATTGATTTATTGATTTTTTCAGGTAGAATTTAGAACCCAAATCAACCCAAAAAATAAATAGGCTTTCTATGGCCCACTATTTGTGAGAGAGATGGCACGCTCAGGACTGGCACACAAGCCCAGAGGCCAATATTAATCTCCCACTTTTTTTTTTTTTTTCCAGGGAAAATTTATAAACCCAATAAAAAAAATAATAAATAGGCTTTCTATGGCCCACTATCTGAGAGAGAGAGATGGCACGCTTAGGACTGGCACACAAGCCCAAAGGCCAATATTAATCTCCCACTGATTGATTTATTGATTTTTTCAGGTAGAATTTAGAACCCAAATCAAGCAAAAAAATTAATAGGCTTTCTATGGCCCACTGAGTGAGAGATGGCACACACAGGAGTAAGGAGTGGCACACAAGCCCTGAGGCCAATATTTTTCTCCCACTGATTGATGTAGTGATTTTTTCAGGTAGATTTTAGAACCCAAATCAAGCAAAAAAAATAAATAGGCTTTCTATGGCCCACTGAGTGAGAGATGACACAGAGAGGGATGGCACTCTAGCAGAAATGCCAATCTTAATCTCCCACAAAAGAAAAAAAAAAAAAAAGGAACTGTCCTTCAATTACTATCTCCCTGCAGTAATCTCAGCCAGGTATGGCAGGCAGCAATAAGGAGTGGACTGATGCACAAATTAAATAAAAAGTGTGGACAAACAAACAAGATAGCTGTGCAGAAAGGAAGGAACAAGAGGATTTGTGCTTTGAAAAAAGCAGTTGGTTTGCACAGCGGCGTACACACAGCAATGCAGCTATCAGGGAGCCTTCTAGGGCAGCCCAATGAGCTACAGCGCTGAGGAAAAAAAAAAAAATGTAGCTTCCACTATCCCTGCACACCGAAGGTGGTGTTGGGCAGTGGAAATCGCTACAGCACAAGCGGTTTGGTGGTTAATGGACCCTGCCTAACGCTATCCATGCTTCTGACGAAGCGGCAGCAACCTCTCCCTAAGCTCAGATCAGCAGCAGTAACATGGAGGTCGGCGGGAACGCCCCTTTATAGCCCCTGTGACGCCGCGGACAGCAAGCCAATCACTGCAATGCCCTTCTCTAAGATGGTGGGGACCAGGACCTATGTCATCACGCTGCCCACACTCTGCGTTTACCTTCATTGGCTGAGAAATGGCGCTTTTCGCGTCATTGAAACGCGACTTTGGCGCGAAAGTCGCGTACCGCATGGCCGACCCCGCACAGGGGTCGGATCGGGTTTCATGAAACTCGACTTTGCCAAAAGTCGGCGACTTTTGAAAATGAACGACACGTTTCGCTCAACCCTACGGTGCAGCACTTTATGGGGTTCATTAATTACTATCTCCAGTTCATTCCACACTTCTCAACTTTGGTAGCTCCCTTGGTTGCCCTCACCAAGAAGGGAGCAAATCCCAAGTTGTGGTCGGAGGATGTCTCCAAGGCCTTTCTCTCGATTAAGTCACAATTCACTAGGGCTCCCATTCTACATCTCCCCGATGTAGATAAGCCATTTATCATGGAGGTGGATGCCTCATCTGTTGGTACTGGAGCAGTCCTTTCCAAAAGGATGCTCAAGGTCGGAAGCATCCTTGCTTCTTCTTCTCCGAGACCTTCACACCGGCAGAGAGGAATTATTCCATCGAGGACAGGGAGTTCCTAGCCATGAAGTTGACCTTCTCAGAGTGGAGACACCCCTTGGAGGGAGCTCACTTTCCCTTCCAGGTAGTCACTGACCAAAAGAACTTGGTATATCTACAGACGGCCAGTGGCTGAATTCTCGCCAGGCTAGATGGTCCCTGTTCTTCTCACAGTTTCATTTTACTCTTCATTTTCTCTCCGGGGAGAAGAACATTTGTGCTGATGCTCTCTCCCGCTTTGCAGTGTCATTTGAGGAGGAGAAGGAGGAGCCTCGGCTAATTGTCCCTTCTGAGAGTCTAAGAACTGTGGCTCCGGTTTCACTAGAGTCCGTGCCTCCGGGCAAGACTTTTGTGCCAGCGAATTTGCGACCGGAGGTTCTCTTGGGTTCACTCATCCTGAGTGGGTGGGCATTTCGGGACCAAAAGGACATCTGAGCTTTTGGCGAGGACGTACTGGTGGCCACATATGGCCCGTGACGTCGGGGACTATATTCGGGTGTGCATTTCCAGCACCCAGAATCGATCTCCTCGGCAACGGCCTGCTAGGTTGCTTTAACCCCTGCCGGTGGCAGACAGGCCCTGAGAGATGGTCGGGATGGACTTCGTGGTTGGCTTACCCAAGTCTCGTAGCTGCACCGTTATCTGGGTTGCCACCAATCATTTCTCTAAGATGGTGCACTTGGTGCCGCTTCCACAGTTACCTTCTGCACGGGCCTTGGCGGCATTATTCATAAAGCATATTTTCTGCTTAAATGGAATGCCTGATAAATTTGTCAGCGACCGAGGTCCCCAGTTCGCGTCTCGGTTTTGGAGAGCACTGCCGTTTACTCAGCATAGAGTTGAATCTCTCCTCTGCATATCATCCCGAGACTAATGGGTTGGTAGAGAGGACCAACCAGACTCTGGTGACATACTTGCAAAATTTTGTCTCTGCTAGGCAGGATGACTGGGCATCTTTGCTACCTTGGGCGGAATTTGCCTTGAACAATGCCGTAGTCGATTCCACTGGGCAGACTCCTTTTCTCCTTAATTACGGCTAGCATCCGCGTGTCCCTGTGCCCATGCCTGTGTCATCCACCGATTCTAGGGTGGCAGACTGGGTGGTTGAAGCACGTGACATTTGGGACCGCACACAGGATGACATCCGGACCTCCAAGGAGAGAATGAGGGTTTCTGCTGATACACACCGGTGCCCCGCTCCGACCTTTGCTCCTGGCGACTTAGTGTGGCTCTCCGCCCTTAACATCAGGCTGCGAGTTGAGTCCACTAAGTTTGCGCCTCGCAACGTTGGCCCATTCAAGGTTCTGGAACAGGTCAACCCTGTGGTTTACCATTTGGCCATTCCTCCGCACCTTGGTATCACCAACACCTTCCACGTCTCTCTCTTAAAGCCTGTCCATTTGTCCCAGTTTTCCAAGTTATCTGCCAGGACGTCGGGTTCATCCACGGATGAGTTTGAGGTGAATGCTATTGTAGGGTGCAAGGTGGTATGTGGCAAGAAATTTTATCTGGTGGACTGGAAGGGTCACGGCCCAGAGGACAGAACCTGGGAACCTGTGGAGAACATTCGGGCTCCGCTGCTCATTGCAGCTTTTGAGCGTAGCGAGGTCCAAGGAGGGGGGCCCTAGGAGGGGGGGTGATGTTAGGAGTCGAGTTCCCGCCGCTGCACAGGGGGAATCTCGAGCCGTGTCTGTGGAGCGCCCCCAGACACAGGGCCACAGGTTACTCGGTACCGGTCCTCTCTGTCTCAGTTTTGGGGTTGTCACAGTGGCTGGACCCGGTCCGTGACCCTGCTAAGGGGCGTCCAATAAAAGGGGTGATGGTAGTTTGTCAAGGTTTCGTGACGCCACCTGTGGTATTCGGCCAGTGAGACCAACGCTGCTTGGGGTCCACTGGGGTGATGTTATGGCAGCTAGATGGTATACCTTCCCAGAGGTGAAGTGTGTCCCCAGGGCTTCCCGATAATGTAGATGGCGATGGTGTGAGGTGCAGTCAATAACGAGGACACAAGGTTGCAGTCTCTTTACCTCTTTACTGAAGGCTTCGGGATCCGCAATCCAGAGCACGGTTAACAGGGCTGTCTGAGACCGGCCGGTCCGAAGGCACATCCAGAGTTCCCTTTGCAGGTGGAAATCGTGGCCTACCACTAGCGCCTGTGTGTTGTAGTGCTTCCCTGCTGAGCATTCGGGATAGTCGTCACAACTTCTGTTCTCGTTCGTTCCAGTTCTTTCTAGTTCTTTCTATTCTCCGTCCCCCAGGTTTGTTATGGCTAGGAAGCACCCGTTTCACGGGAAGGCTCGGAGCTCTTCCGGGACCCTAGAGATGCCCCTCTCCACGCATTGCCCCCTATGTCTGCTTAGGTGATGTTAGGTAGACAGCCAACCTATAATTAACTGTCCTGCGGTATTTCAAGTAAGGCATAAAGTCAGTTACTTCCTCGGTGTTCTGGGCACTGGCTACGTGCCTCAGTAGGATGTTGCCATTCTCTGGGCACGACTCCTACTGGCTCTCCTTTGTGCTTTGATGTCGTTTCTCACTGTCCACAATATCCTTCGCTTCGTGTCCTTTCTTTGGATGCCGCCGCAGATAGCGCAGGCGCGGCTCCGTAACATTCTATCCTTGTCACTAGGGTTGAGCGAAACGGGTCGGCCAGATTCAGAAGTCGCCGACTTTTGGCAAAGTCAGGTTTCATGAAACCTGACCCGACCCCTGTGTGGGGTCGGCCATGAGGTCGGCGATCTTCTGATCTGGAATCGGAATTCCAATACCGATTCCCGATATGTTTAAGATATCGGGAATCGGTATCGGAATTCATATTTAAGTGTAAAATGAAGAATAAAAAAAATAAAAATTGATATACTCAGCCTGGAAGGAAGCATCCGAGGGCGCGTCCGAGGGTGAGTATATTCCTAATAGGTATATACTCACCCTCGGACGCGCCCTGGTTCTAACCCGCAGCCTTCCTTCCTAAGAATCAGCGCCTGAAGGACCTTAGATGACGTCGCGGCTTGTGATTGGTTGCGTGACGCCCATGTGACCGCTCATGCGACCAATCACAAGCCGCGACATCATCGAAGGTCCTTTAGGCGCTCATTCTTAGGAAGGAAGGCTGCCGGTAAGAACCAGGGCGCGTCCGAAGGTGAGTATAGCAATATTTTTTATTTTGATTCTTTATTTTACACTTAAATATGGATCCCAGGGCCTGAAGGAGAGTTTCCTCTCCTTCAGACCCTGGGAACCATTAGAAACCCAATGCACTGCATTGGGTTTCGTGTTTCGGCCGACCCCGACCCCGACTTTTCTATAGGATCGGTCGATTTCACTCCACCCGACTTTTGAAAAAGTCGGGTTTCGTGAAATCCGACCCGATCCTATAAAAAGAAAAGTCGCTCAACCCTACTTGTCATTAGGTGCCTGCCAGGTTCCCATGCCTGACAGGGACCCCCCTGTATCTTCCCCCGCAACACCCCCTGCCACAGGATGTTGCCTGAACAAAACCCAGTCAACTTCTGACTAACTTGCTATCCAACCCCTAGTTTTACCAGTGTGAGGAGTGGCCTAATAAATAAAACCTTTTGCTCCCCCTAGTGGCCGGAGTGTGAAGTATAATGTGTGCTGGTGATACCTGGTCAGATGAACTCCTTTAGTGTCATCAGACGTACCATCACTCCCCTTAGTGGCAGAGCAATACTACTGCAACGTCGAGGTCTCTGGGGCGCTGCACTCCCCCTCCAGTTAAATCCAGTACTCCTGGACTGGGAAGAAGAACAACAATACATGTTAGTAAAAGTCATGCAAGTTTTTGAAATGCAAGGATCAAATAAATATAACAATGCTTCCCTTTATGGGAGGTGAGAACACTTGAACGTTACAAACAAAAACAAGTTTAAATATTTTAAATAACACTCTATTCTACAGACTATAAATAATTCCTATTACCCAGCCGGGTATTCTACGAAGTGCAAATGCTGGAACAATAATTTAACTTCTCCTTTAAGGGCGTATAGGCTGAACCCACTAAAGGCTTACTATAAAATACTACAAGGCAAACTAAACTTTTTCTTTATTTTTTTCTAACTCTACAAATGCAGGGCCACCCAGCTCCTTGTCTGGGCCTACTGTCATCTGTTCTTCTGTTAACGTAACTAACCATCTTTCTATGGTTCTCAGGAGGACTCTCTAACCCCTACGGGTTCACTGTGTTGAAATTCGGCTTCCAACTTTTCCTGTCCTCAATCTTTAGCAACATTATTAACTTTTCCTAAATCTCAACATTATTACAATTTTAACTTTCCTAAGGCAACATTATACTTAAGTTTTGGATATCCACTTGCTATTTCCAATTGGACTTTTGTTGCATAATTTACTCTGCTATATATAAGACTTTAGAGTGGCCTAGAGAAAGTCCTGACCTTAATCGACCTTAAGAAGGCAGTTCATGCTTGGAAACCCTCCAATGTTGATGAATTGCAACAATTCTGCAAAGATAAGTAGGCTAAAATTCCTCCAGGACATTGTTATCACAAACATTTGCTTAAAGTTCTTGCTGCTAAGAGTCACCAAACCAGTTATTAAGTTTAGGGGGCAATTACTTTTTCACACAGTGCCCTGTAGGTTTTCATTTCTTTTCACCTTAATAATAAATAACTTAATTTAGAAACTTCATTTTATGTTTACTTGTGATACTTGTCTAATATTTAAATTTGTTTGGTGATCGGAAACATTTAAGTGTGACAAACAAACAAAATAATAGGTAATCAGGAATGGGGAAAAAACTTTTTAACACAACTGTATGTGCAAAAAATGCCAATAAACAAGGTCAAAATTATGATATACAGTGGGGAAAATAAGTATTTTATACACTGCCAATTTTGCAAGTTTTCCCACCTACAAAGAATGGGGAGTTCTGTAATTTTTATCGGAGGTACACTTCGAGCAGCTCCTGCTCTCTCTGTTATTAGCGGCAGCAGGCATCGGCTGATGGTAGCAGTAGTCCCATCAGCTGACAGCGATGTTTGGTGTTTGTCGATCTGTCATGCTCATGACAACGTGGCAAATAATACATGCTTGGGGCCCCCCTTCAAGTGAATGGGGTCCGAGTACTGTTCTGGTACCTGAACTCAAACTTTGTGTAACTGCTCGGTTGAACCCCCGGACCTGAACATCCAGGTATCGGCTCATCTCTAATAATAAGTTCATACTAAGTCCATACTTAGTCCATTCTTCTTTATTCACAAACAGGGCAATACACTGATTTTATCTGAATTTAATCCTTCTCTTTGACTGCAGTATTCAGTATTATTTAGAAGACAAGAAGTCAAATGTTTCCATTATTTCTTTGAATATATAACTGTTGTTTTTGGCTCATGTAAAATACTGATCAAATACTGACATGTTAGTTTGGGTTCCCACAATGTTTTTTTTTTTAAGCTGCGTATGTTCACAGCACAAAAAAAATGCTGCATCAGTTCCAAAAAAGTTGATGGGATTTATAGAAATCTCCTGTCCACAGTGCTTTTCTTAAACTGACCTGTGGTGCGATTGAAATCTCTCTTGTGAGTACGCTGAGATTCATGTGCAGATTTTCCCCATAAACTTGCATTAGATGGGAAAAATAACTGGTAAAAAAGTGTGCATTTTTAGAGCACTTTTGGTGCAGGCACACCCTAAAAAGACATTTAACTCACATGTATTAACAATAAAGTGTTGTCAGAGCCTAATACCAGTAAGTTATTGAAAATAAAGCAGCTTTATTTAAAAAAAAATAACATACTGTACTAGCAAGAGACAAAAGCGGCATCATCATATACACAAAAATGAACACAAAACCACGATGAAAAAGACGCAAGTAACCTAATTAAACTAACGAGTGCAGAAATGCTTCAGAAAATCTCCAATCTCAATAATTCGCCAAATACTTTTTGTGGGGAAGTAGTCTAAAGTGGAGTAACAAAGGACAGCCGAAGACATGCGGAAAAAAGATACAGATACATTTTTGGACATCTTGCTATGTGCATTGCTACTTTTGCCTTCTAAGGTGGAATTATTTTAAGCTATGGAAGCAAGTCTACATTAAATTAAACAAGGTGCAGAGAATAAATTTACATTTTCTAATGCTGCAGAATAGATACACACAACAGAATGTATTACCGTACAAACTAGAGACAATTAACAATGGCTTGTAAATAAGAACAAGAAAAACCTACACCCAGATGTACAGACTAAAACCACCTGTCTCATCAAAGCCACATGTGAGCTTCTACTGACCTGAGCTTGTTATTTTTTGCCCAATAATTGTTTGCAACGTGACCTTCTCTGCAAGGGAAACAGAATTATTAAGCACTTATGCAAATTCATTGCCATCAGCAGAGAAAGTAAAATATTTCACGTAGCACTGCTTAAAAACAATAGCACTTAAAAAGTGTCACTGACATTGCAGAATCTCGTTTATAGACTGAAAGCTTTTCCATCTTACCTTTTCTGACACATACAGTGTCCTGCAACGTCAAAGACAAAGAACAATAACATGCCAAAAAACATAGAGCAAGAATCATCTGCAAGTCATTTTTCTGAGCACTGCACAAAGATTTATTCTGGCTATTTTTATTTTTGCATCGTTGATTATTTATTTTGAATAACCTGCAAATAGAAATAATTAACCTTCCAAGTTTGGGCCTTTTTTGGCCATCAATTGTATGAGGCCAATTTCAGAGAGCCATAGCTTATTTATTTTTAGGGCAGCATATGACTTATTAAATGCTTGTCTTAGCTGGGCATATATTCATTCAGTGTGCTGTTTGTGTGCTTATAGGCTCATTTAGCATTATACAGTCGTGTGCTGTCCATGTGTGCTGTGGACCTCACAACGAGATCTCCCACATCCATTATAGCCATTGCACCGCTGCACCATGCACTATTCTGGTCTTGTATTACAAACCAGACTAGTGCCTTTAAATGTAATCTGTCAGCAGGTTTTTTGCTATGCAATCTCAGCACAGTAAAGGGTAGGGGTTAAAACAGTGAACTCTAGGAAGTGTCACATGTCTGGCTGTGTAGTGTTGGTCACTTAAACTGAAGGTTTAATCAACTTTTGATTAAATTGCCTTGACTAGCTGTTGGTGTGAGACCTGGTCAGACTCCTCCCCCTTCTGTGATAATCACCTCACTGTCTACAGAGAGCCTGGTGTGGGCAGCTTCCTCAGCTCTGCTGCATTGCTAAATCTAAAAACTCTGTGTCAGAATGGCTGCACCAAGTAAACTAAGTGATAAAGGTGCTTCTCACAAAATTAGAATATCATCAAAAACTAGGTATTAGACCTACCGGTAATTATGTTTCCAGGAGTTCGTCCTGACAGCACCATGGAGGTCATCCTCCTCCTCCTTACAGGGACAGGGAACACACGAGAAGTTAAAAGGTCCCCCCCCCACCATTTCCCTCTGTGTTTTAGCAAGTACCACACCATGATTAATGCAACTTAAAACAAATTTATTTCTACCGATATCATGTCAAAACATCATGAAAGAACACCCACAGTGAGGGAGCTAACCACGCTGTCAGGATGGACTCCTGGAAACATAATTACCAGTAAGTCTAATACCTATTTTCCAGGACATCCCTCCTGACTGCACCATGGAGAATACCAAAGTACTTCCTCAGGGTGGGACCACTGCCTGGAGAACCTTCTTCCAAAAAGCAGTTTGTTGACTAGATAGTACATCTAATTTATATTGTTAGCAAAACATATCTATTCTGGCCAAGGTTGCGGCCCTACAAATTTGCTCAACTGATGCCCCACCCTCTCAGCCCAGAAGGTGGAGACTGCTTTTGTGGACTGGGCTCTTAATCCTTCTAAGGGAATAATCCCTTCTGAATGGTAGGCTAGGGAGATTGCCGAAGTGATCCATCTTGCAATAATGGTTTTTGAGGCTTTTTCCCATTATTTTTTCCCCAAAATAAAATAAACAAGTTAAAATCCTGTCTCCACCTTATAGTGGCCTCTAGAGATTTGATGACCGCCTGCCTAAAGTCCAACACATGAAAGACCTGCTCATTCTGATTTGATAGGTACTTACAAAGGGAAGGTAAGACAATTTCCTGGTTTAGATTTTGAGTGGACACTACCTTTGGTAGAAATGCAGGATCTAATTTAAGGATTATGCAATCATCCCATATCCAAAGATATGGATCCGGATTGGACAGGGCCTGAATCTCTCCTACCCTCTTCTTGGTAGTGATGGCCACTAAGAATGCTGTTTTGATGGTCCGATTTGAGATGGATATATTCTCGCCAGGTATATAGAGATCTTTAGAAAAGGCCTTAAGGACAAAATTTAAATCCCAAAGGGGCACCGACCACCTTATAATAGGCCGCAACCTCTGTATTGCCCTGTCAAACCTAGCTACCTAGGGGTGAGTGGCCAAAGGATGATCAATGTACTTAATGCCGATGTCTGGACTTTAAGGGTGCTTGGTTTGAGACCCTTATTAAAACCCACCTGGAGGAAATCTAAAATCCTTGGAATATCGAGCTTGCCGGGAACAAAATTGGACCTGCTACCTTCCAAACAGAACCATTTCCAGGTTTTATTTTATATTGCAGACATGAATGGTTCCCTGCTAGCCTATATTGTGGTAATAACTTTGTCCGTAAACCCCTGAGCTCTTAGGATGTCCCACTCAGGATCCAGGCTGACAGATGAAATTTTTTCAGGTTCTGATGGAGGACTGGACCCTGGTCGATTAGATCTTTCCTCTAAGAGAACATAACAGGATCTTCTAAAGCCATAGTTATTAGCCATGGGAACCAACTTCTCTTTGTCCAACACGGAACGATCAGAAGTACCTTTGCCTGATCCTCCTGGACTTTCCTGAGCACTCTTGGAATAAGCGCCATTGGGGGAAAGGCATAAGACAGAGAGCTGTCCCACCTCTGACTCAACGTGCTGACCACTTCTGGATTGTCCATGGGATTTAGGGAGTAGAATTTGGTGACCTTTGAGTTTTTCCTGGTCACCAATAGGTCTATTTGAGGTGTACCCCAGTGCTGAAAAACCTCCTCATTTAGCTCCCATTCCATTGGCTAAACCTTCTGTCTGCTCAGGTAATCGGCCACTACATTTTGGGATCCCTCAAAATGAACCACCACCAATGAAAGGACAGTCTTCTCTGCCCAGGAAAAGATTCTGTACACCAGATTCTGGAGAGCACAGTGTATGGAGCCCCCTTGGTGTTGCAAGAAAGACACCATTGTTACATTGTTCGCTAAGATTTTGACATGTTGTCCCTTTAGCCATGACTGATTTTGCCTTAGGGCTTCCCATACGGCATAGAGCTCACTGTAGTTAGACGACTTGGACTGGATCTCTGATGGCCATGTGCCCTGAAGAATCCTTTTACCCACGTGGACTCCCCAACCCAACTTGCTGGCATCCGTAGTGATTACTACCCATGGTGAGGAGATCCAAGGAATGGCTAATTGCAGATTTTTTGGCTGAGTCCACCAAAGTAGCGATTTTCTCACCACAGGGGATAATGACATTCTTCTGTCGAGTGATGTCTGGCACCAGTACCAGATGGACAGAACATCTCTCTGCAAAGCTCTCAAGTGGAACTGGGCCCACCGGACACAGGGGATGTAAGCTGTCAGGAGGCCTAGAATCTTCATCGTCGACCTGATTGAAGCCCAACTTCTCAGTCACTCTCTGATTCTGTTTCTCACAATATCCTGCTTTTCTTCTGGCAGGAAGGATGCTCTGGGTCTGGAATCCAACAGCACTCCCAGGAAAAACTTCCTGTTTCCTGTCACCAGGTCTGACTTCGGTTGATTGAAGATCCATCCAAGGTACTCCAATGTGGATATGGTCTTCAACCTGTAAAGCCGGAGCTCTTCCATCGAACTTGCCAGCAGGAAGATATCATCCAGCTATGACACCATAATTAACCCTTTGTACCTTAAGCAGGCTACCATCTCACACACCAATTTGATAAATACCTGAGGAGCCGAGGCTAAGCTGAATGGAAGGCACTGAAATTGAAAGTGGCAGGTTCGATTCTGGTTTTTTACTGCGAATCTCAAAATCTTTTGGGATGTCGGGTGTATTGGAACCTGGTAATATGTACTTCTTAGTTCCAGAATGCACATAAATGCATCCCTGTCTATAAGGGGAACCATGAAATTTATCGAAGCTTTAAATTTATTATAATGCAGGATTCTCCTGATGGCTTTATGAAGGGGTTAACCAGAATGGTGTAATTGCCTCCTTGATCTTGAACCTGACCCAAATAGGGATCCCTTGTTTTTCCCTTCTTTGTGGTAGGTTCCTCTACTGGGCTTCCCCTGGCCCCTCTAATTGGACTGTCTCTGAGACAGCCCTGGTTTGCAAAAGGACTGGGTCCTTCTAAACCTATCTTTAAAACCCCTTCTTTTTATCTGATACTTTTTCTAAGATAATGTCCAAGGTCGGCCCAAACACCCTAAATCCTGAGAAGGGAATGAAGCATAATTTATTCTTAGAGGCATTGTGCCCAGACCAGGTCTTCATCCTGAGTTTTACTATTCAAGTGCTCCTCCAGTTGCAATATCCATATAAACATAGACCTGGCAACTGAAGTGGCAGCTTTATTGGTCTTGATCAATGCCGTGGACCTTTTTCCAAGCCTGCTTCAGGAGATTATCTGACTTTCAGTCCATAGGGTCCTTCAGACTGGATGGATCTTCAAAGGGTATAGACGCCTTCCTAGCTACTTTAGCCACTAGTACATATGTCTATTTTGGGAACCTCCTCATGGATCTTAATGTCCTCAGGATCAAAGGGTAAGCAGTTTTTAACATCTCATGGTATCACCAAGTGCTTCTCCGCATCCTTCCATTCCTCCAGGACCATAGCTCGGATATGGTCATTCACTTTAAACACCCGTTGCTTCTGTGCTCTGAGACCCCCAAACATCTCATCCTGTATGGACTGCGGTTTTGGGACCTCATCCACTTGCATCATATTTATGACTTCCTGGACTAGGTCATTGGTATCCTCAGAGGCAAATACATGACTCCTGCCCTGTTCTGGATTTTACATCACTACATCACCCTCTTCTTCCTTGTCTGAACCCGGAAACTGGGACTCCTCGTCTGAGCTTAGTTCCTTCTCCCACCGAAGTCTCTTAGCTTTTGGACATGGATTGGGAGGTTGTAGCAGGGTGAGGCTAGATATAGAGGCCTTGACCTCCTCACAAATTAGAGACCTCATTTCAGACAGCAGGGACCATTGTTCTTACCTCACAACTTTGGTGGTGCAGCCCTCACAGAGCGTTCTGCCATATGTCTCCGGCAATTTTATATTGCATATAGTACATCACCTGGACTTTGCAGAGGCCTTGCCAGACCTCTTGGGTGTAGGGAGGGACATAGCTGGGGTCCCTTATCCTATTTATTATAGAGAAAAGGGATAGTCAAGCTGCTGCAAATGAAGGTGGGACTGAGCAAAGCACACTTACCCCGCAGTTCTGGTCTCCTCAGCCCACTTTCTTCATATTGACCTCATGCATGCCGAGCACCTCCCAAGACCCAGGTAATGGTTTTATTACCTGTCTCCACATCATTTCTGCATTCCATCCTGGAATGCATGCCAATCTCGTAACCTGATGCCTGTGTGGTGTCTGTTAGGGGTCGAGTTCCCACTTCTGCACAGGGGGAATCTCGAGCCACCTCCGCTGCGGTCTCCCATTCTTGTCCAGCCGCAGTGGAGTCTGCTCAGCAAGGACGTCGGTCCCAGCGTATTGCTCATTCTCACTCTGTTCTGAGAGTTACTGCTGCTTCTCCAGTCTCTGCTATTAAAGTCTGTGCTGGTCAGCAGCGAGCGGACTTCTCTGGGACTAAGTCCTTGTCTGCACGTACTGAGCATGCCCAGTGTAAGGTTTCCCGTTGGAGATCGAGGGTCATGTGCTCAGGCTCTGCATCACATTCCATTGGTCCTCTTGGCAGGTCCTAGAAGGGCAAAAGTGCTGTGGCCACTTCCTGTGCTGCTGCTATATAAACTGCGCATGACCGCACGGCCATGCGCTAGTATTGTCAAACAATTGCTAATGTGTGTATGTTGTGAGTGCAAGTCGTCCTTGGATACCCCTACCCTATAGTATGACTGTTCGCGGAAGGTGTATGGCTGCTACCTAGCGCCCGACTTATCCTACAGCACTAGTCACACATTATAGCGTCCAGTTGCTGTGACCGCCAGTACGGCGCCGTGCACTTCCTCTGTGCTTTCCTTACCCAAGCCTGGGTGGTTAGTGGCGTTCGTCAGTGCGGCACTGCATGCTCTTCTGTTTCATTTCACACCCAGTTGCGGTGTTGCGCCAGCAAGGGTCTAATCGGACTTCAATCCCAGTTGGGGTTGAGTTCGCTGACTACTTGCTCGCGCTTTAGGTGCGGTACCGCGGTCCTGTGCCTTAACAGGATTGCTTCTTTCACGCTGGGTGAGGTTAACCCACGCGTGTATACTCTAGTGTACCGCCATATAGTCTGCTAATTGCTAGCAGCAGGTTTTCACCTGCACGGTGGACCCCGGACTGCGAACGCATCTATACCATCTGTCTTGGTGCGTTCCGCCAGTCCTAACAGAATACTAGTGCCAGGGTCTGGCTAGTAAAATGGCGGACGACCAGCGTTTACAGTGGTACATCCAGCAGCTGGAGGGAAGGTGGGCGGCTCTTGAGCGTTCAACCTCAGCTGTGGATGTTACTGCTGTCGCTGTTCAGGCTGCAAGTGTGGCTGCAGCTACCTTGTCCACTGCCGCTCCTGTACCGACGCTATCTCGCCTCCCGCTACCAGAGAAATTTTCTGGTGACAGTAAGTCCTGTAGGGGTTTCGTGAGTCAGTGCTCAATACATCTCGAGCTTCTGGCCTCTCGTTTCCCTACAGAGCGGGCTAAGGTGGGCTTTATAATTTCCTTATTGTCGGACAGGGCGTTGCAGTGGGCTACGCCGCTGTGGGAGCGTGGCGATCATGTGGTGCAGAGTGCTCCGTTATTCCTGAGCACTCTGAAACAGGTCTTTCTAGGACCTCGTGTCACCCATGACACGGCGCTCCAACTGTTGGCACTGACTCAGGGCTCGTCCTTGGTCAGCCTTTTTGCCGTCCATTTCCGCACTCTGGCATCTGAGCTAGAGTGGTCGGATAAAGCCCTTATCCCTATATTTTGGAGGGGGCTGGCTGACCACGTTAAGGATGCTCTGGCCACTAGGGAGATTCCCGCCACACTGGAGGAGTTAATAGCAGTATCTACTCGCATTGACCTCCGTTTTCACGAGCGGAGGTTAGAGCGAGCCCAGTGTAGGCAGAGGTTTCGGCTGGCTCCCACCTTCGCCAAACCTTTGGAATCTCCAGTCCAGGCTCCTGAGTTCCAGGAACCTAAGGTGGTGTCACGAGCGGGATCTGAGTCCCAGACCGCTCGTGCACTCCAGGGTTGCCATGTTTGCCAACAGTCAGGACATCTTGCCACCAGATGTTATCAGCGGTCGAGGAAACGTCAGCGTCTAGTGGTAGTAGGTGGAGGTGCACTAGACACTGCGACGTTTGCCTCCAAATTGTCCTTTAAGGGGACAATTACCTTTGGCTCATCCTCCCACTCGGTAGACCTCTGCGTGGATTCTGGGGCGGAGGGCAATTTTATGTCTTCTGCCTTCGCCCAACGTCACGCAATACCCCTGGTTATGCTATCTCAACCAGTAACGGTACGAGTGGTGAATGGGTCGACACTTCCCGCACAGATAACACATCAGACCATCCCTGTTACTCTGTCCCTGTCGCCATCCCATCAGGAGATTATTTCTCTGCTCGTCATTCCTGAGGGTATTGATGAGGTCCTGTTGGGGATACCTTGGCTACGGTACCACTCTCCTCACATCGAGTGGTCCTCAGGCAGAATTCTGGGATGGGGTGAATCATGTGGGGGTAGGTGTCACCGAGAGTGCGTTCAGGTTGCTACTACTGAGGTACCCGCAGATCTATCCTCTCTCCCCAAGCAATATTGGTCTTACGCAGACGTGTTCTCCAAGAAGGCAGCGGAGACCCTTCCGCCCCATCGCCCCTATGACTGTCCTATCGATCTCTTGCCTGGTGCGGAGCCTCCCCGGGGTCGAGTTTATCCATTATCTCTCCCGGAGACGGAGGCCATGTCTCAGTACATTCAAGAGAATCTGGCAAGAGGGTTTATCAGGAAGTCAGTGTCACCTGCTGGGGCAGGGTTCTTCTTCGTGCAGAAGAAGAATGGGGAGCTACGTCCATGCATAGACTACAGGGGTCTTAACGCTATCACCGTTAAGAACAAGTATCCTTTGCCCTTGATATCTGAGCTCTTCGATAGGCTTCGGGGAGCAAGGGTATTTACTAAATTAGATCTGCGGGGTGCTTACAACCTGATTCGCATCCGTGAGGGGGACGAATGGAAAACGGCGTTTAACACCAGAGATGGGCACTATGAGTATCTGGTGATGCCCTTCGGGCTCTGTAATGCCCCAGCCGTTTTTCAAGACTTTGTCAACGACATCTTCCGGGATATGCTTTCCACCTCAGTTGTAGTCTATCTGGATGATATTCTCATCTTTTCTCCAGATATTGACTCCCACCGGAGAGTTGTTGGCAGAGTCTTCGACCTCCTACGGGCAAACTCTCTTTACGCTAAGTTGGAGAAGTGTATGTTTGAGCAGGAGTCTTTGCCGTTCCTGGGCTATATCATCTCCGCCCAGGGATTGGCTATGGATCCTGCCAAACTACAGGCTGTGATGGACTGGCAAGAGCCCCATTCTCTTAAAGCGGTGCAGCGCTTTATGGGGTTCATTAACTATTACCGCCAGTTCATTCCCCACTTCTCAACTCTGGTAGCTCCCTTGGTAGCCCTCACCAAGAAGGGAGCGAATCCTAAATTGTGGTCGGAAGAGGTCTCCAAGGCCTTCACTTCTATTAAGTCCCACTTTGCTAGCGCTCCCATCTTACATCGTCCCGATGTGGATAAGCCATTCCTAATGGAGGTGGATGCCTCGTCCGTTGGTGCTGGAGCAGTCCTCTACCAGAAGGATGCTCAAGGTCGGAAGCATCCATGCTTCTTCTTCTCTAAGACTTTCTCGCCAGCGGAGAGAAACTACTCCATCGGGGATAGGGAGTTTGCTAGCAATGAAGTTGGCCTTTTCAGAGTGGAGACATCTTCTGGAAGGTGCACGGTTTCCCTTCCAGGTTTACACTGACCACAAAAATTTGGTCTACTTACAGACAGCCCAGCGGCTAAATTCTCGCCAAGCCAGATGGTCCTTGTTCTTTTCCCGGTTCCACTTTTCTCTTCATTTTCTCGCCGGGGAGAAGAATATTCGTGCTGATGCTCTCTCTCGCTCCCTTATGTCAACTGAAGAGGAGGAAGAGGAGCCTCGGCTTATTGTTACCTCTGAGAGCCTGAGAACCGTAGCACCGGTTTCGCTTGACTCTGTGCCTCCGGGCAAGACTTTTGTGCCCATTAATTTGCGACCGGAGGTTCTCTCTTGGGCTCATTCGTCCAGAGTGGGTGGACACTTTGGGACAAAGAGGACATCTGAGCTACTGGCGAGGACGTACTGGTGGCCGCATATGGTCTGGGATGTCAGGGATTATATTCTGGCGTGTGTCTCCTGCGCCAAAAATAAATCTCCGCGTCAAAGGCCAGCTGGGTTGCTCTATCCCTTGCCGGTGGCAGATAGGCCCTGGGAGATGGTCGGGATGGACTTTGTCGTGGGTTTGCCCAAGTCTCGCGGCTGTACCATCATTTGGGTCATCACCGATCATTTCTCGAAAATGGTGCATTTGGTGCCGCTACCACGGTTACCTTCTGCACGGGCCTTGGCTGCGTTGTTCATTAAGCACATCTTCCGCCTACATGGTATGCCTGACAAAATTGTCAGTGACCGGGGTCCCCAGTTTGCGTCTCGGTTCTGGAGAGAGCTGTGTCGTCTTCTCAGTATTGAGTTGAATCTCTCTTCCGCTTATCATCCCGAGACGAATGGGTTGGTAGAGAGGGCCAACCAGACCTTGGTCACATACCTGCGACATTTTGTTTCAGCCAGGCAGGGTGACTGGGCATCCTTGCTATCATGGGCAGAGTTTGCGCTGAACAACGCCGTAGCCGACTCCACTGGACAAACCCCATTCCTCCTCAACTATGATCAGCATCCACGGGTACCTGTGCCTATGCCCGTGTCTTCCGCAGACTCCAGGGTGGCAGACTGGGCTGTGTAGGCACGGGATATTTGGGACCGCACTCAGGATGCCATTCGGGCCTCTAAGGAGAGAATGAGGTCCTCCGCCGATGCTCATCGGCGCCCCGCCCCGTCCTTTGCTCCTGGCGACTTGGTGTGGCTCTCCGACCGTAACATCAGGCTGCGAGTTGAGTCCACTAAATTTGCTCCTCGCTACTTGGGTCCCTTCAAGGTCCTCGAACAGGTTAATCCTGTGGTCTACCGTCTGGCCCTTCCTCCACGCCTTGGTATCACCGACACCTTTCATGTGTCCCTCCTTAAGCCCGTATACATGTCTCGGTTTTCTGAGTCATCTGCCGGGACATCGGGTTAGTCTACGGACGATTTCGAGGTGAACGCTATCTTGGGGTGCAAGGTGGTACGTGGCAAAAATTTTTTTTGGGTGGACTGGAAGGGTTATGGCCCTGAGGATAGGTCCTGGGAGCCTGCTGAGCACATTCGGGCTCTGCAGCTCATTGCTGCCTTCGAACGTAGCGAGGCCCAGGGAGGGGGGGCCCTGGGAGGGGGGGGTAATGATAGGGGTCGAGTTCCCGCTTCTGCACAGGGGGAATCTCGAGCCACCTCCGCTGCGGTCTCCCATTCTTGTCCAGCCGCAGTGGAGTCTGCTCAGCAAGGACGTCGGTCCCAGCGTCTTGCTCATTCTCACTCTGTTCTGAGAGTTACTGCTGCTTCTCCAGTCTCTGCTAATAAAGTCTGTGCTGGTCAGCAGCGAGCGGACTTCTCTGGGACTAAGTCCTTGTCTGCACGTACTGAGCATGCCCAGCGTAAGGTTTCCCGTTGGAGATCGAGGGTCATGTGCTCAGGCTCTGCAGCACATTCCATTGGTCCTCTTGGCAGGTCCTAGAAGGGCAAAAGTGCTGTGGCCACTTCCTGTGCTGCTGCTATATAAACTGCGCATGACCGCACGGCCATGCACTAGTATTGTCAAACAATTGCTAATGTGTGTATGTTGTGAGTGCAAGTCGTCCTTGGATACCCCTACCCTATAGTATGACTGTTCGCGGAAGGTGTATGGCTGCTACCTAGCGCCCGACTTATCCTACAGCACTAGTCACACATTATAGCATCCAGTTGCTGTGACCGCCAGTACGGCGCCGTGCACTTCCTCTGTGCTTTCCTTACCCAAGCCTGGGTGGTTAGTGGCGTTCGTCAGTGTGGCACTGCATGCTCTTCTGTTTCATTTTACACCCAGTTGCGGTGTTGCGCCAGCAAGGGTCTAATCGGACTTCAATCCCAGTTGGGGTTGAGTTCGCTGACTACTTTCTCGCGCTTTAGGTGCAGTACCGCGGTCCTGTGCCTTAACAGGATTGCTTCTTTCACGCTGGGTGAGGTTAACCCACGCGTGTATACTCTAGTGTACCACCATATAGTCTGCTAATTGCTAGCAGCAGGTTTTCACCTGCACGGTGGACCCCGGACTGCGAACGCATCTATACCATCTGTCTTGGTGCGTTCTGCCAGTCCTAACAGTGTCACCAGAAGTGTGACGGATCTGCACACCACATGTCTTCTGGAAGACACAGTGCCCTGCCAGCTGGTGGCAGAGTCGAGAGCCCACTGTCAAGAGAAGCGGCTCAACCCAGGACCTTTGCTTGACTGGTCTCTGTGGCTGAGGGACTCCCCACCAGAGAGTGTCATCCTGGGGCCTTAATAGGGCAAAGGATTACCTGTGCCGCATGATCCCCCTGTGCCCATGCAGTAAGCTCCTGCTTGCTCTATCGTGCGTCCCTCCATGCAGGAACAGGAAAAACACTGAGGGAGGTGGTGGGGAGGGGTTTTTTAACCTCTCGTGTGTTTCTTGTTCCTGTAAGGAGGAGGACAAACTCTATGGTGCTGTCAGGAGGGAAGTCCTGGAAAGTTAATTTAATTCAGTTTTTCAATACAAAAAGTGAAACTCATATATTATATAGAGTCATTAAAAACAGAATGATCTATTTCAAGTGTTTATTTCTGTTGATGTTGATGATTATGGCTTACAGCTAATGAAAACCCAAAAGTCACTATCTCAGCAAATTAGAATATTTAATAACACCAGCTTGAAAAATGATTATAAAACCTGAAATGTTGGCCCACTAAAATGTATGTTCAATAAATGCATTCAATACTTGGTTGGGGCTCCTTTTGCATCAATGCGGCATAGCATGGAGACAATCAGCCTGTGGCTCTGCTGAGGTGTTATGGAAACCCATGTTGCTTTGATAGCAGCTTTCAGCTCATCTGCATTGTTCAGTCTGGTGTCTCACATGTTCCTCTTGGCAATACCCCCTGAGATTTTTTATGGGATTAAGGTCAGGCGAGTTTGCTGGCCAATCAAGCACAGTGATACTGTTGTCTTTAAACATTGGTACTTTTGGCAGTGTGGACAGATGCCAAGTCCTGCTGCAGAATTAAATTTCCATCTCCAAAAAGCTTGTCGGCAGAAGGAAGCATGAAGTGCTCTAAAATTTTCTGATAAATGGCTGCGCTGACTTTGGTCTTGATAAAACACAGTTGACCTACACCAGCAGATGACATGGCTCCCCAAACCATCACTGATTGTGTACATTTCACACTAGATCTCAAGCAGTTTGGATTTTGTGCCTCTCCACTCTTCCTCCAGACTGTGGGACCTTGATTTCCAAATGAAATGCAAAATTTACTTTCATCTGAAAACAACCCCTTGGACCACTGAGCAACAGTCCTGTTCTTTTTCTCCTTGGCCCTGGTAAGACGCTTCTGGCGTTGTCTATTGGTCATGAGTGGTTTGACACAAGGAATGCATCCTGGATTCGTCTGTGTGTGGTGGCTCTTGAGGCAATGACTCCAGTAGCAGTCCACTCCTTGTGAATCTTTCCCAATTTTTGAATGGCTTTTTCTTAACCACAACCTTGAAAGGATTGTTATCCCGGTTGCTTGTGTACCTTTTTCTACCACACTTTTTCTTTCCACCTAACTTCCCATTAATATGCTTGGATACAGCACTCTGTGAACAGCCAGCTTCTGTAGCAATGAACTTCTGTGGCTTTCCCTCCTTGTAGAATGTGTCAATGACTGCCTTCTGGACATCTGTCAAGTCAGCAGTCTTCCCCACGATTGTGGAGCCTACTAAAACAGACCAAAGGGACCTTTTCAAACTCTTAGAAAGTATTTGCAGGTGTTTTTTGTTAATTACGATATTCTAATTTACTGAGATAATGACTTTTGGGTTTTCAATGGCTGTAAGCCATAATTATCAACATTAACAGAAATAAACACATGAAATAGATCACTTTGTTTGTAATGACTCTATATAATATGAGTTTCACTTTTTGCATTGAAGAACTGAAATAAATTAACTTTTTGATGATATTCTAATTTTGTGAGAAGCACTTGTATATCCTTGGATTGAGTGTTTCTTTGCCTACATCAGGCTGCTCTCAGATGAGGTAGCAAAAACCTGCTGACAAATTCCCATTAAATAGTGGGCAGCTCCTACATTTGTGAGCCAGCAGACAAGGACGTGGAGCTGCACATGGAGCCAGTCATGTCCACAATTTTCAGACATGACTAGTGTTGAGCGATACCTTCGAATATTCAGAAATATCAGTATCGAATTGGATAGGCCGATATCCAAAAAATATCGGAAAACGCCGATACCGATACCCGATACCAATGCAAGCCAATGGGACAAAAATATCGGAATTAAAATAAACCCTTTCTTTCCTTGTAGGTTAATTCTACATGAAGGAAAACAACTAAGAATAATGTAGGATGTATTGGGGGAGGTGGAGGAGACATTAAAGGCATAGAGGCTTAGCCCAATCAAATGGAATAGCAGGAATTTTTTTTTTTTTTAAGACGTTCGGAGTTACAAAGATATTGACTATGTTAATATTTTTTATATTTTGGCAGATATTTATGTTTCACTACTTCCCTGCTCTTCACCTTCTTTTTTACTTCTGCCCCACTTTCTTCTTCATCATCCTCAGCAGCAACATCTTTTTAATCAACTTCTTCTTAACCTTATTCATCTTCTTTGTCTTCACCTTCTTCCTACTATTCTTTTTTTTACAGTCTTAATACTTTTCATTCAACTATTATTATTCTTCATATTCTACTTCTTCATCTTCTTCATATTCTTCTTTTTCATCATATTCTTATTTGTGACAGGCATTCCTGTAGATGTTATCTGTAAAAGTATGAAGATTACACCTTCTGTTCTGCCTGTCACAAAAGATTTACAGCAGGATTTGTCCGCATTCAGTTTGGCCTGCAGCAGCAGGTTTTTTCCAGGGGCACAACGAGGAGGAACAGACTCACCCCCATACTCTGCTTAGTCTTCTTCTGCTTATAATTTAGATAATATCTTTTGCTCTGATTATTAGTCTTATGTTTTTTGTTCTGCAGCTTCTTGTTCTTCTGCTTCTTGGTCTTCTTCGGGGTGGTCTCCAGGGTCGTCGTCTCTAGGGTCGTCATCTCTGGGGTCGTCATCTTCTTCAGGGTGGTCTTCAGGGTCGTCGTCTCTGGGGTCATCATCTTCTTCGGGGTGGTCATCAGGGTCATCGTCTTTAGGGTCGTCGTCAGGGAGATCCAGAGTCATTAGCAAAAATTTCCAAAAGCTTGAACTAGGAAATGTAGCAGAAGGTACAAGAAGGCTGAGGAACTGCCAAGAACAGCTGACAGTACTGTAACCCGGATGGGAAGTAGAAGGTACAAGAGCCAAAGGAACTACTGAGGACCAGCTGACGGTACTGGAACCTGGTTACTAAGCAGGAGGTACCCGTGCCAGAAAGCACTACCAAGGACCACCAGACGTTGGTGGAACTCGGATACCGAGAAGGAGGCACCTAAGCCAAAGGCTCTGCCTGGAACCAGCTGACGGTACTGGAAACAGGATGGGCAGCAGAAGGTACGAGAGCCAAAGACACTGCCGAGAACCAGCTGATGGTACTGGAACCCGGATGGGTAGCCGAAGGTACAAGAGCCAATGGTACGACCGAGGACCAGCTGACGGTACTGGAACCCGGTTACTAAGCAGGAGGTACCCATGCCAGAAATCACTACCAAGGACCACCAGAAGTTGGTGGAACTCTGATACCGAGAAGGAGGCACCTAAGCCAAAGGCTCTGCCTGGAACCAGCTGACAGTACTGGAACTGGGGGGACCTATTCAAGATTGTGTTCCAAAGAACCAGCTAATGGTGCTGGAACTCAGATAGGCAGCAGAAGGTCCACATGAAAAAAAAATTCCTAGGCCGCGAGCCGGCCATAGTTACTGAAAACCCATAGGCCTACAGGGGGAGCTTGTCCTATTAGCACTACGGAACCAGCCTTGATTGCCATTTCCCACAGTCCACATAGGAAGCACCTAAACTGCAGGCACCATAGAGTTGGCTAACCCGACCGCAACCCGATAGGACAACGTATTGGAGGCAAAGTGACCAAGACACTACTCAGAAAAAGCTGGTGTGCTGGAACCAGGCTGGGAAGGAGGGAGTACCCGTGCCAAAGACACTTCTGAGCAGCAGCTGGTGGCCTAGGGATTACAGGAGAAACAGAGTGTAGGCTGAGGCCTAATTGGAGCAAGTTGAAAGGGAACCTGCAACCCTCCCAGGCGTTTGAAACTAATACAGCCACCTTGTGCAGCACTAATGCTGCACAAGGAAAAGGTGGCTCTTTTAATTATGCTCCTTGCTCACGCTGAAGTAAAAACTTATAAAATGTGCCCCCTCATACCGTGAAACCGTCCCAGAGGCGGGACTTTCCTTCTTAATGAGACGCAGCACAGCCGTCATTCTTACCCCTTTGGCGCCGGGCGCTGCCTCATCAGCTTTGTTTGAATCTGTCATGGAGCCTGCGCTGTTACTGTATGTTATCCCTTGGGCATGCGCAGTTAGCGCTGCTCGTCTTCTGACATCATTTGTTGTCAGGCTGACTGCGCCTGTGTGGCCGTGCTGCACGAGCTCTCGCCCCATAGTGTCTTCTGATTTATTCACACTGCGGGGCTGGGATTCATGGGCATGCGCAGTGCATATCTTCGCCTCTCACTCATCTCCCTCCGCCTTCTTCAGACTGTGCGGCGTCAGCTGATCCATAATCGTTGTGGCATGCGCTTAGGGATCAGCTGACGCCGCACAGTCTAAAGAAGGTGGAAGGAGATGAGTGAGAGGCGAAGATATGCACTGCGCATGCCCTTGAATCCCAGCCCTGCAGTGTGAATAAATCAGAAGACACTGCGGGGTGGGATCCCGGGCAGCGCAGCCGCACAGGCGCAGTCAGCCTGACATCAAATGATGTCAGAAGACGGGCAGCGCTAACTGCGCATGACCAAGGGATAACATAACAGCGCAGGCTCCGGGACAGATTCAAGCAACGCTCAGGAGGCAGCGCATGGCGTGAAGGGGGTATGAATGACGGCTGTGCCGCGTCTGATTAGGAAGGAAAGTCCCATCTCCGGGACTTTCACGGTATGAGGGTGCACATTTTGTAAATATTTAGTTCAGCGTGTGCAAGGAACATTACAAAAAGACCACCTTGTCCAAATGCAGCATTAGGGCTGCACAAGGTGGCTCTTTTATTTACAATCGCCTGGGGGGGACAGGTTCCCTTTAATATCTGTAGTAGTGGGAGTGTGGAGGGAGCAGGAGAAATTGCTGGATACACAGCAGGGGATCAGCTGACGTTACTGAACCCCAATAAAATGTCAGCAACTGTTGAATGTGCAGACGGCATTTCCGAGCAGCAACTGGTGGTGTTGGAGCCCAGGTTCAATGCTAGTAACAGAGTGGAGAAATAGCCGCACACACAGCAGGGGAGCAGCTGGCGTTACTGAACCCCAATAACAGAGGAGCAACTGTTGACTGTGCGGATAGCACTTCCGGGCAGCAACTGGCGGTGTTGGAGCCCAGGGTCAATGCAAGAAACTGGCAGGAGAACTTGCCGCACACACAGCAGGGGATCAGCTAGCGTTACTGAACCCCAATAACAGAGGAGCAACTGTTGACTGTGCAGACGGCACTTCCGAGTAACAACTGGCGGTGTTGGAGCCCAGGGTCAATGCTAGAAGCAGAGTGTAGGCCGAGACCTAATTGGAGTAAGTTTAATATCTGTTGTAGTCTTAGTGTGGAGGGAGAAGGAGAAATTGCCGCACACACAGCAGGGGAGCAGCTGGCGTTATTGAACTGCAATAACAGAGGAGCAACTGTTGACTCTGCAGATGGCAATTCCGAGCAGCAACTGGTGGTGTTGGAGCACAGGTTCAATGCTAGGAGCAGAGTGGAGAAATTGCCGCACACACAGCAGGGTAGCAGCTGGCGTTACTGAACCCCAATAATAGAGGAGCAACTGTTGACTGTGCGGATAGCACTTTCGGGCAGCAACTGGCGGTGTTGGAGCCCAGGGTCAATGCAAGAAACTGGCAGGAGAACTTGCCGCACACACAGCAGGGGATCAGCTGGCGTTACTGAACCTCAATAATAGAGGAGCAACTGTTGACTCTGCGGACAGCATTTCCGGGCAGCAACTGGCGGTGTTGGAGCCCAGGGTCAATGCAAGAAACTGGAAGGAGAACTTGCCGCACACACATCAGGGGAACAGCTGGCATTACTAAACCCCAATAACAGAGGAGCAACTGTTGACTGTGCGGACAGCACTTCCTTGCAACAACTGGTGTTATTGGAGCCCAGGGTCAATGCTAGAAGCAGAGTGTAGGCCGAGGCCTAATTGGAGCTAGTTTATTATCTGATGTAGTCTTAGTGTGGAGGGAGCAGGAGAACTTGCCGCACACACAGCAAGGGAAAAGCTGGCGTTACTAAACCCCAATAACAGAGGAGCAACTGTTGACTGTGCGGACAGCACTTCCGGGCAGCATTTGGCAGTGTTGGAGCCCAGGGTCAATGCAAGAAACTGGCAGGAGAACTTGCCGCACACACAGCAGGGGAACAGCTGGCGTTAGTGAACCCCAATAACAGAGGAGCAACTGTTGACTGTGCGGACAGCACTTCCGGTCAGCAACTGGCGGTGTTGGAGCCCAGGGTCAATGCGAGAAGCAGAGTGTAGGCCGAGGCCTAATTGGAGCTAGTTTAAAAATAACCTTTAACCCCCCATGCATTAGTAACTGAAAGAGCCACCTTGTGCAGCATTAATGCTGCACAAGGAAATGGTGGCTCTTTTTGTTATGCTCCTTGCACACGCTGAACTAAACACTTATAAAATGTGTCCCCTCATACCGTGAAAGTCCTGGAGGTGGGACTTTCCTTCCAAATCAGATGCGGCACAGTTGTCATTCCTACCCCATTGTCGCCGGGCGCCACCTCCTCAGCATTATTTGAATCTGTCCTGAGGCCTGCTGTTGTGAATTCTGTTGTCGAACTCCCTCCTGTGGTCGTGAATGGTACTTTGGCGAGTTCTGTCCATGGACTCACTCTGGTGGCTGTGAGTGGAGCTGCTGCTTTTGAGGTTCCTTCCACAGGTGACGTGGTTTATCCTTTGGTTGGCTGCTCTATTTAACGCCACTCAGATCGTTACTCCATGCCAGCTGTCAATGTTCCTGCATTGGTTCAGTTCGCTCTTGGATCTTTCTGGTGACCTGTCTACTCCAGCAGAAGCTAAGTTCCTGCTAGTTATTTTTTGTTCATTGTTTCCTTGTCCAGCTGGATATCATGATTTTGCCTTGCTAGCTGGAAGCTCTGGGATGCAGAGTGGCATCTCCGCACCGTTAGTCGGTGCGGAGGTCTTTTTGCACACTCTGCGTGGTCTTTTGTAGTTTTTTGTGCTGACCGCAAAGATACCTTTCCTATCCTCTTTCTGTTTAGTAAGTCTGGCCTCCCTTTGCTGAAACCTGTTTCATTTCTGCGTTTGTGACTTTCATCTTTACTCACAGTCAATATATGTGGGGGGCTGCCTTTTCCTTTGGGGAATTTCTCTGAGGCAAGGTAGGCTTTATTTTCTATCTCTAGCGCTAGCTAGCTCTTAGGCTGTGAAGAGGCGTCTAGGGAGTGTCAGGAACGCTCCACGGCTATTTCTAGTTGTTGTGATAGGATTAGGGGTTGCGGTCAGCAGAGCCCCCACATCCCAGAGCTTGTCCTGTGTGAGTTTAACTATCAGGTCGTGCTGGGTGCTCCTAACCACCAGGTCCATAACAGCCTGCGCTGTTATGTTAAACCTTGGGCATGGGCAGTTAGCACTGCCCATCTTCTGACATCATTTGTCAGGCGGACTGCACCTGTGCGGGCACGCTGCCCGAGATCCCGCCTCGCAGTGTCTTCTGATTTATTCACACTGCGGGGCTGGGATTCATGGGCATGTGCAGTGCATATCTTCGCCTCTCACTCATCTCCTTCCGCCTTCTTCAGACTGTGTGGGGTCACGGCGGTGGCATGTGATTAGGGATCAGCTGACAGCGCACAGTCAGAAGAAGGCGGAAGGAGATGAGTGACAGGCAAAGATGTGCACTGTGCATGGCCATGAATCCAAGCCCTGCAGTGTGAATAAATCACAAGACACTGCGAGGCGGGATCTCAGGCTGCGCGGCCGCACAGGCGCAGTCAGCCTGACACCAAATGATGTCAGAAGACTGGCAGCGCTAACTGCCCATGCCCAAGGTTTAACATAACAGCGCAGGCTCCGAGACAGATTCAAACAGCGATGATGAGGTGGAGCCTGGCGACAAGGGGGTATGAATGACGGCTGTGCTGCATCTCATTACGAAGGAAAGTCCCACCTCGGGACGGTTCACGGTATGAGGGGACACATTTTAGAAGTGTTAAGTTCAGCGTGTGCAAGGAGCATAACTAAAAGAGCCGCCTTTTCCTTGTGCAGCATTAGTGCTGCACAAGGTGGCTCTTTCAGTTGCAAACGCCTGGGGGAGACAGGTTTCCTTTAATTTATGTAGTAGTGTGAGTGTGGAGGTAGCAGGAGCTATTGCCGGATACACAGCTGGGTATCAGATGATGTAACTGAACCCAAATAACACGGCAGCAAGTGTTGACTGTGCAAATGGCACTTCCGGGCAGCAACTGGCGGCGTTGGAGCCCAGGGTCAATCAGGGTGTAGGCCGAGGCCTAATTGAAGCAAGTTTAATATCTGATGTAGTCTTAGTGTGGAGGGAGCAGGAGAACTTGCCGCACACACAGCAGGGGAGCAGCTGATGTTACTGAACTCCACTAACACAGGATCGAGCATTTTTCTCTGTGCAGACAGCACTTCCGAGCACCAACTGGCGGAGTTGGAGCCCAGGGTCAATCAGGGTGTAGGCCGAGGCCTAATTGAAGCAAGTTTAATATCTGAAGTTGTGTGAGTATGGAGATAGCAGGAGCAATTGCTGGATGCACAGCAGGGGAGCAGCTGACCTTACTGAACCCCACTAACACAGGTGCGAGTGCTTTTCTCTGTGCAGACAGCACTTCCGAGCACCAACTGGCGGTGTTGGAGCCCAGGGTCAATCAGGGTGTAGACCGAGGCCTATTTGGAGCAAGTTTAATATCTGAAGTCGTGTGAGTGTGGAGATAGCAGGAGCAGTTGCCGGATACACAGCAGGGGAGCAGCTGACGTTACTGAACCCCAATAACACAGCAGCAAGTGTTGACTGTGCATGCGGCACTTCCGAGCAGCAACTGGCAGTGATGGAGCCCAGGGAATCCAGGAAAAGCAGAGTCTAGGCCAAGGCCTGCACTTAACCCTGCTGTACTGTTCGGGTCAATATGACCCGAAATGATTTTTGAGACCCTGTAGATTTTTTTATATGAGGATTTGAACCTAGTGATATTGTGATATATATATATATATATATATATATCATATATATATATATCATATAGATCTCACTTGCATGTATACTCCTCTAAAATTATATATACTCATATATCCACAGCTAATATATACATTATAATCAATGGCTTAAAATAGCTGACATAAACTGATATAAGCCAGACAAACTGTATGGGGTTTTCCAAGCAAAAACAGGAACTTAGGCCAGATGTTCTGAAGTAATGTCTAGAATATCGCTGAATCTTGCTGAAATGGCAGATCAACAATGCCAGATGTATTAAGTGCTGATCAGATGTCTCAACTTTGTCCTAAATGCCGAGAGCTACATTTTAGTTGCTTAATCAGCATTCATATGTGCATTAATCACAATATTCCATATATATTTAGATAACCAATAACAGAGGAGCTAGACAATATGGTAATTCACTAACCACCCCCTAACCACTCCTTTCTATATGCAATTATAAAACTATGTATGTACAATAAATGATCAGTATTGATGGAATGTTATTGTCACAATGTTGTGCAGTCTTATTCTTGAGCACTCAAAATACTCAGTCTTATTGGGAACGGCCGCAGCACACACGGTTTAGATTTATCCAACCCAAATTTCCATAACAGTATCTTGAATTGTCCTCATTTGTGGAGCTCTATATATTTTTTTTGTTTTTTTTTTGTTTGCATACTTTTTGCTACACGCTGATTGTTACACTTGTACTGTTCGGGTCAATATGACCCAATAGCATTTTATACTGTTCTATAGGTCTCTGATTATTTCTGACTGCAAAAGTTATGTTTTTTTATGTGTACTTCATCTCAAAATGGTGGTGGTTTCACTGTTCTTATCAGTAAACAAGTAATTATCTAGTATTATCCATTTGCTGTTTGTGAGAGAGGAGACTGGTTGTCTATCATTCAAAGGCTGGGGGACAGAAGATGATGTCCCACAGGAAATAATGTCCGAAGAGGAGGACCACATAAGCGAGATGGAAAGCAAAGTTGAAAATTCGGATTCTGAAGTGGAGTATGAAGAGGAACATGATACCCAGACAACTAGCCGGATGCAAGAAATCCCTTCTAAAAACAAGTGTGTAATTTGGAAATAGCAGCCTAGTCAGGCTGGTAGATTGTCCTCTGAAAATATCATAAAAGCTACTCCTGGTCCTACAAGGTACGTTACATCAAGAATATTTGATATAGGATCAGCATTCGCATTGTTCCTAAATATGACTATCTTAAATATTATAATACAAATGACAAACATTGAGGGACAAGTAGTTTATGGTGATAAATGGAGAAAAATAGATGTGACAGCTCTAAATGCTTATATTGGTTTACTTCTTTTAGCGGTAGTGTACAAATCTTATGGTGAATCAACTAAAAGTTTGTGGAATTGTGAAACCGGTCGCCACATATTTAGAGCTACAATGTGTCTTGAAAGGTTTCATGAAATTTCTAGAGTACTGCGGTTTGATTCTAAAATAGATAGAATGGAAAGAAGAGCTAAAGATAAACTAGCACCTATTAGAAATGTTTGGAATCAATGGGTAGAGATTCTACCAAAATTGTATAATAGTGGTGAAAATGTAACTGTTGATGAGCAACTGGTGGCATTCCGAGGTAGATGCCCATTCAGACAATATATACCAAGTAAGCCAGCAAAATACGGCATCAAGATCTGGACACTTTGCGTCAGCAAAAGTTCATATGCTCTAAATCAGGGGTGTCAAACTGCATTCCTCGAGGGCTGCAAACAGGTCATGTTTTCAGGATTTCCTTGCATTGCAAAGGTGATAATTTAATCACCTGCAGAGAATGATTCTAGCACCTTGTGCAATGCTAAGGAAATCTTGAAAACACGCATGGTTTGAGGCCCTCGAGGAATGCAGTTTGACACCCCTGCTCTAAATGTTCAAGTGTATACAGGAAAAAACCCTGGTGAAAGACCTGAAAAAAATCAGGATATGCGTGTTGTTCTCGATTTGACTCATGGACTAAAAGGACAAAATGTGACATGTGACAACTAGTGTTGAGCATTCCGATACCGCAAGTATCGGGTATCGGCCGATATTTGCGGTATCGGAATTCCGATACCGAATTCCGATACTTCCCGCGTATCGGATACCGGAATCAGAAGTTCCCAGAATTCAAACTGAACTCAGTAGCCAATGAGGAATGATTGGAAGTGTGGGCACATCCTGTTTAGCATGGTGGGCATGTAACTACTGGCAAGGCTGTGATTGGCTGCTGAAATGATGTCACTCTGCACTATAAAAAACGCTGCTGCCATTTTGCACTCACTCTGCTGTGATTTCAGTTAGGGACAGGACGCTGTGTTCTAACTGAGGGCCAGTTGAGATAGCTAATTGCTTTATTTTCCTTTCCCAAGGCTAATTTAGCAAAACGCTGTGTGTTCTTCACTGTTCACCTTGCTCTTGCCTTGCAGCGCTGTTTTAACAGTGTTCTGCAAGGTCTCTGTGTGTGTGTGTGCAGCTCACTCTGTAGTCTGTGTGCAGTCATATACCCGGTTGTATTCAGCTCAGGGGGGGTTCACACTGCCTCACACAGTTGTCCTTTTTTGCTCATAGTGCAGCCTGCTGCACATTTTTTCTCAAATTTCCTATTAGTGTTTTTCCACCCGTCTCCAGCTAAATTGTGGAAAAACACTACATAGGATAACCTAGAGGGGGGTTTTTGGGCCTTGCAGCGCCGTTTACGGCTGTCTGCACGGTCTCCGTGTGAGCCCAGCTCGCCCTGTAGTCTGTGTGCAGCCATAGCCGGTTGGATTCAGCTCAGGGTTCGTTACTGCCTCATACCTTGAAAAAAATTTTCCTTTTTTTTCAAATAGTGCAGCCTGTTTAAAAATTTTTTAAAAAAATTCCTATTAGTGTTTTTCCACCCGTCTCCAGCTAAATTGTGGAAAAACACTACATAGGATAACCTAGAGGGGTTTTTTTGGGCCTTGCAGCGCCGTTTACGGCTGTCTGCGCGGTCTCTGTGTGAGCGCAGCTCGCCCTGTAGTCTGTGTGCAGCCATAGCCGGTTGGATTCAGCTCAGGGTGCGTTACTGCCTCATACCTTGAAAAAAATTTTCCTTTTTTTCAAATAGTGCAGCCTGTTTAAAATTTTAAAAAAAAAATTCCTATTAGTGTTTTTCCACCCGTCTCCAGCTAAATTGTGGAAAAACACTACATAGGATAACCTAGAGGGGGTTTTTTGGGCGTTGCAGCGCCGTTTACGGCTGTCTGCACGGTCTCTGTGTGAGCGCAGCTCGCCCTGTAGTCTGTGTGCAGCCATAGCCGGTTGGATTCAGCTCAGGGTGCGTTACTGTCTCATACCTTGAAAAAAAATTTCCTTTTTTTCAAATAGTGCAGCCTGTTTAAGATTTAAAAAAAAAAATTCCTATTAGTGTCTTTCCACCCGTCTCCAGCTAAATAGTGGAAAAACACTACATAGGATAACCTAGAGGAGGGTTTTTGGGCCTTGCAGCGCCGTTTACGGCTGTCTGCACGGTCCCCGTGTGAGTTAAACTTGCTCTGTAGTCCGATCTGCAGAAAAAAAAAAAAGGAAAGTTCACCAAACACAACTTAACACTTGTGTAGGCCACATTTGAAAAATAATAAAGTTTAGTCCACACTTTACAACATTAGTGTTTCTTACACCTGTTAGGAGGAGCATTTCAGGAATAAGCACACTAAGGCCTTAGTACTTTTCTGCTTATCTTTATCTGTCAACCAAGATGAAGAGGGCAGGGAGTAAGGCACGTGGGCGTGGAGCAGGGAGAGGAGCAGGGAGAGGACGTGGTGATTCTGTGCCTGCTGCGGGCACCGGTGACTCGTCGTCACTCAGTTTCAGCAGGGAACAGTCCTTCATGCGCAGCTTTGTCGGAGAGCGCCGTGCACCGCTGCTGCGTGAAGACCAAATTGAAGCCGTTGTCGGGTGGATGGCAGCTAACGCCTCGGCATCGACTTCAGTTAGTGCCACATCCTCTCAGGCACAGAGCACTGGAGAGCAGCCATCTGTCTCTTCACCACCTGCCAAATTGGCCAGGCAGTCAGAGAGCCCAGGACAGGAGCCGTCTCTACTTCTGTTCTCTGAATCTCTTGGCTTGGAAACAGGGGGCCAGCCAAGCAGCATTCCAGAAATGGAAGAAGAAGCAGTGTGCAGTGATGCCCAACAGCTTTGTCTCTCTGACTCTGAAGAGGCGGGTGGGCCAGTGCCTCCGGTGACCACAGCGCAGTACGCATCTGATGATGAAACTCAGGTGCCGCTTTCTGGTGCGTACTGTGCTGCCGAGACTACCCAGGAGGAGCAGTTGGTGGCAGAGGGTAGTGGAGATGATGAGGTCGTTGACCCATCGTGGCGTGAGGAACAGGAAGGTGGTGGGAGCAGCTCTGAGGAAGAGCTTCCCCTTACGGGCCAAAGAGGGAGAGGGAGGGGGAAGACTGCGGAGCCTGTAGCCTCCACTTTGGCACCCGTTAGGAGCCTGTCTCTTTCCAAATCCAAAAAGGGCGCTCCCAAGACTTGCAGTGCCTGGTCCTTTTTTGACACAGTTGCAGATGACATTTGTTTTGTCAAATGCAAGCTGTGTCATCAGAAAGTAAAAAGAGGGAAAAATGTCAGCAACCTCAATACCACAAATATGTGGAAACATGTGCGGACCAGGCACGCGGTGGAGTTACAGAAACACACTGAAGATGTAGGCCAACCAACAGCGGCAGCTACCACCTCTTCAGCTCGTGTTGCCTCTTCCTCCAGTTCACGCACAGCTGGTTTGGCTTCCTCCCAGGATCGCCATGGAAGAACCTCTGGCACTGTTGTCCAGAGACCTTGTGTAATTCCACCCACAGCACCACCTTCCCAGTCATCCTCACACTCCCAGTCTACTCTACAGCCATCGGTAGTACAGGCATGGGAGAAAAGGCGGGCATTCTCGGCCAACCACCCCCGAGCACAGGCTCTGAATGCAGGCATTGCCAAACTGTTGTCCCTGGAAATGCTCTCATTCAGGCTGGTGGAGACTGACAGCTTCCGTGACTTGATGGCATTGGCAGTCCCACAGTACAAGGTGCCCAGCCGCTTTTACTTCAGCAGGAAAGCTGTCCCTGCCCTGCACAGGCATGTTGAGGGAAACATAAAACATGCGCTACTGAACGCCGTCAGTAGCAAGGTCCACCTCACCACCGATGCGTGGACCAGTCAGCATGGACAGGGGCGATACGTTTCCCTCACTGCCCATTGGGTTAATGTTGTTGAGCCAGGTACAGATCGTGCGAGTGGCGCAGGACGTGTCCTGCCCACTCCAAGGATTGCAGGAATCCAGTCTGTACGCATTGACTCCTCCTCTTACACAAGTTCCTCAGAATCATCTCTGCAGGAGCCGTCACAGTCCACCTCCACATGGACCCGTGAACGTTTACCTATGACCGACATGAGCACAGCCGTGGCCAAACGTCAGCAGGCCGTCTTGAAACTAGTTTCATTGGGGAATCGAAGCCACACAGCGCAGGAGCTCTGGAATGCCATCAAGCAGGAGAGCGATGTGTGGTTACTGCCAGCGAATCTCCAGCCAGGCATGGTAGTGTGCGACAATGGCCGAAATCTGGTGGCAGCTTTGGCCCTTGGCAACCTCACTCACATCCCATGTCTGGCACATGTGCTCAATTTGGTTGTGCAGAGTTTTCTGAGGGACTATCCGGATCTTGATGCCCTGCTGCACAAGGTCCGCCTAGAGTGTGCTCACTTGCAGCGTTCCAGCTTGGCAAGATCCCGAATTGCTGCTCTGCAGCGCCGATTCCGCCTTCCGGAACACCGCATCATATGTGACCTACCTACCCGGTGGAATCCCACGTTACATATGTTGGAGCGGTTGTGTGAGCAGCAGCAAGCAGTTATGGAGTACCAGCTGCATCAGGCGCAAAGAAGTCGCAGTCAGCGCCGATCAGACTACACAACCACAGAGTGGGCCACTATGAAGGACGTCTGCCAGGTTTTGCGTCCTTTTGATTATTCCACGCGGATGGCAAGTGCAGATGATGCACTAGTCAGCATGACTGTCCCCCTTATCTGCCTGCTTCAGCAAACTTTGCAAGGGTTAAGGGATGATGTTGTGGAAGAGGTGGAGGATGAGGAGTCACCTTTTCCATCAGCTTCTGGAGAGTCAGCGCCACGTGGTTCCTCACAAAGGGGTACGCAGGGGCCACTTTGTGAGGAGGATGAGGAGGAGTCAATGGAGGAGGAAGAGCTCCGTCCAGAGGAGGGAGCGACACAATTGTCCAGTGGTCAGTGTGTACAGCGAGGGTGGGGTGATGACGAGCGGGCAGAGATCATGTCTCAAGCAGGGGACAGCGTTTCTGGGCCAGTTGGCAGTCTGCAGCACATGGTGGATTTCATGCTGCAGTGCCTGAGAATCGACCGCCGCATCGACCACATTCTCAACATGCCTGATTATTGGGTGTTCACCCTCCTCGATCCTCGCTACCGGGACAACGTCCAAAACCTCATCCCAGCGTTGACCCGGGAGCGTAAATTGCGGGAGTACCACGACACACTGGTGAATTCCATCATCTTCTCCAGTCCAACTGAGAGGAGTGCTGCTAGTACTTTACAAAGCAGCTCAGTGCGTCGAGGCAGTGGGGGAGGCTCTGCCCAAAGAGGGAGCAGAAGCAGTGCCTCTGCCCAAGGCAAGCCCAGTATGGCACAACTCTGGCACACTTTTGTGTGCCCGCCCCAAATGTCTACACCATCACCGGCGGCTCCAGTCAGCAGGAGGCAACGGTTCCGTCAGATGGTGACAGACTACATGGCTTGCCCTCTTACTGTACTCCCAGACGGCTCTTCCCCGTTCAAGTTTTGGGTCTCTATGCTGGATACATGGCCAGAGCTAAGCCAGTATGCATTGGAGGTGCTGGCTTGCCCTGCGGCTAGTGTCTTATCGGAACGTATCTTTAGTGCCGCAGGTGGTGTACTAACAGACCGTCGCATGCGACTATCCTCCGATAACGTTGACCGGCTTACTTTCCTGAAAATGAACCAGGCCTGGATCTCGCAGGAATTTGCCACTCCTCTGCCTGATTAAGTAATTGGGTGTCATCCAGGTCTCCTGCTGTGTTCATCTTTCTACCACCTGAACTGCTATTCCTGGGCTCCAACACCGCCAGTTGCGGCTCAGAAGTGCAGGCTGCACAGTAAAAACATACGACCCAGTGTTATTGGGTTTCAGTAACGTCAGCTGATCCCCAGCTGTGTAGCCGGCAATGTGTCCTGCGACCGCCACGCTGGCACAACAACCTAAATGTAAGGGAACCTGTCCCCCCCCCCCCCGTCGTTTGTTACTGAAAGAGCCATCTTGTGCAGCAGTAATGCTGCACAAGGAAAAGGTAGCTCTTTTAGTTTAGCTCCTTGCACACGCAGAACTTAACACTTATAAAATGTGTTCACTGATACCGTTATACCTTCCCGGAGCTGGGACTTTCCTTCGTAATGTGACGCAGCACAGCCGTCATTCCTACCCCCTTGGTGCCATGCGCTGCCTCCTCAGCGTTGTTTTAAGCTGTCACGGAGCCTGCGCTGTTCTGTAATCCCTTGGCCATGCCCTATTTGCGCTGCCTGTCTTCTGACATAATTCGGTGTCAGGCTGGCTGCGCCTGTGCGGCCGCGCTGCCCGAGATCCCGCCTCGCACTGTCTTCTGATTGAATCACACTGCGGGCCTGGGATCCATGGGCATGCGCAGTGCATATCTTCCCCTCGGCCTCTCGCTCATCTCCCTCCGCCTTCTTTAGACTGTGCGCCGTCAGCTGATCCCTAATAGCATGCCACGGCCGTGACACCGCACAGTCTGAAGAAGAGGGAAGGAGGGGAGTGAGAGTCGAGGATATGCACTGTGCATGCCCATGGATCCAAGGCCCGCAGTGGGATTACGTTAGACGACACTGCGAGGTGGGATCTGGAGCAGCGTGGACGCTCAGGCACTGTCAGCCTGACACCAAATTATGTCAGAAGACAGGCAGCGCTAATTGAGCATGGCCAAGGGATAACAGAACAGCGCAGGCTCCGTGACAGCTTAAAACAACGCTGAGGAGGCAGCGCATGGCACCAAGGGGGTAGGAATGACGGCTGTGCTGTGTCCCATTACGAAGGAAATTCACACCTCCGGGACGGTTTAACGGTATAAGGGGACACATTTTTAGTGTTTACTTCTGTGTTTGCAAGGAGCATAATTAAAAGAGCAACCTTTTCCTTTTGCATCCTTAGTGCTGCACAAGATGACTCTTTCAGCTACAAACGTCTTGGGGGGGGGGGGGTTAAAGGTTTCCTTTCAACTTGCTCCAATCAGGCTTCGGCCTACACTCTGTTCCTCTGCTCCTCCTGCTGTCCCTGGGCTCTAACACCGCCAGTTGGTGCCTGGAAGTGCTGTGTGCACAGTCAACAGTCGCTCCTCTGTTATTGGGGTTCAGTAACGTCAGCTGATCCCCAGCTGTGTGTGCGGCAATACCTCCAATCTGCTCCTCCTGCTGTCCCTGGGCTCTAACACCGCCAGTTGGTGCCTGGAAGTGCTGTCTGCACAGTCAACAGTCGCTCCTCTGTTATTGGGGTTCAGTAACATCAGCTGATCCCCAGCTGTGTATCCGGCAACGTGTCATGCGACCGCCATGCTGGCACAACTAAAATGTAAGGGGACCTGTCCCCCCTCCCCCTAGGCGTTTGTTACTGAAAGAGCCACCTTGTGCAGCACTAATACTGCACAAGGAAAAGGTCGCTCTTGAAATTATGCTCCTTGCAAACGCTGAACTACACACTCATGTAATGTGTCCCCTCACACCGTCCAACCGTCCCGGAGGTGGGACTTTCCTTTGTAATGTGACGCAGCACAGCCGTCATTGCTACCCCCTTGGCACCGTGCGCTGCCTCCTCAGCGTTGTTTGATTCCGTCATGGACCCTGCGCTGTTATGTTATCCCTTGGCCATGCACAGTTTGCGCTGCCCGTCCTCTGACATCGTTTGTTGTCGTCCTGGCTGCGCCTGTGCGTCCACGCTGCCCGAAATCCCACCTCGCAGTGTCGTCTAATGTGATCCCACAGTGGGCCTGGTATCCATGGCCATGCGCAGTGCATATACTAGCCTCTCACTCCCTTTCTTCACGCTTCTTCAGACTAGGCGGCGTCAGCTGATCCCTAATAGCATGCCACGGCCGTGACGCCGCACAGTCTGAAGAAGCAGGAAGGAGGTGAGTGAGAGGCGATGATATGCACTGCGCATGCCCATGGATGCCTGGCCCGCAGTGGGATTACATTAGATGACACTGCGAGGTTGGATCTCGGGCAGCTTGGACGCACAGGCACTGCCAGCCTGACACCTAAATGATGTCAGAAGACGGGCACCGCTAATTGTGCATGGCCAAGGGATAACATTACAGCGCGGGCTCCGTGACAGAACCAAACAACGTTGAGGAGGTGGCGCACGGCACCAAGGGGGTTGGAATGACGGCTGTGCTGTCACATTACAAAGGAAAGTCCCACTTCCAGGACGGTTTGACGGTGTGAGGGGACACATTATATGAGTGTGTACTTCAGCGTTTGCAAGGAGCATAATTTTCGGAGCCACCATTTTCCATGTGCAGTATTACTGCTGTACAAGATGGCTCTTTCAGCTACAAATGCCTGGGGGGGGGGTTAAAGGTTCCCTTTCAAGTTGCTCCACTGCAGGCTTCGGCCTACACTCTGCTCCTCTTTGATTCCCTGGGTTTCAACACTGTCAGTTGCCACCTGGAAGTGTTGTCTACACAGAAAAAACACTAGCTGATGTGTCAGTGGGGTTCAGCACCGCCAGCTGTTCCCCTGCTGTGTAGTCGGCAACGTGTCCAGCACAAGCCACGCTGGCACAACAGAACAAAAGCTGCCACCAGTGCAGGCTTCGGCCTACACTCTGCTCCTCTCCTCCTGCTGCTGCCCCTGGGCTCAAACACCGCTAGTTTTGGCCCGGAAGTGCTAGCTGCACAGAGAAAAACACCAGCCAATGTGTTAGTGGGGTTCAGCAACGCCAGCTGTTCCCCTGCTGTGTAGCTGGCAACGTGACCTGCAAACGCCACGCAGGCACATGAACTGAAATTAAAGGGACCCTGCCACCCACCCCAAGGTGTTTCTATGTATAACAGCTACCTTGTACAGCAGTAATGCTGCATTTGTACAAGGTGGCTGACTTTTTCTCCTTGCCAACGTGGAACTCAACACGTACAAAATGTGTCTCATTGAGACCATTCCACTGTCCCTGAAGTGTGACTTTCCTTTCTAATGACACGCACCACCCCCATTGTTAGCGCTGCCCGTCTTCTGACATCATTGGTTGGCTGCCTGTGCCTGGGCGTCCGCCCTGCCCGACACAACCCCCCTCGTTGTCTCATATATTTTGGCTGCGAGGGTGTGATTGATGGGCATGTGCAGTGCATATGTTCGCCTGTCTTAACTCATCTCCTTCCGCCTTCTTCAGACTGTGCGGCCTCATGGCCGTGGTAGGCGATAAGGGATCAGCTGAGGCCACCCAGTCTGAAACAGGTGTAAGGACATGTGTGAGCGGCAAACATATTTACTGCACAAGGCCACGAATCCCAGCCACGCAGTGTGATTTGTTGAAAACACACTGCGGGTCTGGGATTCATGGCCATTGCTAACCGCACCGACCAACATGAAATGAGGTGAGAAGACAGGCAGCGCTCACAGCGCATGGCCAAGGGATAACAATAGCGCAGACTCCTGTACAGCAAATAACAACGCTCAGGAGGCTGCGCCCAGCACCAAGGCGTTATTTATGTGCACCTGTGCTGCGTCTCCTTAAAAAGACAAGTCACGCCTCCAATACAGAACTGAACTACTGTTCAATGGGCTAAATTGTGCACGTCTTTCATTCTGCGTGTGCAATGAGCAAAACTTAAAGAGCAACCTTTAACTTGTGGAGCTTTACTGCTGCACAAGGTGTGGCTCTTCAACATTGTAACACCTGAGGGTGGGTTAAAGGTTACCTTTGAAATTGGTTCAAGTAGGCTTCCGCCTACACTCTGCTCCTCCTGCAGACCCTGGGCTCTAACTACGCCAGTTGGGGCCCGGAAGTGCTGGCTGCACAGAGAAAAACACCCACCATTGTGTCAGTGGGGTTCAGCACCGCCAGCTGTTCCCCTGCTGTGTAGCCGGCATCGTGTCCAGCACAAGCCACGCTGGCACTACAGACCAAAAGCTGCCACCAGTGCAGGCTTCGGCATACACTCTGCTCCTCTCCTCCTCCTGCTGCCCTTGGGCTCAAACACCGATAGTTTTTGCCCGGAAGTGCTAGCTGCACAGAGAACAACACCAGCCAATGTGTTAGTTGGGTTCAGCAGCGTCAGCTGTTCCCCTGCTGTGTAGCCGGCATCATGTCCAGCACAAGCCACGCTGGCACTACAGACCAAAAGCTGCCACCAGTGCAGGCTTCGGCATACACTCTGCTCCTCTCCTCCTCCTGCTGACCCTGGGCTATAACACCGCCAGTTGTAGCCTGGAAGTGCTAGCTGCACAGTGAAAACTACCCGCCAATGTGTTAGTGGGGTTCAGCAACGCCAGCTGTTCCCCTGCTGTGTAGCTGGCAACGTGTCCTGCAAACGCCATGCAGGCACCTGAACTGAAATTAAAGGGAACCTGGCCCCACCCCCCCAGGTCTTTCTATGTATAACAGCCACGTAGTACAGCAGTACTGCTGCATTTGTACAAGGTGGCTGATTTTTTCTCCTTGCCCACGTTTAATTAAACACGTACTAAATGTGTCTCATTGAGACCATTCCACTGTCCCTGAGGTGTGACTTTCCTTTCTAATGATACGCAGCACCACCCTTGGTAGCGCTTCCCGTCTTTTGACATCATTGGTTAGCTGGCTGCGCCTGTGCGTCTGCCCTGCTCGAAACAACGCCCCTCGTTGTCTTATTTTTTTGGACAGCGAGGGTGTGATTGATGGGCATGTGCAGTGCATATGTTCGCCTGTCTTAACTCATCTCCTTCCGCCTTCTTCAGACTGGGCGGCCTCATGGCCGTGGTAGGCGATAAGGGATCAGCTGAGGCCGCCCAGTTTGAAGCAGGTGTAAGGACATGTGTGAGCGGCAAACATATTTACTGCACAAGGCCACGAATCCCAGCCACGCAGTGTGTTTTTTTGAAAACACACTGTGGGTCTGGGATTCATGTCCATCGCTAACCGCAACGGCCGACATGAAATGAGGTCAGAAGACAGGAAGCGCTCACAGCGCATGGCCAAGGGATAACAAGAGCGCAGACTCCTGTACAGCAAATAACAACGCTCAGGAATCTGCACCCAGCACCTAGGTGTAAATTTGGACACCTGTGCTGCGTCTCCTTAAAAAGACAAGTCACGCCTCCACTACTGTTTGACAGTATAATGGGCTAAATAGTGTACGTGTTTTATTCAGCGTGTGCAAGGAGCAAAATTAATAGAGCAACCTTTTACTTGTGCAGCATTACTGCTGCACAAGGTGTGGCTCTTGCACCTTGCAACACCTGAGGGGGGGTTAAAGGTAACTTTTGAAATTGGTTCAACTAGGCTTCGGCCTACACTCTGCTCCTCTCCTCCTGCTGCTGCCCCTGGGCTCAAACACCGCTAGTTTTGGCCCGGAAGTGCTAGCTGCACAGAGAAAAACACCAGCCAATGTGTTAGTGGGGTTCAGCAACGCCAGCTGTTCCCCTGCTGTGTAGCCGGCAACGTGACCTGCAAATGCCACGCAGGCACATGAACTGAAATTGAAGGAAGCCTGCCTCCCACCCCCAGGTGTTTCTATGTATAACAGCCACCTTGTACAGCAGTACTGCTGCATTTGTACAAGGTGGCTGACTTTTTCTACTTGCCCACGTGGAACTCAACACGTACAAAATGTGTCTCATTGAGACCATTCCACTGTCCCTGAGGTGTGACTTTCCTTTCTAATGATACGCAGCACCACACTTGGTAGCGCTTCCCGTCTTTTGACATCATTGGTTAGCTGGCTGCGCCTGTGCGTCCGCCCTGCTCCAAACAATGCCCCTCGGTTTCTTATTTATTTTGTCAGCAAGGGTGTGGTTTATGGGCACGAGCAGTGCATATGTTCGCCTGTCGTCACTCATCTCCTTCCGCCTTCTTCAGACTGTGCAGCCTCATGGCCGCGGCATGCGAGAAGGGACCAGCAGAGGACGCCCAGTCTGAAGCAGGTGTAAGGACGTGTGTGAGCGGCCAAAATATTTACTGCTCAAGGCCACGAATCCAAGGCACTGTGGGTCTGGGATTTATGGCCATCGTTAACCGCACCGGCCAACATGAAATGAGGTCATAAGACGGGCAGCGCTAACAGGGCATTGCCAAGGGATAACTGTTATGAAAGGCAATTCAGAATCACAATGGACATGGAGGTCAGAGCACATACAGTGATCTGACAATAACCCAAAATAATAGAACGAGCTCTGAGACGTGGGAACTCTGCAGACCGCAAACCCTAATCCTATCAAACCACACTAAAGGTAGCCGTGGAGCGCTCCTGACCAGAACCTAGGCTCCTCGTCACAGCCTGAGAAACTATCTAGTCCTAAAGATAGAAAATTAAGCCTACCTTGCCTCAAAGAAATTCCCCAAAGGAAAAGGCAGCCCCCCACATATAATGACTGTGAGTAAGATGAAAACACAAAAATAGAGATGAAACAGATTTAGCAAAGTGAGGCCCGACTAGCTGAACAGAACGAGGATAGGGAAGATAACTTTGCGGTCAGCACAAAAACCTATAAATAACCACGCAGAGGGGACAAAAAGACCCTCCGCACCGACTAACGGTACGGAGGTGGTCCCTCTGCGTCTCAGAGCTTCCAGCAGGCGAGAAAAACCAATAAAGCAAGCTGGACTGAAAAATAGCAACAAAATAACATAAGCAAAACTTAGCTTTGCAGAGCAGCAGGCCACAGGAATGATCCAGGGAAAAAACAAGTCCTACACTGGAACATTGACAGGAAGCATGGATCAAAGCATCAGGTGGAGTTAAGTAGAGAAGAAGCTAACGAGCTCACCAGATCACCTGAGGGAGGAAACTCAGAAGCTGCAGTACCACTTTCCTCCAAAAACGGAAGATCCCAGAGAGAATCAGCCGAAGTACCACTTGTGACCACAGGAGTGAACTCTGCCACAGAATTCACAACAGTACCCCCCCCTTGAGGAGGGGTCACCGAACCCTCACCAGAGCCCCCAGGCCGACCAGGATGAGCCACATGAAAGGCACGAACAAGATCGGGAGCATGGACATCAGAGGCAAAAACCCAGGAATTATCTTCCTGAGCATAACCCTTCCATTTAACCAGATACTGGAGTTTCCGTCTTGAAACACGAGAATCCAAAATCTTCTCCACAATATACTCCAATTCCCCCTCCACCAAAACCGGGGCAGGAGGCTCAACAGATGGAACCATAGGTGCCACGTATCTCCGCAACAATGACCTATGGAATACGTTATGTATGGAAAAAGAATCTGGAAGGGTCAGACGAAAAGACACAGGATTAAGAATCTCAGAAATCCTATACGGACCAATAAAACGAGGTTTAAACTTAGGAGAGGAAACCTTCATAGGAATATGACGAGAAGATAACCAAACCAGATCCCCAACACGAAGTCGGGGACCCACACGGCGTCTGCGATTAGCGAAACGTTGAGCCTTCTCCTGGGACAAGGTCAAATTGTCCACTACCTGAGTCCAAATCTGCTGCAACCTGTCCACCACAGTATCCACACCAGGACAGTCCGAAGACTCAACCTGTCCAGAAGAGAAACGAGGATGGAACCCAGAATTGCAGAAAAACGGTGAAACCAAGGTAGCCGAGCTGGCCCGATTATTAAGGGCGAACTCAGCCAAAGGCAAAAAGGACACCCAGTCATCCTGATCAGCAGAAACAAAGCACCTCAGATATGTTTCCAAGGTCTGATTGGTTCGCTCGGTCTGGCCATTAGTCTGAGGATGGAAAGCCGAGGAAAAAGACAAGTCAATGCCCATCCTACCACAAAAGGCTCGCCAAAACCTCGAAACAAACTGGAAACCTCTGTCAGAAACAATATTCTCTGGAATGCCATGCAAACGAACCACATGCTGGAAGAACAAAGGCACCAAATCAGAGGAGGAAGGCAATTTAGACAAGGGTACCAGATGGACCATCTTAGAAAAGCGATCACAGACCATCCAAATAACTGACATCTTTTGAGAAACGGGAAGGTCAGAAATAAAATCCATAGAGATATGTGTCCAAGGCCTCTTCGGGACCGGCAAGGGCAAAAGCAACCCACTGGCACGAGAACAGCAGGGCTTAGCCCGAGCACAAATCCCACAGGACTGCACAAAAATACGCACATCACGCGACATAGAGGGCCACCAAAAGGATCTAGCCGCTAACTCTCTGGTACCAAAGATTCCAGGATGACCAGCCAACAACGAACAATGAAGTTCAGAGATAACTCTATTCGTCCACCTATCAGGGACAAACAGTTTCTCCGCTGGGCAACGATCAGGTTTATTAGCCTGAAATTTTTGCAGCACCCGACACAAATCAGGGGAGATGGCAGACACAATTACTCCCTCCTTGAGGATACCCGCCGGCTCAGACAAACCTGGAGAGTCGGGTACAAAACTCCTAGACAGGGCATCCGCCTTCACATTTTTAGAGCCCGGAAGGTACGAAATCACAAAGTCAAAACGGGCAAAAAACAACGACCAACGAGCTTGTCTAGGATTCAAGCGCTTGGCAGACTCGAGATAAGTCAAGTTCTTATGATCAGTCAATACCACCACGCGATGCTTAGCTCCTTCAAGCCAATGACGCCACTCCTCGAATGCCCACTTCATGGCCAGCAACTCTCGGTTGCCCACATCATAATTTCGCTCAGCAGGCGAAAACTTCCTGGAAAAGAAAGCGCATGGTTTCATCACTGAGCAACCAGAACCTCTCTGTGACAAAACAGCCCCTGCTCCAATCTCAGAAGCATCAACCTCGACCTGGAACGGAAGAGAAACATCTGGTTGACACAACACAGGGGCAGAAGAAAAACGACGCTTCAACTCTTGAAAAGCTTCCACAGCAGCAGAAGACCAATTGACCACATCAGCACCCGTCTTGGTCAAATCGGTCAATGGTTTAGCAATACTAGAAAAATTGCAGATGAAGCGACGATAAAAATTAGCAAAGCCCAGGAACTTTTGCAGACTTTTCAGAGATGTCGGCTGAGTCCAATCATGGATGGCTTGGACCTTAACAGGATCCATCTCGATAGTAGAAGGGGAAAAGATGAACCCCAAAAATGAAACCTTCTGCACACCAAAGAGACACTTTGATCCCTTCACAAACAAAGAATTAGCACGCAGGACCTGAAAAACCGTTCTGACCTGCTTCACATGAGACTCCCAATCATCCGAAAAGATCAAAATGTCATCCAAGTACACAATCAGGAATTTATCCAGGTACTCTCGGAAGATGTCATGCATAAAGGACTGAAACACTGATGGAGCATTGGCAAGTCCGAACGGCATCACAAGATACTCAAAATGACCCTCGGGCGTATTAAATGCAGTTTTCCATTCATCGCCTTGCTTAATTCGCACCAGATTATACGCACCACGAAGATCTATCTTTGTGAACCAACTAGCCCCCTTAATCCGAGCAAACAGATCAGATAACAATGGCAAGGGGTACTGAAATTTAACCGTGATCTTAATAAGAAGGCGGTAATCTATACAAGGTCTCAGCGAACCATCCTTCTTGGCTACAAAAAAGAACCCTGCTCCTAATGGCGACGATGACGGGCGAATATGCCCCTTCTCCAGGGATTCCTTCACATAACTGCACATAGCGGTGTGCTCAGTCACGGACAAATTAAACAATCGACCTTTTGGGAATTTACTACCAGGAATCAAATTGATAGCACAATCACAATCCCTATGCGGAGGTAGGGTATTGGACTTGGGCTCATCAAATACATCCCGGTAATCAGACAAGAACTCTGGGACCTCAGAAGGGGTGGATGACGAAATTGACAGAAATGGAACATCACCATGTACCCCCTGACAACCCCAGCTGGACACCGACATGGATTTCCAATCTAATACGGGATTATGGGCTTGTAGCCATGGCAACCCCAACACGACTACATCATGCAGATTATGCAACACCAGAAAGCGAATAACCTCCTGATGTGCAGGAGCCATGCACATGGTCAGCTGGGTCCAGTATTGAGGCTTATTCTTGGCCAAAGGCGTAGCATCAATTCCTCTCAATGGAATAGGACACTGCAAGGGCTCCAAGAAAAACCCACAACGCTTAGCATATTCCAAGTCCATCAAATTCAGGGCAGCGCCTGAATCCACAAATGCCATGACAGAATACGATGACAAAGAGCAGATCAAGGTAACGGACAGAAGAAATTTTGACTGTACAGTACCAATGGTGGCAGACCTAGCGAACCGCTTAGTGCGCTTAGGACAATCAGAGATAGCATGAGTGGAATCACCACAGTAGAAACACAGACCATTCAGACGTCTATGTTCTTGCCGTTCAACTCTGGTCAAGGTCCTATCACACTGCATAGGCTCAGGTTTAAGCTCAGGTAATACCGCCAAAGGGTGCACAGATTTACGCTCACGCAAGCGTCGACCGATCTGAATGGTCAAAGACATAGACTCATTCAAACCAGCAGGCATAGGAAATCCCACCATGACATCCTTAAGGGCTTCAGAGAGACCCTTTCTGAATATTGCTGCCAGCGCAGATTCATTCCATTGAGTGAGCACTGACCACTTTCTAAATTTCTGACAATATACCTCTATCTCATCCTGAGCCTGACAAAGAGCCAGCAAATTTTTTTCTGCCTGATCCACTGAATTAGGCTCATCATACAGCAACCCAAGCGCCAGGAAAAACGCATTGATATTACTCAATGCAGGATCTCCTGACGCAAGAGAAAACGCCCAGTCGTGAGGGTCGCCGCGCAAAAAAGAAATGACGATCCTAACCTGTTGAATTGGGTCACCTGAAGAGCGAGGTTTCAAAGCCAGAAATAGTTTACAATTGTTTTTGAAACTCAGAAATTTAGTTCTATCTCCAAAAAACAAATCTGGAATAGGAATTCTCGGTTCTAGCAAAGAATTCTGAACCACAAAATCTTGAATATTTTGAACTCTTGCCGTGAGCTGATCCACACATGAAGACAGACCTTTAATGTCCATTGCTACACCTGTGTCCTGAACCACCCAAATGTCTAGGGGAAAAAAAAGACAAAACACAGTGCAAAGAAAAAAAAATGGTCTCAGAACTTCTTTTTTCCCTCTATTGAGAATCATTAGCACTTTTGGCTTCCTGTACTGTTATGAAAGGCAATTCAGAATCACAATGGACATGGAGGTCAGAGCACATACAGTGATCTGACAATAACCCAAAATAATAGAACGAGCTCTGAGACGTGGGAACTCTGCAGACCGCAAACCCTAATCCTATCAAACCACACTAAAGGTAGCCGTGGAGCGCTCCTGACCAGAACCTAGGCGCCTCGTCACAGCCTGAGAAACTAGCTAGTCCTGAAGATAGAAAATTAAGCCTACCTTGCCTCAGAGAAATTCCCCAAAGGAAATGGCAGCCCCCCACATATAATGACTGTGAGTAAGATGAAAACACAAATATAGAGATGAAACAGATTTAGCAAAGTGAGGCCCGACTAGCTGAACAGAACGAGGGTAGGGAAGATAACTTTGCGGTCAGCACAAAAACCTATAAATAACCACGCAGAGGGGACAAAAAGACCCTCCGCACCGACTAACGGTACGGAGGTGGTCCCTCTGCGTCTCAGAGCTTCCAGCAGGCGAGAAAAACCAATAAAGCAAGCTGGACTGAAAAATAGCAACAAAATAACATAAGCAAAACTTAGCTTTGCAGAGCAGCAGGCCACAGGAATGATCCAGGGAAAAAAGTCCTACACTGGAACACTGACAGGAAGCATGGATCAAAGCATCAGGTGGAGTTAAGTAGAGAAGAAGCTAACGAGCTCACCAGATCACCTGAGGGAGGAAACTCAGAAGCTGCAGTACCACTTTCCTCCACAAACGGAAGATCCCAGAGAGAATCAGCCGAAGTACCACTTGTGACCACAGGAGTGAACTCTGCCACAGAATTCACAACAGATAACACAAGAGCGCAGACTCCTGTACAGCAAATAACAACGCTCAGGAAGCTGCGCCAAGCACCAAGGCGTTATTTGGGACACCTGTGCTGCGTCTCCTTAAAAAGCCAAGTCACGCATCCACTACAGTTTGACTGTAGAATGGGCTAAATTGTGTACGTCTTTCATTCAGCGTGTGCAAGTAGACAAATTAATAGAGCAACCTTTCACTTGTGCAGCATTAATACTGCACAAGGTGTGTCTCTTGTACTTTGTAACACCTGAGGGGGGGTTAAAGGTTTCCTTTGAAATTGGTTCAACTAGGCTTCGGCCTACACTCTGCTCCTCTCCTCCTCCTCCTGCTTCACCACGGGCTCTAACATCGCTAGTTTTTGCCCGCAAGTGCTGGATGCACAGAGAAAAACACCCGCCATTGTGTTAGTGGGGTTCAGCAAAGCCAGCTGTTCCCCCACTGTGTAGCCGGCAAAGTGTCCTGCAAACGCAACGCAGACACAAAGCTGCCTCCAGTGCAGGCTTCGGCCTACACTCTGCTCCCCCTGCTTACCCTTTGCTCCAGCACCGCTAGTTGGGGCTCTAGGAAGACAATCTTTAATAGGCAACGCATCTGGGTTCCAGCACCGCCAGCTGGTTCTCGGCAGTGTTTTTGTCACAGGTACTCCCTCGTGCCAAACCTGGTTTCAGCACCATCAGCTGTTTCCGGGTTGTGTCAAGCTCGCTGAGACGCCTATGCTTGCCCCGTCGTGTTGCGGTCGGGTTAGCCAACTCCAGGGTGCCTCCAGTTTAGGAGCTTCCTATGTGGGCTGCATGAATTGGTAGTCAAGGCTGGTTCTGTAGTGCCAGTAGGCCCAGCTCCCCCTGTAGGACTGTTGGGGTTCGGTAACTGCGGCTGCCTCGCGGCCTAGCTGTTCTCTCCTCTCCTGTGGACCTTCGGGTCCACCACCTGGTTCCAGCACCGTCAGCTGGTTCCGGGCCGAGCCTTTGGCTTAGGTGCCTCCTCCTGGGTATCTGAGTTCCGCCAACGTCAGGCGGTCCTTGGTAGTGCTTTTAAGCGCAGGCACCTACAGCTTAGTAACCGGGTTCCAGCACCGTCAGCTGGTCCTCGGTCGTGTGATTGGCTCTTGCACAATGGGGCAACGCATCTGGGTTCCAGCACCGCCAGCTGGTTCTCGGCAGTGTTTTTGTCACGGGTACTCCCTCGTGCCCAGCCTGGTTCCAGCACCGTCAGCTGTTTCCGGGTACTGTGAAACTCACTGAGACACCTATGCGTTGCCCCGTCGTGTTGCGGTCGAGTTAGCCAACTCCAGGGTGCCTCCAGTTTAGGAGCTTCCTATGTGGGCTGCATGAATTGGTAGTCAAGGCTGGTTCTGTAGTGCCAGTAGGCCCAGCTCTCCCTGTAGGACTGTTGGGGTTCGGTAACTGCGGCTGCCTCGCGGCCTAGCTGTTCTCTCCTCTCCTGTGGACCTTCGGGTCCACCACCTGGTTCCAGCACCGTCAGCTGGTTCCGGGCCGAGCCTTTGGCTTAGGTGCCTCCTCCTGGGTATCCGAGTTCCGCCAACGCCAGGCGGTCCTTGGTAGTGCTTTTAAGCGCGGGCACCTACAGCTTAGTAACCGGGTTCCAGCACCGTCAGCTGGTCCTCGGTCGTGCCATTGGCTCTTGCACACTGGGGCAACGCATCTGGGTTCCAGCACCGCCAGCTGGTTCTCGGCAGTGTTTTTGTCACGGGTACTCCCTCGTGCCCAGCCTGGTTCCAGCACCTTCAGCTGTTTCCGGGTACTGTCAAACTCACTGAGACACCTATGCGTTGCCCCGTCGTGTTGCGGTCGAGTTAGCCAACTCCAGGGTGCCTCCAGTTTAGGAGCTTCCTATGTGGGCTGCATGAATTGGTAGTCAAGGCTGGTTCTGTAGTGCCAGTAGGCCCAGCTCCCCCTGTAGGACTGTTGGGGTTCGGTAACTGCGGCTGCCTCGCGGCCTAGCTGTTCTCTCCTCTCCTGTGGACCTTCGGGTCCACCACCTGGTTCCAGCACCGTCAGCTGGTTCCGGGCCGAGCCTTTGGCTTAGGTGCCTCCTCCTGGGTATCCGAGTTCCGCCAACGCCAGGCGGTCCTTGGTAGTGCTTTTAAGCGCAGGCACCTACAGCTTAGTAACCGGGTTCCAGCACCGTCAGCTGGTCCTCGGTCGTGCCATTGGCTCTTGCACACTGGGGCAACGCATCTGGGTTCCAGAACCGCCAGCTGGTTCTCGGCAGTGTTTTTGTCACGGGTACTCCCTCGTGCCCAGCCTGGTTCCAGCACCGTCAGCTGTTTCCGGGTACTGTCAACCTCACTGAGACACCTATGCGTTGCCCCGTCGTGTTGCGGTCGAGTTAGCCAACTCCAGGGTGCCTCCAGTTTAGGAGCTTCCTATGTGGGCTGCATGAATTGGTAGTCAAGGCTGGTTCTGTAGTGCCAGTAGGCCCAGCTCCCCCTGTAGGACTGTTGGGGTTCGGTAACTGTGGCTGCCTCGCGGCCTAGCTGTTCTCTCCTCTCCTGTGGACCTTCGGGTCCACCACCTGGTTCCAGCACCGTCAGCTGGTTCCGGGCCGAGCCTTTGGCTTAGGTGCCTCCTCCTGGGTATCCGAGTTCCGCCAACGTCAGGCGGTCCTTGGTAGTGCTTTTAAACGCAGGCACCTACAGCTTAGTAACCGGGTTCCAGCACCGTCAGCTGGTCCTCGGTCGTGCCATTGGCTCTTGCACAATGGGGCAACGCATCTGGGTTCCAGCACCGCCAGCTGGTTCTCGGCAGTGTTTTTGTCATGGGTACTCCCTCGTGCCCAGCCTGGTTCCAGCACCGTCAGCTGTTTCTGGGTACTGTCAAACTCACTGAGACGCCTATGCTTGCCCCGTCGTGTTGTGGTCGGGTTAGCCAACTCCAGGGTGCCTCCAGTTTAGGAGCTTCCTATGTGGGCTGCGTGAATTGGTAGTCAAGGCTGGTTCTGTAGTGCCAGTAGGCCCAGCTCCCCCTGTAGGACTGTTGGGGATCGGTAACTGCGGCTGCCTCGCGGCCTAGCTGTTCTCTCCTCTCCTGTGGGCCTTCGGGTCCACCACCTGGTTCCAGCACCGTCAGCTGGTTCTCGGCAGTGTCTTTTGCTCTTGTACCTTCTGCTCCCCATCCTGGTTCCAGTACCGTCAGCTGGTTCCGGGCAGAGCCTTTGGGTTAGGTGCCTCCTTCTGGGTATCCAAGTTCCACCAACGTCAGGTGATCCTTGGTAGTGCTTTCAGGCACGGGTACCTCCTGCTTAGTAACCGGGTTCCAGTAACGTCAGCTGGTCCTCGGTAGTTCCATTGGCTCTTGGACCTTCGGCTACCCATCCGGGTTCCAGTACCGTCAGCTGGTTCTCGGCAGTGTCTTTTGCTCTTGTACCTTCTGCTCCCCATCCTGGTTCCAGTACCGTCAGCTGGTTCCGGGCAGAGCCTTTGGCTTAGGTGCCTCCTTCTGGGTATCCGAGTTCCGCCAACGTCAGGCGGTCCTTGGTAGTGCTTTTTAGCACGGGTACCTCCTGCTTAGTAACCGGGTTCCAGTAACGTCAGCTGGTCCTCGCTAGTTCCATAGGCTATTGAACCTTCGGGTAGCCATCTGAGTTCCAGTTCCATCAGCTGGTTCTTGGCATTTTCTCAGCCTTCTTGTACCTTCTGCTACATTTACAAGTTGAAGACCCTAACGTCGACGACCCGGAAGACCACCCCAATGACGACGACGACGACGGCGGAGACGACGACGGCGGAGACGACGACGGCGGAGACGACGACACTGGAGACGACGACCCTGGAGACGACGACATGGGAGACCGAGAAGCAGAAGAACAAGAGGCTGCAGAACAAAGAGCAGAAGAACATTAAGCATAACACTTAATATCAGAGCAAAAGATATTATCTAAATTATATGCAGAAGAAGACTAAGCAGTGTATGGGGGTGAGTCCGTTCCTCCTCGTGGTGCCCCTGGATAAAGCCTGATGCTGCAGGCCAAACTGAACGCGGACAAATGTAACTTTTGTGACTGGCAGAACGGAAGGTGTAATCTTTCAACTTTTATAGATAACAACTACGGGAATGCCTGTCACAAATGAGAATATGATGAAGAAGTAGAATAGGAAGAATAATAACAGTTGAATAAAATGAATATGTAGAATAGGAAGAATAATAATAGTTGAAAAAAATGAATATGAAGAATGTATTAAAGAAAAAAAAAGGTAAAGGATGAAGAAGAAGATGGATAAGGTGAAGAAGAAGTTGATGTCCAAGATGCTGATGATGATGAAGATGAAAGTGTGGGAAAAGTAAAAAAAAAAGAAGGGGAAGGGCGTGGAATAGTGAAACATCAATATCTGACAAAATAAAAAAAAAATTTACATAGTCAATATCTTTGTCACTCCGAACGTCTTTAAAAAAAAAACAAAAAAACATGCTATTCTATTTGTTTGGGCTAAACCTCTATGACTTTAATGTCTCCGCCACCTCCCCAAATATATCCTGCATTATTCTTAGTTGTTTTCCTTCATGTAGAATGAACCTACAAGGAAAGAAAGGGTTTATTTTAATTCCGATATTTTGGTCCCATTGACTTGCATTGGGATCGGGTATCGGTATCGGCGATATCCGATATTTTTTGAATATCGGCCGATCCTATCCGATACCGATACTTTACGATATCGGAAGGTATCGCTCAACACTAGTGACAACTTTTTTACATCCTATCAACTAGGCCAGATGTTGAACAAAAAACAACTTACCATGCTGGGTACTATAAGAAAAAACAAACCTGAACTACCGCAAGGTATCCTTAACAAGAGAGAGGTGTACAGTTCTACTTTTTTTTTGGGAAATACAACTGTTGTTTCTTATGTTCCAAAAAAAATCAAGCAGGTAATTCTAATGAGCACAATGCACCATGACAATGCCGTAAGTGATAGAGAATACAGAAAGCCTGACATTATTTTGGATTATAATGCCACAAAGGGAGCAGTTGATACTTTAGACCAAGCAATATCAACATATACATGCAAACGCCAAACCAATCGGTGGACAATGATTTTATTTTATAACATACTGGACGTTTCTGCATACAATGCATTTGTCTTATGGAGAGAAATCGACCCCGATTGGAACCAGAATAGGCTGCATAAAAGAAGATTATTTCTTGAGGAATTGGGCAAATCCCTGGTTAGGCCATATACTGAGAGCAGAAAAGTGACCCCCAGAAGTGAAGGAGCAACAGCCATTGTAAAAAGTGTCCAGCATGCTCAAGAAAGAGACTCCACTGCCTCCACCAGCACAGCTACCAGCAGCACAGCTACCAGCAAAAAAAGGAAGAGATGTAGCTTCTGTCCATCTTCCTGTGACAATAAGACTAATCTGACATGTGCTGGATGTTCAAAATATCTGTGTAAAGGACATGTGTCTTATTATTGTGTTCAATGTAAAAACACATGGACATGTTCAGCTTTCTTTTTCTTTCTAAAAAGGTTGAAGTTTTTATGATTTTTCATTTTTTGATTTATAAATATTGTTTTCAAAAAGTTAAATTTCATGTTTTAGTAATAGCAATGTAAAGCTTCTTTGTTATTTGTGTGCAGAATGCCAACAATCAATGATAATTGTAAAAAGCCTGTGTAACCTTTTTATGAAAAAAATAAATTAAGTCTAAATTTTAATTTTTCATTTGTTTATGATCAACTATGTTCACATATAGTATAATAATGACAAAAGTATTCATATAAAACACTTAGAGTAGCTAAAAATCAAGAATTAAAAGGTCGGGTCATATTGACCCGGGAACAGTACAAGTATATAACAAATGCGACCAGAACAGCAGGGTTAATGCAGTTTAATATCTGTTGTTGTGTCAGCATGGAGGTAGCAGGAGCAATTGCTGGATACACAGCTGGGGAACGGCTGACGTTACTGAACCCCAATAATACGACAGCAAGTGTTGAGCAGGCGGCAGTTCCAAGCAGCAACTGGCGGTGTTGGAGCCCAGGGTATCAAGGAGAAGCATAGTGTAGGCTAAGGCGTAATTGGAGCAATTCAAAAGGGAACCTTTAACCCCCCCAGGCATTAGTAACTGAAAGAGCCAACTTGTGCAACAGTAATGCTGCACAAGGAAAATGTGGCTCTAATAGTTATGCTCCTTGCACACGCTGAACTAAACACTTATTAAATGAGTCCCCTCATCACTACCCTCTTCCAACAACTGCTTCTCCTGGGTAGTCTCGGCAGCACAGTATGCACCAGAAAGTGGCACCTGAGTCTCATCATCAGATGTGTACTGAGGTGTGCTTACCGGAGGCACTGGCCCACCCGCCTCTTCAGATTCAGAGAGACAATGCTGTTGGGCCTTACTGCATACTGCCTCTTCTTCCATTTCTCGAATGCTGCTTGGCTGGCCCCCTCTTTCCAAGCCAAGAGTTTCAGAGAACAGAAGTTGAGATGGCTCCTGTCCTGGGCTCTCTGACTGCCTGGGCAATTTGGCAGGTGGTGAAGAGACAGATGGGTGCTCTCCAGTGCTCTGTGCCTGAGAGGATGTGGATGTGTTCAATTTGTTCTTCCCGCAGCAGCGGGGTACGGCGATCTCCTACAAAGCTGCGCATGAAGGACTGTTCCCTGCTGAAACTGGGGGATGATGGGTCACCGGTGCTCGCAGCAGGCACAGAATCCCCACGACCTCTCCCTGCTCCATGCCCATGACCACGTGCCTTACTCCCTGCCTTCTTCATCTTGGTAGACTGATAAGATAAGCAGAAAAGTACTAAGGGCCTAGTGTGATTATTCCTGAACAGCTCCTAACAGGTATAAGAAACACTAATTTTCTAAAGTGTGGACTAAACTTTAATATGAGCTAATGTGGCCTACACAACTGTAAAGTGGAGTGTTTGGTGAACTTAATTAACTTTTTTTTTTCGCAGAACAGACTACAGAGTGAGCTGCACTCACACACAAACCATGCAGACAGCCGTAAATGGCACTGCAAGGCCAAAAACAGCTCCTCTATGTACTCCTATATAGTGTTTTTCCCCAATCTAGCAGGATATGGATGGAAACCCACTAATAGGCTAAATTTGAAAAAATGCGCAGCAGGCAGCACTAATTGAAAAAAGGACAATGGAACAGTATGAGGCAGTGACGCACCCTGAGCTGACTACAACCGGCTCTGGCGGCAGAACAGACTACAGAGTGAGCTGTACTCACACACAGACAGTGCAGACAGCCGTGAACGGCGCTGCAAGGCCAAAAAAAATGCTCCTCTATCTAATCCTATATAGTGTTTTTCCACAATCTAGCAGGATATGGATGGAAACCCACTAATAGGAGAAAAATAGGAAAAATGTGCTGCAGGCAGCACTACTGCAAAAATGGACAATTGAATAGTATGAGGCAGTGACGCACGCCTCGCTGACTACAACCAGCGGTGGCTGCAGAACAGACAACTGCGTGAGCTGCACTCACACAGAGACCTTGCAGACTGCTCTGAACAGCGCTGCAAGGCAAAAACTAGGTTCTCCCACAGCGGTTGCTAAATTAGCCTGGGTAAAGCACAATGAAGCAAATCACTATCTCAAAACTGGCCCTCAGTTAGAACACAGTGTCCTGTCCCTAAATGAATTCACAGCAGAGTGAACCCAAAATGGCGGCGGCGACTTTTATAGTGCATCATGACATCATTATCATGCCTACCATGCAGAACAGCATGTGCCCACACTTCTAATCATTCCTCATTGGCTGAATTCTGGCTCTTTGAATTATGGGAACTTCCGATTCTGGTATCCGATATACTGAAAGTATCGGAGCTCGGTATCGGAATTCCGATACCGAAAATATCGGCCGAAACTCGATTCTTGCGGTATCGGAATGCTCAACACTATACATGACAAAAATCACATAATACACTGATTCAACACATCCAATGACAAAACAAATAACCTTAAATATTTAATGAACAATGTGAAGCTAGCCATGCAGGACAGACGTGATTTCAATTCTCTTTTGCTTTAAAGAAAGGATTACAATTTCCAGCATTTACCAGGTGGTTGGGAAATATTGTCCTGTCTCACTGTGTTGCCAACTAATGCTGACTGCATATGTATGTACATTAAAGCAAACACTGCCAGTTTAAATAACTGCATAATCATTAGCATATTGCTGTTAGTTTAGGATGTAGTTAGCCATATGGCTCAGACATTTGCTACATACCTTTTTTATCAGCGACTTGTCATCTTTTCCTAGTCACATCACATATCTTGCATACATTAGCATACATTTTCTCATCGTGACGCTCTTATTACAATTTTGTAGTCTTTTTATTATTTTTTGAGTTTCTGCTTTTCTGGCTTTAATCTGACCATGTAGTAAAAATCGATAACTGACATTTTTTTATTGTGTAAAGTTATAGCTGTGTTCTTGAATTGCGCTGCCCTGTGAATCCTGTTTAAATATTGCTGTCAGTTGTTTTCAACCTTAGTTTCAATCTGTCAGTAGCAGCTCCTTTGTGGGTTATGATAACTGTCACAATGCCAGTTTAGACTTGTTTGAACTTTTTAAAGTATTGCCATCGTTCTTCTGCACTGGGACCTTGACCTATGCTGCTCGCACCATCTGTGGTATTGAAAATGTCTTTCTGCCTGTGGAAAAGAAAACTAACAGTAAACGATAGTATATTGTTTCCAGCATGTAACAATAGAGAACAAGTATTAATATCATGGTTGAATGTTGTAAAATTAACAAGAAACAAACCATCATTAATGCTGGTTTTCCGGATTCTAATATATTACTCTACATTAATGGGAGATGCACTTCATGTAAGGCCTGACAGGTGAAAGAATGCAGAATACTGTCTGTAGTTTTTCATATATTCCCAGAGCTATATATTACACTATAGGGCTACATTCCCACAATAAGTTTTTGGTGAGTTTTTGATGTTGCAGCATGTGTTTTATTGTGTTCTTGATGCTGTGGTTTTTGTCTCTTGTTGGTGTGTCGTGCTTTAAATATACTTATTTTTGATACTTCTTGTTTTTTTGGTTTTACAAAAGTTTATTGACATACTTAGGTGTGGAGTTCATGAAGAAATGCACTAAAACACGCATATTTTTTACCTGCAAAATTTCCTCACCTGATGTTAGTCTATGGGGATATTTTGCACAGAAAACTAAGTGTACCAACAAGAGAAATTGACATTGTGAGGGTTGGAAAAAAGCAGCGTAGGTCAGTTTACATAGTGTTGAAAAGAAGTACAGTGAGCATAAGATTTCTATAAATCACATCCACTTCATTGGTTCTTTGAGACACTGCATTTAGGAAGCAGCAAAAACACACAACGTCAAACATGCACTAAAAGTTCATTGTGGGGACGTGGCATAAGAGTTCAACAAATGTCTAATGTCTGAAAGCGCTTGTAGATATTATTTTAAAAGGAAATCAATAGGGTTTTTTTTTTAGTGTTATGGTAAATATTTATACTTTGCTTTGATTATTATTTAGTCAATTAAATATACATACACAGTAAAGACCAAAAGTTTGGACACACCTTCTCATTTAAAGACTTTTCTGTATTTTCATGATTATGAAAATTGTACATTCACACGGAAGGCATCAAAACTATGTAGTAACACATGTGGAATTATATACTTAACAAAAAAGTGTGAAACAACTGAAATTATGTCTTATATTCTAGGTTCTTCAAAGTTGCCACCTTTTGCTTTGATGACTAATTTGCACACTCTTGGCATTCTCTTGATGAGCTTCAAGAGGTAGTCTCCTGCGCAAGCAGTGTATTCAAACCAAGCTTGCTGACACCTTCTGCATCTTCAGCAGCAGCAGATGGACGTCTGTCTCCCCTGCCTGCTGAGTGCTTGTGACGCCTCCTCCCCTTGCTGGTTTACCAGTTATCTGTCATGTAGACACCTTTTTCAGAGTATTTCTGTTCAGCATCATCACCATTGCAGTCCTCATTTCTCCTCACTCCTTTCCCCTAGCTGCCTCCTGTTTGCCTCCATGTTCAATCATAATTGTTTGCTGCATTACATATTTTAGACTTTGCTCTCCATTTTATTGCTGGCTTTTTTGTTGTTCTCTTTTTTTATTCTTATATAACCACTCCTGTTATATAATTACCCCCCCCCCCCCCCTTTTTTTTCCTTCCTCACTTTCTATACTTAGTCCCTTCCCTAGTCTTTCTCACCTGCTTTAATCCTTATGTGCCTTATAAATTACACTTCTCCTCACCTTTACTGTTATTTCAAGTTCATTTTAGTCCTTACCTTATTTGTTCCCACCTCCAGGTCATATTCCCATTTTTTTTTTTTACTTTTTTTTCCCTTCCCTTTTCTCTTTCTTGTCTTCTATTTCTTTACTTATTCTTTTTCTCTATGGCTTGTTTCCATGTATTTACTGATATATAACTATTATTAGTTTGTATTCTTATTGATACCCCTCATGCATTTATACATTTTTGCATATGCAGTTTATATTATGTACGTTTTTATTATTAATGTTTTTTATTTTATAATTTTTTTCACATTATGCATGTATCCTGTTTTCTCGTGTGTGTGTGTGTGTGTGCATTTTGTCGGCTGTGAGCAAGGTCTGGAGACCGAAACATTGACCAACAATCTTGTACAGACACATTTTGCTTCACCCTTAAAATTACGTCTTTTTCATTGGAATATATCTCTGCCGTGGTATTTCATTCTGTATCAAGTTTATTCTACCACTGAGCAAGAAATCTATTGATCGTCTGAGTGCCCACCATATCATTGCCTGCTCTTTCCAAACTGGTAACCATGGCCGGCCTTAGCTATGTGCAATCACACATGTGCGACTTCCATTCCCTCTTACAACCAGAGAGAGGCACTGAGGAGGTGGAATGGTGCCATGCTCTCTGCCTCTCTCCTATCTCATCCTCTGGCTGCTCAGCTGTAGCCCCGCAGGGGAGACAGGTGATGTGACTGCAGCCAGCGTTGATTGGCCAAACGTTGACCAATAAGGGACCAGATTTTCTTTCTGCTGTAGCCCTGGAGCTCAGCTCATCATCCTACTCACGTGTGGAGGAGCCTCAGTCAGGAACTTGTGCTGCACATGATATTACCGGTGGGGGAGATAGGGGCAGCTAAGCATCAGGTACTTTTATCTGAGTGCGTTTATATCTAATGTATACCCTATATCTAATGTATTCGTAACTAGTGTTGAGCAATACCGTCCGATACTTGAAAGTATCGGTATCGGATAGTATCGGCCGATACCCGAAAAATATCGGATATCGCCGATACTGATATCCGATACCAATACAAGTCAATGGGACACCAAGTATCGGAAGGTATTCTGATGGTTCCCAGGGTCTGAAGGAGAGGAAACTCTCCATCAGGCCCTGGGATCCATATTAAGGTGTAAAATAAAGAATTAAAATAAAAAATATTGATATATTCACCTCTCCGGCGGCCCCTGGACATCACGCTGGAACCCCGCAGGCTTCTTTGTTTAAAATGAGCGCCTTTAGGACCTGCGAATGACGTCGCGGCTTCTGATTGGTCGCGTGCCGCTCATGTGACCGCCACGCGACCAATCAGAAGCCGCGACGCTCCCTCAGCGTCTCAGCACGCCACCAGCGCTCCAGGCAATAGAACGTGCACAGTGTGGGCACATCGTATGCCCAAGCAGCTTTATCTGCTCAGTTACGGTCTCCATTAGTGCCTCTGAAATTTGCCTCTACATATAGTGTCAGCATACTCATGCATCTGATTAAATGTCCAGATCCTACGCTCCAGATAAACTTGCTCTGAGGAAGGTCCACAAAGGACCGAAAACGTTTAGCAAGATACGAGCTACAGCTGATCTGTTTGTCCTGATGCAAAATAAATGACTTTATTTTCTACAAGCATTATTGAGTGCCAAGTTTTTTGATATAGTTCGCTGTTTAGTCAGTTTACCATTACTTGCTATGTACAATTTTTTTCTGACTTGAACACACTGCTCTTCACCATGCTGTGATTTTAATTACATCCAAACACATTTGGCTCTGACTTTGCTATAAAAGCAGGCTTTACCATGATATTATCCAGAGGTAAGTGTTCACACTAGGTAGTCAGGTCAGGGACCCATCCGATCCATGAGATTACCTTGACATTGGATGGATGGGCTCACATTTTTTGGCCAAATTTTGTGCCAAGTATCTCATGTGTTTTTTCATAGATTTCACAAGCCATTATGCTATTCACATTTCATGTATCGCACATTCCCTTGATTTAGTACAATTGAGTGCAACCATTTGTCTCTTTGATAGGGCTGAATTTGAGTCCCAGTCCATCCCTGCCTGACTTGCAGCTATTGGTACACACAGGAACAAACTCCCCTTACAGTAGGGAACGCCTTAGCAGACAAGGGGGCTAAGGAAACATCACGACTACCTCTGACAGGTATATTGGCCATAGCTGACCTGGCTATCCCAGGGGACTCAGTAACCAAAAGTGCAGAAAACCCTCTTTTGACAGAGGAGACTGTCACCACGCCAGTCCCAGTGGCTGTTGATCACAAACTACTGCAGGTCTTCCAGACCCAGGTCCCCCACAAGTGTCTAAGCGGGTGCTGTACGGTCTCTGTCAGGGGTATTGCAGGTAAACACCAGGATTTGCCTTTCGTACTGCCTGTTCCCCATAATGGCTGCCCTTGGACATTTCCCTCGTGCACAACTCAAAGGATGGGATGTGTGCAGTGGTGCTACAAAACTGGTGTACCACAGGGTTCCCGAAAGTAGCTACAAAGTATGTCTCATTTGTGCAAAACATAACCTCGGTAGACATATTTGATTCCCACAGAAATGCACACCGAATCCAGATTACCCATTTTAGAGACTGCAGGTGGACTACATACAGCTACTTAAGGTGGGCACTTATGATTATGTCCTAGTATGCATTGATCTCTTTACAAATCTCATGTGACTTCGGCACTATCTTCAATGGAGCACGGTGACCCGCTCCACTGCGCAGGTGCCAGATGCCCAGTCCCAGAGTGTGAACCCATCATAACACACTTGCGGGGCAGGATTTGGGGCCTTGGCGATGGCGACGTCACGACAGAGAGGAGGCGGCACCCTGTGAGAGGCTTCTCCTTCTGCTGCAAGTTGTCATATAGGTAGGTAGGATCCTGTCCTGTGTGAAATTGAATTTTCAGCATTTAACTAGTTTGTGCTAACAGTATTGCGCAGGTAGGAGTCCGTATTTATTGCTACTCAAAATCATTTGGGCTATTACTGTGTTGCAGTCAGGACTCAGGAGGTCACATTTGCTAATCAAAATCTTTAGGGCTAATATGGGGGTGCAGGGACCAGGCTCAATTTGCTAACCAAACGGCAAGGGCTAATATTTGGGTGCAGTCAGGAGGCCTCATTTCCTAATCAAAATTGTTAGGGCTAATATTGGGGTGCAGGCACCAGGACGCTTTTGCTAATCAGAATCATTAGGGCTAACGCTGGAGTGCAGCCAGGAGGCCCCATTTGCTAATCAAAATCAATAGGGCTCATATTGGGGTGCAGGCAGGAGGCTTAATTTGCTAATCAAAATCGTTAGTTCTAATTTTGGGGTGAATGCACCAGGCCCCATTTGCTAATCACAATCACTAGGGCTAATGTTGGGGTGCAGCCAGGAGGCCCCATTTGCAAATAAAAATCATTAGGGCCAATATTGTGGTGCAGGCACCACGCCCCATATGAGAATCAAAATTGTTAGGATTAATATTGTTGTTCAAGCACACTAGCTCTGAAATAATTACTGCTTGTTCATTTAGTGACAGGGGACTAACAGGTCTGGGCCTAGGGCTGTGAACAGCTGGTTAAAAAAGGGGAAGGGCACATACAACATGGGAAAAAGTGAGGTCATGATGAAGAGGGGATATACTTGGTGTTCAAAGTATATGTGGGTTAGGTGGAAATATTACTGAAAGCTCTACTGAACAAACACTGTCTCATCCTATCCAAAGACAACTGACAAGATCTGTTACTGTACGGGCTACTCGACTCCCTTTCTTTCGCAGCCGCACAGTGGTATGCCTTGTATATAAGGGTCAGAAAGAGCATGTGCTCCAGTGGATGGCAAGCGCTGCATCAAGTGGCCTCTCCTCATCTTCCTCCTCCTTAAAATCACACACAGTACAATATTCAGAGGTGGCACCACAATTACTCTTATTTCCCCATATGTGTCACAACTTTCCAACTGCCCAACTGACTGTGAGGAAACACACATGGGATAGTCTGCAGAGCTGTTCACACATTCAATTTAGCTGTTATGGAAGTGGAGATGCCTGATGCTTTTGCTTCAAGGAGCACAACACATCTTTCTCAATCCACCATAACATCTTCACCTGCACTTTACCTACAGTCCAGCAGTTTGTCTTGTTCATCTCATTTACCCTCTCTCAGCACAGCAGCCAACCCTCGGTCCTGCAGTTGTGGTCACATAAAATACACATGCCAAAACAAAGAGCTTAAACTAAACCATATCCATGGAAATGCTGCCTTTCCGCCTGGTGGATATAGATGGTTTCCAAAAGTTGATGGCTGTCTCAGTTCCCAGTACTAGTTGCCAAGTCGCTATTACTTCTCTAAGAAAGCTATGACTGTCCTACACCAACATGTCGCAGACAACATCACCGATTCCCTGAAAAAATCTATGTCTTCCAGGGAGCATTTCCCTACTGACACCTGAATGAGCAAATATGGGCAGGAGCATTACATCTTGTTGACTGGGCACTGTGACTATGTGGTTGTTGGAGCAGGCAGGCAAGGGGCTGCTCCACAAGTCTGTGAATCCCCAAGGCTTGTGGGATAAACCTCTGAATCTAACAATTTCTCCACTGTTTCTGCCTCCTCTAGGGCCTCCATCTGCACCCTCAACCTCTCCCTTAATGAGACACACATTCAAACAGTGCTGAGAGAATTCCCCACTTTCATACTGTGCAGCCAGGGCTCAACGCAATCAGGCAGTATTTAAACTAATGTGCCTTGGAGATTGCAGTCACACACCTCAAGAGTTTTTGACAGTTATCGAGGCCGATTTAGAGCAGTGGCTGTCTCCACTGAACCTGGAACCAGGGAAGGCCGTGTGCGATAACGTTGCAAACCTGCTGGCAGCCCTACACCAGGGCAACCTCACACACGTGCCTTGCATTGGACATGTTCTCAACTTTGTGGTACTGCAATTTTTTCACCACTATCCTAATCCATAATTTTTTTCTCAATGCTGTTATATATATGAACCCAGTGCTCCCTATAGGGTTAGACTTGATCATTGAATTTCTCTACACATCCTTTAGGGCAGTTGCTATATATACAGTATAGCCACATTTCTTTTACGGTATTTGTTAAGACTAAGTGCCTGTGTGAGAACATGATTTGGACTCAGCTATCTTGACTCTATTGTTGATATTCTACATAAATCCTCATCTGCTTTCCACTATGGAGTTTGATCCAGTATGTGTGTGTGATATAACTGAAGTTCCTTAGCGATGTCTTTGTGTAGCATACTTAAAGAAAACATAGCACAGTAGGATACAGGAAACCTAAGCAGATGAAACATACCTAACTATTCAGCTGGGTTTAGACAGAATCACCTTTAGCCAATGAGATGTATGTATGCTAATGCCAGCACATATTTAGAGATAAGATGAGCCAATTATATTGTTAAAATGCATGAATACTAATAACCTATATAAGATAATGTTATGAGTAATAAAAGAAAGGTCTACTTTTATTCTTAATGTATTAGAATGGCTCTTCCGTGCACATATTTGAATTTTACAATTCAATTTGGAGCAGGCACGACTTCCCAGAACGTTCAACATAATGTGGTAACGACACCAGTAAGGCTCAAAACCTGTAGACCTGGTGTCCATCATGCTATTTTATATTCTCTTCATTTTTTCTTTATTAGCTATATCCAAATAAATGTGATGTTTTACAAATATAAACTTTTTTTTGTGGTTGTATAAAAAAGGAGGACATAGAGTTTACCAAACATACAAATTTTATGTTAATCAAAAGATTTACATTAGTAAAAATGGATATCATAAGTCAAGTCCATAGTAACATGTGAACCATACCCAGGTGTGATAACTTGACCAGTGGTTCCCACTTTAAACCGGAAGAGTAGGTATTTGTTATATACAGGTAGTTGCACTGCGTGTGGGTGTAATTGATATTACTGAATATCGTCCCTCGGAACACTGTTCCTAAAGTATCAGCCACCCACTGCTCTTATATTTGTAACATCAAGAAACAAATATAGCCTATTGATATAGCATAAATCAAGGTTAATAATTACCCATATCCAGTTTTGGTGAGAGCCTCGGTCACCCCAATGCGCGTTTCGCATGCTTGTGATAGCCTCGCTTCCTCAGGGGGCCACGCTATATATGGACGATATTCAGTAATATCAATTACACCCACACGCAGTGCAACTACCTGTATATAACAAATGCCTACTCTTCCGGTTTAAAGTGGGAACCACTGGTCAAGTTATCACACCTGGGTATGGTTCACATGTTACTATGGACTTGACTTATGATATCCATTTTTACTAATGTAAATCTTTTGATTAAAATAAAATTTGTATGTTTGGTAAACTCTATGTCCTCCTTTTTTATACAATTTTAATATGAGTAGTGTTAGGTCTCGAGTTCCCGCTTCTGCACAGGGGGAATCTCGAGCCGTCTCCGCTGCGGTCCCCCATTCCTATCCAGCCGCAGTGGAGCCTGCTCAGCAGGGACGTCGGTCCCAGCGTCTTGCTCGGTCTCACTCTGTTCAGAGAGTTACTGCTGCTTCTTCAGCTCCTGCCATTAAAGTCAGTGCTGGTCAGCAGCGAGTGGACTTCTCTGGGACTAAGTCCTTGTCTGCGCACACTGAGCATGCCCAGGGCAAGATCTCCTGTTGGAGATCGAGGGTCATGTGCTCAGACTCTGCAGCGCATTCTATTGGTCCTCTTGGCAGGTCTTGGAAGGGCAAAGTTTCCGTGGCCACTTCCTGTCCTGCAACTATATAAACTGCGCATGACTGCACGGCCATGCGCTAGTGTACAATTTAATACGTGTGTTTGTTGTGAGTGCAAGTCGTTCTTTAAATACCCCTACCCTATTGTATGACTGTTCGCGTATGGTGTATGGCTGCTATCTAGCGCCCGACTAATCACTCAACGTGTCACACACGTATCAGCGTCTATTGCTGTGACCGCCAGTGCGGTGCCACGCGCCAGTGTGCGCTTCCTGACCCACGTCTGGGTGCTTAGTGGTACCTGCCAGCACGGCACAGTTCGCACTTCGGTGCTATAATTATATATTTCCTTACACACCCAGTAGCGGTGTAGTGCCAGCAACGGTCTAATCGGACTACAATCCCTGTTGGGGTTAAGTTCGCTGACCACTTGCTCGCTCTCTATGTGCGGTACCGCGGTCCTGTGATGCAACAGGATCGCTTTCTTCACGCTGGGTGAGGTTTAACCCACGCGTGTATACTTTTGGATACCGCCATATAGTCTGTCATTTCCTAGCAGCAGGTTTCACCTGCACGGTGGACCCCGGCCTGCGAACGCATCTATATCATCTCTCTTGGTGCGTTCCGCCAGTCCTAACATTACACTAGCGCCAGGGTCTGGCTAGTGATGACAGACAAACAGCAATCTCTGCGGTATATCCTGCAGCTGGAGGGTAGGTTGGCGGCTCTCGAGAGCGCGACTTCAGCTGTGGATGTTACTGCAGTAGCTGTACAGGCTGCCAGCATGGCTGCAGCTACTATGTCCATTGCCACCCCTGTTCCGACATTATCTCGCCTCCCGCTGCCAGAAAAATTTTCTGGTGATAGCAAGTTTTGTAGGGGATTTGTGAGTCAGTGCTCTATTCACCTCGAGCTCCTGGCTGCACGTTTTCCCACAGAGCGGGCTAAGGTGGGATTTATTCTGTCTCTATTGTCGGACAGGGCGTTGGAATGGGCTACGCCGCTGTGGGAGCGTGGCGATCATGTGATGCAGAATGCTCCGCTGTTTCTGAGCGCTTTGAAACAGGTCTTTTTAGGACCTCAAGTCACCCATGATACTGCGCTCCAATTGCTGGCATTAACTCAGGGTGAGTCCTTGGTCAGTCATTTTGCCGTCCAATTCCGCACCTTAGCATCTGAGCTGGATTGGTCAGATAAAGCTCTTATCCCCATATTTTGGAGGGGCTTGGCTGACCACGTAAAGGACGCTCTGGCCACTAGGGAGATTCCTGCCACACTGGAGGAGTTAATAACTGTCTCCACTCGAATTGACCTCCGTTTTAACGAGCGGAGGTTAGAGCGAGCCCAGTGTAGGCAGAGGTTTCGGATGGCTCCTACTTTCGCCAAACCTCTGGAATCTCCGGTCCTGGTTCCTGAGCCACATGAGGCCAGGGAAGTGTCACAAGCAGGATCTAAGTCCCGGACCACTTGTGCACTCAGGGTCTGTCATGTTTGCCAGCAGTCAGGACATCTAGCCACCAGATGTCCTCAGCGGTCGAGGAAACGTCAGCGTCTAGTGGTAGTAGGTGGAGGTACACTAGACACGGCGACGTTTGCATCTAAGTTGTCCTTTAAGGGGACAATTACTATTGGCTCATTCTCCCACTCGGTAGAGCTCTGCGTGGATTCTGGGGCGGAGGGCAATTTTATGTCTTCTGCCTTCGCCCAACGTCACGCAATACCCCTGGTAATGCTTGCTCAACCAGTAACGGTGCGAGTGGTGAATGGGTCGACATTGCCCTCACAGATAACACACCAGACCATCCCTTTTACTCTGTCCATGTCGCCATCTCATCAGGAGATAATTTCTCTGCTCGTCATTCCGGAAGGAATTGATGAGGTCCTGTTGGGAATACCTTGGCTACGGTACCACTCTCCTCATATCGAGTGGTCCTCAGGCAGAATTCTGGGTTGGGGTGAATCTTGTGGGGGTAGGTGTCAGAGGGAGTGCGTTCAGGTTGCTACTACTGAGGTACCCGCAGATCTATCCTCTCTCCCCAAGCAGTATTGGTCTTATGCAGACGTGTTCTCCAAAAAGGCGGCGGAGGTCCTTCCGCCTCATCGCCCCTATGACTGTCCTATTGATCTCTTGCCTGGTGCTGAGCCTCCCCGGGGGTCGAGTTTATCCGCTATCTCTCCCGGAGACGGAGGCAATGTCACAGTACATCCAGGAAAATCTGGCAAGAGGATTCATTAGGAAGTCAGTGTCACCTGCTGGGGCAGGGTTCTTCTTCGTGCAGAAGAAGAATGGGGAATTGCGCCCATGCATAGACTACAAGGGTCTTAACGCCATCACCGTTAAGAATAAGTATCCATTTGCCCTTGATATCTGAGTTATTCGATAGACTTCAGGGAGCAAGGGTATTTACTAAATTAGATCTGCGGGGTGCTTACAACCTGATTCGCATCCGTGAGGGGGACGAATGGAAGACGGCCTTTAACACCAGGGATGGGCACTATGAATATCTGGTGATGCCCTTCGGGCTCTGTAATGCCCCAGCCGTTTTCCAAGACTTTGTGAACGATATCTTCCGGGATATGCTTTCCACCTCGGTCGTAGTCTATCTGGATGATATTCTCATCTACTCTCCAGATATTGACTCCCACCGGAGAGATGTTTGCAAAGTCTTCGACCTCCTACGGGCAAACTCCCTCTATGCCAAGTTGGAGAAGTGTATGTTTGAGCAGGAGTCTTTACCTTTCCTGGGCTACATCATCTCGGCCCAGGGATTGGCTATGGATCCTGCCAAACTACAGGCAGTGATGGACTGGCTGGAACCCCATTCTCTGAAAGCGGTGCAGCGCTTTATGGGGTTCATAAATTACTATCGTCAGTTCATCCCCCACTTCTCAACCCTGGTAGCTCCCTTGGTATCCCTCACCAAGAAGGGAGCGAATCCTAAATTGTGGTCTGAAGAGGTCTCCAAGGCCTTCACTTCTATTAAGTCCCACTTTGCTAGCGCTCCCATCTTACATCGTCCCGATGTGGATAAGCCATTCCTAATGGAGGTGGACGCCTCATCCGTTGGTGCAGGAGCAGTCCTCTATCAAAAGGATGCTCAAGGTCGGAAGCACCCATGCTTCTTCTTCTCAAAGACCTTCTCTCCAGCGGAGAGAAATTACTCCATCGGGGATAGGGAGCTGCTGGCAATGAAGTTGGCCTTTTCGGAATGGAGACATCTCTTGGAGGGTGCTCAGTTCCCATTCCAAGTCTTCTCGGACCACAAGAATTTGGTCTATTTACAGACAGCCCAGCGGCTGAATTCTCGTCAGGCCAGATGGTCCTTGTTTTTCTCCCGGTTCCACTTCACTCTACATTATCTCGCCGGGGAGAAGAACATTCGTGCTGACGCTCTCTCTCGCTCCCTGGTGTCAACTGTGGAGGAGGAGGACGAGCCTCGGCTCATTGTCCCTTCAGAGAGTCTGAGAACCATAGCTCCGGTTTTGCTTGAGTCTGTGCCTCCGGGCAAGACTTTTGTTCCCATCAATTTGCATCCGGAGATTCTCTCATGGGCTCATTCGTCCAGAGTGGGTAGACACTTTGGGGCAAAGAGGACATCTGAGTTGTTGGCGAGAATGTATTGGTGGCCACATATGGTTTGTGACGTAGGAGACTACGTTCGGGCATGTGTCTCTTGTGCCAAAAATAAGTCTCTCCGTCAACGGCCAGCTGGGTTGTTATACCCTCTGCCGGTGGCAGACAGGCCCTGGGAGATGGTCGGGATGGACTTTGTGGTGGGTTTGCCCAAGTCATGTGGCTGTACTGTCATTTGGGTTATCACCGACCATTTTTCTAAAATGGTGCATTTGGTGCCGCTTCCTCGGCTACCTTCTGCACGGGCCTTGGCAGCATTGTTTGTTAAACACATCTTCCGTCTTCACGGTATGCCAGACAAAATTGTCAGTGACCGGGGTCCCCAGTTTGCGTCTCGGTTCTGGAGAGAGCTTTGTCACCTTCTCAGTATCGAGTTGAATCTCTCTTCGGCATATCATCCCGAGACGAATGGGTTGGTGGAGAGAGCCAACCAGACCTTGGTCACATATCTGCGACATTTTGTCTCTGCTAAGCAAGATGACTGGGCATCTGTTATGGCTGGCAATCAGGCAACACAGCGTGCAGTAATCAGCGCACATACAGAGATCTGGCAATAACCCAAAACAATAGGACGAGCTCTGAGACGTGGAATCTCTGTAGACTGCAGTACCTGATCTATCCTCACACAACTGGAAGCAGCAGTGGATTGCGCCTATCAACTACCTATGCAACTCGGCACTGCCTGAGGAGCTGACTAGCCTGAAGATAGAAATACAAGCCTGACTTACCTCAGAGAAATACCCCAAAGGAATAGGCAGCCCCCACATATAATGACTGTTAGCAAGATGAAAAGACAAACGTAGGAATGAAATAGATTCAGCAAAGTGAGGCCCGATATTCTAGACAGAGCGAGGATAGCAAAGAGAACTATGCAGTCTACAAAAAACCCTAAAACGAAAACCACGCAAAGGGGCAAAAAGACCCACCGTGCCGAACTAACAGCACGGCGGTGCACCCCTTTGCTTCTCAGAGCTACCAGCAAAAGATAATAACAAGCTGGACAGAAAAAACAGAAAACAAACTAGAAGCACTTATCTAGCAGAGCAGCAGGCCCAAGGAAAGATGCAGTAGCTCAGATCCAACACTGGAACATTGACAAGGAGCAAGGAAGACAGACTCAGGTGGAGCTAAATAGCAAGGCAGCCAACGAGCTCACCAAAACACCTGAGGGAGGAAGCCCAGAGACTGCAATACCACTTGTGACCACAGAAGTGAACTCAGCTACAGAATTCACAACAGTACCCCCCCCTTGAGGAGGGGTCACCGAACCCTCACCAGAACCCCCAGGCCGACCAGGATGAGCCACATGAAAGGCACGAACAAGATCTGGGGCATGGACATCAGAGGCAAAAACCCAGGAATTATCTTCCTGAGCATATCCCTTCCATTTGACCAGATACTGGAGTTTCCGTCTAGAGACACGAGAATCCAAAATCTTCTCCACAATATACTCCAATTCCCCCTCCACCAAAACAGGGGCAGGAGGCTCCACAGATGGAACCATAGGTGCCACGTATCTCCTCAACAACGACCTATGGAATACATTATGTATGGAAAAGGAGTCTGGGAGGGTCAGACGAAAAGACACCGGATTGAGAATCTCAGAAATCCTATACGGACCAATAAAACGAGGTTTAAATTTAGTAGAGGAAACCTTCATAGGTATATGACGAGAAGATAACCAAACCAGATCCCCAACACGAAGTCGGGGTCCCACACGGCGTCTGCGATTAGCGAAAAGCTGAGCCTTCTCCTGGGACAAGGTCAAATTGTCCACTACCTGAGTCCAGATCTGCTGCAACCTGTCCACCACATAATCCACACCAGGACAGTCCGAAGACTCAACCTGTCCTGAAGAGAAACGAGGATGGAACCCAGAATTGCAGAAAAATGGAGAGACCAAGGTAGCCGAGCTGGCCCGATTATTAAGGGCGAACTCAGCCAACGGCAAAAATGACACCCAATCATCCTGGTCAGCGGAAACAAAACATCTCAGATATGTTTCCAAGGTCTGATTGGTTCGTTCGGTCTGGCCATTAGTCTGAGGATGGAAGGCCGAGGAAAAAGATAGGTCAATGCCCATCCTACCACAAAAGGCTCGCCAGAACCTCGAGACAAACTGGGAACCTCTGTCAGAAACAATATTCTCAGGAATGCCATGTAAACGAACCACATGCTGGAAGAACAAAGGCACCAAATCAGAGGAGGAAGGCAATTTAACCAAGGGCACCAGATGGACCATTTTAGAAAAGCGATCACAGACCACCCAAATGACAGACATCTTTTGAGAAACGGGAAGGTCAGAAATGAAATCCATCGAAATATGTGTCCAAGGCCTCTTCGGGACCGGCAAGGGCAAAAGCAACCCACTGGCACGTGAACAGCAGGCACTGGCACAAATTCCACAGGACTGCACAAAAGCACGCACATCCCGTGACAGAGATGGCCACCAGAAGGATCTAGCAACCAACTCCCTGGTACCAAAGATTCCTGGATGACCGGCCAGCACCGAACAATGAAGTTCAGAGATAACTTTACTAGTCCACCTATCAGGGACGAACAGTTTCTCGGCCGGACAACGATCAGGTTTATTAGCCTGAAATTTCTGCAACACTCTCCGCAAATCAGGGGAGATGGCAGACACAATGACTCCTTCCTTGAGGATACTCGCCGGCTCAGATAACCCCGGAGAGTCGGGCACAAAACTCCTAGACAGAGCATCCGCCTTCACATTTTTAGAGCCCGGAAGGTATGAAATCACAAAATCAAAACGAGCAAAAAATAACGACCAACGGGCCTGTCTAGGATTCAAGCGCTTGGCAGACTCAAGATAAGTAAGGTTCCTATGATCAGTCAAAACCACCACGCGATGCTTAGCACCCTCAAGCCAATGACGCCACTCCTCGAATGCCCACTTCATGGCCAGCAACTCTCGGTTGCCCACATCATAATTACGCTCAGCAGCAGAAAATTTCCTGGAAAAGAAAGCACATGGTTTGAACACTGAGCAACCAGAACCTCTCTGTGACAAAACCGCCCCTGCACCAATCTCAGAAGCATCAACCTCGACCTGGAACGGAAGAGAAACATCAGGTTGACACAACACAGGGGCACAGCAAAAACGACGCTTCAACTCCTGAAAAGCTTCCACGGCAGCAGAAGACCAATTAACCAAATCAGCACCCTTCTTGGTCAAATCGGTCAATGGTCTGGCAATGCTAGAAAAATTACAGATGAAGCGACGATAAAAATTAGCAAAGCCCAGGAATTTCTGCAAACTTTTTAGAGATGTCGGCTGAGTCCAATCCTGGATGGCCTGAACCTTAACCGGATCCATCTCGATAGTAGAAGGGGAAAAGATGAACCCCAAAAATGAAACTTTCTGCACACCGAAGAGACACTTTGATCCCTTCACGAACAAGGAATTAGCACGCAGTACCTGGAAAACCATTCTGACTTGCTTCACATGAGACTCCCAATCATCTGAGAAGATCAAAATGTCATCCAAGTAAACAATCAAGAATTTATCCAGATACTCACGGAAAATGTCATGCATAAAAGACTGAAAAACAGATGGAGCATTGGCAAGTCCGAACGGCATCACCAGATACTCAAAATGACCCTCGGGCGTATTAAATGCCGTTTTCCATTCATCTCCCTGCCTGATTCTCACCAGATTATACGCACCACGAAGATCAATCTTAGTAAACCAACTAGCCCCCTTAATCCGAGCAAACAAGTCAGAAATCAATGGCAAGGGATACTGAAACTTAACAGTGATCTTATTAAGAAGGCGGTAATCAATACACGGTCTTAGCGAACCATCCTTCTTGGCTACAAAAAAGAAACCTGCTCCCAATGGTGACGACGATGGGCGAATATGTCCCTTCTCCAGGGACTCCTTCACATAACTGCGCATAGCGGTGTGTTCAGGTACGGACAAATTAAATAAACGACCCTTAGGGAATTTACTACCAGGAATCAAATCGATAGCACAATCACAATTCCTATGCGGAGGAAGGGCATCAGACTTGGACTCTTCAAATACATCCTGAAAGTCCGACAAGAACTCTGGGATGTCAGAAGGAATGGATGACGAAATAGACAAAAATGGAACATCACCATGTACTCCCTGACAACCCCAGCTGGTTACCGACATAGAGTTCCAATCCAATACTGGATTATGGGTTTGTAGCCATGGCAACCCCAACACGACCACATCATGCAAATTATGCAGTACCAAAAAGCGAATAACTTCCTGATGTGCAGGAGCCATGCACATGGTCAGCTGGGCCCAGTACTGAGGCTTATTCTTGGCCAGAGGTGTAGCATCAATTCCTCTCAACGGAATAGGACACCGCAAAGGCTCCAAGAAAAATCCACAACGTTTAGCATAATCCAAATCCATCAGATTCAGGGCAGCGCCTGAATCCACAAACGCCATGACAGAATATGATGACAAAGAGCACATTAAGGTAATGGACAAAAGGAATTTGGACTGTACAGTACCAATAACGGCAGAGCTATCGAACCGCCTAGTGCGTTTAGGACAATTAGAAATAGCATGAGTAGAATCACCACAATAGAAACACAGTCTGTTCAGACGTCTGTGTTCGTGCCGTTCTACTTTAGTCATAGTCCTGTCGCACTGCATAGGCTCAGGCTTACTCTCAGAGAATACCGCCAGATGGTGCACAGATTTACGCTCGCGCAAGCGACGACCGATCTGAATGGCCAAGGACATAGACTCATTCAAACCAGCAGGCATAGGAAATCCCACCATTACATCCTTAAGAGCTTCAGAGAGACCCTTTCTGAACAAAGCCGCTAGTGCAGATTCATTCCACAGAGTGAGTACTGACCATTTTCTAAATTTCTGACAATATACTTCTACATCATCCTGACCCTGGCATAAAGCCAGCAGATTTTTCTCAGCTTGATCCACTGAATTAGGCTCATCGTAAAGCAATCCCAGCGCCTGGAAAAATGCATCAACATTACTCAATGCAGAATCTCCTGGTGCAAGAGAAAACGCCCAGTCCTGTGGGTCGCCGCGCAAAAAAGAAATAATAATCAAAACCTGTTGAATAGGATTACCAGAAGAATGAGGTTTCAAGGCCAAAAATAGCTTACAATTATTTCTGAAGCTCAGGAACTTAGTTCTGTCACCAAAAAACAAATCAGGAATCGGAATTCTTGGTTCTAGCATCGATTTCTGATCAATAGTATCTTGAATCTTTTGTACATTTACAACGAGATTATCCATTGAGGAGCACAGAGCCTGAATATCCATGTCCACAGCTGTGTCCTGAAGCACTCTAATGTCTAGGGGAAAAAAAAGACTGAAGACAGAGCTAAGAAAAAAAAATGATGTCAGGATTTCTTTTTTCCCTCTATTGGAAATCATTGATCGGCTCCTTGTACTGTTATGGCTGGCAATCAGGCAACACAGCGTGCAGTAATCAGCGCACATACAGAGATCTGGCAATAACCCAAAACAATAGGACGAGCTCTGAGACGTGGAATCTCTGTAGACTGCAGTACCTGATCTATCCTCACACAACTGGAAGCAGCAGTGGATTGCGCCTATCAACTACCTATGCAACTCGGCACTGCCTGAGGAGCTGACTAGCCTGAAGATAGAAATACAAGCCTGACTTACCTCAGAGAAATACCCCAAAGGAATAGGCAGCCCCCACATATAATGACTGTTAGCAAGATGAAAAGACAAACGTAGGAATGAAATAGATTCAGCAAAGTGAGGCCCGATATTCTAGACAGAGCGAGGATAGCAAAGAGAACTATGCAGTCTACAAAAAACCCTAAAACGAAAACCACGCAAAGGGGCAAAAAGACCCACCGTGCCGAACTAACAGCACGGCGGTGCACCCCTTTGCTTCTCAGAGCTACCAGCAAAAGATAATAACAAGCTGGACAGAAAAAACAGAAAACAAACTAGAAGCACTTATCTAGCAGAGCAGCAGGCCCAAGGAAAGATGCAGTAGCTCAGATCCAACACTGGAACATTGACAAGGAGCAAGGAAGACAGACTCAGGTGGAGCTAAATAGCAAGGCAGCCAACGAGCTCACCAAAACACCTGAGGGAGGAAGCCCAGAGACTGCAATACCACTTGTGACCACAGAAGTGAACTCAGCTACAGAATTCACAACAGGCATCTTTGCTACCGTGGGCGGAGTTTGCTCTTAACAATGCTGTAGCTGACTCCACTGGACAGACTCCATTCCTCCTTAACTATGGTCAGCATCCGCGGGTACCTGTGCCTATGCCCGTGTCTTCCGCCGATTCCAGGGTGGCAGACTGGGCTGTGGAGGCACGGGACATTTGGGATCGCACTCAGGATGCCATTCGGGCTTCCAAGGAGAGAATGAGGTCCTCCGCCGATGTTCATCGGCGCCCTGCTCCGACCTTTGCTCCTGGCGACTTGGTGTGGCTCTCCGCCCGTAACATCAGGCTGCGAGTTGAGTCCACTAAGTTTGCTCCTCGCTACTTGGGTCCCTTCAAGGTTCTTGAACAGGTTAATCCTGTGGTCTACCGCCTGGCTCTTCCTCCACGCTTGGGTATCACCGACACCCTTCATGTGTCCCTCTTGAAACCCGTATACATGTCCCGGTTTTCCGAGTCATCTGCCGGGACATCGGGTTCGTCTACGGACGATTACGAGGTGAACGCTATTTTTGGGTGTAAGGTGGTACGCGGCAAAAAGTTCTATCTGGTGGATTGGAAGGGTTATGGTCCAGAGAACAGGTCATGGGAGCCTGCTGAAAACATTCGGGCCCCACAGCTCATTGCTGCCTTCGAGCGTAGCGAGGCCCAAGGAGGGGGGGCCCTGGGAGGGGGGGTAATGTTAGGTCTCGAGTTCCCGCTTCTGCACAGGGGGAATCTCGAGCCGTCTCCGCTGCGGTCCCCCATTCCTATCCAGCCGCAGTGGAGCCTGCTCAGCAGGGACGTCGGTCCCAGCGTCTTGCTCGGTCTCACTCTGTTCAGAGAGTTACTGCTGCTTCTTCAGCTCCTGCCATTAAAGTCAGTGCTGGTCAGCAGCGAGTGGACTTCTCTGGGACTAAGTCCTAGTCTGCGCACACTGAGCATGCCCAGGGCAAGATCTCCCGTTGGAGATCGAGGGTCATGTGCTCAGACTCTGCAGCGCATTCTATTGGTCCTCTTGGCAGGTCTTGGAAGGGCAAAGTTTACGTGGCCACTTCCTGTCCTGCAACTATATAAACTGCGCATGACTGCACGGCCATGCGCTAGTGTACAATTTAATACGTGTGTTTGTTGTGAGTGCAAGTCGTTCTTTAAATACCCCTACCCTATTGTATGACTGTTCGCGTATGGTGTATGGCTGCTATCTAGCGCCCAACTAATCACTCAACGTGTCACACACGTATCAGCGTCTATTGCTGTGACCGCCAGTGCGGTGCCACGCGCCAGTGTGCGCTTCCTGACCCACGTCTGGGTGCTTAGTGGTACCTGCCAGCACGGCACAGTTCGCACTTCGGTGCTATAATTATATATTTCCTTACACACCCAGTAGCGGTGTAGTGCCAGCAAGGGTCTAATCAGACTACAATCCCTGTTGGGGCTAAGTTCGCTGACCACTTGCTTGCGCTCTATGTGCGGTACCGCGGTCCTGTGACGCAACAGGATCGCTTTCTTCACGCTGGGTGAGGTTTAACCCACGCGTGTATACTTTTGGATACCGCCATATAGTCTGTCATTTCCTAGCAGCAGGTTTCACCTGCACGGTGGACCCCGGACTGCGAACGCATCTATATCATCTCTCTTGGTGCGTTCCGCCAGTCCTAACAAGTAGTTCTAAATTTATGGATATTTCTACTCCACTGGTATCTCTCTAATGATTTTTTTTGTGGTTGCTGCATTTTTCCACCGTATTTTCCATTAAAATCATATTTGTTTACATCTCTGCAAATAAATATTATTCAGAAGAGTCTAACTAAACTTCTTTTTACATGTATATGCAACTTCTTCCATGTCTGGGACAAATAATGCTATAAAATAATCTAATTCTCAAAAAGATATGCTTGATCTGTAACATAAAAATCACTCATGATGCATTATTACTAGAAATAAGTGAATCGAGTATGCACAAATAAATTTTGGTATACCGTATATACTCGAGTATAAGCCGACCCGAGTATAAGCCGACCCCCCTAATTTTGCCACAAAAAACTGGGAAAACTTATTGACTCGAGTATAAGCCTAGGGTGGAAATGCAGCATTTACCGGTGAATTTCAAAAATAAAAATAGATCATTATTTCCCCATAGCTGTGCCATATAGTGCTCTGCACCGTTCATATTTCCCCATAGGTGTGAACCATATAGTGCTCTGCACCGTTCATTATGCCCCCTAGCTGTGCCATATACGGTGCTCTGCACCGTTCATTGTGCCCCATAGATGTGCCATATACGGTGCTCTGCACCGTTCACTGTGCCCCATAGCTGTGCCATATACGGTGCTCTGCACCGTTCACTGTGCCCCATAGCTGTGCTGTGCCATATACGGTGCTCTGCACCGTTCACTGTGCCCCATACATAGCTGTGCTGTGCCATATACGGTGCTCTGCACCGTTCACTGTGCCCCATAGCTGTGCTGTGCCATATACGGTGCTCTGCACCGTTCACTGTGCCCCATAGCTGTGCTGTGCCATATACGGTGCTCTGCACCGTTCACTGTGCCCCATAGCTGTGCTGTGCCATATACGGTGCTCTGCACCGTTCACTGTGCCCCATAGATGTTCCACATAAATTTGTGCCGCCGCTGCCGCAATAAAGAAAAAAAAACACATACTCACCTCCCTTGATTGCAGCTCCCGGCGTCTCGTTCCGGCGCCTCCATCTTCCCGGCGTCTCTGCTCTGACTGATCAGGCAGAGGGCGCCGCGCACACTATATGCGTCATCGCGCCCTCTGCCTGATCAGTCAGAGAGCAGAGACGCCGGGAAGATGGAGGCGCCGGCCGGGAAGATGGATCGGCGCCCGGCGGCTGGAACGAGGACAGGTGAATATAACATACTCACCTAGTCCTGGCGATCCTCGCGCTGTCCCCTCCTGTCTTCGGCGCTGCAGCTTCTTTCTCTATCAGCGGTCACCAGCACCGCTGATTAGAGAAATGAATAAGCGGCTCCGCCCCTATGGGAGGTGGAGCCGCTTATTCATTTCTGTAATGAGCGGTCCCACGTGACCGCTGAAGAGAGGAAGAAGCTGCAGCACAGAAGCCCGTGGGACGGCAGGGACAGCGCGAGGATCGCTGGGACTAGGTAAGTATGCCTCAGCGCCCTCACCCCCTCACCCGCCGACCCCACCGCTACCGTGACTCGAGTATAAGCCGAGGGGGGCACTTTCAGCCCAAAAATTTGGGCTGAAAATCTCGGCTTATACTCGAGTATATACGGTAATTCTTTTTAATGTATAGTATTTTGAGAATCTGAAAAATTCTCTGTTTCTGAGAAATTCCCTCAAATGTTATAAATCGCACAGGTCAAATAAGTAATCTTTGATGCAGTCTCATAATGCTTTGCAGCCACCCCATCCTAAAGTACAGCCAATTCAATTATTAGGTAATATAGCGATGAGGTCACTGACAACTCATTTAAGAGCCAAAGCAGGAGATACTGCTGCTGTTTCAAAGAGAATGGGTATAGGAGAGAGGTCAGAGCTCAGTCAGAAAGATCTATTATACAGAATACAGAAAGATAGTATGTGATCAAACTAGGATTTAAACACCACCATGAATTCTAGTTTGGTCTTTAACAAATTAGTGTGTCATAGAATGCTGTTTAGTGTCTGTGATTGCTTTAACCAATATTGTAATTTGTATTTTCTGCTTCAGAATAGTCTTCAAACTCTTTTTTTAAACTGTATTTTAGTCTGTGACAATTTACTGAGACGTGGTACTCAATGCCAGTGCATGTTCAATGATGCCTCATTTAAAATGGCAGGTAACAGCACTCATTTCCTATTTCAGTAGTTGAAATATCTATCTTCACAGAACACAGATTTTAGCCACAAATTGAAAGTAAGAGATCAGTCCAGAAAGAAAAAAAAAAAACAGATTTCTTTTATAAAATATATTACAAAGTTACTTATTTTCATGTATAGTATTGATTTATGAACAACAAAAAAATCAAAACGGTGGTTGGATGCTGCACCCAATATGTTATACTGTAGGCACCATGCATTTTTCAAAATTAATTTTCCTAAATGTATGCTACAAACAGTAAACCAAAGTGGTGGCTCCACCATTACATAATGCTTTATGTATTCTACTGCTGGGGTACATTTAATTGGCCATGAATTCACATAGCTCCGGCAAGTGTCCAGGGTTGCAGAGCGGCGTTGTAAGAAAACACACTCGCAACATGACTTCACTGTATTCAAACAAGCAACACTCACTTTTAAATCTGCTTTCACCTCTGCTAAACAGGTCTACTTCACAACCCTCGTATCTTCCCTATCCTATAACCCCAAACAGTTATTCAAAACCTTTAACTCCCTCCTCCGCCCCCCACAGCCCCCTCCAACCTTCCTCATCTCTGCTGAGGACTTTGCCACACACTTTAAAAATAAGATCGACCAGACAAGGCAAGTCTTCACTGTTCAACTACCACAACCCCTTTGTATACCCGACCAATGCCCAAACCCCATAACCTCCCTATCCAACATCAATGAAGGGGGGGCTTAATTGTCTCCTCTCCAAATCGCACCTCACCTCCTGTTCGCTTGACCCCATCCCATCCCACCTCCTCCCCAACTTCACCACCACACTTATCCCATCCCTAACCCACCTCTTCAACCTATCACTAACTTCTGGCACCTTCCTTTCTGCTTTCAAACATGCCACAATCACGCCTATCCTTAAAAAGCCAACCCTCAATCCAACTGCTATGTCCAGCTATCACCCAATATCGCTGCTCCCATTTGCTACCAAACTCCTGGAGCAGCACGTCCACTCTGAACTTTCTTCCCACCTCTCATCTAACTTGCTCTTTAACAATCTACAATCTGGTCTCCACCCCCATCACTCAACTTAGACAGCCCTGACAAAAATCACTAATGACCTACTTACCGCCAAGGTTAACGGACAATACTCTGTACTCCTCCTTCTAGACCTGTCCTCTGCTTTCGACACAGTTGACCACTGCCTCCTACTACAGATCCTCTCCTCCTTTGGCATCAAAGTCCTCGCCCTATCCTGGATCTCCTCGTACCTTTCCAACTGCACATTCACCGTATCCCACTCCTACACTACCTCCTCATCCCACCCTCTCTCTGTTGGAGTCCCCCAAGGCTCTGTTCTAGGACCCCTACTCTTCTCAATCTATACACTTGGCCTGGGACAACTCATAAAGTCCCATGGATTCCAGTACCACTGGATGACACTCAGATCTACCTCTCAGACGTCACTGCTCTGCTGTCCAGAATCCCGGAGTGTCTATGAGCCATATCCTCCTTCTTCTCCTCTCTCTTCCTCATACTCAATAGGGACAAATCTGAACTCATCATCTTTCCTCCATCCCATAGTTCTTCCTTACCTGACCTATCTATCGCAATTAAAGGGAACCTGTCACCCCCCAGGCGTTTGAAACTAAAAGAGCCACCTTGTGCAGCAGTAATACTGCATTCTGACAAGGCGGCTCTTTTAGTTATTGGTGCTGTAAATGCAGAAATAATCAGTTTTGTAATTTGTCCGAAATACCTTCAAATATCTTCAGTCCTGGAGACAGGTCTTTCCCCCCCTGCTGCAGACGCCTCACAGCAGTCACTCAAGTTTTCTTGGTGCTGGGCGCCGCCTCCTCAGCGCTGTTTGTTTTGAAATCTGCCGGCGCCTGCGCTCTTTTGTCTTGCCTGGGGCAGGCACAGTGAGCACTGCCTGTCTGTCCTCATATGCAGTCTCACTGACTGCGCCTGTGCGGCCGCCCTGCTTGTGAATCCCAGCCTCTCAGTGTCTTATAATTTATTCACACTGCGAGGCTGGGATTCCTGGGCATGCGCACTGCGACCTGGGTGAGTGGCTTAGACACGCAGTGCGCATGCCCAGGAATCCCAGCCCCGCAGTGTGAATAAATCATAAGACACTGAGGGGCTGGGATTCACAAGCAGGGCAGCCACACAGGCGCAGTCAGCAAGACTGCATATGAGGACAGACAGGCAGCGCTTACTGCGCCTGCCCAGGAAAGACAAAAGAGCGCATGTGCCGGCAGATTACAAAACAAACAACACTGAAAAGGCGGCGCCCGGCGCCAAGAAGACTTGAGTGATGCCTGTGAGGCATCTGCAGCAGCGGGGGGAAAGACCTGCCTCCAGGACTGAAGACAGGTATTTCGGACAAGTTACAAAACGGATTATTTCTGCTTTTACTGCACCAATAACTAAAAGAGCCACCTTGTCAGAATGCAGCATTACTGCTGCACAAGGTGGCTCTTTTAGTTTCAAACTCCTGGGAGGGGGTGAGAGGTTCCCTTTAACGACATCATGCTTTCCCCCGTACCGGAAGTCCACTGCCTCGGAGTAACCTTTGACTCTGCCCTGTCCTTCAAACCACACATCCAAGCTCTGTCCACCTCCTGTCGCCTCCAGCTCAAAAATATCTCCAGAATCTGTCCTTTCCTCAACCATCAATTTACTAAAATGCTTGTGCATGCCCTCATCATCTCCGGCCTTGACTACTGCAACATCCTTTTCTGCGGCCTCCCTACTAACACCCTTGCGCCTCTCCAGTCCATCCTTAACTTTGCTGCCCAACAAATTCATCTCTTTCCTCGCTACTCCTCCGCTTCCCCCTCTGCAAATCTCTTCACTGGCTCCCATTCCCTCAGCGTATCAAGTTCAAATTACTAATACTGACCTACAAAGCCATCTATAACCTGTCTCCCCCATATATCTCTGAACTAATCTCCCGATATCTTCCCTCACGTAATCTCTGGTCCTCCCAAGACCTCTTTCTCTCCTCCACACTTATTCTCTCCTCATCCAACTGCCTCCAAGACTTCTCCAGAATATCCCCATCCTCTGGAATTCTCTGCCCCAACACGTCCGACTATCAACCACATTCGGAGCCTTCAGATGGAACCTGAAAACCCATCTCTTCAGGAAAGCCTACAGCCTGCACTGACCCCGCTGCCTCCTCATCACTACCGGAGATACTGCTTCACCAATACCGGAGCTTCTGCAACCCTCAACCTATTGTCTCCTTCCCCATAATCCTGTAGAATGTAAGCCCGCAAGGGCAGGGTCCTCGCCCCTCTGTATCAGTCTGTCATTGTTAGTTTGTTTACTGTAAGTGATATCTGTAACTTGTATGAAACCCATTCTCATGTACAGCACCATGAAATCAATGGTGCTATATAAATAAATAAATATAATAATAATAATAATAATAATAATATATACTGCAAAGAGAAGATGCTACCATCACTCTTTGCCCTTGGTAGACGTGCACTTTTCTAACATAACAATGATCTAAAGCACATGTCGGTGCATTTCTGAACAGTGTAAAATAAAGTGATTGTGTAGCCAATAATTGTCTCCTGATCTGTACCCAACTGAAACACCTGAAAATCCATTGCTGAAAGTGTTGGCATTGTTGAAATTGTTCCAGAAAATGAAGTATTTTTCCCAGAAAATTATTGCCATTTTGCACATTTTGTTATACACATGTTTATATCTGTTGTGTGTATTGGAGCAACACAAAAATACAGAGAAAAAAGGCAAATTGGACATAATTTAACACAAAACACCAAAAATGGGATGAACAAAATTGTTGCCAATATCAACAAAATATTTAGTTGCACACTCTTTGGAATAAATGACTGCAAATAATCGCTTCCTATAGCCATCAATCATTTTTTTACACCTCTCAACTGGAATTTTGGACCATTCTTCTTTTGCAAACTGCTCTAGGTCTCTCATATTTGAAGGGTGCTTTCTCCCAACAGCAATTTTAATTTATTTCAACATGTGATCAATGGGATTGAGATTCAGACTTATTACAGACCACTTCAGAACTCTCCAGTGCTTTGTTTCCAGCCATTTTTGGTGCTACTAGAAGAGTGTTTGAGGTCATTGTCCTACTGGAAGACCCAGGAGCAAGGACGCAAACCCAACTTTCTGACACTGGAAACCACATTGTGACTCAAAATTCATTTGAAATCTTCAGATTTCATGATGCCTTTTACATAGTCAAAGCTTCCAGTGCCAGAGGCAGCAAAGCAACCCTAAAATATCTTTGAACCGCCATGATATCTGACTGTAGGTACTGTGTTCTTTTCCTTATAGGCCTCATTCCATTTTTATAATAGAATAGAATGATGTGCTTTACCATAAAGCTCTATCTTGGTCTCATCTGTCCACAAGACTCTTTCCCAGAAGGATATTGTCTTACTCAAGTACATTTTGGCAAACTGCAGTCTTTTATGCACTTTTTTTATGCCTCTGTGTCAGTAGTGGGGTTGTGTTGAATCTCTTGCCATAGCGTTTCACTTTATTCAAAGGTCGATGGATAGTTTGCACTGACACTAATGCAGCTTGAGCCTGCAGGACAGCTTGAGTTTATTTGGAACTTGATTGGGACTGCTTATCCATCTTCTGGACTAGCCTGTGTTGCAACATTTCATCAATTTTTTCTGGTGTCCACGTCCAAGGAGATTAGCTATAGTGCCATGGGTTGTAAACTTCCTGATTATGTTGTGCACAGTGCACACAGGAACATCAAGATATCTGAAGATGTAGTTGTAATCTTAAGATCAATAATTTTGGTTCTCAAGCCTGCAGATACTGCTCTTCTTTTCTTTCTGTTCTCCATTCTTAGTGTGGCGCACACAGACACATAATGCAAATATTGAGTTAACGTCTCCCCTTTTATATTGCTTCAGGTGTGACTATCACATTGACCACACCTGTTACTCACCACAGGTGAGTTTTCACAAGCATCATGCTTGAAACAAAATTGTTTACCCACAATTTTGAAAAAGTGACAACAATTTTGTCCAGTGAAAGTATGTCCAGCTTGCCTTTTTTCTGTTTTTTTTTAAAGTTGTAGCAAAGGGAATAAACATGTATGACAAAACATGTGATTGCAATAATTTTTTGGGAAAATACTTCATTTTATGCATTTTCTGGAACAATTTCAAAGGTGCCAACACATTCAACCAAGACTGTATTTATGTATACATCTGCTTTTAAATGGTGGGAGGGGGGTTTTATGGGGACACATGCACTTTGGGGCTTGGGCCCATGATCTTTTAGAACCTTAGCAATGACCTTGGGCAGATCATTGCTTAAACGATTATCAAATGAAGACATTGATAAAAACAGAGTTTTTCACTCTTTGTTTCATTGCAGCCATTTGGTAAATTAAACATTTTCTTCTCATTAATGCACACTCTGCACCCCATCTTGACTGAGAAAACAGAAATGTAGCAATTTTTGCAAATTTAATAAAAAAGAAAAACTGAAATATCACATGGCCATATGTATTCAGACCCTTTGCTCAGACACTCAAATTTAAGTCACATGTTGTCCATTTCCTTGTGATCCTCCTTGAGATGGTTCTACTAATTCATTGGAGACAGATTCCAGATAACAGGCAGGTCACTGAGGGATCAGTGACCTTGTCAGCAGTCTGCATTATGCAGACCTAATCAGAGCACCACATAGAGAGCCCCCTCCAGGCCGCCCCAGAGCACAAGCATATCATTAACTAAAAACTGAGAATAAAGATTAAAAAACAAGCACACGATGGATTTCATCAACCAAGATATCATTTTAATCAGTATAACGGCTCCGACCTGACACTGTCTGTAGGTTACTGTGCACAATCCTGCTGACAGGTTCCCTTTAAATCTTTTAGGTGGTCTAAGCATGCCTTAATTTTAAATGCTGACTACATTATACTGATTATAATTAGGGATGAATGAGCGTGCTCTGTGATATTTGGATATCAAGCGAGTAACTGGGTGCTCATTACTCGCTGAGCATTAGCTGATGCTTGATTTCAAACTCGAATCCCTGTTCCCCCATGTTTGGCACCTGTTACACAGCTAACAAGCATGCGGAGGTTGTTGTTTCCATCTTGTAGTTGCATTACTGTGATTGGCTGGTCGTATGACATCATCAGGTATTGTAAAAGAACAGGCCCCACCAGGCTCGGCACACTGACACCGTTGCACAGCTCTGTGACAGTTATTATTGGGGGAAGGGAGTGCTTGCCTATGCCTGTGTGTGCACAGTATAACAAATCCGAGTCCTGTTGTGATGATACTGTTGCTGAAGATGAACTATCATACTAAGAGCCCTTGTAAGGGCTAATCCTTTGCTTTGTTGCTTGTATCACATACATTCTGTATTTAGTCTAGGGAGGTTGAGAGTTGCAGGAGCAGGGAGAGTGGATGAATACAGTATGTAGGCACAGATTAGGGCTTTGCAGTCTATTCTGCCACTGATATATGTGGATGAGATGTGTCTGAGGAATGTGATCACGAATCTCTGTATAAGCAATGGCAGATAGCGTTACTCGCCAACCTGTGCTCCTAGTCCTTATCAACTATGTGTGGTGGTCTGGAAGGATGATGCAGTGATGAATTCAACAGACTTTATTTACAGTACCTTGATGAGATGAGATGTCAGGGAAGATGAAGGAATGAAGATGAGATAGGAGTGAGGACTGTAGGTTAGAGCTGTTATAGAAGCACCACATTAGAGATAATAGAAGCTCCAGGTTAGAGATAACAAGAGAATCCTTTCTCCAGCTCTGCAGAACATGTGTGTTCTAAGATGGCATGGAGTACAAACAGGAAAAGAAGGAAAAAGATAGGAGGAGCTATAGACAGAGAGGTATTATGGGAAAGTACCATAACAAAATATTATAGTGTAAAACAGCAATGGCCAGTAGATGGCAGCAAAGTATAACAAATACAATAGATGATAGAACTAAGTATATTACCATTACATAAATGTCCATGTATGGTTGAAAGTCTATCAGAATAAACTGAACAGCATACTCCCTGTCTGAAATCCTTGGATTTCACTATAACATCAGTCTCAAGTGCATGGAGGGATACCTCAACCTGTAAGATAAAAACAACGCATGCAATGCAACAATAACATATTGCATAACAAGATAGATGAATGTCTATAATGAGTTCTTGAAGTAATCCAAAGGATAATCCATTTTTGGATTGGAGTAGCCGCGCTAGGCCAAACTGTCTCCAACCCATTTGTAATCCAAAGGTTCAAGTTCAAGTTGATAATCAATCCTCAACTGGTATGAGTAAGATAATCTCTGATATAGGCCTAATCAAAGATTTGGGGTCACCTTGCTTAGTAACTGTCACTTCTACCTTGCGTACCTTGCCATCATCACCTGGAAAGGTTTAAAATATAAGTCCGATAGGCCATGTATTTCTTTCCTCCTTCTGGTCTTTCATGAGGATAATATCTCCTACTTGCAAATTTGGCTTTACTTGTTGCCATTTTCTTTGTTTTTGGAGAAGTGTCAGGTACTCCCTCTTCCATCTATTCCAGAAACAATTAGCCAGATGTTGCACATGTTTCCACCGTTTCTGATATTTTTTACTGGAGACAGAGTCTTCATTCGGGTTAGGAACAATTCCAAGTTTCTGGGTGAGGAGAGTTGCCAGAGTGAGAATAGTAGGAGATTCTGGATCCATAGATTTGGGTACAAGAGGTCTTGAGTTTACTATAGCAGAGACTTCTGCTAAGAAAGTGGTCAAGGTCTCTTGAAATACTTGAGTCTATCAGCATAGATTCCAGTATCCGACGAGTAATGCCTATTATTCTTTCCCATGATCCGCCCATATGGGAAGCATGTGGAGGATTGAAGACCCAGGAACAGCCATTGGTTGTCAAGAAGTTCTGGACTGGTGTTGAATTCAGTTGTAGTTCTCGACAGGCACCTACACAGTTTGTTCCACAGTCAGATCTTAATTGTTTTACTGGTCCTCTGATGGAGAAGAATAGTCTTAGGGCATTGATGAAACTGGAGGAATCTATGGACTCTATCACTTCTATGTGTATTGCTCGTACACTCATGCACGTAAACAACATTGCCCAAGTTTACTTTCTGCATGTCCGTCTCTGGTCCGACGTGCAGCGACTGCCCATGGGCCAAAAACGTCCAAGCCAACAAAGGTAAATGGAGGCTCTGTGCTTGTTCTATCGGCAGGCAAATCAGATATCTGTTGTTGTTGCAGTTTTCCTCTTGTCTTACGACACTGAACACAATGATGAATTAAATGGTAAACCAGTCTCTTTGCTCCCACAATCCAGAGGCCTGCAGCTCTCAAGGCTCCTTCAGTGAAGTGTCTGCCTTGATGTTTGATTTTTTCATGGTAATGTCGTATTAGTAGATTGGTGATATGGTGATGACCAGGAATAATTAGAGGTATCTTTTCAGACTCATCCAATTTAGCTTTGTTTAAATGACCACCAACTCTCAATAAACACCTCTCGTCTTTTACTGGGTTTAAGTTGACAATGGGGCTGTTTTTAGGAATGTCTTGTTTTTTACGTATACATTCCAGTTCTTTGTGAGAAACATTCTGCTGCACATTGCGAATCACAAAGAGTTCACTCAGAGCAATGTCTTCTGCAGAGAGAGGCTTACGGCAGATATGCCAACCAAGACAATCAGTGTTACTATCCATATTGCGATAGCATTTTACAATGTGTACTAACCTTGCAATGGCACGAACCAGCCTCTTCCATCTTGAGAAGCGATCAAAACGCTGACAGTCCAAGCCAACCTGCTCCTTGAATTTGGTGATGAAGGTGCTGACATCAGGATGGATCTCTGGGTCGTCATTTGGCTCCTGAATGTTGAAGCTGTCTTCAACGGCAGTCTCTTCGCCTTGGTCATTTTGGTCCTTGTGTCCGTTTGAGCAGATCTATGGCTTCTTCCGCTATGGGCAGTGATTTAAGACCGTCATCCACGTAGAAGTCCTTTTCAACGAACTTTTGGGCATCCTTCCCGAACTCTGCTGTGCCATCGGAGGCTGCCCTACGTATGCTGTATGTAGCAACTGCAGGACAAGGACTGTTTCCGAACACGTGCACCTTCATGTGGTATTCGACCATTTCCTTGTTGGTGTCGTTGTCTCGGTGCCATAGAAAACGGAGATAATTTCTGTGATCTTGTTGCACAATGAAACAATGGAACATTTGTTCGATGTTGGCGGTAATGGCGATGGTTCATTTCTGAATCTCATGAGCACTCCCACCAGGTTATTATTCAGGTTCGGAGCAGTGAGGAGAACGTCATTCAGAGATACGTCATCATGTTTGGCGCTTGAATTGAACACGACTCTGATTTGTTTCAGCTTTCTTGGATGATATACTCCAAAGGAAGGTAGATGCCAGCATTCTTCATCAGCTTGCAATGGTGGAGCTGGCTCTGCGTGGTCATTGCGAAATATCTTGTCCATAAAGGCTATGAAATGTTCCTTCATAAGGCTTGTTACTTAATGTTCTCTGCAGTGAGATTAATCTAGATAAGGCCTGTTCTCTGTTGTTAGGAAGCCTGGTCCTTGAAGCCTTGAATGGTAAGGGAGCAACCCAGCGGTCAGATTCATTTTTGAAGAATCCACTGTTCATCATTTTAAGAAACTCCTTGTCTTCTATGGATAAGGCAACTTTGTTGTCATCTTTTGTTGTGTGAAACACTGTTCTCCCTAAGTCATCACCGTAGGGAGTGGGAATGATGTCAGGTTCCCAGATGCAATCAGAGAACCTATCTTTCACTTCGTAGTGAGGAGGGCATGGCTTAAAGTGAGTTGCGCGACCATTTTGGAGCACATATGTTTTACAGGTGTTGACTTCGGATGCCTTTTGACTCCTATCCAGACATACATCGCTCATGATTACCCAGCCTAGGTCGAGTCTTTGGGCGTATGGAACATCATCTGGGCCTTTGCATTGTTGGCACACCTTGTGGACCTTCAGAATGTCCCTCCTGAGTAGAATATCAGTATTCGTGTCCAGAGGAGGAATTTAATTAGGTGCCTCACGTAGCGATGAGGAAGCGTGGCTTCCGGAGTGGGAATCTCCTCCCTGTTATCAGGTATCTGGTCACATTCAATTAGGATTGGCAAGGGTATATGCACATTTCCCTTGATTGAAGAGACTATGTACCCAGAGGCTCTCCTGCCAGAAGTCTTAATACGACCAGAGCAGGTGTTGAGGGTGTATGGAGTCGTTTGTCCCTTTATGTTGAAGATCTCAAAGAATTTGGGCATTGCTAGAGATCGGTTACTTTGCTCATCTATTATGGCATACATTTTGGAGGCCTTGTCGGGTTGTCCTTATGAATAGACCTTAACCAGACTTACAGTTGTGGCCAAAAGTATTGACACCCCTGCAATTCTGTCAGATAATACTCAGTTTCTACCTGAAAATGATTGCAATCACAAATTCTTCGATATTATTATCTTCACTAACCCCTTCATGACCTTGGGATTTTTCGCTTTTCCGTGTTCGTTTTTCACTCCTCTCCTTCCCAGAGCCATAATTTTTTTATTTTTCCGTCAATTTGGCCATCTGAGGGCTTATTTTTTGCGGGACGAGTTGTACTTTTGAACGACATCATTGGTTTTAGCATGTCGTGTACTAGAAAACGGGAAAAATATTCCAAGTGCGGTGAAATTGCAAAAAAAGTGCAATCCCACACTAGTTTTTTGTTTGGATTTTTTGCAAGGTTCACTAAATGCTAAAACTGACCTGCCATTATGATTCTCCAGGTCAGTACGAGTTCACAGACACCTAACATGACTAGGTTATTTTTTACCTAAGTGGTGAAAAAAAATTCCAAACTTTGCTAAAAAAAAAAAAATTGTGCCATTTTCCGATACCCGTAGCGTCTCCATAATTCATCATCTGGGGTCAGTTGAGGGCTTATTTTTTGCGTGCCGAGATGACGTTTTTAATGATAGCATTTTGGTGCAGATATATTCTTTTAATCGCCCATTATTGCATTTTAATGCAATGTCGCAGTGACCAAAAAAACGTAATTCTGGCGTTTCTAATTTTTTTCTCGCTACGCTGTTTAGCGATCAGGTTAATGCTTTTTTTTATTTGATAGATCGGGTGATTCTGAGTGCGGTGATACCAAATATGCGTAGATTTGATATTTTTTTTATTGATTTATTTTGAGTCGAAAGGGGGGTGATTTAAACTTTTATATTTTTTTTAATTTTTTTTCACATTTATTTGCCATGCTTCAATAGCCTCCATGGGAGGCTAGAAGCAGGCACAGCACGATCGCCTCTGCTACATAGCAGCGATCTGCTGTTCGCTGCTATGTAGCTGAAAATCAGGTGTGCTGTGAGCGCCGACCACAGGATGGCGCTCACAGCTGCCGGCGATCAGTAACCATAGAGGTCTCAAGGACCTCTATGGTTACAATTCTGAAGCATCGCCGACCCCCGATCATGTGACGGGGGTCAGCGATGACGTCATTTCCGGCCGTCCGGCCGAAAGCAGTAGTTAACGCGGACAGCGGCATTTAACTGGTTAATAGGCGCGGGCAGATCGCGATTCTGCTCGTGCCTTTTACGGGCACATGTCAGCTGTTCAAAACAGCTGACATGTCCCGGCTTTGATGCGGGCTCACCGCCGGAGCCCGCATCAAAGCAGGGGATCTGACCTCGGACGTACTATCCCGTCCGAGGTCAAAAAGGGGTTAATTTGTCTTAAATGAAAAAACACAAAAGAGAATGAAGCAAAAAGCAAAACATTGATCTTTTCACAGAAAACTCAAAAAATGGGCCAGACAAAAGTATTGGCACCCTCAGCCTAATACTTGGTTGCACAACCTGCTTGCAGTATGTTTAATTTCCTTTGAGCTTCCATTTTGTTTCTTTGAGCCTCCATCTCATTTCTTTGAGCTTCCATTTGGGCTTCTGCTTCCACTTCAGCCTCCCTCTTAGCAAAGGAGCTTTTTACTTTAGCTTCCTCTGCGGGCCACACGGATCTCCAGTAGCTTGTCGGACTATGTTGACTTCCTGGAGTGAGATGATCTGGAAGACGAAGATGTGATTTTGGTCAATGTTGTGATATGTGACCTAACCTCTTGGAGGTGAGTGATGCAGAGTTCTGCTTTATCCTGGGCATCTCATACTAATGAGGTCTTTTCTTGGAGAAGAGTTTCCCTTTCAGCTAGTTCTGCTGGGGCATCTTCCATGTCACAGTTACTCAGGAATGTGATGTACTTTGCAGACAGTCTCTGGTAGCAATCATAGACGGCAGATAAACTCTTCAATGTGGCAGTTAAATCTGCAGCGTCACTGTGAGAGAGTGGAAGAGCTGCTAAATAATGATCAACTCTGCCCCATAAATGTTCTAGGTTATCATACACACATGCTAGCCACCTTAGGGAGAGACCCAAGTTGGGCTAAATGTAGCGGGACGAAAGAGACCGAAAAGCCCTCTACTTAAAGGAAATACATAGTGGATGCTTTCCTAAAACGGAAAGTACTTGCAAGCAGCATAATACAAAGAATAGCAGGTTTACCCAGAATCCTTTGCAGTAGGCGGAGCTATGCAAATCATCTCTTTCCACCCCAGTCTAATCCACAGCGCTTGGAACCGCCAAGCGTGCAATGCTGCGGATTAGTTTCTGTGTAAATTTAGAAACTAATCCGCAGCATTGCACGCTTGGCGGTTCCAAGCGCTGTGGATTAGACTGGGGTGGAAAGAGATGATTTGCATAGCTCCGCCTACTGCAAAGGATTCTGGGTAAACCTGCTATTCTTTGTATTATGCTGCTTGCAAGTACTTTCCGTTTTAGGAAAGCATCCACTAGGTTATCATGGAACTCGTCTCTAGTAGTCTCAAAATTCTCTCTGGCCTTTTGTGTCGGCTTGGTTACACGTCTAGGTCATATGTCTTGCTCAGCAGTAGTGTTGAGCGATACCATCCGATATTTGAAAGTATCGGTATCGGATAGTATCGGCCGATACCCGAAAAATATCGGATATCGCCGATACCGATATCCGATACCAATACAAGTCAATGGGACATCAAGTATCGGAATGTATCCTGATGGTTCCCAGGGTCTGAAGGAGAGGAAACTCTCCTTCAGGCCCTGGGATCCATAGTGAGGTGTAAAATAAAGAATTAAAATAAAAAATATTGATATGCTCACCTCTCCGGCGGCCCCTGGACATCACGCTGGTATCCGGCCGGCTTCTTTGTTTAAAATGAGCGCGTTTAGAACCTGCGAATGACGCCGCGGCTTCTGATTGGTCGCGTGCCGCTCATGTGACCGCCACGCGACCAATCAGAAGCTGTGACGTCATTCGCAGGTCCTTAATTCCTAGAATTAGGAGTTTAGTGAATGAGAATGACGTTGCGGCTTCTGATTGGTCGCGTGGTGGTCACATGAGCGGCACGCGACCAATCAGAAGCCGCGACGTCATTCGCAGGTCCTAAACACGCTCATTTTAAACAAAGAAGCCTGCCGGTTACCAGCGTGATGTCCAGGGGCCGCCGGAGAGGTGAACATATAAATATTTTTTATTTTAATTCTTTATTTTACACATCCCTATTGATCCGATACGGATACACGATACCACAAAAGTATCGGATCTCGGTATCGGAATTCCGATACCGCAAGTATCGGCCGATACCCGATACTTGCGGTATCGGAATGCTCAACACTACTCAGCAGTAAGTGTGGACTCTGCTCCTGCAGCATCTGTGGTGTCAGGAACCTGATGTGCTTCACTTGCAGATGGGTCCAAGGTGCCTTTTGTGGACATGTTTTAGGCTGGTTTCACATTTGCATTTAAAAACGCGGCGTTTTAAACGCATCCACAAGTGGTGAAAAAAATGCATGTAAACGCGTACAAACGCTGCGTTTTTTAGACGCATGTCCCATGCGGTTAAAAAAATGCGGCGTTTGTACACGTTTCCATGTGTTTTTTTCCTGCGTTTGCGCTTTTGGTACGCATGATGAGAAATTTCACAAGCTGGTTTTTGTTCATTCTGCTTCACAAACATCGGAATAAAAAGCGTCTTTCAGTGTGTGACAGCTGTCAATCATAAAAATCCGCTAGAAAACCCCTTATAAATAGAAATCAAACCCCCTTCATCAACTTTTAGTTACGGAAAAAAGTAAAAAATTAAAAAAATGTATTTATTTCCATTTTCCCATTAGGGTTAGGGTTAAGGATAGGGTTAGGGCTAGGGTTAGGGTTAGGGATAGGGATAGGGTTAGGGCTAGGGTTAGGGTTTGGATCCCTTTATCACCTTGATGGTGGGGGGTGGCTTATCAGTGTCTAGACTTGTTTTTCTCTATTGAAATGCATGCGTTCAAAAACGCAACCAAACGCATGTGCTGAAAAATGCATGCGTTTACATAGACAGCAATACGTTTTTTTGACGCAATCGAACGCATGCGTTTTTTTTGCGGCAAAAAACGTCTCTAGAAATTACTACATGTTGCATTTCCGCACCAAAATGCAAGCATCGAAACGACGCATGCGTCGTCAAAAGCGGCCAAACGCGTACACGCGGATGGTTAAGACTTGTTAGCAGACAATGCATATGCACACAGACACTGTAGACTTAGGTCTCTTGTTACCATTCTGCCACCGATATATGTGGATGAGATGTGTCTGAGGGATGTGATCACAAATCTCTGTATAAGCAATGGCGGATAGCGTTACTCGCCAACCTGTGCTCCTAGTCTTTATCAGCTACGCATGGTTGTCCGGAAGGATGATGCAGTGATGAATTCAACAGACTTTATTTACAGTACCTTGATGACATGAGATGTCAGGGAAGATGAAGGAATGAAGATGAGGTAGGTGTGAGGACTGCAGGTTAGAGCTGTTAGGCTATGTGCACACGTTCAGGATTTCTTGCAGAAAATTCCTGAGAATTCCAGACATTTTCTGCAAGAAATCCGCAAGAAAACCGCATGTGTTTTTGCCGCGATTTTGCCGCGGATTTGATGCGTTTTTGCCGCGTTTTTGACGCGTTTTTGCCGCGTTTTTTTCCGGACACTTCCCAATGCATTTTGGAGTGGGAAATCCGCAAAAAAAACGGAAAATTAATGAACATGCTGCGTTTTTTGCCGCGATGCGTTTTTTTCGCGGAAAAAAACGCACCATGTGCACAAAACATGCGGAATTCATTCTAAATGATGGGATGCTTATTGTATGCGGGTTTTTTTGCAGTTTTATAGCGTTTTTATTGGGAAAAACTGCGAAAAAAGCGCAAAAAAACCGCAACGTGTGAACACAGCCTTATAGAAGCACCAGATTAGAGATAATAGAAGCTCCAGGTTAGAGATAACAAGAGAATCCTTTCTCCAGCTCTGCAGCACATGTGTGTTCTAAGATGGCATGGAGTACAAACAGGAAGAGAAGGAAAAAGATAGGAGGAGCTATAGACTGAGAAGTATTATGGGAAAGTACAATAACAAAATATTACAGTGTAATACAGCAATGGACAGTAGATGATAGCAAAGTATAACAAATACAATAGATGATAGAACTAAGTATATTACCATTACATGAATGTCCATGTATGGCTGAAAGTCTATGAGAATAAACTGAACAGCACATAGTCCATTGCTAAATATATAGCTGCAGCAGTTGCTTTTTTTGTTTTGTTACATTACAGCGCTATATAAATCTTGTAAAATCCCTTCAAGATAAATTGTTCAATGTTTTTTTTTAATAATAATAATAATAATAATAATCTTTATTTATATATATAGCGCCAACATATTCTGCAGCGCTTTACAGTTTAACAGTTTCAAACACAACAGTTATAGGTAACAATGTTAACAATACAGTAATAAAGCAAAATAAGATGACCCTGCTCGTGAGAGCTTACAATCTACAATGAGGTGGGGGAGATACAAAGTACAGGTGTGTTTTTACAATGATGTATTTACAATGATGGTCCAGCCATCTTCAGGGGGTGGGGGGTAGATGGAGATAGTGAATGGGCTACACACACACAAACATAAAATTACTGATTACGGAACGTGATAGGAAGGTTATATAGTACCATAATGTAACTAAAACCACATTACAGTGTATGAATGAATTATTGAATCCATAAAAAATTGTTAAAAAATTGTACGGTATTATAATGCTCATCCATAGAGCATTACATGTTCTGGGGTTTATTTTGGTGGTACATAACCCTGTAAAATTGTAAAAAAAATATTTTAGTATTATATTGCTCATCCATACAGTATTACATACTCTGGAGGACATTTCAGTGGTAAATAAACCTCAAAAGAATTTTCAAAAATGTTTTTGTATTATATTGCTCATCCTTAGCGTACAACATGTTCTGGGGTACATTTCGGTGGTATATAACCCTCCAAAACAGCAGAGAACAATTTTTCTGTATTCATTTACTCATCCATACAGTATTATCTCCTCTGTGGTACATGTCTGTGATATGTAATGTTCCAAAAAAAAGAGTTTAAAATGTATTTGGATTCAGTTACTCATACATAAAATATTATGTTCTTTCTGTTACATTTAGTTAGTATAAAACACCCTAAAAAGTGTTCAAATTTTTTTTCTGTATCGAATTACACAGCCAAAAAGTATTATATGCTTTCGGTGATTTATAACACTCCAAAAAAGCATTCCAAAAGTTTCCAGATTAAATTACCAATCCATACAGTTTAGAGTGCTTAGCGAGCTACAAGGCAACAAAAATGGCAGAATACCATGAGTCTCCCGAGGGTGCGACCAGAGGAATATTGGAGCCAGACCAAGTTGGTGCGACAGTGGAGGTGGCAGTAGCCTGCGGTCCAATACCAGATGCTTTCACAGAATCAACAAGGCCCGAACCAAGTCCACAGCCTTCAACTCTTGTGCTCTGCAGACAGGAGAGCCAGGAACCAGATACTAGTGAGCGGATTGTGGGGTTTAGGTTGGTCGGAAGAAACAAGGAGGTGAGCCAGGACTAGGGCTTGAGAAATGCTAATGAGCCTTCTAGCTGAAAGGTTCCAGCAGTTGGCATCCCGGGAGGAGGGGTTCACTTACGACCCGCAGAGGAGAATGAGATCTATCAAAGAGTTTGGGACCCGTCATCACATCTTGTTCAATCAGCGGACAGTAGAGACGAAACACTTGCCTGAAAGGCTGGAAGAGCTGATGGTTGGAACCAGGGTAGCATTCATAAAAATGGAGGGTTAATATTGCAGGAAAGTGGTATGCGGTGCGAGTAGGAAGGAAGAAGGATGAACCCTTCTTGAGAATTGATTGGGTCTGGGAGAGACTCATTGAGGCAGTTTTTAAAATTACTGTCATCTTCGAGAAATCGTACTGTCCTTTGTAGTAAAGCGGGAAAAATTCCCTTGTTGGTAGCATGTATAACCCCTATATATTTCCAAATAATGAATATCAAGCATTCAGCGTACTTTTAAAACACTATACTATTAATCCAAGTTAAAAGTATTATCCAAAATGCTAAAAATAGTACATCTTGTTCTTTCCTATATGTTTCAAACTTGCATATGTGCTCGGTACTTACTAATAGCTTAGATGTAGAAAACATATTCCTGCCACTTCACAAGGTCGTATGCCTAATTGGTGTGTAAGAAGTCAAAGTTTTTTATGTTACAAATTCCTTTTGGTCCAGGCTTAAATAATAACACTTTAATTTTCACGTTATAAATCAATAGCTCACATGAAATAAGAAACATAATAACTGATCATTCATTCTCAAAATTCTCAATTATCAGTTAATATCTGTTATCAATGAAAATCACTGACCAAAGTGGATTAATATGATAAACTATAACTTTTACTATATTTTTTAAATGTAACAATAAAATTCCACAGTGCTATGTGCTGTTCTATTTAGGAAAATAATTAGTTTCAGGAGAAAGATAGCACTTGTCCTGAGCAGAGATGAATACCATTGATAGAAAAAAATGTAAGAATAGCACAGGTATTTGACTGATGAATAGACCCACAGTAGAACCTGTTATGATGGCACACAAGCAGTCAGGCAAGGGCCATGCATGAGGTACCAGGGTCTGGCCCCGCATTTACAGCTTGGAATTGAAGTTTTAATGAAGACCTGGTGGTTAAGGCAGCTGTGTAAGCTGGGAGACCTGATGCCTGATTCAACATCTCCAATTTTTTTTTTGTTCCAGCTACACTCAGATGGCACAAACATCAGTTTTATAGACTAGTATTGATAGAAAAATGTAAGAATAGTAAAACAAGTAGTTGACTGATCAATTGACCAACACTAGAACCTGTTATAATATCACATAAGCAATAGGCGTCCGACACATCTTCTACCACATGCAACCCAATAGATGGAGACACGACTTGGAGTCTCCATATTTCAAAAAATAATTGTCACACAGCATTAAATTGGCATCAATTTCCACAGAGCAGAATCAGTATAATGGTCTCTGCAGTAGTAGTAGTAGCAGGCACAGACAACTCCACAAAGATGGCACGGACAGCAATAATACAAGATCAATACATGACACTAAAAACTACACCATTGCCTAGTCTGCCCAATCTGTGACTGGGGTGCAAAAGTCATGGATTTTTATGAAAGTTAGGCAGTCTACACTTTGAGGAGAGAGCTGGATGTGCTTATCCGTCACAACACCATCAGCAGCATTGAAGACACATTCTGAGAGAATGCTGGCTGTGAGGCATGACAAAACCTCCAAGGTATGACAGGCAAACTCAGGCCACACTTCCATTTCTGAAGACCAAAATGTAAAAGGGTCAAAACTTTTACAAGGGTCCAAAATTGATATTGAGCTCCAGATACTCCTGCACTATTCTCTCCAATCGTTCACAACATGACAGACTTATACTCTGTTTGGCTGGTGAATGGACTGGTCTAAATTTATGTTAAATGACTCACAGAAGTTTGCTTATGCCACTTACACTGCTGCTGCTGCTAATGTTTTGGCGATGACACCTTGATGTTCCTGGGGTTGGATGTCTACAACTGGGATGCACAGTCTTGGGGAAAACCATCGTTAAGATTGTCTATAAGCGGATTTCGATACTCCAGTATGTGCTCATCCTTTTTCTTGGGGAAAGCATCTGACTAAATTTCCTCTTTGACGGTGGTTCTAACAGAGTGCCAACCCAGTAGTCCGCACTATTTCTAACCTTAAGTATGAGGGCATCATGTTGAAGATAATGCAGCAAGAAAGCGCTCATGTGTCAGGATCTTCCATGAGTGCCAAGTCCATGCTGTGTTGGTGGCGGGGTAAAAGTCAAGGTTGCTTCTTCCATCCACTCCCACCAACCACAGACAACAGAGAGCATATCATTATCCTCTTCATCTCCTGACTGTTGCGCGTCCATCACCTCTTCCTCCTCAATGTGTTCCTCAGCTCCTGCAGCTTCACTAACACTTTGTCTGGTACCATGAGCCCCCCTTGATCACTGTAAGCCACCTTCCCATATCACCCGCCTGTACAATGACGGTCTGGAAATTTGAGATATTGTTATCCCTTCCAACTATTCCTCTGGGACCATCACTTCATCACACAGACTTTTCAAAGTGTGCTTCAGCATGTAGGTGACCAGAATAATTATGCTGATAATGGTGTTGTCAACGCTAACCATCTTAGTAGTTATTTCAAAATTGTGCAGATGGGTGCAGAGGTCCTTAACCTGTGCCCAAAGTGATTTTCACCACGCCTAGACTTTGTTGGCCCTAGCTTGGCAAAAGGACATACTGAACCAGGGCTTGTCACTGCTTCCACAGGATTTGCAACATGTGCAGAGTGGAAGTCCACCATGTCAGAACATTACTAATCAAACGGTTAACTGGTAGGCTGAAAGACCTCTGTAGTGATGCAAGTCGATGAGCTGCGGGGTGTTATCAGTAAAAGTGAGTACAAGGCAACCATGCTTTCTGCAGCAACGCATCCAGACCAGGATAGTGGTGGAGAAATAGCTATACCACCAGATTGAGAACGTGAGCTATGCAAGGCGCATTTGTGAGGTTGCCACGGCATAGGGCACCCACTAGATTTGGACCGTGATCCCACACGGCCTTCCCTGGCTCCAAGTTTATTAAAGACAGACATTGCTCTAACTTGGCCTGATTCTATCTGCACTGTTGGAATGTGTGTCTGATTAAAGGGAACAGGTGGAAACCCTAGAAGAGGTGGAGGAGGCAGAAGTAGTGGAGGAAGTGTTAGATACAGAGGTTTGTCCTGTAAACCTTGGGGATTCAAAGACTTGCCCCCACAGTCACCAGAGTCATCCAGGGCCCAGTCAGCAAGATGTAATGCCCCTGCACATGTTTGCTCATCCAGGTGTCAATGGTGAAATGCACCCTGGCAGACATATTTTTTCAGAGAATAGGTGATGTTATCAGCAACATGCTGGTGTTGCGCGGGCACAGTTTTCTTTGAGAAGTAATGGGACTGGGCAACTGGTACTGGTTGCTGTGCTGAGAGAGGGCGGAGTATGGAGGACAGGACAAACTGCTGGACTGTGAATGAGGTGCAGGCGGAGATGTTATGGTTCATTGAGAAAGATGTGTTGTGCTTGGTGACTCAAAAGCAGCAGTCATGTCTACTTCCATACAAGCTGATTGGCTCTCACTCACCCTGACTGTAGAGGGTGAAGAATTGTAGTTTCTGCTGCCATAGACTTGTGTGTGTGAACACTTGGAATGGTGCCGGAGGAGGAAGAAGTAGCAGATGTGATGGATGGGGAAGCAGATGGTTGTTGAGATCTGATGGTCTGCATTTTAGTGCAATGGGACTCCAAGAGTAACGCATGTTAATTGTGCATGTGAAGGTTCATACATGTAGTAGTCAAATTATTGCACATTTTCCCTCTACTAAGTATTTTTTTAAAAATTTGAATGGTAACGTGTGTTAGGTCATTCTTTGCAGTCTCAAAAAACGCTCAGGGTTGGCAACACTTGCCACCCCTGCAAAGTGCACACTTGCGATCATTGCTAGCCTCATGCATGGTTGGGGCTAAATATGCAGTACTTGTCGTGGTTGCGTCACTTCGAGTCTGTGTGAGAAGCCACAACGTAACCTCATCATCTTCCTCCTCCTCCACCTCCTCTGCTGAGCTACTCAGCTGCATACCTCTGGGTTCACACTGAGTGGGATCTTCAACCTAATCATCATCGTCTCTGTTCTCACAATCCTCACCCTGAGATTCAACATCCTCTTCTTCCTGCCATGAAACCACGGTACAGCTTGCATGCACCTCGGGTATCTGAGTCTCATCAGGATCAGCTCCACCCTTGATCACCTCCAGCTATGGAATTCAATGCGTGAACAGGTCTTCAGAATAGCCTATCTGAGGTTCCCCAGAGTCAGTAGGTCTTTTGAAAATGTTTGACGCTGGGGGAAGCAAGGGAGATTGGTGTGCCACCTCTGAGAATTGTAATCCAAAAAAAGAGAAAAAAAATCCAGCTTCCAAAAACTTACAAATTTATTCAGGATAAAAGGCAAAGTCCAGTCCAATCCAATAAATTACATAGTGAAGAGTAGTAAGCTACGCATTTCGAACAATGGTATGTTCTTTCTCAAGAACATACCATTGTTCGAAACGCGTAGCTTGCTGCTCTTCACTATGTAATTTATTGGATTGGACTGGACTTTGCCTTTTATCCTGAATAAATTTGTAAGTTTTTGGAAGCTGGATTTTTTTCTCTTTTTTTAGATTGCTTGCTCACGTGATGACTACACGTTATCCGTGCTTCCCCACAACACATGCCGACAGGTGAGCTGGTATATATTTTTTTCTTTTTTCTGAGAATTGTACTTTGTGTGATGTTAAGGTGGAGGAAGAGGAGGAGAGGCCATTTGATGCAGCACTTGCCATCCACTAGAGCACATGCTCGTTCTACAAGGTGTCCCACGGTGCGGCTGCCAAAGAAAGGAAGCCGAGTAGGCTGGCCAGCGACAGATGTTGTCAGTGGTCTTTGGATAGGACAAGATGGTATTTGCTCAGTTGAACTTTCATTGACATTAACACCTAACCCACGCACATGTTGAACACCAAGCCTATCCTGCTTCTATCACGACCTTGTTTTTTCCCACTCATGTTGTAAGTAGCCTTCCCCTCAAGTACCCGACTGTTTCACAACCTTAGGCCCACAGCTGTCAGTCATCAGTCACTTAATGAAGAATCACTATTTATTTTCTTAGATAGTGTACCAGACCAACACTGTTATGCCTAGCAACTTTTTATTGGAAATATAGCCTTCTGATTTGCCACTGAAACACAGTTTTAGCGCAAACGATTAGAACTAGCTAATTGGGCCTCGTGGCTGCAACACTATAGTAGGCCTAAAGATTTTTAAGTGGATATCTGTCCTTCTAATTTGTCACTAAAACATAGTTTTAGCACAAACAATTTGGAGTAGCTAATTGGGCTTTGTGGATGCAGCACTGTAGTAGGCTAAATGCTTTTTAAGTGGAAATCTGTTCTGACTCGCCACTGATACACAGTTTTAGCAGAACCGATTTGGAGTAGCTATCTGCACCTAGTGGCTGCATCACTACACTAGGCCTAACAATTTTTAAGTGGAAACCTGGCCTTCTGATTTGCCACTGAAACACAGTTTTAGCCCAAACGATTAGGAGTAGCTAATTGGGCCTAGTGGTTGCACCACAATATTAGGCCTAAAAATGTTTAAGTGAAAATCTGGCCTTCTGATTTGACACTGAAACACAATTTTAGCACAAACAATTTAGAGTAGCTATTGTGGCTTCCGGAGACTGCCCAAAAGTTTTTGCACAATCTAATTTGATGCTGGAAGATCGATTTCACACAGGATAAGTTCACTTTCAGCAGCACCAGCACAAGCGCAGGAGCGACCTCTCTGTACCGTGACACTGAGCAAATGGCACCAGTAAAACAAAATGTCCGCTTTTTATATGGCCCGAGACATGTAATTCGGCAACCAATCACAGAAGACCTTGTGTCATGTCGTTGTGGATGGTTTCTGCTCCCTGATTGGTTGCCGGAATCAACACACAAAAAATTAAGGGAAGAAAAAGAAAAAAGCTTGTGCCACTGCTGTAACCTCAACACATGCTTCTCTGACCTAGATACAACCCGTCCCCTCATCAAACTTGTCCCTCCGTCCCCCTGCTCATCATAAGCACCAATATCCTAGCAAAAGTAAAAGCATGAATGGAAGCATGATGATTACCAAACTGTGACCGACTTTTGCTGACTTTGAGTAAAAATGCTTGTAAAAAAGCGAACACGAATCCAAACGTGCCGAATTTGAGATTGGTGAATGTTTTCCGAACATGTTTGCTCATTTCTAGTCCTGAGACTGAGGAATATTTGTTTGCCAAATAAAAATATTTTGCGAGATTAATATCTATCGAACTGACATCTTAATGATATTTGAAAAGGTAACTAAATATGATGGTATTGCTAAAAATACACCAGCTACCTATTATGACATTCACTCTGTTTTGAAATACTATCAACAAGTTTTATCAAACTGTTGCCATATATTTTAATGTTGCTGTATTTCACAGCTATCATTTACAACACTAATCCCACACAATCCCAACAGCAAGTTGTATTATTGCACATCGTAGTAGTTAATCATAGACATCTCAACTAGCGAATTGCCTAGTCACAAGTCCCCTATATGTTAATTCTCACTTCACATACATATGAAACTGACATCTGGAGTGCAGTGACACTATCGCCTGTCACAGGGCCGGCTCCAGGTTTTTGAGAGCCCCGGGCGAAAAAGTCTCAGTGGGCCCCCCCTTTAACACAAACCACGATTCATGATGTACAGATACAGCAGACAAAATATAGGTGTAGTACAATGCCAGATTAATAGCCCACGTATTATATAACAGCCCACGTAGTACAGTTAGGTCCATATATATTTGGACAGAGACATTTTTCAAATTTTGGTTATAGACATTACTAGAGTTGAGCGACCTTGACCTTATTAGAGTCGAGCCGGGTTTCGCGAAACCCGACTATCTCAAAAGTCGGGTCGAGTGAAATCGGCCGATTATGACGTAAAGTCGGGATCGACCGAAACACGAAACCCAATGCAAGTCAATGGGGCAGCATAGTCGGCAGTGAGTGGAGGCCAGGAAAACACCTAGAGTGCCCATTTTAATGTCAAAACCATCCATTCTTCTTAATGAAGCTTGTCAAGCGTAATTTACCTTATAATAATTGGAAGGCATTTGAAATGGGGGTCATTTGGCTAAAGTTGTGGTGGGTAGGGCTGGTTCAAGTAATTAGTGGGCCCAGGAAATCTGGACCACGTCACGGCAGTGGAGCAGGGAGAGGTAAGTATTTCAACTTTGCAAGTGCTGTGAACCTGAGCAAGCAGGGGGGGCCCACTCGTTGGCATTGGCACTGGCACAGGGCCCCTCAAAGTACAGCGGTGTGTTTGCACGGCGGGGGCGCCTTCCACCGGCAGCAACACTTTTGCGTACTATGAGAGGCCCTGTGCCAGTGACGTCGCCAACTAGTATTCCTCCCCCCACCTGATGAAGGAACCTGCACTTTCATCTGCACCTTCCTCTTTGTCCCTGTGTAAGGTGGTATGGTATGCGGGAAGAGCAACCTGACTTTCAGCAGGGTCACAATGTTGTTGTGTAGTGTGCACGGGGAATGTTGCGTTATGGGTCAATGTACCAGCAGACTCATCTATCACTGGCTGGGCAATGGGCAGGATGAGGAGGAAACACAGATATAGGCCCAAAGAATAAAGTTGGCTAAATGCAGTTCAAAATTGGTAACACAGGAATAACCAGGGGGCATTGCAGTGGAGGACAACTGGAATGAGAGGCTGACACAGAGAGTAGGCCCAAATCAGTAAGTAGTCGAAATGCAGTTCAAAATTGGCAACCGTAGTAAACAGGCGGCACAGCTTTGTTCAGTGGAGGAGAACAGCAAGGAGTGGCAGACACCGATAGTAGGCCCCAACCCAACTAGTAGGCAAAATGCAGTCTAACATTAACAACTACTTAACGAGCGCCTGAAAACGGAATTTCAGGACAGGAAACCAGGAGAACAGCAAGGAGTGGCAGACACCGATAGTAGGCCCCAAACCAACTAGTACGCCAAATGCAGTTGTTCCGTTTAACCACAATTTAATGAGAGCCTGAAGATAGAAGTTCAGGAAAGGCAACCTGTAGAACACCTTGGAGTGGAACACACCATCTCTCTACACCCCATACCCAATTTGTAGGCCTAATGCAGTGTAGTTTCCAAGAACTACTAAACGAGAGCCGGAAGATCAAAGCTCAGGAAAGGCAACCTGGAAAACACCTTGGAGTGGAACACACCATCTCTCTACACCCCATACCCAATTTGTAGGCCTAATGCAGCGTAGTTTCCAACAACTACTAAACGAGAGCATGAAGATCGAAGCATTGGCGAGGAAACCTGGGGAACACCTTGGAGTGGAACACACCATCTCTCTACACCCCATACCCAATTTGTAGGCGTAATGCAGTGTAGTTTCCAACAACTACTAAACGAGAGCATGAAGATCGAAGCATTGGCGAGGAAACCTGGGGAACACCTTGGAGTGGAACACACCATCTCTCTACACCCCATACCCAATTTGTAGGCCTAATGCAGTGTAGTTTCCAAGAACTACTAAACGAGAGCCGGAAGATCGAAGCTCAGGAAAGGCAACCTGGAGAACACCTTGGAGTGGAACACACCATCTCTCTACACCCCATACCCAATTTGTAGGCCTAATGCAGTGTAGTTTCCAACAACTACTAAACGAGAGCATGAAGATCGAAGCATTGGCGAGGAAACCTGGGGAACACCTTGGAGTGGAACACACCATCTCTCTACACCCCATACCCAATTTGTAGGCCTAATGCAGTGTAGTTTCCAAGAACTACTAAACGAGAGCCGGAAGATCAAAGCTCAGGAAAGGCAACCTGGAAAACACCTTGGAGTGGAACACACCATCTCTCTACACCCCATACCCAATTTGTAGGCCTAATGCAGCGTAGTTTCCAACAACTACTAAACGAGAGCATGATGATCGAAGCATTGGCGAGGAAACCTGGGGAACACCTTGGAGTGGAACACACCATCTCTCTACAGTGGAACACACCATCTCTCTACACCCCATACCCAATTTGTAGGCCTAATGCAGTGTAGTTTCCAAGAACTACTAAACGAGAGCCGGAAGATCGAAGCTCAGGAAAGGCAACCTGGAGAACACCTTGGAGTGGAACACACCATCTCTCTACACCCCATACCCAATTTGTAGGCCTAATGCAGTGTAGTTTCCAACAACTACTAAACGAGAGCATGAAGATCGAAGCATTGGCGAGGAAACCTGGGGAACACCTTGGAGTGGAACACACCATCTCTCTACACCCCATACCCAATTTGTAGGCCTAATGCAGTGTAGTTTCCAACAACTACTAAACGAGAGCCGGAAGATCGAAGCTCAGGAAAGGCAACCTGGAGAACACCTTGGAGTGGAACACACCATCTCTCTACACCCCATACCCAATTTGTAGGCCTAATGCAGTGTAGTTTCCAACAACTACTAAACGAGAGCATGAAGATCGAAGCATTGGCGAGGAAACCTGGGGAACACCTTGGAGTGGAACACACCATCTCTCTACACCCCATACCCAATTTGTAGGCCTAATGCAGTGTAGCTTCCAAGAACTACTAAACGAGAGCCGGAAGATCGAAGCTCAGGAAAGGCAACCTGGAAAACACCTTGGAGTGGAACACACCATCTCTATACACCCCATACCCAATTTGTAGGCCTAATGCAGCGTAGTTTCCAACAACTACTAAACGAGAGCATGATGATCGAAGCATTGGCGAGGAAACCTGGGGAACACCTTGGAGTGGAACACACCATCTCTCTACAGTGGAACACACCATCTCTCTACACCCCATACCCAATTTGTAGGCCTAATGCAGTGTAGTTTCCAAGAACTACTAAACGAGAGCCGGAAGATCGAAGCTCAGGAAAGGCAACCTGGAGAACACCTTGGAGTGGAACACACCATCTCTCTACACCCCATACCCAATTTGTAGGCCTAATGCAGTGTAGTTTCCAACAACTACTAAACGAGAGCATGATGATCGAAGCATTGGCGAGGAAACCTGGGGAACACCTTGGAGTGGAACACACCATCTCTCTACACCCCATACCCAATTTGTAGGCCTAATGCAGTGTAGTTTCCAAGAACTACTAAACGAGAGCCGGAAGATCGAAGCTCAGGAAAGGCAACCTGGAGAACACCTTGGAGTGGAACACACCATCTCTCTACACCCCATACCCAATTTGTAGGCCTAATGCAGTGTAGTTTCCAACAACTACTAAACGAGAGCATGAAGATCGAAGCATTGGCGAGGAAACCTGGGGAACATCTTGGAGTGGAACACACCATCTCTCTACACCCCATACCCAATTTGTAGGCCTAATGCAGTGTAGTTTCCAAGAACTACTAAACGAGAGCCGGAAGATCGAAGCTCAGGAAAGGCAACCTGGAAAACACCTTGGAGTGGAACACACCATCTCTCTACACCCCATACCCAATTTGTAGGCCTAACGCAGCGTAGTTTCCAACAACTACTAAACGAGAGCATGATGATCGAAGCATTGGCGAGGAAACCTGGGGAACACCTTGGAGTGGAACACACCATCTCTCTACAGTGGAACACACCATCTCTCTACACCCGATACCCAATTTGTAGGCCTAATGCAGTGTAGTTTCCAAGAACTACTAAACGAGAGCCGGAAGATCGAAGCTCAGGAAAGGCAACCTGGAAAACACCTTGGAGTGGAACACACCATCTCTATACACCCCATACCCAATTTGTAGGCCTAATGCAGTGTAGTTTCCAAGAACTACTAAACGAGAGCCGGAAGATCGAAGCTCAGGAAAGGCAACCTGGAGAACACCTTGGAGTGGAACACACCATCTCTCTACACCCCATACCCAATTTGTAGGCCTAATGCAGTGTAGTTTCCAACAACTACTAAACGAGAGCATGAAGATCGAAGCATTGGCGAGGAAACCTGGGGAACACCTTGGAGTGGAACACACCATCTCTCTACACCCCATACCCAATTTGTAGGCCTAATGCAGTGTAGTTTCCAAGAACTACTAAACGAGAGCCGGAAGATCGAAGCTCAGGAAAGGCAACCTGGAAAACACCTTGGAGTGGAACACACCATCTCTATACACCCCATACCCAATTTGTAGGCCTAATGCAGCGTAGTTTCCAACAACTACTAAACGAGAGCATGATGATCGAAGCATTGGCGAGGAAACCTGGGGAACACCTTGGAGTGGAACACACCATCTCTCTACAGTGGAACACACCATCTCTCTACACCCCATACCCAATTTGTAGGCCTAATGCAGTGTAGTTTCCAAGAACAACTAAACGAGAGCCGGAAGATCGAAGCTCAGGAAAGGCAACCTGGAGAACACCTTGGAGTGGAACACACCATCTCTCTACACCCCATACCCAATTTGTAGGCCTAATGCAGTGTAGTTTCCAACAACTACTAAACGAGAGCATGAAGATCGAAGCATTGGCGAGGAAACCTGGGGAACACCTTGGAGTGGAACACACCATCTCTCTACACCCCATACCCAATTTGTAGGCCTAATGCAGTGTAGTTTCCAAGAACTACTAAACGAGAGCCGGAAGATCGAAGCTCAGGAAAGGCAACCTGGAGAACACCTTGGAGTGGAACACACCATCTCTCTACACCCCATACCCAATTTGTAGGCCTAATGCAGTGTAGTTTCCAACAACTACTAAACGAGAGCATGAAGATCGAAGCATTGGCGAGGAAACCTGGGGAACACCTTGGAGTGGAACACACCATCTCTCTACACCCCATACCCAATTTGTAGGCCTAATGCAGTGTAGTTTCCAAGAACTACTAAACGAGAGCCGGAAGATCGAAGCTCAGGAAAGGCAACCTGGAAAACACCTTGGAGTGGAACACACCATCTCTCTACACCCCATACCCAATTTGTAGGCCTAATGCAGCGTAGTTTCCAACAACTACTAAACGAGAGCATGATGATCGAAGCATTGGCGAGGAAACCTGGGGAACACCTTGGAGTGGAACACACCATCTCTCTACAGTGGAACACACCATCTCTCTACACCCCATACCCAATTTGTAGGCCTAATGCAGTGTAGTTTCCAAGAACTACTAAACGAGAGCCGGAAGATCGAAGCTCAGGAAAGGCAACCTGGAAAACACCTTGGAGTGGAACACACCATCTCTCTACACCCCATACCCAATTTGTAGGCCTAATGCAGCGTAGTTTCCAACAACTGCTAAACGAGAGCCGGAAGATCGAAGCTCAGGAAAGGCAACCTGGGGAACACCTTGGAGTGTAACAAACCCTCTCTCTACACCACGGAAGGGCTGATTCTTAGGAAGGAAGCCTGTCGGAAAGAAGCAGGGCGCGTCCGAGGGTGATTATATTCTTATTAGGTATATACTCACCCTCGGACGCGCCCTGCTTCTTTATTTGTAATGAATGTTTATTTGCAATGTGGTTTTGACTTACTCTATTTTTTTCGTAAATAATGATTTTATTATTTTCATTGTTTTGCATCTTCTTGGCAATAATATAAAGAAGACGCGACAGGACAACACTCGGTGGATGCCATATCTGTGTTTAAAATTGAAAAAACCTTTCAGTTAACTACTTGCAGGAGAAAGTTATTGTAGCTGGTGGCCATTTTTAGTACTGTACCAGATTTTTGTTGTATGTGTTTGTTTTTAATGTTAAAATGTCTGCATTTGATATCTCTCCAGTATTTTCTTTTTTATAAGCAAAATACTTATTTTTATATTTTCTGATGTTGGTTCCAGGGGTACACGGGCAGCAGTGGTGTGGTCAGTGGAGGCCTAGTGGAAGGAGTGACCACAGACAGGCATCGAAGGCCTAAAATAATAACACATGGCTGTAGGCAATTTTAAATTGGTTCCAGGGGTACACGGGCAGCAGTGCCCTGGTCAGTGTAGTAGTAGTTGAAAGAATGGACCGCAGACAGGCATCGAAGGCCTAAAATAAAAAAATTGGGCTGGCTGTAGGCAATTTTAAATTGGTTCCAGGGGTACACGGGCAGCAGTGGTGTGGTCAGTGGAGGCCTAGTGGAAGGAGTGACCGCAGACAGGCATCGAAGGCCTAAAATAATAACACATGGCTGTAGGCAATTTTAAATTGGTTCCAGGGGTACACGGGCAGCAGTGGTGTGGTCAGTGGAGGCCTAGTGGAAGGAGTGACCGCAGACGGGCATCGAAGGCCTAAAATAATAACACATGGCTGTAGGCAATTTTAAATTGGTTCCAGGGGTACACGGGCAGCAGTGGTGTGGTCAGTGGAGGCCTAGTGGAAGGAGTGACCACAGACAGGCATCGAAGGCCTAAAATAATAACACATGGCTGTAGGCAATTTTAAATTGGTTCCAGGGGTACACGGGCAGCAGTGGTGTGGTCAGTGGAGGCCTAGTGGAAGGAGTGACCACAGACAGGCATCGAAGGCCTAAAATAATAACACATGGCTGTAGGCAATTTTAAATTGGTTCCAGGGGTACACGGGCAGCAGTGGTGTGGTCAGTGGAGGCCTAGTGGAAGGAGTGACCGCAGACAGGCATCGAAGGCCTAAAATAATAACACATGGCTGTAGGCAATTTTAAATTGGTTCCAGGGGTACACGGGCAGCAGTGGTGTGGTCAGTGGAGGCCTAGTGGAAGGAGTGACCACAGACAGGCATCGAAGGCCTAAAATAATAACACATGGCTGTAGGCAATTTTAAATTGGTTCCAGGGGTACACGGGCAGCAGTGGTGTGGTCAGTGGAGGCCTAGTGGAAGGAGTGACCACAGACAGGCATCGAAGGCCTAAAATAATAACACATGGCTGTAGGCAATTTTAAATTGGTTCCAGGGGTACACGGGCAGCAGTGGTGTGGTCAGTGGAGGCCTAGTGGAAGGAGTGACCGCAGACAGGCATCGAAGGCCTAAAATAATAACACATGGCTGTAGGCAATTTTAAATTGGTTCCAGGGGTACACGGGCAGCAGTGGTGTGGTCAGTGGAGGCCTAGTGGAAGGAGTGACCGCAGACAGGCATCGAAGGCCTAAAATAATAACACATGGCTGTAGGCAATTTTAAATTGGTTCCAGGGGTACACGGGCAGCAGTGCCCTGGTCAGTGTAGTAGTAGTTGAAAGAATGGACCGCAGACAGGCATCGAAGGCCTAAAATAAAAAAATTGGGCTGGCTGTAGGCATTTTTAAATTGGTTCCAGGGGTACACGGGCAGCAGTGGTGTGGTCAGTGGAGGCCTAGTGGAAGGAGTGAACGCAGACAGGCATCGAAGGCCTAAAATAATAACACATGGCTGTAGGCAATTTTAAATTGGTTCCAGGGGTACACGGGCAGCAGTGTTGTGGTCAGTGGAGGCCTAGTGGAAGGAGTGACCGCAGACGGGCATCGAAGGCCTAAAATAATAACACATGGCTGTAGGCAATTTTAAATTGGTTCCAGGGGTACACGGGCAGCAGTGGTGTGGTCAGTGGAGGCCTAGTGGAAGGAGTGACCACAGACAGGCATCGAAGGCCTAAAATAATAACACATGGCTGTAGGCAATTTTAAATTGGTTCCAGGGGTACACGGGCAGCAGTGGTGTGGTCAGTGGAGGCCTAGTGGAAGGAGTGACCACAGACAGGCATCGAAGGCCTAAAATAATAACACATGGCTGTAGGCAATTTTAAATTGGTTCCAGGGGTACACGGGCAGCAGTGGTGTGGTCAGTGGAGGCCTAGTGGAAGGAGTGACCGCAGACAGGCATCGAAGGCCTAAAATAATAACACATGGCTGTAGGCAATTTTAAATTGGTTCCAGGGGTACACGGGCAGCAGTGGTGTGGTCAGTGGAGGCCTAGTGGAAGGAGTGACCACAGACAGGCATCGAAGGCCTAAAATAATAACACATGGCTGTAGGCAATTTTAAATTGGTTCCAGGGGTACACGGGCAGCAGTGGTGTGGTCAGTGGAGGCCTAGTGGAAGGAGTGACCACAGACAGGCATCGAAGGCCTAAAATAATAACACATGGCTGTAGGCAATTTTAAATTGGTTCCAGGGGTACACGGGCAGCAGTGGTGTGGTCAGTGGAGGCCTAGTGGAAGGAGTGACCGCAGACAGGCATCGAAGGCCTAAAATAATAACACATGGCTGTAGGCAATTTTAAATTGGTTCCAGGGGTACACGGGCAGCAGTGGTGTGGTCAGTGGAGGCCTAGTGGAAGGAGTGACCGCAGACAGGCATCGAAGGCCTAAAATAATAACACATGGCTGTAGGCAATTTTAAATTGGTTCCAGGGGTACACGGGCAGCAGTGCCCTGGTCAGTGTAGTAGTAGTTGAAAGAATGGACCGCAGACAGGCATCGAAGGCCTAAAATAAAAAAATTGGGCTGGCTGTAGGCAATTTTAAATTGGTTCCAGGGGTACACGGGCAGCAGTGGTGTGGTCAGTGGAGGCATAGTGGAAGGAGTGACCACAGACAGGCATCGAAGGCCTAAAATAATAACACATGGCTGTAGGCAATTTTAAATTGGTTCCAGGCGTACACGGGCAGCAGTGCCCTGGTCAGTGTAGTAGTAGTTGAAAGAATGGACCGCAGACAGGCATCGAAGGCCTAAAATAAAAAAATTGGGCTGGCTGTAGGCAATTTTAAATTGGTTCCAGGGGTACACGGGCAGCAGTGGTGTGGTCAGTGGAGGCCTAGTGGAAGGAGTGACCACAGACAGGCATCGAAGGCCTAAAATAATAACACATGGCTGTAGGCAATTTTAAATTGGTTCCAGGGGTACACGGGCAGCAGTGCCCTGGTCAGTGTAGTAGTAGTTGAAAGAATGGACCGCAGACAGGCATCGAAGGCCTAAAATAAAAAAAATGGGCTGGCTGTAGGCAATTTTAAATTGGTTCCAGGGGTACACGGGCAGCAGTGGTGTGGTCAGTGGAGGCCTAGTGGAAGGAGTGACCGCAGACAGGCATCGAAGGCCTAAAATAATAACACATGGCTGTAGGCAATTTTAAATTGGTTCCAGGGGTACACGGGCAGCAGTGGTGTGGTCAGTGGAGGCCTAGTGGAAGGAGTGACCGCAGACAGGCATCGAAGGCCTAAAATAATAACACATGGCTGTAGGCAATTTTAAATTGGTTCCAGGGGTACACGGGCAGCAGTGGTGTGGTCAGTGGAGGCCTAGTGGAAGGAGTGACCGCAGACAGGCATCGAAGGCCTAAAATAATAACACATGGCTGTAGGCAATTCTAAATTGGTTACAGGGGTACACGGGCAGCAGTGGTGTGGTCAGTGGAGGCCTAGTGGAAGGAGTCACCGCAGACAGGCATCGAAGGCCTAAAATAATAACACATGGCTGTAGGCAATTTTAAATTGGTTCCAGGGGTACACGGGCAGCAGTGCCCTGGTCAGTGTAGTAGTAGTTGAAAGAATGGACCGCAGACAGGCATCGAAGGCCTAAAATAAAAAAATTGGGCTGGCTGTAGGCAATTTTAAATTGGTTCCAGGGGTACACGGGCAGCAGTGGTGTGGTCAGTGGAGGCCTAGTGGAAGGAGTGACCGCAGACAGGCATCGAAGGCCTAAAATAATAACACATGGCTGTAGGCAATTTTAAATTGGTTCCAGGGGTACACGGGCAGCAGTGGTGTGGTCAGTGGAGGCCTAGTGGAAGGAGTGACCGCAGACAGGCATCGAAGGCCTAAAATAATAACACATGGCTGTAGGCAATTTTAAATTGGTTCCAGGGGTACACGGGCAGCAGTGGTGTGGTCAGTGGAGGCCTAGTGGAAGGAGTGACCGCAGACAGGCATCGAAGGCCTAAAATAATAACACATGGCTGTAGGCAATTCTAAATTGGTTACAGGGGTACACGGGCAGCAGTGGTGTGGTCAGTGGAGGCCTAGTGGAAGGAGTCACCGCAGACAGGCATCGAAGGCCTAAAATAATAACACATGGCTGTAGGCAATTTTAAATTGGTTCCAGGGGTACACGGGCAGCAGTGCCCTGGTCAGTGGAGGCCTAGTGGAAGGAGTCACCGCAGACAGGCATCGAAGGCCTAAAATAATAACACATGGCTGTAGGCAATTTTAAATTGGTTACAGGGGTACACGGGCAGCAGTGGTGTGGTCAGTGGAGGCCTAGTGGAAGGAGTGACCACAGACAGGCATCGAAGGCCTAACATAACAAAAATGTCAATACAATGGTATTGTCAGTGGCAGGCATTGAAGGATGTCAGCGCATAGACTAAACATTGGTGGAGCTGTGAGATAATTTTGCAAGTGGTAGAGCACTGTTTGAGCTGGGGTGGGGGGAAACTGTCTTGTGGCCGGCGGTACAGGCCCAGGGCCCCTCATATTACAACGGTGTGTCTGACGTTGGGTGCGCACCACCACCGCCAGAGACACTTTATTGTACTAGGAGGGACCCAGTGGCAGTGCCGTCGACCAAAAGCGGGCTCACCCACCTCTTCAGACAAACTGCACTCTCACGGGTGCTGTCGCCAAGTGTCGATACCACGGCCCCGTGTGGGGAGTTTGGCCATTTAGTGAGGTGTAAACATGTCGTATGCTGGACAATCAGGTGCAGAAAATTACGAGATTGGAAAAGGCATTCAGAATAGTCCACAGGCAAGACCTTTTCATAGGAAAGCTAGGTGTCAGCCGGGCAAGGTGGGGCAAAAGATTTCGAAATCCAGTTGTGGTTCATTTTAATGAAGGTTAGATCATCTACATTTTGGGTAGCCAGACGAGTCCTTTTTTCTGTTAGTATTGAACCTGCAGCACTGAATACTCTTTCTGATAGGACACTAGCTGCCGGGCAAGCAAGCTCCTGCAATGCATATTCTGCCAATTCTGGCCAGGTGTCTAATTTTGATGCCCAGTAATCAAATGGGAATGACGGTTGAGGGAGAACATCGATAAGGGATGAAAAATAGTTTGTAACCATACTGGACAAATGTTGTCTCCTGTCAATTTGAATTGATGCTGCAGTACCTGTCCTGTCTGCGGTCATAGCAAAATCACTCCACAACCTGGTCAGAAAACCCCTCTGGCCAACGCCACTTCTGATTTCTGCCCCTCTAACTCCTCTGGTCTGCTGGCCCCTGCAGCTCGTGTGAGAACGATCACGGGCGCTGTGTGCAGGGAATGCCAGAAGCAAACGGTCAACAAGAGTTGATTGCTTGGTTGCTAATATTAGTTCCAAGTTCTCATGTAGCATTATATTTTGCAATTTGCCTTTATAGCGAGGATCAAGGAGGCAGGCCAACCAGTAATCGTCATCATTCATCATTTTAGTTATGCGTGTGTCCCTTTTGAGGATACGTAAGGCATAATCCGCCATGTGGGCCAAAGTTCCAGTTCTCAAATCTGCGGTTGTGCTTGGTTAAGGGGCAGTTTCAGGCAAATCCACGTCACTTGTGTCCCTCAAAAAACCAGAACCCGGCCTTGCCACGCCACCAATTTCCAGTGGCCCTGGAAAAGCTTCCTCATTAAAAATATAATCATCCCCATCATCCTCCTCGTCCTCCTCCTCCTCTTCGCCCGCTACCTCGTCCTGTACACTGCCCTGGCCAGACAATGGCTGACTGTCATCAAGGCTTTCCTCTTCCTCAGCTGCAGACGCCTGATCCTTTATGTGCGTCAAACTTTGCATCAGCAGACGCATTAGGGGGATGCTCATGCTTATTATGGCGTTGTCTGCACTAACCAGCCGTGTGCATTCCTCAAAACACTGAAGGACTTGACACATGTCTTGAATCTTCGACCACTGCACACCTGACAACTCCATGTCTGCCATCCTACTGCCTGCCCGTGTATGTGTATCCTCCCACAAAAAAATAACAGCCCGCCTCTGTTCACACAGTCTCTGAAGCATGTGCAGTGTTGAGTTCCACCTTGTTGCAACGTCTATGATTAGGCGATGCTGGGGAAGGTTCAAAGAACGCTGATAGGTCTGCATACGGCTGGAGTGTACGGGTGAACGGCGGATATGTGAGCAAAGTCCACGCACTTTGAGGAGCAGGTCGGATAACTCCGGATAACTTTTCAGGAAGCACTGCACCACCAGGTTTAAGGTGTGAGCCAGGCAAGGAATGTGTTGCAGTTGGGAAAGGGAGATGGCAGCCATGAAATTCCTTCCGTTATCACTCACTACCTTGCCTGCCTCAAGATCTACAGTGCCCAGCCACGACTGCGTTTCTTTCTGCAAGAACTCGGACAGAACTTCCGCGGTGTGTCTGTTGTCGCCCAAACACTTCATAGCCAATACAGCCTGCTGACGTTTGCCAGTAGCTGCCCCATAATGGGAGACCTGGTGTGCAACAGTGGCAGCTGCGGATGGAGTGGTTGTGCGACTGCGGTCTGTGGACGAGCTCTCGCTTCTGCAGGAGGACGAAGAGGAGGAGGAGGGGGTGCGAACGGCTACAGCCAATTGTTTCCTAGACCGTGGGCTAGGCAGAACTGTCCCAAACTTGCTGTCCCCTGTGGACCCTGCATCCACCACATTTACCCAGTGTGCCGTGATGGACACGTAACGTCCCTGGCCATGCCTACTGGTCCATGCATCTGTTGTCAGATGCACCTTTGTGCTCACAGATTGCCTGAGTGCATGGATGATGCGCTCTTTAACATGCTGGTGGAGGGCTGGGATGGCTTTTCTGGAAAAAAAGTGTCGACTGGGTAGCTCGTAGCGTGGTACAGCGTAGTCCATCAGGGCTTTGAAAGCTTCGCTTTCAACTAACCGGTAGGGCATCATCTCTAACGAGATTAGTCTAGCTATGTGTGCGTTCAAACCCTGTGTACGCGGATGCGAGGCTAAGTACTTCCTTTTTCTAACCATAGTCTCATGTAGGGTGAGCTGGACTGGAGAGCTGGAGATCGTGGAACTAGCGGGGGTGCCGGTGGACATGGCAGACTGAGAGACGGTGGGAGATGGTATTGTTGCCACCGGTGCCCTAGATGCAGTGTTTCCTACTACGAAACTGGTGATTCCCTGACCCTGACGGCTTTGGCCTGGCAAAGAAACCTGCACAGATACTGCAGGTGGTGCGGAAAATGGTGGCCCTACACTGCCGGAAGGGATGTTGCGTTGCTGACTAGCTTCATTGGCCGAGGGTGCTACAACCTTAAGGGACGTTTGGTAGTTAGTCCAGGCTTGCAAATGCATGGTGGTTAAATGTCTATGCATGCAACTTGTATTGAGACTTTTCAGATTCTGTCCTCTGCTTAAGGTAGTTGAACATTTTTGACAGATGACTTTGCGCTGATCAATTGGATGTTGTTTAAAAAAATGCCAGACTGCACTCTTTCTAGCATCGGATACCTTTTCAGGCATTGCAGACTGAGCTTTAACCGGATGGCAACGCTGTCCTCCAACAGGTTTTGGATTTGCCACGCGTTTTGGGCAAGATACGGGCCCGGCAGATGGAACCTGTTGCGATGTTGATGCCTGCTGCGGCCCCTCCTCCTCCGCTTCTGAACTGCTGCCGCCTGCACCCTGTTCCCCCAATGGCTGCCAATCGGTGTCAAGAACTGGGTCATCTATTACCTCTTCTTGTAGCTCGTGTGCAACTTCGTCTGTGTCACCGTGTCGGTCGGTGGTATAGCGTTCGTGATGGGGCAACATAGTCTCATCAGGGTCTGATTCTTGATCAGCACCCTGCGAGGGCAATGTTGTGGTCTGAGTCAAAGGACCAGCATAGTAGTCTGGCTGTGGCTGTGCATCAGTGCACTCCATGTCAGATTCAACTTGTAATGGGCATGGACTGTTAACTGCTTCACTTTCTAAGCCAGGGACGGTATGTGTAAAGAGCTCCATGGAGTAACCCGTTGTGTCGCCTGCTGCATTCTTCTCTGTTGTTGTTTTTGCTGAAGAGGACAAGGAAGCGACTTGTCCCTGACCGTGAACATCCACTAACGACGCGCTGCTTTGACATTTACCAGTTTCACGAGAGGAGGCAAAAGAGCTAGAGGCTGAGTCAGCAAGATAAGCCAAAACTTGCTCTTGCTGCTCCGGCTTTAAAAGCGGTTTTCCTACTCCCAGAAAAGGGAGCGTTCGAGGCCTTGTGTAGCCAGACGACGAACCTGGCTCCACAGCTCCAGACTTAGGTGCAATATTTTTTTTCCCACGACCAGCTGATGCTCCACCACTACCACTACCCTCATTACCAGCTGACAATGAACGCCCCCGGCCACGACCTCTTCCACCATACTTCCTCATTGTTTTAAAAACGTAAACAAACTAACGGTATTTGTTGCTGTCACACAAATTACACGGTGAGCTATAACTTCAGTATGATTTAGCTACCCCTTTACAGGTGAGTGACACCACAACGAAAATCAGGCACAATGTTACACACTCTGTTGTTGGTGGCAACAAATGAGAGAGATGCCACACACGCAGGACTGTCACTGAAGCACAAATGTAAATATTAATCTCCCACTGATTTGATTTTTTTTTTTTTCAGGGAGACTTTAGGAAAAAAAAAAATTGAATAAAATGATTTTTTCAGGAAGAATTTAGAAACCAAATAAAATAAAATGATTTTTTCAGGGAGAATTTAGAAAACAAATAAATCAAAAAAAGGCTTTCTATGGCCCACTGAGTGAGAGATTACGCACACAGGAGTCAGGAGTGGCACACAAGCCCAGAGGCCAATATTTATCTCCCACTGATTGATGTAGTGATTTTTTCAGGTAGATTTTGGAACCCAAATCAAGCTAAAAAAATAATAGGCTTTCTATGGCCCACAATTGGAGAGAGAGAGAGAGAGAGATGGCACACCCAGGAGTCAAGACTGGCACACAAGCAGAAAGGGCAATATTAATCTCCCACTGATTTGTTTTTGTTTTTTTTGTTTTTTCAGGGAGACTTTAGGAAAAAAAAAAAAGAATAAAATGATTTTTTCAGGAAGAATTTAGAAACCAAATAAAATAAAATGATTTTTTCAGGGAGAATTTAGAAAACAAATAAAACAAAAAAAGGCTTTCTATGGCCCACTGAGTGAGAGATGACGCACACAGGAGTCAGGAGTGGCACACAAGCCCAGAGGCCAATATTAATCTCCCACTGATTGATGTAGTGATTTTTTCAGGTAGATTTTGGGAACCCAAATCAAGCTAAAAAAATAATAGGCTTTCTATGGCCCACAATTGGAGAGAGAGAGAGAGATGGCACACCCAGGAGTCAAGACTGGCACACAAGCAGAAAGGGCAATATTAATCTCCCACTGATTTGTTTTTTTTTTTGTTTTTTTTTCAGGGAGACTTTAGGAAAAAAAAAAAAGAATAAAATGATTTTTTCAGGAAGAATTTAGAAACCAAATAAAATAAAATGATTTTTTCAGGGAGAATTTAGAAAACAAATAAAACAAAAAAAGGCTTTCTATGGCCCACTGAGTGAGAGATGACGCACACAGGAGTCAGGAGTGGCACACAAGCCCAGAGGCCAATATTTATCTCCCACTGATTGATGTAGTGATTTTTTCAGGTAGATTTTGGAACCCAAATCAAGCTAAAAAAATAATAGGCTTTCTATGGCCCACAATTGGAGAGAGAGAGAGAGATGGCACACCCAGGAGTCAAGACTGGCACACAAGCAGAAAGGGCAATATTAATCTCCCACTGATTTGTTTTTTTTTTTTTTTTTTTCAGGGAGACTTTAGGAAAAAAAAAATAGAATAAAATGATTTTTTCAGGAAGAATTTAGAAACCAAAGAAAATAAAATGATTTTTTCAGGGAGAATTTAGAAAACAAATAAAACAAAAAAAGGCTTTCTATGGCCCACTGAGTGAGAGATGACGCACACAGGAGTCAGGAGTGGCACACAAGCCCAGAGGCCAATATTTATCTCCCACTTTTTTTTTTTTGTTCCAGGGAAAATTTATAAACCCAATAAAAAAATAATAAATAGGCTTTCTATGGCCCACTATCTGAGAGACAGAGAGAGATGGCACGCTTAGGACTGGCACACAAGCCCAAAGGCCAATATTAATCTCCCTTTTTTTTTTAAGGGAGAATTTATAAAACCAAAAAAAAAAAAATAAATAGGCTTTCTATGGCCCACTATTTGTGAGAGAGATGGCACGCTCAGGACTGGCACACAAGCCCAGAGGCCAATATTAAACTCCCACTTTTTTTTTTTTCCAGGGAAAATTTATAAACCCCAAAAAAAAAATAAATAGGCTTTCTATGGCCCACTATCTGAGAGAGAGAGATGGCACGCTTAGGACTGGCACACAAGCCCAAAGGCCAATATTAATCTCCCACTGATTGATTTATTGATTTTTTCAGGTAGAATTTAGAACCGAAATAAAGCAAAAAAATAAAAAAAATGGGCTTTCTATGGCCCACTGAGTGAGTGATGATGCACACAGGAGTCAGGAGTGGCACACAAGCCCTGAGGCCAATATTTTTCTCCCACTGATTGATGTAGTGATTTTTTCAGGTAGATTTTAGAACCAAAATCAAGCAAAAAAATAAATAGGCTTTCTATGGCCCACTGAGTGAGTGATGATGCACACAGGAGTCAAGAGTGGCACACAAGCCCTGAGGCCAATATTTTTCTCCCACTGATTGATGTAGTGATTTTTTCAGGTAGATTTTAGAACCCAAATCAAGCAAAAAAATAAATAGGCTTTCTATGGCCCACTGAGTGAGAGATGACACAGACAGGGATGGCACTCTAGCAGAAATGTCAATCTTAATCTCCCACAACAGGGAGTGTCCTTCAATTACTATCTCCCTGCAGTAATCTCAGCCAGGTATGGCAGGCAGCAATAAGGAGTGGACTGATGCACAAATTAAATAAAAAGTGTGTACAAACCAAAAAGATAGCTGTGCAGAAAGGAAGGAACAAGAGGATTTGTGCTTTGAAAAAAGCAGTTGGTTTGCACAGCGGCGTACACATAGCAATGCAGCTATCAGGGAGCCTTCTAGGGCAGCCCAATGAGCTACAGCGCTGAGGGGGAAAAAAAAAAAATGTAGCTTCCACTGTCCCTGCACACCGAAGGTGGTGTTGGGCAGTGGAAATCGCTACAGCACAAGCGGTTTGGTGGTTAATGGACCCTGCCTAACGCTATCCCTGCTTCTGACGAAGCGGCAGCAACCTCTCCCTAAGCTCAGATCAGCAGCAGTAACATGGCGGTCGGCGGGAACTCCCCTTTATAGCCCCTGTGACGCCGCAGACAGCAAGCCAATCACTGCAATGCCCTTCTCTAAGATGGTGGGGACCAGGACCTATGTCATCACGCTGCCCACACTCTGCGTTTACCTTCATTGGCTGAGAAATGGCGCTTTTCGCGTCATTGAAACGCGACTTTGGCGCGAAAGTCGTGTACCGCATGGCCGACCATGCACAGGGGTCGGATGGGGTTTCATGAAACCCGACTTTGCCAAAAGTCGGCGACTTTTGAAAATGAACGATCCGTTTCGCTCAACCCTAGACATTACCATAATGAATTTTAAACAACACAATTCAGATGCAGTTGAAGTTCAGACTTTAAGCTTTCATTTGAGGGTATCCACATTAAAATTGGATGAAGGGTTTAGGAGTTTCAGCTCCTTAACCTGTGCCACCCTGTTTTTAAAGGGACCAAAAGTAATTGGACAATTGACTCCAAGGCTATTTCATGGACAGGTGTGGGCAATCCCTTCATTATGTCATTATCATTTAAGCAGATAAAAGGCCTGGGGTTGATTTGAGGTGTGGTGCTTGCATTTGCAAGGTTTTGCTGTGAAGTAAACATGCAGTCAAAGGAGCTCTCCATGCAGGTGAAACAAGCCATCCTTAAGCTGCGAAAACAGAAAAAACCCGTCCGAGAAATTGCTACAATATTAGGAGTGGCAAAATCTACAGTTTGGTACATCATGAGAAAGAAAGAAAGCACTGGTGAACTCATCAATGCAAAAAAGACCTGGGCGCCCACAGAAGACAACAGTGGTGGATGATAGCAGAATAATCTCCATGGTGAAGAGAAACCCCTTCACAACAGCCAACCAAGTGAACAACACTCTTCAGGATGTCGGCGTATCAATATTCAAATCTACCATAAAGAGAAGACTGCATGGAAGTAAATATAGAGGGTTCACTGCACGGTGCAAGCCACTCATAAGTATCAAGAATAAAAAGGCTAGACTGGACTTTGCTAAAAAACATCTAAAAAAGCCAGCACAGTTCTGGAAGAACATTCTTTGGACAGATGAAACCAAGATCAACCTCTACCAGAATGATGGAAAGAGAAAAGTATGGCGAAGGCGTGGTACAGCTCATGATCCAAAGCATACCACATCATCGGTAGAACATGGTGGAGGCAGTGTGATGGTTTCAGCATGCATGGCTGCCAGTGGCACTGGGTCACTAGTGTTTATTGATGATGTGACACAGGACAGAAGCAGCCGAATGAATTCTGAGGTATTCAGAGACATACTGTGTGCTCAGATCCAGCCAAATGCAGCCAAACTGATTGGTCATCGTTTCATACTACAGATGGACAATGACCCAAAACATAAAGCCAAAGCAACCCAGAAGTTTATTAAAGCAAAGAAGTGGAATATTCTTGAATGGTCAAGTCAGTCTCCTGATCTCAACCCAATTGACCATGCATTTCACTTGTTAAAGACTAAACTTCAGACAGAAAGGCCAACAAACAAACAGCAACTGAAAACCACCGCAGTGAAAGCCTGGCAGAGCATCGAAAAGGAGGAAATACAGCGTCTGGTGATGTCCATGAGTTCAAGACTTCAGGCAGTCATTGCCAACAAAGAGTTTTCGACCAAGTGCTAAAAATGAACATTTTATTTAAAATTATTGAATCTGTCCAATTACTTTTGGTCCCTTTAAAAACAGGGTGGCACATGTTAAGGAACTGAAACACCTAGACAATTCATCCAATTTTAATGTGGATACCCTCAAATGAAAGCTGAAAGTCTGAACTTCAACTGCATCTGAATTGTTTTGTTTAAAATTGATTGTAGTTATGTCTCTAACCAAAATTAGAAAAATGTTGTCTCTGTCCAAATATATATGGACCTAACTGTATATAGCACAGCCTGCCACATAGTATATAACAGCCCACATAATATATAGCACAGCCACATAGTATATAGCACAGCCACTTAGTATAAAGCACAGCCCACGTACTATATAGCACAGCCCACGTAGTGTATAGCACAGCCCACGTAGTGTATAGCACAGCCCATGTAGTGTATAGCACAGCCCACGTAGTGTATAGCACAGCCCACGTAGTATATAGCACAACCCACGTAGTATATAGCACAGCCCACGTACTATATAGCACAGCCCACCTAGTATATAGCACAGCCATGTAGTGTAGTATATACAGACAGTAGTCTACAAGTCCCAGCATCACTCACTCAGGTGCCAAACTTTAGGTCTGCCTTTGCTCCAGGAAGACTGCTTCACTTTCACTGTCATGGACACCCACATGTGCTGCACTGCTGCACGTTTTTGCTCATGCTGCTCATGCTCTGGGCACTGGACGGTTGGACCCCGCGTGCCGCTGGACAATGAGGACTCCCAGGGCAGGACGGACCGCTCTGATCTCTCATCCTCACTCTCACCTGGAAGTGAAGACACAGACCGGAAGTCACTGCATATCCATGGTGAGACTGATAATCAACGGTGACGCGTCATGGCTCTCCAGCAGTTGCGAAACTTCCAGAGCTCTGTGCCACCTGCGGCTGGGGATGTTCTCCGAGTCCTATGAGTTGTACTGTGTATTACAGGGGACAGGGGATGTAGTCCGGCTGTGTGGGCCCCCCAGGAACCTCAGTGTCATACCGTCAATGGGCCCCCCTGTCTTGCCAGGGCCCCGGCACTTGCCTGGGTACGCCGGGTGCTGACGCCGGCCCTGCCCTGTCAGCTAACGCATCTATGCATTTCACCCACCCTGTGCTGGGTGAGCACATCAGGTGACACCCTTTTTAAAAAATATTTTTTAAATATGGCACTAGAATCCTGATGTTGACTCTGGCAACCACAATATGAGACAGCACAAACTTTGATCTTTTATAAACAACTGCTCACCCCCAGACATGATAAAGTCGCTGCAGAACCAATCAGTGTGCTTGTACTATCCAACCAACCAGATCAGACTATTCATGGTCACATGTTTACACGTCATAGGTGGCTCAATACTGATATTGCAGGTATTCCCAGAGTCATAGCAACTCACAAACGCATCTGAGAAGCCACGCAGTAAACCAGGGGCAAGTGACAGCTTAAATCCCTCCCTTCTGCTACCAGATAAGAATCAGTGACAGAGTATATAATACCATTGGATACAGGAACACTCTGTAAACAATATATTTTATATGTCACACAAATTGTCATCTCATTATTCCTATCTCATTGATTGCACTCACGTCAATAAGTTACTGATGGTTTCATTGTTACAATCCCTTTAATGTCTGAGTCCATTTTCAGAATCTCCCAATACAATTTGAGAGTATCAATTACTTTGCCAGAACAATTGTCAAAAGTCACTATCAAAATAATAATGCCATTGTTATCATCTTTTGGTTTAGGAACTAGAAGAGAAGACTGATTGCATGGTGATAAGCTTCTTCACTCTGTTCGAGTAGCCACAGATCCTGAACCTATTCTCCAGTTCCACTGCTCTGTGCTCAAATTTAGATAACTAAGAGTAGTTACGTCTAGCTCTGAGGAACTGATCCTTCGGTATTCCACATTTTAAGGCACGAGGGTGATGGTTATTCCATTCCAACAGGCTATTAGTAGATGTTGGTTTCCTGTAAATGGTGGTTGATAGTTGACCATTTCCAACTTTAATAATCCAGAAATCTAGGAATGGAATTTGAAAGACATCAATATTTGAGGTCAGACTCACACCAATTTTATTATTGGTCAGGGATGTCACAAACTTACCAAAGAGGTGTTCCGTTCCTGTTCACAAATTCATCATATCATCAATAAAACATAGCAATGGCTATATGAGAAGAAGGACAGTTATTAGCCTCACAGAACACCACAGTTTCCTCCCACCAGCCCAAGAAGAGATTTGCATATGTGGAAGCAGAATGGTTTCCCAGAGCTGGCCCCTTGTACATAGCATCTCAATTGTAGCCACTGCTATGTCCTGCCTAAATAATGTAAAAATCTGTCTTCACTCATGTCAGATTTTAGCCAAGGGAGGATTTAAAATGAAAGATAATTCCTGAAAGAGAAGCAGATTTATCTGAAAAGATATTTCAAAATGTCTTATTTTCATATGTACTATTGCATTATGATTATGAAATAAAAATTGAAATGGCGGTTACTCTTTACATTTTTCTACACAAAATCAAATGGCTACAGCATGCCAGTTAGATGAGAAGATACATACACTGTGAATAGACTTTGAGTTCAATTTTCCGAATTTCTCCAGAAAGAGGGAATTCAAACACTTTGTGATTTAATTCATGAAGTTTAAAAGAAAATGCTGGTGTCATTTCACATAGTGCTGACAATTGCAGTAGACATAATGTGAACTAATGACATCAGGCATGACTTCTCCATAATGCTTTGCAGCTATCACATCACAAGGTCTACTGCAGCTTGTTCTGCCCTTTCTAGCGAAGGACAGGTTCATATCTTGTATTAAAAGGTTTAATACCATAGTTTTGGTTTTGCTGTGTTATAGCACCACCCAGTGGTGGTTACATTTATTACCTGTGTTTTTCAGTAACTATTAGAGTGTTGCATTCTGGGATTCACCAAGGTATCATGGGAAGGGGAAACTCCATTTTTCTCTCTGTGTATTTCCCTGGACACACGTGTTAATCTGCTGTGTTGAACTACCTCACTTACTTGCCATTCCGGTTAAGATTATCCGTTTTACCGCGCTCATGTTTACCAATAAACAAGTTAGACTACAGAGAACAGTCTGCTTATTTGGGAGACAGAAGTGGTTTATGCCGTATTTCGGATCACACACCGTATCAACGTGTATGAAGACAGAACAGTAAAACGGATTCTAGATACCAGCGGAGGCCAGTAAAACGCAGGCTAGATTCCAGCAAGCAGTAAAACGGATTCTAGATACCAGCGGAGGCCAGAAAAACGCAGGCTAGATACCAGCAAGCAGTAAAACAGAAGCTAAATACCAGCGGAGGCTAGCAAAACCAGGCTAGACGCCAGCAATAACAAGACCACTTACACAGCCGCTTGTACCTCACCGCACAGCCTGCAGATACCGCAGCGGCCGCCATATTGCCCGCCAAGCGCTACACGTCTCAGTCTACGCTGAAGTCATTCCTACCCGCTCTGAGACGTCCTACAGCCTGCAAACGGACACACGATGTCTGCAAGTCGAGCATCCTCAGTCAGGATGAGGTCTCAAACAAGCCGCTCTAGCAAGCCTTCCTCGAAAAGGTCTGTCACCCTCGCCCGAGCAGAAGCTGAGGCGGCGAAGGTAAGATCCTCCTTCGCTGCACAAGAGATGCAGGTAAAGTTAAGACAAGCAGAGCAAGAAGCAGAAAGAGCCCGCCTGCAAGCAGATAGAGAAGCAGAAAGAGCCTGCCAAGAAGCAGAAAGAGCCCGCCTGCAAGCCGATAGAGATGCAGATACAGCACGCCTGCGAGCGACCTTAGAAAGGCTTTCCGCTGAAAAAGAAGCAGCAGCCGCAATAGCCAAAGCTGAGTTCTTAGAAGCCGTGGAGTTTCCCGAATCTGAGCGTGACAGCGACGTACGTGGACCAGACCTTGATCGTCAGGACCCTGCTCAACGCATCTCAGAATATGTCCACCAACATCCCGGAATAGAAGACAACTCTGATCCGTTACACCAACCAGCCTATACAGATTACCAGAGATCCTTCCTCCAAACACCGTACTGGAAGCAGGAAGGTATACTGCAAAACGACGTCGACCACCACTACCGTCTTACAGAACAGAAGGTACGGCCTCCTCCCAGACTGACAGGGACACCCTTCGCTTCAGAACGGTTTTATACAGACTTTCCTAAGCCAGAAGCTCCTACCAGGTATGAGGATGCACCACACACACCGCATGACAACAGCACACCAGCTCATGTTGGCACTGACTCAGCCACTATGAACTTTGCAAGGTTCTTTACCCGCCGGGAGCTGGTCACCAAGGGACTTGTAAAGTTCACTGATCAAGCTGAAAGCTACAGAGCATGGCGAGCCTCCTTCCAGAATGCCATCAGAGACTTGCATCTTTCCAGTAGTGAAGAGTTAGATCTACTGGTTAAGTGGCTTGGGAACGAGTCAGCTGAACACGCCAAAAGAATCAGGAACATTAACATAAAGTACCCACACACAGGACTTCGCATGGTGTGGGAGAGACTCGAAAAATGTTATGGGTCAATAGAAGCTATAGAAAATGCTTTGCATAAAAGAATTGATGATTTCCCCAAGATAGCAAATAAGGGTTATCAAAAGCTCAGGGAACTGAGCGACTTGTTAATGGAGGTACATGCTGCTCAGGCAGAAGGTGACCTACCAGGGTTGGCATTCCTGGACACTGCCAGAGGTGTCAACCCGATTGTCCAAAAGCTCCCTTACAATTTACAAGAAAAGTGGGTCAGTCACGGGTCCCGTTACAAACAGGCTCATAAGGTGCCATTTCCTCCTTTCAGGGTGTTTGTAGACTTTGTTGCTCAGCAGGCTAAAGTTAGAAATGACCCCAGGTTCGATTTCACTATGTCATGTACCACTGCCTCCGGTGTAAAACCCAGTAAAACACCAGTGGCAGTACACAAAACTAATGTTACCTCCACAGGTTTTCCTTACAGGGCAAGTAAGTCCTCTCCAGAGGAGGACAAACCTCAGGATCCCAGCAAACACTGCCCCCTACACAAGAAACCTCATCCTCTACTAAAATGTAGAGCCTTCAGGGAGAAGCCTCTAGAAGACCGTAAGAGCTTCCTAAGGGAAAACAAGATATGCTTCAGATGCTGCGCGACTACCTCACACTTCTCCAAGAACTGTGAAACCAGTGTGAAATGCGCAGAATGCAGTAGTGTGGAGCACAACACGGCTTTACACCCTGGACCACCCTCAGGGGTATCGTCACGAGTAGAAGAGTCTGCCGAAAAACAGACGGACACTGACATTGACACCCCAGTGGTCACTTCTCAGTGTACAGAGATCTGCAAGGAATTTGTAGCAGGGAGATCCTGCTCGAAGATCTGTCTTGTCAGAGTATTCCCAGTGAGTCAACGGGATAAGGCAATCAAGGTATATGCAATATTGGACGATCAGAGCAACAGGTCTCTAGCTAAGCCCTTTCTCTTCGACACCTTCAACATTGCTGGTCCCGGCTCTCCGTACTCCTTGAAGACATGTGCAGGTACTGTCGAGACGGCGGGGAGAAAAGCGACCGGATTCAAAGTAGAGTCTATGGACGGTCAAACCTGCTTATCCTTACCATCAATACTAGAGTGCAATCAAATTCCGGACAACAGGTCTGAGATACCTACACCGGAGGTAGCAGCTCATCACACCCACTTGAGACGTATAGCTCACCTGATACCGGAGCTTGACCAAGGAGCCCCTATCGTCTTACTCCTTGGAAGAGACATTCTACGGGTCCACAAGGCTAGAGGACAGATCAACGGCCCACAAAATGCCCCATATGCTCAGAGACTTGACCTAGGATGGGTCATTGTGGGAGACGTCTGTTTGGGTGGAGCACACAGGCCGACATCAGTCAACAGCATGCTCACCAATACCCTCGAGAATGGACGCCCGTCTCTCTTCCAGCCATGCGAGAGCAGTTTCCTGATTAAAGAATTGCCACACAACACCCCTCCATCTTGTCCGTTAGCTGATCCCTCCTGTGAAGACCATGCATGCGACGGTGAGCAAGATCATATAGGGTGCACAGTTTTCCACAGGACAAGAGAAGACAACCAGGTAGCAACGTCCATAGAGGACAGACTGTTCTTGGACATCATGGAGCGAGAGATAGTAAGAGATGAATCAAAGAGTTGGGTCGCACCTTTACCATTCAAACCACAGAGGCAACGCTTACCCAACAACAGAGAACTTGTGTACAGTCGATTTGTCTCCCTTACACGCAAATTGCAGAAGTCACCAGAGACAAAAGAACACTTCTTTACCTTCATGGAGAGAATATTCCAGAGTGGCCACGCGGAAATTGCACCTGTACTTCAAGAGTCCGAGGAATGTTGGTACTTACCTATTTTCGGCGTGTATCATCCGAAGAAACCTGGTCAGATAAGAGTGGTATTTGACTCAAGTGCCAGATACGAAGGTGTTTCTTTAAACAACGTCTTTCTATCTTGTCCAGACCTCAACAACAGACTTCTGGGAGTACTCCTTCGTTTCCGCAAAGATGCAGTAGCATTTACGGCCGACATACAACAGATGTTTCACTGCTTCCTTGTTAAAGAAGAACACAGAAACTACTTGAGGTTTTTCTGGTACCGCGATAATGACCCTTACAAGGACATCGTGGAATATCGTATGAAGGTACACATCTTCGGGAACAGCCCTTCCCCTGCTGTCGCTATCTATGGGCTTAGACATTCAGCCAGAGAGGGTGAAGCAAAGTATGGATCGGATGTAAGATCTTTTGTGGAAAAGGATTTCTACGTAGATGACTGCCTGAAATCCACACCCACAGATGAGTCGGCAGTCAGTCTCCTGAAAAGGGAACAAGAAATGCTCGCTTCATCCAATTTGAGGTTGCACAAAATTGCTTCCAACAGCCAAAAACTAATGGCAGCCTTTCCCTCTCAAGATTACTCAACCGATTTAAAAGACTTGGATTTAAGCACGGACTCCCTTCCTATGCAGCGGAGCCTGGGTTTACTTTGGGATTTGAAAAAGGATGCATTCACCTTCCAGATCAGCGAAGAAGAGAAACCTTTCACGCGTAGAGGCATCCTGTCCGTTGTGAACAGCTTGTACGATCCTCTGGGATTTGTAACTCCCGTAACTATCCAAGGTAAAATGATGTTGAGAGACTTCACCCAAGAGACGTCCGATTGGGATGATCCGCTTCCCAGTGAGAAAAGAGACTTGTGGGTAAGATGGAAGAACTCTTTAGAAGCCCTGTCAAGTCTCTACGTTGCACGACCATATGCTTCTGTGCCATCAACAGAAGTCAAGATGCAAAGGCTTTGTATCTTCTGCGATGCCTCAACCAAAGCAATTGCAGCAGTGGCGTATTTGAAAACTACTGACATCAATGAACAATGCCACGTGAGGCTTGTTATGAGCCGGACAAAATTGGCCCCACTCCGCGAACACACAGTACCCAGACTGGAACTCTGTGCAGCTGTGTTAGCAGTAGAGTTAGCTGAGCTTATCTCGACAGAAATGGACCTGGAGGTCAAAGAAATCGAGTTCTACACCGACAGCAAGGTAGTGTTGGGGTACATTTGCAATGAAACTCGTCGTTTCTATGTCTATGTCAGCAATCGGGTGCTAAGGATCAGGAGATCCACCGACCCTAAACAGTGGCATTATGTGTCCACAAACCACAATCCTGCGGACCACGCAACCAGATCCATTGAAGCAAGTCACCTTAAGGACACAACCTGGTTTACTGGCCCTACATGCTTATACCGTTCGACGCCATACATGGACGAGTCAAACATCTTTGAACTGGTAGATCCGGTGGCAGATGAGGAAATCCGCCCTCAGGTATCCGTCCTACGTACGGTGACTAAAGACAATCACCTCAAATCCCACCGTTTCAATAGGTTCTCAACTTGGAACTCGCTTGTTCGTGCCCTCGTTTGTTTAATTCATGTGGCTCGATCCTACAAGTCAACGTCACCCGCCATCCAGAAACCTTGCAAAGGTTGGCACCACTGCAAGCTTGCCTTTACCGTTCCAAACATTGAAAATGCCAAGAACGTTATAATTCGTACCATACAGCGTGAATGTTATGCCAAAGAAATAGATAACCTCAATAAAAATCAACCTGTCTCTAGAGACAGTGTCTTGAAGAAGCTTGATCCAATCATCGACCAAGATGGGCTGTTAAGAATTGGAGGTCGTCTTCAAGAAGCTGAAGTGGAATTTGGGGAGAAACACCCTATAATAATTCCTGGACATCATCATGTCACGACCCTGCTTGTGCAACACCACCACGTCTTGGTGAAACATCAGGGCCGACTGTTTACTGAAGGAAATCTACGAACGGCTGGATTATGGATAGTTGGAGCAAAGCGATGCGTGAGTAAACTCATTTACAACTGTGTGATTTGTCGCAAACTCCGTGGTGGGACTCAAAAGCCAAAGATGGCCAATCTCCCACCAGACAGACTTAGTACAGAACCTCCTTTTACCAACGTCGGACTGGACGTATTCGGGCCATGGTCTGTGGTTGCACGGCACACTAGAAGAGTCCAAGCCAACGCCAAACGCTGGGCGGTTATGTTCACCTGTATGTCCATCAGAGCAGTCCACATTGAAGTAATTGAGTCCATGGACACTTCAGGGTTTATAAATGCACTCCAACGTTTCATCGCCATCAGAGGGCCCATGAAGCACATACGCTCCGATAGAGGTACCAACTTTGTAGGAGCAGTGAAAGAACTTCAAATTCCTTCCAACCTAGACACCACCAGTGTGAAAAGATACTTGAACGAGCAGGGATGCACCTGGACTTTCAATCTTCCACACTCTTCTCACATGGGAGGTGCTTGGGAGAGGATGATAGGAATGGCACGCAGAATCCTTGACTCCATCTTCTTGCAAGCAGGTAGCGCAAGACTCACACATGAAAGTTTGACCACATTCCTGGCAGAAGTTTCCGCGATCATTAATGCTAGACCATTGACTTCACTTTCTAGTGACTCTGAGGATCCGACCATTCTCACTCCTGCCATGTTACTTACTCAGAAAGCCAGCGTTCTCAGCGCTCCACCTGGAGAATTTAGCAACAAAGACCTCTACAGACGACAATGGAGACAAGTCCAAAGTCTCTCCAATACCTTCTGGGACAGATGGAGGAAGCAGTACCTCTCCACCTTACAACCCAGGAAGAAGTGGCAGACCGACAAACCAAACATCAAAACCGGCGATGTCATTCTCATGAAAGACAGCCAGTCTCACCGTAATGAGTGGCCACTAGGCCTCATCACTAAAATATTCCCAAGCAAAGATGGGAAAGTGCGTAAGGTTGAGGTCAAAGTAGGCAAGTCCGGGGAGAGTAAACTATTCCTCAGACCAGTTGCGGAACTTGTCTTACTGTTTTCACCAAAAGAACCTGTGGGTGGCATCAGTTGATGCCAAGCGGGGAGTGTTCTGCCCTTTCTAGCGAAGGACAGGTTCATATCTTGTATTAAAAAGGTTTAATACCATAGTTTTGGTTTTGCTGTGTTATAGCACCACCCAGTGGTGGTTACATTTATTACCTGTGTTTTTCAGTAACTATTAGAGTGTTGCATTCTGGGATTCACCAAGGTATCATGGGAAGGGGAAACTCCATTTTTCTCTCTGTGTATTTCCCTGGACACACGTGTTAATCTGCTGTGTTGAACTACCTCACTTACTTGCCATTCCGGTTAAGATTATCCGTTTTACCGCGCTCATGTTTACCAATAAACAAGTTAGACTACAGAGAACAGTCTGCTTATTTGGGAGACAGAAGTGGTTTATGCCGTATGTCGGGTCACACACCGTATCAACGTGTATGAAGACAGAACACAGCTAATCAGGGGAAACTATCATAGGGACTATTAAAGTTAAGGGTATGGAATGCAATGGCCAGTTTAGGTTTTTAGAGCCTAGGGATAGAAGGTAAGAGCACATAGCTCATTCCACGCAGCGATAAAAAAGTCTAAATCTTATTGTGTTATACTATTGCAGTACTGAAGCACATTGAAAATATTAGTGATTGTCTCAGCCTGTGAATAACACTAATAATACGACAGTGAGGTGCCGTACCTTCAGAGTTAGGGAGACTGTGAATTGTTTGATCTGTAATATACAGCAAAAAAGCACCTTAATAATATATATTTTTTATTTTTGATTCACTGCAAACAAGGAAGGCAGATTAATAACCCTCTTTCCTAAATTTGCTGCAGAAGAAAAATTCTGAATCCAAGGCTTGTGCATATGAGACGGACAACACATGAGCTGATATTTAAAGGAAAATGTCTATTCTATCTCACAAATTTGATACAGGAAAGATAATATATGTATTTAGATAGATAGATTACATTAGATAAGATATATAAGATATATATCTCACAAAGTGGGGAAAATATTTTTCAGCACACTACTTTGTTCTAGAAGTCTATTAGTCCAGTGCATGCAAACTGAGTACAGCAGGCATTTGCAGGTGCTTGTTTTTGTGAACCTAATAACGGCCAGACAGTTGGTCTCCAAAAACGAATCATTTGTGAATCGTTTTTATAATTTAAGTATCCTGAAAATGACTTATACTGCAGTGTATTTTTAAATAGGCATTGGGTTGCCACCTGTTATCATCTGCTTTCTTCTAGCCAGATAGGTTGAGGTTACTCACAAATTACTAAGGCTGTTTTGCCATTAAAAATGTTAAAAGGATTAATAAGATTCCTAGGAATCCTATGAGTGCAATATAATTATTTCCTGTGCGATTGGAGGCTTACAGTATTTTAATTCATGGCAAATCAAATGATTTTGGAAAAATTTTTGCAAAAGATGACAAATTTCTATTGTTTAAATTGGACTGCATACAAATATATGGTGCAACTAAACCACACTTTTGATTTTTAGACATTACGACCGATATGATACAGTTTATGTTCAAACTAGAGTGATCCTCTGAGTTTCTATTGAGACCAATGCCACTGAGCATTGTTGACTCCAAAACGTCCCCTAAAAAATTATTGTCAGCAGACAGTCACATTTCGGTTGCAGGATCATAGATAAAACTGGAATCTTTGAAGGATGAACTCAAAGTTTCAGTTGCTTGGTCTTTATGTAGTTGATGTGTGATCCCTTCCATTGGCTGGTAAACCCAGCCTTTTGCTTATATTTTTATATCTGTTCTAAGGTTAGATGTGTCTATTAGATTCTGTTAGCATCTTTGCTGGATTTGTGCATTGTAACTACAATAGCTTTTTTCATGGAATTCATCTGATCTTCCAGCTGTAAGAAATGTTGAAATACCTGAAGTAAAACATGTTTCTGATTTTCATAAAATTGAAATTGGCAATCTATCTACGTCAAGGACACTATTGTTCTGGAATATGCATAATGCATCCTCCAATTTTTCTGTAGTGAGGGAAATTTCTAGTAAAGAGCAATGTTCATGTTCATCAGAACATAAAGTTATTTTGTCTATATATTTATTAAAGCCTTTACAATTTTTGACATTTTAGAGGTCAAAAGGTCCTTGTAAAATGAGTGAAATTCATTTTCTAATTCTTTTTGAGTAAGAACTAATGCCATGATGTGGTGTTTTGAACTAGATAAAAAGGAGTCCTGTAGAGTCCTTGCTATTGTAGCAAAAGAAGTAACCTTCACATTTATGAAAAATCTTATCTTTTTCAGCGTGTTGAAACAGGTGCTCTTTTAATAATGCCTGCACCTCTAGTTGTTTTCATAACTATTGCATCTTGATTCAATAATATTTTTTCTCTGTTTCATTTACCAGGAGTTGTAAGGCTGATATTACTCCTCTGTTTTTATCTTAACTTTGGGAATCCAATTCTTATTAAGTAAGCTTCTATGCATCCCACAGCTTTAAGGCTATGTGCACACGTTGCTGAATTGCCGCGGAAATCTCCACGGCAATTCCGCGACTCCCTGCCATGGGTACAACGCATGTGGAATTGGCATGCGTATTCCCGCTAAACACTAGTGTTTTGCAAGCATAATTAGCTTGCAGAATGCTAGCATTTTCCAAGCGTTCTGTAGCATCGCTTAGAAAACTGATTGACAGGTTGGTCACACTTATCAAACATAATGTTTGACAAGTGTAACCAACTTTTTACTATTGATGCTGCCTATGCAGCATCAATAGTAAAAAGATATAATATTTAAAAATATTTTAAAAAATAAAAATGTCATGATATTCTCATCTTCTGGCAGCCCCCACAGCCTTCCCGATGGTCCCAGCAACTCACGTTCCCAGTGATACCTCGCAACTATGACCCCAGATGATGTAGCATCACGCAAGACCACTACGTCATCACAGGTCATTGTCGCAAAGCATCACTGGGAACGTGAGCTGTCGGGAGCATCGCTAAGGCCTGGGCTGGATCCAGGGGCCGCCAGGAGGTGCGTATATAGCTATTTTTTATTTTAATTCTTTTTTTAACAGGGATATGGTACCCAGGGCCTGGAGGAGAGTCTCCTCTCCTCCACACCCCTGTTCCACCTGCACATGATCCGCTTTCTTTGCGTATGGTGGGCATATCCCCATGCGGGAAGTAAGCAGATCAATGCATTCCTATTTGTACGGAATCACCGCGATTCCGCACAAAGAATGAGCATGCTTCGTATTTTTCCACGATGCGATTCCGCTGTGGAAAAATACGCAGCATTAGCACAGCATTGCGGAATCCCATTGAATTCAATGGGCTGTGTTGTGTATGCGTTTTTGCCTCGAAAAAACTGAGGCAAAAATGCATATAATCCGCAATGTGTGCACATAGCTTTGCATGGAAACAGAGCCCAAGTTCTTGCCAAAAAATTCTCATAGTCTGTTCACCTAAATGGCACAGCAAGCATATATGAATTCAGTTTCCACAAGGAATCTTAGAACCAGAGTAAGGCCAAAGACTGAGGAATTCGTACTTTAGTTACCATCTATATTAAACAAGTAGAGGTGAGTAAATTCATTTTATTGAAATCATATTTTTGGTTGAATTTTGGGGTTTTCTAATAATTTATGAATTGCTTTGCATGAAGGATAAAAAACGCCCATTGCTATTTTACACACTGCAGTATTTTGCATCAGCCAAAAAAGACTCACATGACTTTGGCCAGTTTTCCTCATAATGCCTTATCAATATCATATCACATCGTAGCGCAAAGCAAAAGATGGACCACTTCCTCTTGTGAAAAAGCAAAAAAGGGAATGTAGCAGTCACTTTGACATTAATCTAAATAGCGGGAGGACATCTCAGCTCTAGTGATGAGCGAGTGTACTCGTTACTTTTGTTTTCCCGAGCATGCTCGGGTGACCTCCGAGTATTAGTGTTCGGAGATTAAAGGGAACCTGTCACCCCCCCAGGCGATTTTATCTAAAAGCGCCACCTTGTGCAGCACTAATGCTGCATTCTGTCAAGGTGGCTCTTTTAGTTCGGATCCCTGCAAACGCTGAAATAATCGCTTTTATAATGTGCCCCCCATACCGGAATTTGTCAGGGGGGCATGTCTTTTCCCCCCTGACACAAATGCCTCCCAACCGTCTCTCAGGGCCTCCGTGCGCCGGTTGCCGCCCCCATTTCCTTCCTGAATGTCCCCGATGCCTGTGCTGTAAGTTATTTTTTCTGCCATGCGCAGTCTGCGCTGCCCTTCGAACTTACAGCGTAGGTGCCGGAGACGTTCATGAAGGCAATGGGGGCGGCGCCCGGCGCATGGAGGCCCTGAGTGATGGCTGGGAGGCGTTTGTGTCAGGGGGAAAAGACATGCCCCCCTGAAAAATTCAGGTACGAGGGGCACATTATAAAAGCAATTATTTCAGCGCTTGCAGGGGCCCGAACTAAAAGCCACTTTGACAGAATGGAGCATTAGTGCTGCACAAGCTGGCTCTTATAGTTAAAAACGCCTGGGGGGGTGACAGGTTCCCTTTAAGTTTTCATCGCAGCAGCTGAATGATTTACAGCTACTAGACAGCTTGATTACATGAGAGGATTCCCTAGCAACCAGGCAACCCCCACATGTACTCAGCCTGGCTAATAGCTGTAAATCATTCAGCTGAGATGAATACTTAATCTCCGAACACCAACAAATACTCAGAGGTCACCCGAGCGTGCTCGGGAAAACCCAAGCAACGAGTATACTCGCTCATCACTACTCAGCTCACATTTTAGCAAAAGAGATTGGAAGATAATTCCATAAAACAGTAGACAGATTATACACATAGAAAAACAGTAGAAGAAAAGAAGGTTATTCTATTCTGTAATAAAAAGAGAATATTACATAGAATCTATTTATAGGGAAAAGGAGAGTGAGAAAGTAGAGTTCAGAGCAGCAGTAATTGATCACAACTGTGATTATTTTATAGTGTAGTTGTTCACTGCCGCTGCTGCATCCGCTACTTCAATTAAACATTTCAGATTTTTATTCTTCATTCAGAAGCAAGCCATACAATATTGATAAAAATAAAAATAATCTAAATGCCATATTTGCTAGACAAAGTGTGCATGTCATAATCTACTGTAGTGAGTTATAGCTAGAGATGAGCTAATATGTTCGGAAAACGATTGCCAAACATTAATTCGGCATGAATATTGCAAATTTCGATTCATGATCAGAAACCTGAATTTTTCTTATAATTGGCAAAAACTGTAAAAATGTGTAAAAGTGCAGAAAAATAATTGCGTTGCCACAAAAGTATTTTTAGACCTTTGGCTAGGATAGTGGTGGTGTATCAGGAGCGGAGAGCATGTGTTTGATGAGGAGATTGAATGAGAAGGGTTCAGTGGAGCGGTGTGCTTGTTGTTTATTTATGTATTTATTTTCTGTCTTTATGTATGCATATATCGGCTAGCCAATCAAGGTGCATGAAACATCCACAATGTCCACGACACAAGGGATCATGTCATTGGCTGCTGAAATCACATGTCCCTCTCTACACACATAGTCATAATTGTTGGTACCCCTCATTTAATGACAGAAAAACTCAAAATGGTCACATAAATAACTTGAATCTGACAAAAGTAATAATAAATTAAAGATCTATGAAAATGACAAATGAAAATCAGACACTGCATTTTCAACCATGCTTCCTCAGAATAAAAAAAAAAATAAAACTCATGATATAGGCCGTGACAGAAATAATGGTATCCCTGAAAATTATGGGACAAAAGGAACATGTTAAATCAAGGTGTGTCCACTAACCAGCATCACAGGTGTCTACAATATTGGAATCAGTCAGTGGGCCTGTATATAGGGCTTCAGATACTCACTGTGCTGTTTGGTGACATGGTGTTTATCACACTCAACATGGACCAGAAGACGCAAAGGAAAGAGTTGTCTCAGGAGATTAGAAGCAAAATTATAGACAAACACGTTAAAGGTAAAAGTTATAAGACTATCTCCAAGCAGCTTGATGTTCCTGTGACTACAGTTGCACATATTATTCAGAAATTTAAGATCCATGGGACTGTAGCCAACCTCCCTGGATGTGGCTGCAGGAGGAAAATTAATGACAAATCAAAGAGATGGATAATACGAATGGTAACAAAAGAGCCCAGAAAAACTTCTAAAGAGATAAAAAGTGAACTTCAATCTCAAGGAACATCAGTGTCAGATCGCACCATCCGACATTGCATGAGCCAAAGTGGGCTTCATGGGAGACGACCAAGGAGGACACCATTGTTGAAGACAAATCCTAAAAAAGCCAGACTGGAATTTGCCAAACTACATGTTGACAAGCCACAAAACTTCTGAGAGAATGTCCTATGTACAGATGAGACAAAAATGGAACTTTTTGGTAAGGCACATAAGCTCTATGTTCACAGGCGAAAAAATGAAGCATATCAAGAAAAGAACACTGTCCCTACTGTGAAACATGGAGAAGGCTCTGTTATGTCCTAGGGCTGCTTTGCTACATCTGGCACAGTGTGTCTAGAACCTGTGCAGGATACAATGAAATCACAAGACTATCAAGGGATCCTAGAGAGAAATGTGCTGCACAGAGTCAGAAACCTTGGTCTCAGTCGCAGGTTATGGGTGTTGCAACAGGATAATGACCCAAAACAGCTGAAAACACCGAAGAATGGCTATGAATAAAACATTGGACTATTCTGAAGTGGCCTTCTATGAGCCCAGAACTAAATCCTATTGAGCATCTTTGGAAAGAGCTGAAACATGCCATCTGGAAAAGGCAACCTTAAAACACAAGACAACTGGAGCAGTTTGCTCTTGAGGAGTGGGCAAAAACACCTGTAAAGAGGTGCAGAACAGGAATCTTTGATTACAGTGATTGCCTCAAAAGGTTGTGCAACAAAATATTAGGCTGCTTTCACACATCAGGTTTTTTGTTTCAGGCTAAATACGGCTCTTCAGAGAAAAACCGTAATCGGAAAATAGAAAAACGGAACCAGTTTTCCCCCTATTGACTTGTATTAGCGCCGGATTGCGCCGGATGGCCCAGCGTTCTTTCCAGTTTGATGTCGTATCCAGTGTACAATCGATTCCGGCGCCTGGAAAAAACGTCTACTGTAACGTTTTTTGTCTGTGGCGAAAAAGCCGGAAGGGCCGGATCCAGCCTTTCTGGCTTTTCGCTACAATGCATGTCTATGGCCGCCGGATTGGAAAAAGGCAGATCCGGCGGCCTGATCCGGCTTTTTACACTGAGCATGCTCAGAAACTATGGGCCTGCCCACAGGACACATATATAAAACAATGCCATTGAGGCCTTCACTCATTTCCAGCCATACTGCCAGCCAGAGAGACCACACCTAGCCAAGACAGAAGAACAAAGGAGCCAGAGAGCGGAGCCAGCTATAAACCTGCCACAGAGGCCTGCCAGCTATAACCTGCCACAGAGGCCTGCCAGCTATAACCTGCCACAGAGGCCTGCCAGCTATAACCCGCCACAGAGCCCAGCCAGCTCTCCTGCCACAGAGGCCAGCCAGCTATAACCTGCCACAGAGCCCGGCCAGCTCTCCTGCTACAGAGCCCAGCCAGCCACGGAGGCCAGCCAGCTATAACCTGCCACAGAGGCCAGCCAGCTATAACCTGCCACAGAGCCCAGCCAGCTCTTCTGCTACAGAGCCCAGCCAGCTCTCCTGCCACAGAGCCCAGCCAGCCACGGGCCTGCCACAGAGGCCAGCCAGCCAGCTATAACCTGCCACAGAGCCCAGCCAGCTCTCCTGCCACAGATTACAGCCAGCTCTCCTGCTACAGAGCCCAGCCAGCCAAGCCGTACCAGAGCAGCCATGTCTTTTTCTGGGAGCCCTCCCTCCCGTCAGCAGCGCACTGAGGTAAATATGTTTTTAACATAATTTTGCTCTCTTGCTCTCTCTCCCTCACTGTCTTTTGTGTGTGTGTGTATGTGTGTGTGTGTGTGTGTGTGTGTGTGTGTGTGTGTATGTGTGTGTATGTGTGTGTGCATGTGTGTGTATGCATATCTGTATGTGTATTTGTGTATGTATGTGTATATATTAATGTATTTTGCCATTTTTCATCTTTGTAGGAAGCTGCTGAAGCTGCCGCCACAGTTCAAGAGGTGCTCCCCGAAGAAGAGGGAAGGGGTGGAGAAAGGCATGGAGAGGGATCACAATTGGTATGTTTCTTTCATGTATCTTGGAACCACAACCTCATACTACACACAACACAGCAACACAAGATAGTTACAGATAGAACTCAAAACATACAAACTGATAAATTCAGACATCACACAACACCAAAAAAATGATCATTATAGATATCACACGGCACACTACACATAAAAAGGCAACATTCAAGCACATAATTGTTATTTTTTTTTCTCTTCTAGAGTTTGGATTCTGGTGCTCAATCCAGAGGTCCTCCCAGTGGCTCCCGGGGTCGTCGGCATGTGAGTCATGGCGGCCGTCATCGTGTAAGCATATATATATATATTTTTTAAGGTTTATTCTTTATGTTGTTTACAATTTAATTTAATTTTTTTCTTTCTTTTAACCGGCTTCACAGCATGCTCCTGATTCTGACAGTGAGGAGGTCGGCCTAGATATTAAACTCCTCATCGATCTTGTCCGAGACAGGGAGCCGCTGTGGAACATGGGTGACCTCCACCATGCTGATATCACCGTGACCCAGTGACTCTGGGAGCAAGTCTGCCAACAGCTTATTGCGAAGTGGGAGGACCTCGATGTTCGGGCCCAGAATCAAGAACGTAAGTATACTCTGTTCAGTTTTCTTGATGCATTCTAAGTATTTTTAGTAACCAAGTTGTGTTTCTCCTTTTTTAACAGGTGAGAGGATTGTAAAACGGTGGTGGTCGATTAGGGATCGCTTCAAGAAGGAATTCAATAAAGAGATGCGGGCCCCGAGTGGATCTGGAGGACGCAGGAGCAGATACAAGTATGCTGAAGCCCTGTCATTCCTCAGGTCAACGATGGTGACACAAAGGTAAACATTACGCACCACATGTGATGATAACCAATGTTTTACATGTCTAACCCTCTTTTGCTCTTTCAGCCAGGGCCATGCAATTATAGTATATTAATTGCTTGTTTTTTCTCTTTTGTTCCACAGCACCGTCGGCAGCACTCGGGAGCCTGCAGCACAGTTGAATACTTCTGGGGCGATACCTTAGGAGGCCGCCACCAAGGGACACATTGACAGTGAGGGCCCCTCTGCACCTTCCTATTCTGAACCTTCCCACTCTACACATTCCCAGCCTTCCCACACATCGGATCCCTCTGTCCCATCCGCGAGCGCTGGAGCATCCTGGCCGGTTCCATTGCATGTATCTGCTGGTGAGGATATAGCGTTTTCTGTACCCCACCCCTGTGCTGCTGCCACCTCTAGTACACCTGTAGCATCGGGGCGCCATCGGCAGAGAGGTCAGGTGCAGAGTTATGCTCCCGAATTCTTACACCTGAATGCATCCTTCCAGAACTGTCTGAAAGTTTTGTCCGAGCAAATGGCTGCAGGTTTTAATTTCATAAATAAAAGTATACTCGAGATGCATACACTTCTGGTAACGATGCATTCAGAGGCAAGACAGTCACCGAACAACACTTTTTTCCAGTCGGTACTTGAGCAAATGGAGACACTATCTACTTCTCAGCAGATGCAAGTAATGGAATCCTGCCAGTCAACTCTAGCCCTCATTGCCTCAAAAGCCGATGCTCTTGCCACCCATGCTGCAACTGCCCCCTTCCTCCACTGTCCATCACTACAGCCACTACCATCCTCCTGACCCATACCACCAACCTGCCCATGCCCCATCCCACCATCCCCACCATCAACCACATCATGCCCGTACCCCATCCCACCAGCCACAACCCTCACAGCATTCCCGTGCCCCTTACCACCAGCCACACTACCAGCGTCCCGTCCGTGCCCCTTCCCACCAATATGATGATCCTGACCCTTGCCACTTCCCTTCTACTTCATCCGAGCCTCCTCTCCCTGCCCACTACCAACAGCCTATTTCACCTCCTTCCCAACCCTCTTCTCCACCCATCACTGCTTCTGCCTTCCAATCCTCCCAAAACATCAGCTACACCCCTCCATCCTACCAAACTCCTAACCCCAATCCCACTTTCCTGTCCACCCGCTCAATTGCCTTCTCCACTCCTTCACCACTACCTATTGATCCTTCCCCACCAACAACACATTCCTCTCTCCACACTCCCACTGTCGAAGTGTCCCTATCCGGCAGCCCCTCCACCACTATCTCCACCCCGACTTATTCCAATCTCTAGTTTTTGTATGCTGCAAAATTTATTTATTTTTTGTGTTTCAAAATAAAACTTTGGTTTTTATATTTAAAAAAAAGTTTGAATAAAACTTTGTTGTTTACAGCTATCTTGTATTTATTCTTTATAAGGTATAGATTAACATTTTGGTTAAACATGGTTTATTGGTCAGAGGTAAAATACTTTGGGTACAACCCAAACAGATGCACAACTTGGGTAAAAGGTTAAACCAAACAGCTACACAACTTGAGTAAAAGGTAAAACCAAACAGGTACACAACTTGGGTAAAAGGTAAAATACATAGGGTACTAACCAAATAGGTACACAACTTTGGTCAAATGTAAAATCAAACAGGTACACAACGTGGGTAAAAGGTTAAATACTTTGGGTACTACCCAAACAGGTACACGACATGGGTAAAAGGTAAAAAAGTTGTTACTAGGTTCAAGACAAATTGTTTAAACTCTTTCATCCTGCCAGTGTATTCTTCCTTCGGGTGAAATAAAATATTCTGCAAAGTAATCCCAAATTCTGGAAACAGTGGCAGAACTTCTATACGTTTGGTTGCTATAATCAGCCAAGGTGGTTTGTTCAGACTAGTCCTCAATGGAAATCTGTTCCTTGGATATCACATAATTGTGCATGACAACACACGCTTTCACTACCTCATCCACAGTGTCTGTCTTTAATTTAATGGATGTCAGGAGAACTCTCCATTTGGCGGTTAAGATCCAAAACGCACACTCCACCATTCTCCATGCACATGTGCGTCGGTAGTTAAAAATTCTTTTAGTTTGGGTAAACCACGACTGGAGTAGGGTTTCAAAAGATGTTCTGAAAGCTGAAAAGCTTCATCCCCAACACAAACAAAAGGCATTGGTAGCTCAGAGGTTTGAGGCAGTGGACTTGGAGGGGGAATTGAAAAGTGTGTCCATACAAATGCCGCCCCATTGCAGACAGTTTGAAAACTTGGGAATCATTAGAGCGGCCATATGCCCCAATATTCACCGCTACAAACTTGTAATCCGCATTGGCGATGGCCATCAGCAGATGCATGATGCGCTGTCTCTCTCGCTCCTTCTCAAGAACAATTGTTTTCAATCGATTCGCCTCCACGATGAAATCCACGTTGTTCTGCAGAATCTTTGCAATAATGATGTCTATCTTGCTCTGTATCTTGCTCCTCTCAAACCTGTCACAGATGGGCTGTAGGAACACTGTATATATAGTTTTCAGTGGGCCAATCACATTTTCAGCCTTTCAGGGGGCGTTTTGAAAAACCGGATCCGTCAAAAACCGGATGGAAAACCGGATGAAACAAATGACAACCGGATGGGATGGCTCCAGTTTCTCGCCGGATCCGGACACCTGATTAGGCTGAAAAATGGAACCGGCATGTGGCGAAAAACCTGATGTGTGGAAGTAGCCTTAAGTTAATCGTACCATCATTTCTGTCCAAGCCTATTTCATGAGTTTTAGTTTTTAAAAATTTCTGTGGAAGCATGGTTGAAAAACAATGTCTGACTTTCATTTGTTCATTTTCATAGATCTTTTTTAAGTATTATTACTTTGGTCAGATTCAAGTTATTTCTGTGACCATTGTGGGTTTTTCTGTTATTAAACCAGGGGTACCAACAATTTTGACCACGTGTGTATATGAAGAACAGACATCTTGTTTTGCCATCATTGGATTGTTTGCTGATAGATTTTAGCTTGTTAGCTAGGTGGTTGTTCGATAGTTTAGATAGCTAGTGTCCTACAGTATGTCACTTTGTTATTTTGTGGCGGTGAAATTCAGCTGTGTGAAGAGTTCATGCAGTGTAAAATATGGTAAACCAGGCTAGATCTGATTTTTGAAATTGTTTGGAGAGTATATTCTATGTTATACAGGCCTCAACCACACACAAAAAAAAATACTTTCTTCAGTTACTAACGTGATACAGTAAGGGAGATCTCAGTTTGAAATTATTTGGAACATATATTCCAAGTTATACAGACCTCATCCACAATAACAAAAATACTTTCTTCTGTTAGTAACGTCATACACCAGGCCAGATGTCAGTTTGAAATTTTTGGGAGCTGATATTGTTCTCCATATAGAAGTATACATGATAAAATCTAAATTGTTTTTCTTATTATCATGTTATTTAAAGCTGGCTACATTTCATCTTTCCATTCTTTGGTGCAGATATTGTTCTCCATACAGGGGTATACATCATAAAATATAAACTTGTTCTGTTATTACCGTGCTCCAAAAAGTTGGCCACATCTGAGGTTGTAATTCTTTTGTAATGAGATTCTATTGTATCCAAGGCTTGTCCACAGTAAAAAAAAAATCTAATTTTTTTTCTGTTACAACTGTGCTACATAATGCAGGCCACATTAAATCGTTTAATTATTTTGGGCAAGTATTGTGCTCCAGCCAGAAGTCCACATTTCACAACATAAATTCTTTGTGCTAATAGTGTGGTCCTGAAACCACGCCACATTAAAGCATTGGACAGGGCTTGGAGCAGTATTTCTTGCTTAAAGTTTGATCAGTACCTAGTGGATGAGTGACAGGTGTAGGCCTCTTGCCCTGAGAGCTCTGCCAAATATAGGCAACACAAATGAAGGAGGCCCAAATTGGAGAGTGGAGACCAAACATTTTCAAAAATTATGGGCAGATACTACTAAAGTGGCATCAATTTCTATTTATTTATTTTTTTTACTCACTTATAGGCTGCCGTCACACTACACTGTGTGCAGAATTATTAGGCAAGTTGTATTTTAGAGGATTATTTTATTATTGATCAACAACTATGTTCTCAATCAACCCAAAAGACTCATAAATATCAAAGCTTAATATTTTTGGAAGTTGGAGTGGTTTTTTTTTAGATTTGGTTATCTTAGGAGGATATCTGTTTGTGCAGGTAACTATTACTGTGCAGAATTATTAGGCAACTTAATAAAAACCAAATATATTTCCATCTCACTTGTTTATTTTCACCAGGTAAACCAATATAACTGCACAAAATTTAGAAATAAACATTTCTGACATGCAAAAACAAACCCCCCCAAAATTAGTGACAATATAGCCACCTTTCTTTATGATGACACTCAACAGCCTTCCATCCATATATTCTGTCAGTTGCTTGATCTGTTTACGATCAACATTGCGTTCAGCAGCCACCACAGCCTCCACACAACCTTCTCTATGGGGTTCAGATCAGATGAACAAGGGGGCCATGTCATTATTTTTTCTTCTTTGAGACCTATACTGGCCAGCCACACTGTGGAGTCGTTGGAGGCATGTGAAGGGGCATTGTCCTGCATGAAAATCATGTTTTTCTTGAACGATGCCGACTTCTTCCTATATCACTGCTTGAAGAAGTTGTCTGCCAGAAACTGGCAGCAGGTCTGGGAGTTGAGCTTCACTCCATCCTCAACCCGAAAAGGTCCCACAAGTTCATCTTTGATGATACCAGCCCATATCAGTACCCCACCTCCACCTTGCTGGCATCTGAGTTGGAGTGGAGCTCTCTGCCATTTACTGATCCAGCCTCTGGCCCATCCATCTGGCCCATCAGGTGTCACTCGCATTTCATCAGTCCATAAAACCTTTGAAAAGTCAGTCTTAAGATATTTCTTGGCCCAGTCTTGATGCTTTATCTTATGTTTCTTGTTCAAAGGTGGTCATTTATCAGCCTTCCTTACCTTGGCCATGTCCTTGAGTATCGCACACCTTGTGCTTTTTGTTACTCCAGTAGCAGCTCTGAAATATAGCAAAACTGGTGGTAATTGGCATCTTTGCAGCTTCACGCTTGATTTTCCTCAATTCATGGACAGATATTTTGAGCCTTTTTTGCCCAACACGCTTCTTGCGACCCTGTTGGCCATTTGCCATGAAACGCTTGATTGTTCGGTGATCACGCTTCAAAAGTTTGGCAATTTCAAGACTGCTGCATCCCTCTGCAAGACATCTCACAATTTTGGACTTTTCAAAGCCTGTCAAATCTCTCTTCTGACCCATTTTTCCAAAGGAAAGAAAGTTGCCTAATAATTAAGCACACCTTATATAGGGTTTTGATGTCATTAGTAGGGTTGAGCGACCTTGACCTTTTTAGAGTTGAGTCGGGTTTCGCGAAACCCGACTATCTCAAAAGTCGAGTCGAGTGGAATCGGCCGATTATCGCGAAAAGTCGGGGATCGACCGAAACAGGAAACCCAATGCAAGTGAATGGGGGAGCATAGTCGGCAGTGAGTAGAGGCCAGGAAAACATGTACAGAGCCCATTTTAATGGCAAAAACATTCATTCTTGTTACTGAAGCTTGTCAATCTTAATTTAGCTTATAATAATTGTAAGGCATTTGAAATTGGGGGTCATTTGGCTAAAGTTGTGGGGGGTAGGGCTGGTTCAAGTAATTAGTGGACCCAGTAAATCTGGACCACGTCACGGCAGTGGAGCAGGGAGAGGTAAGTATTTCAACTTTGCAAGTGCTGTGATCCTGAGCAAGCAGGGGCTGGGCCCACTCGTTGGCATTGGCACTGGCACAGGGCCCCTCAAAGTACAGCGGTGTGTTTGCACAGCGGGGGCGCCTCCCACCGGCAGCAACACTTTTGCGTACTATGAGAGGCCCTGTGCCAGTGACGTCGCCAACGAGTATTCCTCCCCCCACCTGATGAAGGAACCTGCACCTTCATCTGCACCTTCCTCTTTGTCCCCGTGTAAGGTGGTATGGTATGCGGGAAGAGGAACCTGACTTTCAGCAGGGTCACAATCTTGCAATCTTGCAGTGTAGCGTGCACGGGGAATGTTGCATTATTGGTCAATGTACCAGCAGACACATCTATCACTGGCTGGGCAATGGGCAGGATGAGAGGGAAACAGATATGGGCCCAAAGAATAAAGTGGGCTAAATGCAGTTCAAAATTGGTAACAGGACTAACCAGGGGGCATTGTTTTGTTCAGTGGAGGACAACTGGAATGAGAGGCTGACACAGAGAGTAGGCCCAAATCAGTAAGTATTCTAAATGCAGTTCAAAATTGGCAACAGTAGTAAACCGGCGGCACAGCTTTGTTCACTGAAGGAGAACAGCAAGGAGCGGCAGACACAGATAGAAGGCCCCAACCCAACTAGTAGGCCTAATGCAGTGTTGTTTTCAACAACTACTAAACGAGAGCCAGAAGATCGAAGCAATGGAGAGGAAACCTGGGGAACACCTTGGAGTGGAAGACACCGTCTCTACAACCCAGACCCAACTTGTAGGCTGAATGCAGTGTTGTTTTCAACAACTACTAAACAAGAGCTTTAAGATTGAAGCAATGGAGAGGCAACCTGGGGAACACCTTGGAGCGGAAGACACCGTCTCTACAACCCAGACCCAACTTGTAGGCTGAATGCAGTGTTGTTTTCAACAACTACTAAACAAGAGCTTTAAGATTGAAGCAATGGAGAGGCAACCTGGGGAACACCTTGGAGCGGAAGACACCGTCTCTACAACCCAGACCCAACTTGTAGGCCGAATGCAGTGTTGTTTTCAACAACTACTAAACAAGAGCTTTAAGATTGAAGCAATGGAGAGGCAACCTGGAGAACACCTTGGAGCGGAAGACACCGTCTCTACAACCCAGACCCAACTTGTAGGCCGAATGCAGTGTTGTTTTCAACAACTACTAAACAAGAGCTTTAAGATTGAAGCAAAGGAGAGGCAACCTGGGGAACACCTTGGAGCGGAAGACACCGTCTCTACACCCCAGACCCAACTTGTAGGCCGAATGCAGTGTTGTTTTCAACAACTACTAAACAAGAGCTTTAAGATTGAAGCAATGGAGAGGCAACCTGGGGAACACCTTGGAGCGGAAGACACCGTCTCTACACCCCAGACCCAACTTGTAGGCCGAATGCAGTGTTGTTTTCAACAACTACTAAACAAGAGCTTTAAGATTGAAGCAATGGAGAGGCAACCTGGGGAACACCTTGGAGCCGAAGACACCGTCTCTACAACCCAGACCGAACTTGTAGGCCGAATGCAGTGTTGTTTTCAACAACTACTAAACAAGAGCTTTAAGATTGAAGCAATGGAGAGGCAACCTGGGGAACACCTTGGAGCCGAAGACACCGTCTCTACACCCCAGACCCAACTTGTAGGCCGAATGCAGTGTTGTTTTCAACAACTACTAAACGAGAGCCAGAAGATTGAAGCAATGGAGAGGCAACCTGGGGAACACCTTGGAGCCGAAGACACCGTCTCTACAACAAAGACCCAACTTGGAGGCCGAATGCAGTGTTGTTTTCAACAACTACTAAACAAGAGCTTTAAGATTGAAGCAAAGGAGAGGCAACCTGGGGAACACCTTGGAGCGGAAGACACCGTCTCTACACCCCAGACCCAACTTGTAGGCCGAATGCAGTGTTGTTTTCAACAACTACTAAACAAGAGCTTTAAGATTGAAGCAATGGAGAGGCAACCTGGGGAACACCTTGGAGCGGAAGAAACCGTCTCTACACCCCAGACCCAACTTGTAGGCCGAATGCAGTATTGTTTTCAACAACTACTAAACAAGAGCTTTAAGATTTAAGCAATGGAGAGGCAACCTGGGGAACACCTTGGAGTGGAACACACCATCTCTACACCCCAGACCCAACTTGTAGGCCGAATGCAGTGTTGTTTTCAACAACTACTAAACAAGAGCTTTAAGATTGAAGCAATGGAGAGGCAACCTGGGGAACACCTTGGAGTGGAACACACCGTCTCTACACCCCAGACCCAACTTGTAGGCCGAATGCAGTGTTGTTTTCAACAACTACTAAACGAGAGCCAGAAGATTGAAGCAATGGAGAGGTAACCTGGAGAACACCTTGGAGCGGAAGACACCGTCTCTACACCCCAGACCCAACTTGTAGGCCGAATGCAGTGTTGTTTTCAACAACTACTAAACAAGAGCTTTAAGATTGAAGCAATGGAGAGGCAACCTGGAGAACACCTTAGAGCGGAAGACACCGTCTCTACACCCCAGACCCAACTTGTAGGCCGAATGCAGTGTTGTTTTCAACAACTACTAAACGAGAGCTAGAAGCTCTAAGCTATAGAGAGGAAACCTGGGGAACACCTTAGAGCGGCAGACACCGTTAGTAGGCCCTAGCGAAGTAGTAGTAGTAGCCCCAATGCAGTTTTCAAATTCCTATAGGCTGAAAACCAGACTATTGACGCTCAGTTTTTTAAAAGGAGGACAGCTGTATTGAGTGGCGCAGACAGACACAGGTAGTAGGCCTTAAACACATTATTTTGCTCAATGCAGTTTAAAAAAGGTTACAGGGGTACACAGGCAGCATTGGTCTGTTCAGTGGAGGACAATTTCAATTATGGACCACAGACAGAGTTTGTATGCCTACTATTAAAAAAAGGATTCTCTATGCAATTTAAAATAGGTTCCAGGGGTACACGGGCAGCAGTGGACAGGTCACTGGAGGACTAGTGGAAGGAGGGACCGCAGACACGCGTAGTAGGCCTAACATAACAAAATTTGGCTGTAGGCACTTTTAAATTGGTTCCAGGGGTACACGGGCAGCAGTAGACAGGACACTGGAGGACTAGTGGAAGGAGGGACCGCAGACAGGCGTAGTAGGCCTAACATAACAAAATTTGGCTGTAGGCACTTTTAAATTGGTTCCAGGGGTACACGGGCAGCAGTAGACAGGTCACTGGAGGACTAGTGGAAGGAGGGACCGCAGACAGGCGTAGTAGGCCTAACATAACAAAATTTGGCTGTAGGCACTGTTGTGAATTCTGTGGCTGAATTCACTCCTGTGGTCACAAGTGGTACTGCAGCTTCTGAGCTTCCTCCCTCAGGTGTTCTGGTGAGCTCGTTAACTGCTTCATTACTTAACTCCGCCTGATGCTGCTATCCTTGCTCCTTGTCAATGTTTCAGTGTTGGATCTGAGCTTCTCCTGATTGTTCCTGTGACCTGCTGCTCTGTATAGCTAAGTGCTTTTTGCTTTTTTGTTGCTTTTTTTCTGTCCAGCTTGTCTTTTGTTTTGCTGGAAGCTCTGAGACGCAAAGGGTGTACCGCCGTGCCGTTAGTTCGGCACGGTGGTTTTTTTTTGCCCCCTTTGCGTGGTTTTGCTTTAGGGTTTTTTGTAGACTGCAAAGTTCGCTTTACTGTCCTCGCTCTGTCCTAGAATATCGGGCCCCACTTTGCTGAATCTATTTCATCCCTACGTTTTGTCTTTTCATCTTACTCGCAGTCATTATATGTGGGGGGCTGCCTTTTCCTTTGGGGAATTTCTCTGGGGCAAGTCAGGCCTATTTTTCTATCTTCAGGCTAGCTAGTTTCTTAGGCTGTGCCGAGTTGCCTAGGTAGTTGTTAGGCGCAATCCACAGCCGCTTTTAGTTGTGTTTAGGATAGGATCAGGTGTGCAGTCTACAGAGTTTCCACGTCTCAGAGCTCGTTCTTGTATTTTTGGGTATTTGTCAGATCACTGTGTGCGCTCTGATCGCTAAGCACACTGTGTTTCTGGATTGCCTTCATAACACCTGTCATTAGCAAACATAACAAGGCACTTTTAAATTGGTTCCAGGGGTACACGGGCAGCAGTAGACAGGACACTGGAGGACGAGTGGAAGGAGGGACCGCAGACAGGCGTAGTAGGCCTAACATAACAAAATTTGGCTGTAGGCACTTTTAAATTGGTTCCAGGGGTACACGGGCAGCAGTAGACAGGACATTGGAGGACTAGTGGAAGGAGGGACCGCAGACAGGCGTAGTAGGCCTAACATAATAAATTTTGGCTGTAGGCACTTTTAAATTGGTTCCAGGGGTACACGGGCAGCAGTAGACAGGTCACTGGAGGACTAGTGGAAGGAGGGACCGCAGACAGGCGTAGTAGGCCTAACATAACAAAATTTGGCTGTAGGCACTTTTACATTGGTTCCAGGGGTACACGGGCAGCAGTGGACAGGTCACTGGAGGACGAGTGGAAGGAGGGACCGCAGACAGGCGTAGTAGGCCTAACATAACAAAATTTGGCTGTACGCACTTGCAATTCTCTTGCAGGGGTACGCAGGCAGCATTGGTGTTGTCAGCGGAGGCCGATTGTAGTGAGTGTCTGCCAGTTAGTACTCCAAAAAAATAAATAGATGTTATTGTCTCGCATTACAACAAAACCAAAACACAAAAGGGTGGAATAATAAGGTACAGGGGTGGGCTCCTCTACTGAGTTTTAGACCTAGTAATTTGGCGCTAATTATTTACTGGTGTAAATATTGGACACTGCCCCTGACTTTGTTAAGTACCATCATACATGTCAACACAATGGTATTGTCAGTGCCAGGCATTGAATGATGTCAGCGCATAGACTAAACATTGGTGAAACTGTGAGAGATAATTGTGCAAGTGGTAGAGCAATGTTTGAGCTGGGGGGGGAACTCTCTTGTGGCCGGCGGTACAGGCCCAGGGCCCCTCATGTTACAACAGTGTGTCTGACGTTGGGTGCGCACCACCACCACCAGAGTCAATTTATTGTACTATGAGGGACCCAGTGGCAGTGCCGTCGACCAAAAGCGGGCACACCCACTTCTTCAGACAAACGGCACTCTCACGGGTGCTTGCGCCAAGTGGCGAGACCACGGCCCCGTGGGGGGAGTTTGGCCATTTAGGGAGGTGTAAACATGTCGTATACTGCACAATCAGCTGCTGCAAATTACGAGATTGGAAAAGTCAGTCAGAGTAGTCCACAAGCAAGACCTTTTCATAGGAAAGCTAGGTGTCAGCCGGGCAAGGTGGGGCAAAAGAATTCGAAATCCAGTTGTGGTTCATTTTAATGTAGGTTAGATCATCCACATTTTGGGTAGCCAGACGAGTCCTTTTTTTCGGTTAATATTGAACCTGCAGCACTGAATACTCTTTCTGATAGGACACTAGCTGCCGGGCAAGCAAGCTCCTGCAATGCATATTCTGCCAATTCTGGCCAGGTGTCTAATTTGGATGCCCAGTAATCAAATGGGAATGACGGTTGAGGGAGAACATCGATAAGGGATGAAAAATAATTAGTAACCATACTGGACAAATGTTGTCTCCTGTCACTTTGAATTGATGCTGCAGTACCTGTCCTGTCTGCGGTCATAGCAAAATCACTCCACAACCTGGTCAGAAAACCCCTCTGTCCAACGCCACTTCTGATTTCTGCACCTCTAACACCTCTGGTCTGCTGCCCCCTGCAGCTCGTGTGAGAACGATCACGGGCGCTGTGTGCTGGGAATGCCTGAAGCAAACGGTCAACAAGAGTTGATTGTTTGGTTGCTAATATTAGTTCCAAGTTCTCATGTGGCATAATATTTTGCAATTTGCCTTTATAGCGAGGATCAAGGAGGCAGGCCAACCAGTAATAGTCATCATTTTAGTAATGCATGTGTCCCTTTTGAGGATACGTAAGGCATAATCCACCATGTGGGCCAAAGTTCCAGTTGTCAAATCTGCGGTTGTGCTGGGTTGAGGGGCTGTTTCAGGCAAATCTACGTCACTTGTGTCCCTCAAAAAACCAGAACCCGGCCTTGCCACGCCACCAATTTCCAGTGGCCCCGGAAAAGTTTCCTCATTAACAAAATACTCATCCCCATCATCCTCCTTGTCCTCCTCCTCCTGTTCGCCCGCTACCTCGTCCTGTACACTGCCCTGACCAGACAATGGCTGACTGTCATCAAGGCTTTCCTCTTCCTCTGCTGCACACGCCTGCTCCTTTATGTGCGTCAAACTTTGCATCAGCAGACGCATTAGGGGGATGCTCATGCTTATTATGGCGTTGTCTGCACTAACCAGCCGTGTGCATTCCTCAAAACACTGAAGGACTTGACACATGTCTTGTATCTTCGACCACTGCACACCTGACAACTCCATGTCTGCCATCCTACTGCCTGCCCGTGTATGTGTATCCTCCCACAAATACATAACAGCATGCCTCTGTTCGCACAGTCTCTGAAGCATGTGCAGTGTTGAGTTCCACCTTGTTGCAACGTCTATGATTAAGCGATGCTGGGGAAGGTTCAAAGACCGCTGATAGGTCTGCATACGGCTGGAGTGTACGGGCGAACAGCGGATATGCGAGCAAAGTCCGTGCACTTTGAGGAGCAGGTCGGATAACCCCGGATAACTTTTCAGGAAGCACTGCACCACCAGGTTTAAGGTGTGAGCCAGGCAAGGAATGTGTTTCAGTTGGGAAAGGGAGATGGCAGCCATGAAATTCCTTCCGTTATCACTCACTACCTTGCCTGCCTCAAGATCTACAGTGCCCAGCCACGACTGCATTTCTTTCTGCAAGAACTCGGACAGAACTTCCGCGGTGTGTCTGTTGTCGCCCAAATACTTCATAGCCAATACAGCCTGCTGACGCTTGCCAGTAGCTGCCCCATAATGGGACAACTGGTGTGCAACAGTGGCAGCTGCGGATGGAGTGGTTGGGCGACTGCGGTCTGTGGACGAGCTCTCGCTTCTGCAGGAGGATGAGGAGGAGGGGGTGCAAACGGCTACAGCCAAATGTTTCCTAGACCGTGGGCTAGGCAGAACTGTCCCAAAATTGCTGTCCCCTGTGGACCCTGCATCCACCACATTCACCCAGTGTGCCGTGATGGACACGTAACGTCCCTGGCCATGCCTACTGGTCCATGCATCTGTTGTCAGGTGCACCTTTGTACTCACAGATTGCCTGAGTGCATGGACAATGAGCTCTTTAACATGCTGGTGGAGGGCTGGAATGGCTTTTCTCGAAAAGAAGTGTCGACTGGGTAGCTCGTAGCGTGGTACAGTGTAGTCCATCAGGGCTTTGAAAGCTTCACATTCAACTAACCGGTAGGGCATCATCTCTAACGAGATTAGTCTTGCTATGTGGGCGTTCAAACCCTGTGTACGCAGATGCGAGGCTAAGTACTTCCTTTTTCTAACCAGAGTCTCATGTAGGGTGAGCTGGACTGGAGAGCTGGAGATCGTGGAACTTGCGGGGGTGCCGGTGGACATGGCAGACTGAGAGACGGTTGGAGACGGTATTATTGCTGCCGGTGCCCTAGATGCAGTGTTTCCTACTACGAAACTGGTGATTCCCTGACCATGACTGCTTTGGCCTGGCAAAGAAATCTGCACAGATACTGCAGGTGGTGCGGAAAATGGTGGCCTTACACTGACGGAAGGGATGTAGCGTTGCTGACTAGCTTCATTGGCCGAGGGTGCCACAACCTTAAGGGACGTTTGGTAGTTAGTCCAGGCTTGCAAATGCATGGTGGTTAAATGTCTATGCATGCAACTTGTATTGAGACTTTTCAGATTCTGACCTCTGCTTAAGGTAGTTGAACATTTTTGACAGATGACTTTGCGCTGATCAATTGGATGTTGTTTAAAAAAATGCCAGACTGCACTCTTTCTAGCATCGGATCCCTTTTCAGGCATTGCAGACTGAGCTTTAACCGGATGGCCACGCTGTCCTCCAACAGGTTTTGGCTTTTCCACGCGTTTTGGGCCAGATACGGGCCCGGCAGATGGAACCTGTTGCGATGTTGATGCCTGCTGCGGCCCCTCCTCCTCCACTTCAAAACTACTGCCGCCTGCACCCTGTTCCCCCAATGGCTGCCAATCGGGGTCAACAACTGGGTCATCTATAACCTCCTCTTCTAGCTCGTGTGCAACTTCGTCTGTGTCACCGTGTAAGTCGGTGGTATAGCGTTCATGATGGGACAACATAGTCTCATCAGGGTCTGATTCTTGATCAGCACCCTGCGAGGGCAATGTTGTGGTCTGAGTCAAAGGACCAGCATAGTAATCTGGCTGTGGCTGTGCATCAGTGCACTCCATGTCAGATTCAACTTGTAATGGGCATGGCCTGTTAACTGTTTCACTTTCTAAGCCAGGGATGGTATGTGTAAAGAGCTCCATGGAGTAACCCGTTGTGTCGCCTGCTGCATCCTTCTCTGTTGCTGTTTTTGCTGAAGAGGACAAGGAAGTGACTTGTCCCTGACCGTGAACATCCACTAACGACGCGCTGCTTTTACATTTACCAGTTTCAGAAGAGGAGGCAAAAGAGCTGGAGGCTGAGTCAGCAAGGTAAGCGAAAACTTGCTCTTGCTGCTCCGGCTTTAAAAGCGGTTTTCCTACTCCCAGAAAAGGGAGCGTTCGAGGCCTTGTGTAGCCAGACGACGAACCTGGCTCCACAGCTCGAGACTTAGGTGCTATATTTTTTTTCCCACGACCACCCGATGCTCCACTACCACTACCATCATTACCAGCTAGCAATGAATGCCCACGGCCACGACCTCTTCCACCAGACTTCCTCATTGTTTTAAAAACGTCACCAAACTAACGGTATTTGTTACTGTCAAACAACTTACAAGGTGAACTCTAACTTCTGTATGATTTAGATATCCCTTTATAGGTGGGTGAGACCGCAAGGAAAATCAGGCACGATGTTACACACTCTGTTTTCTGTGGCACCAAATGAGAGAGATGCCACACACGCAGGACTGTCACTCAAGCACAAAGGCCAATATTAATCTCCCACTGTTTTTTTTTTTAAAACCCTAGGCTTTCTATGGCACACTATTTAAGAGAGATGGCACACTCAGGACTGGCAGACAAGCAGAAAGGCCAATATTAATCTCCCACTGTTTTTTTTTTTCAGGGAGAATTTAGATACCTAATTTAAAAAAAAAAATAGGCTTTCTATGGCCCACTATTTAAGAGAGATGCACACCTAAGTATATCCTATATATGGGGCCATGAAGCAATATGCCAGATAAATCACCAAGGAAGAATATCTTCATATACGGCCAATAAAATAGACATAATCTTTATTAAATCTTTTAAAAACACATATCAGTGCAACAGGTACATAACCACAGGCACAGGTAACAGTAGGTGGGAAACCCCAGGTAATGACTCCAAAGTTAACAAGAATATATATAATACATATGATAGCTCACAAAACATGTGATATAACAATTAACACAGGTACCATGTCTGACAACTGTGTAGCCATGCAATCTTCAGGCACAAAAGATAGTAAAAATACAAGTGTATAAAAAGTCAATACTATAACATATTTACCAAGGAGCACTCCTGAGGACCCACCACACCCGACGCACGTTTCACACGGAAATGCTTCGTCCAGGGGTGGTTGGGTGCTGGCCAGCTATGTTAATATATTCCCTATGGACCAATAAGATAAGCGCACTAATCAAACGGATAATAGATACCTACTGTGTAAAGGACACACATAACACACATGGAACGCCAGAGTACCGGAATTGGATCACCGCAGTAGTATAGGCGCATACAATTAGCTAAACCGCCCAAGTATGCGGCCGCCGTGTAACAAAGAATAAGGCCCGCTGACGTCATATCCGGCACGCATCCACCAATCATTGGGACGCGACTCCTAGGAACTACACGCCACCGGATACAACGGCGCATGACCGGAAATGCCCACATGCAACAGCACCGCAGACACATAAACACATAAGGTGACAGACATCTGACATCATATCCGGTATGCGCCCTGCACTCAATTAATGCGACTCCTAAGAACTACAAACTGCCGGATAAAAAGGCGCATGACCGGAATAAGCACCTAACGCGCAATAATAAAACCGCAGCTACTCAAAAACCGTAATAAGCAGCGTAAAAAGTGCGTAAAGTGATTTAAAGTGCGTATGTGCATAGAAAGATGATAGAAAGACCTATAAAAAGGAAAATATTAAGACACATACAACAATACACATATAAATATATATATGTACACATGTGATATTTATAGGGTATAGTAATATAGATGTACAGGTGCATAAATGCATATATTTATTTACAAAAAGAGTTTACCAAACAATCATATAACATTAATAAATCACATATAGTGCCAAAAAGTGCATGGACACACAGCCGCACGACAGAGGGTAAATTCGAAGGAGCCATCAACGAAGAATAACACGTAAGTCCAGTGCTTGACAATCCACTGTAGGTAAGCAGATATCGGTACTACAAAATCCTTAAAGGGAAAAACACATAAACAAAAAAAGTTGAAACAAATAAAACCAAGCTAAAAGGCCAGAATCAAAAAGACAGCAATTGGAAAAGGATGTTGGCACAGAAAGAAGCCAGATGGATCTTTAAATTGGATACTATTTCACCATCTGGCCTTAATGACCATAACAGCTTTGCCCCTTTTCTACCTGTCTGAGTCGGTGGCCCCTTGATAAGATTGGTTGCTCTGTTCATATTGCTGTCTTTTTGATTCTGGCCTTTTAGCTTGGTTTTATTTGTTTTAACTTTTTTTGTTTATGTGTTTTTCCCTTTAAGGATTTTGTAGTACCGATATCTGCTTCCCTACAGTGGATTCTCAAGCACTGGACTTAAGTGTTATTCTTCGTTGATGGCTCCTTCGAATTTACCCTCTGTCGTGCGGCTGTGTGTCCATGCACTTTTTGGCACTATATGTGATTTATTAATGTTATATGATTGTTTGGTAAACCCTTTTTGTAAATAAATATATGCATTTATGCACCTGTACATCTATATTACGATACGATACGATACACTTTATTGATCCCGTGGGAAATTACTATACCCTATAAATATCACATGTGTACATATATATATTTATATGTGTATTGTTGTATGTGTCTTAATATTTTCCTTTTTATAGGTCTTTCTATCATCTTTCTATGCACATACGCACTTTAAATCACTTTACGCACTTTTTACGCTGCTTATTACGGTTTTTGAGTAGCTGCGGTTTTATTATTGCGCGTTAGGTGCTTATTCCGGTCATGCGCCTTTTTATCCGGCAGTTTGTAGTTCTTAGGAGTCGCATTAATTGAGTGCAGGGCGCATACCGGATATGATGTCAGAGGTCTGTCACCTTATGTGTTTATGTGTCTGCGGTGCTGTTGCATGTGGGCGTTTCCGGTCATGCGCCGTTGTATCCGGTGGCGTGTAGTTCCTAGGAGTCGCGTCCCGATGATTGGTGGATGCGCGCCGGATATGACGTCAGCGGGCCTTATTCTTTGTTACATGGCGGCCGCATACTTGGGCGGTTTAGCTAATTGTATGCGCCTATACTACTGCGGTGATCCACTTCCGGTACTCTGGCGTTCCATGTGTGTTATGTGTGTCCTTTACACAGTAGGTATCTATTATCCGTTTGATTAGTGCGCTTATCTTATTGGTCCATAGGGAATATATTAACATAGCTGGCCAGCACCCAACCACCCCTGGACGAAGCAATTCCGTGCGAAACGCGCGTCGGGTGTGGTGGGTCCTCAGGAGTGCTCCTTGGTAAATATGTTATAGTATTGACTTTTTATACACTTGTATTTTTACTATTTTTTGTTTTGTGCCTGAAGATTGCATGGCTACACAGTTGTCAGACATGGTACCTGTGTTAATTGTTATATCACATGTTTTGTGAGCTATCATATGTATTATATATATTCTTGTTAACTTTGGAGTCATTACCTGGGGTTTCCCACCTACTGTTACCTGTGCCTGTGGTTATGTACCTGTTGCACTGATATGTGTTTTCAAAAGATTTAATAAAGATTATGTCTATTTTATTGGCCGTATATGAAGATATTCTTCCTTGGTGATTTATTTAAGAGAGATGGCACAGGACTGGCACACAAGCAGAAAGGCCAATATTAATCTCCCACTTTTTTTTTTATTTTTTCAGGGAGAATTTAGATACCAAATTAAACAAAAAAACACTAGGCTTTCTGTGGCCCACTATTTAAGAGAGATGGCACACTCAGGACTGGCACACAAGCAGAAAGGCCAATATTAATCTCCCACTGTTTTTTTTTTCAGGGAGAATTTAGATACCAAATTTAAAAAAAAAAACACTAGGCTTTCTATGGCCCACTATTTAAGAGAGATGGCACACTCAGGACTGGCAGACAAGCAGAAAGGCCAATATTAATCTCCCACTGTTTTTTTTTCTCAGGGAGAATTTAGATACCAAATTTTTTTTAAAAAATAGGCTTTCTATGGCCCACTATTTAAGAGAGATGGCACACTCAGGACTGGCAGACAAGCAGAAAGGCAAATATTAATCTCCCACTGTTTTTTTTTCTCAGAGAGAATTTAGATACCAAATTTAAAAAAAAAATAGGCTTTCTATGGCCCACTATTTAAGAGAGATGGCACACTCAGGACTGGCAGACAAGCAGAAAGGCCAATATTAATCTCCCACTGGTTTTCTTTTTCAGGGAGAATTTAGATACCAAATTTAAAAAAAAAACACTAGGCTTTCTATGGCCCACTATTTAAGAGAGATGGCACACTCAGGACTGGCAGACCAGCAGAAAGGCCAATATTAATCTCCCACTGTTTTTTTTTTTCAGGGAGAATTTAGGTACCAATTTAAAAAAGAAAACACTAGGCTTTCTATGGCCCACTATTTAAGAGAGATGACACACTCAGGACTGGCACACAAGCAGAAAGGCCAATATTAATCTCCCAATGTTTTTTTTTCTCAGGGAGAATTTAGATACCAAATTTAAAAAAAAAACACTAGGCTTTCTATGGCCCACTATTTAAGAGAGATGGCACACTCAGGACTGGCAGACAAGCAGAAAGGCCAATATTAATCTTCCACTGTTTTTTTTTCAGGGAGAATTTAGATACAAATTTTTTAAAAAAAAAACACTAGGCTTTCTATGGCCCACTATTTAAGAGAGATGGCACACTCAGGACTGGCAGACAAGCAGAAAGGCCAATATTAATCTCCCACTGTTTTTTTTTTCAGTGAGAATTTAGATACCAAATTTAAAAAAAAAACACTAGGCTTTCTATGGCCCACTATTTAAGAGAGATGGCACACTCAGGACTGGCACACAAGCAGAAAGGCCAATATTAATCTCCCACTGTTTTTTTTTTTCAGGGAGAATTTAGATACCAAATTTAAAAAAAAAACACTAGGCTTTCTATGGCCCACTATTTAAGAGAGATGGCACACTCAGGACTGGCAGACCAGCAGAAAGGCCAATATTAATCTCCCACTGTTTTTTTTTTTCAGGGAGAATTTAGGTACCAATTTAAAAAAAAAAACACTAGGCTTTCTATGGCCCACTATTTAAGAGAGATGACACACTCAGGACTGGCACACAAGCAGAAAGGCCAATATTAATCTCCCAATGTTTTTTTTTCTCAGGGAGAATTTAGATACCAAATTTAAAAAAAAAACACTAGGCTTTCTATGGCCCACTATTTAAGAGAGATGGCACACTCAGGACTGGCAGACAAGCAGAAAGGCCAATATTAATCTTCCACTGTTTTTTTTTTCAGGGAGAATTTAGATACAAATTTTTTTTTAAAAAAACACTAGGCTTTCTATGGCCCACTATTTAAGAGAGATGGCACACTCAGGACTGGCAGACAAGCAGAAAGGCCAATATTAATCTCCCACTGTTTTTTTTTTTCAGTGAGAATTTAGATACCAAATTTAAAAAAAAAACACTAGGCTTTCTATGGCCCACTATTTAAGAGAGATGGCACACTCAGGACTGGCACACAAGCAGAAAGGCCAATATTAATCTCCCACTGTTTTTTTTTTTCAGGGAGAATTTAGATACCAAATTTAAAAAAAAAAACACTAGGCTTTCTATGGCCCACTATTTAAGAGAGATGGCACACTCAGGACTGGCAGACAAGCAGAAAGGCCAATATTAATCTCCCAATGTTTTTTTTTCTCAGGGAGAATTTAGATACCAAATTTAAAAAAAAAAATATTCTTTCTATGGCCCACTATTTAAGAGAGATGGCACACTCAGGACTGGCACACAAGCAGAAAGGCCAATATTAATCTCCCACTGTTTTTTTTTTTTCAGGGAGAATTTAGATACCAAATTTAAAAAAAAAACACTAGGCTTTCTATGGCCCACTATTTAAGAGAGATGGCACACTCAGGACTGGCAGACAAGCAGAAAGGCCAATATTAATCTTCCACTGTTTTTTTTTTCAGGGAGAATTTAGATACAAATTTTTTTTTTAAAAAACACTAGGCTTTCTATGGCCCACTATTTAAGAGAGATGGCACACTCAGGACTGGCAGACAAGCAGAAAGGCCAATATTAATCTCCCAATGTTTTTTTTTCTCAGGGAGAAATTAGATACCAAATTTAAAAAAAAAAATAGGCTTTCTATGGCCCACTATTTAAGAGAGATGGCACACTCAGGACTGGCAGACAAGCAGACAGGCAAATATCAATCTCCCACTGTTTTTTTTTTTCAGGGAGAATTTAGATACCAAATTAAAAAAAAACACTAGTCTTTCTATGGCCCACTATTTAAGAGAGATGGCACACTCAGGACTGGCAGACAAGCAGAAAGGCCAATATTAATCTCCCACTGTTTTTTTTTTCAGGGAGAATTTAGATACCAAATTTAAAAAAAAACACTAGGCTTTCTATGGCCCACTATTTAAGAGAGATGGCACACTCAGGACTGGCAGACAAGCAGAAAGGCCAATATTAATCTCCCACTGTTTTTTTTTTCAGGGAGAATTTAGATACCAATTTAAAAAAAAAAAACACTAGGCTTTCTATGGCCCACTATTTACGAGAGATGGCACACACAGGACTGGCACTCTAGCAGAAATGCCAATCTTAATCTCCCACAACTTATTTTTTTAGGGAGAATTTAAAAAAAAAAAAAGGGACTGTCCTACAATTACTATCTTTCTGCAGTAATCTCAGCCAGGTATGGCAGGCAGCAATAACAAGGAGTGGACTGCTGCACAAATTAAATCAAATGTGTGGACAAGCAAAAAAGATAGCTGTGCAGAAAGGAAGGAACAACAGGATTTGTGCTTTGAAAAAAGCAGTTGGTTTGCACAGCGGCGTACACACAGCAATGCAGCTATCAGGGAGCCTTCGAGGGCAGCCCAATGAGCTCCAGCGCTGAGGAAAAAAAAATGTAGCTTCCACTGTCCCTGCAAACAAAAGGTGGTGTTGGACAGTGGAAATCGCTACAGCACAAGCGGTTTGGTGGTTAATGGACCCTGCCTAACGCTATCCCTGCTTCTGACGAAGCGGCAGCAACCTCTCCCTATGCTCAGATCAGCAGCAGTAAGATGGCGGTCGGCGGGAACGCCTCTTTATAGCCCCTGTGATGCCGCAGACAGCAAGCCAATCACTGCAATGCCCTTCTCTAAGATGGTGGGGACCAGGACCTATGTCATCACGCTGTCCACACTCTGCGTCCACCTTCATTGGCTGAGAAATGGCGCTTTTAGCGTCATTGAAACGCGACTTTGGCGTGAAAGTTGCGTACCGCATGGCCGACCCCACACAGGGGTTGGGTTTCGTGACTGTGCCAAAAGTCGGCGACTTTTGAAAATGAACGATCCGTTTCGCTCAACCCTAGTCATTAGACAACACCCCTCCTCATTACAGAGATGCACATCACCTGATTTACTTAATTGGTAGTTGGCTCTCAAGCCTGAACATCTTGGAGTAGGACAACATGTATAAAAAGTATCATGTGATCAAAATACAATTTGCCTAATAATTCTGCACACAGAGTAGCAGTATTTGGTCAGTATTTTACATCAGTATTTGTAAGCCAAAACCAGGAGTGGGTGATTAATGCAGAAGTGGTGCATATGTTTCTGTTATACTTTTCCTCTATTTGTTCCACTCCTGGTTTTGGCTTACAAATACTGATGTAAAATACTGACCAAATGCTGCTAGTATGACGGCAGCCTTATAGTGCTTTACAGAAATTTACAGACATCAATGGCACTGTCCCCTTTGGGTCTCAAAATCTATATTTCCTATCAGTATATCTTTGAAATGTGGGAAGAAAAATGAGTACTCAAAGGAAACCCTTGGAAACATGGGGAGAACATACAAATTCCTTGCAGATGCTGTCCTTGGTGGGGATGGAACACAGGATCCCAGCGCTGCAAGACTGCTAATGTTTTTGCATTGACGATTCAGCTTTCCAATGTTGGAAGCCTATCACTGCGATACACACTGTGTGCCTCATTGCTGTCTTGGGGAAACCACTACCTAGATTATCTTCAAGCATGTTTTGATACTGCAGCATGGGTGCATCCCTATCCAGGGTGTAAAGAAAATGGCAAAATGTACTTTTGTATCGTGGATTGAACAGACTAGCAACCCATTAGTCAGCACTATTTTGAATCCTAACAATATGGGCAGCAATCATGGTGCAGATATAACTGCAAGAAGGTGCTCATGGATCACTCTCTTTCATGAGGTCCAAGTCCATAGTGTGTTGGTGGCTGGATAATACTCAAGCTTGCTTCCTCCTTTCCCTCCTGGCAACCACGGACAACAGAAAGGGAATAATTATCCTCTTCATCTCCTAACTGTTGTGAGTCCATCACCTCTTCCTCCTCATCCTTCTTCATTTGTTCTTCCCATGGCAACCACCTGTGAGATGACAGACCAGAACTTACAGATATTATTTATCCTTCTGCATCCTCTTCTGCTTTCTCCTCTTTCTCTGGGGCCACCACCACCTCATCTCGCAGATTATTCAAAATGTGCTCCAGCATGTAAATGAATGGAATACTGATGCTGATGACAGAATCATCAGCGTTAACCATCTTAGTCGCCATTTTGAAAACATACAGAGGTTGTTCATCTGTGTCCACTCTGCAACTGTGAATTACACAAAGTCCGTACTGCGTTGGGCCAGGCTATGCAAAATGTCATACTGTACCAGGTCTCAGTACTGCTACTACAGTTGCTGCAACATGTGCAGAGTTGAATTCTATGGTGTTGTCACATTACATATCAACCTGTTAACCAGTATAATGAAAGATCTCTATACCAATTTAAATGATGATCCACGGGTTGAGAATGGCGGAAATGAGCACACAATGACAGTGGTTTCTGCAGCAGCGCATCTAGGCTAGGACAGTGGCAGAGGAATTGCTGTGCCATCAGGTTGAGGATGCGAGACATGCAAGGCAATGGTGTGAGGTTGCCTCACCGTAGTGCCGCCACCAGGTTTGCACAGTTATGGCACACGGCTTTCTCTGGCTCCAGGTTCAGTGGAGACAGCTAATGGTCAAACGCAGCATGGATAGCTGTCCACAACTATTGATCTGTACGACTGTGATCTCCAAGGCATATTTATTTAAACACTGCCTGATTGTGGTGAGCCCTGGTTGTGCAGCATGGATGTGAAGAGGGAACTCTCTTTGCAGTGTTGGAATGTGTGTCTCATTAAGGCAGAAGTTGGGGGCACAGATGGAGGACCTAGAGGAGGTGGAGGAGGCAGAAACAGTGAAGGAAGTGTTAGATATAGAGGTTTGTCCTGCAAACAGTGCCGTATATGTCACTAGGCACTTGAAGGCACATTCCTAGGGCAGGAGGATGTGGGAAGGTGGCACCTAAGCATGTTTTTTTCTTTAGTCCGGCAGCGGCGGTGCATCCCTGAATTCAGGGGGCGGCAGAGCAGCAGTCAGTACATGTGGTGCTGGTGCCAACTCTCCCTACTCCCTGATGACATACAGTGACATGATTTGTGCATGTGCCCCTGCTCACAGGCACAGCCTATCTTCATATCCGGCCCGGAAGGTGATGACTGACTGTTACCAAAGTTACTCGTCCACTTACCGGGGGTGGGGCTAAGATGGAATGGTGGTGCCCTGTCTCCTGACCTGCCTGGGACATACATTGTTGGCCTGGCCTGGGACTCGCAATGGCAGAGTAGTACATGTCGGTAAGTAAACATGATCTCCCGCCCTGGCACTGCCTGCTGCATGGCTTTGTTAGTGACTCACCACTTCCCTCAGACTCCTCAGGGTCATTTTTGCCTGGAGGCTGGAGCACAGACAGCAGCAGCAGCACTGGCAATGTTTGTGCCAAGTCCCAGATAGACTGAGTGGGGTGGGGGTATAATATATCTCTGCCTCTGGTCTGGTCTGGACATTATGGGGATCTGCACATGATGGATGGAGGGGGGTCTGCACATGATGGATGGAGGTGGGGATCTGCACATGATGGATGGAGGGGGATCTGCAAATGATGGAGGGGGCTACAAATAATGGAGGGGGCTGAAAATGATGGTGGGTGGCTGCAAATGATGGAGGGGGCTGCAAATGATGAAGGGGCTGCAAATGATGGAGGGGGCTGCAAATGATGTGAGGGAGGGGACGGGGGACTGCACATGAATGGAAGGGGACTGCACATTATGAAGTGAAGGGAAAATGGGGGACTGTGAATGATGAAGGGATGGGAAGGGTTAATGCAAATGATGGAATGAGGGGGAGTAGGAAAGCAAATGATGATGTGAGGGGGACTGCAAATGATGAAGAAAGGGATGGCGGACAGCAATTGAAGTGGGGATGGGCAGAGCAAATGAGGACCTGGGGGAGAGCAAGTAATGATGAATTTTGAGGGTAGTGGGAGTAAATGATGTATTGAATGTGGGGGGAGAGCAGTTGATAATGAATAGAGGGTAGGGGTGGGTGAGAGAGAAGAAATGACAATTAATTGGGTTGGAAGGGGCATGTAAATAAAATGAATCGGGGGAGCGGGGGCGTTGAGGATGCAGTGACTGGTAATGAATTGGGGGGAAGCGTACAGGGGCTAATTAATGTGTATATTTATTAAGTGGGGAAAATCGCTATTTATTGTTGGTGTGTATTGGTGGATTAATAATAACTAATTAAATATTAATGGTGGGTGCACGTCTGTATTCAGATGTGTAGTGCAGCAGAAGAAAGGGAAAAAGTGGGGAATGTGCTCTGGAAGCGGTGCTCTAGGCAACTATTGTGATGCAGTGGTAGCACCGTATGCAGTCAAATGGCAGTGATCCAAGCAAGTTCAAACAAAAAATTCATTTAATGTTTTACTTCACACAATCCATTAGAAATACACAATACTCGGCTTCTTCACTCAGACCATTGGAAATACACAACACATGGCTTTACTTTGCAGTCCCTAAACAGGCCGGACTTCTCTTTGTCCAGTTTCCCTGGACGACCATACGCCGGTATCAAGTCTCTTTACTCACACCGTGCACCGCACGCTTTATACTCCGGACTGCAGCTGGGTAAACATCCGACAGCCCGAGACACAGGGTGTCAGTCTCTTTGGTTCCTCTCACCCCTGTGTTGCTTCACACAGGGAGTGCTTTGCAGACAACTGCTCTGTCTGCTTCCAAGAACAACACTGACACACCTCCCCCTCTACTACAGGGCTTTTAATCAGTCACTGCTTCACCATTCTAATTAAAGCTACATCTGTGTCTGAAGTATGCCCTCATGGCCTCACTATGCCTCCGTGCACATTCTGGAGAGCACAAACAGTGTGTTACCTGTACACTGACACTATACACTCTAATACCTATACACTGACATTATATACAGAGCTCCTGTGTAAAATGGCATTAGTGTTGTTTTTTTATTATTGATCAGTTTTGTAGTATTTATCACTATGTGGTGGTAATATGTGATCTGGTTATGGTGTGTGTCATGATCCTGTCTGCCCTTTATCCGGGTGGATTATGTCAAGGGTTAACTTTGCTCTGCCTCATTCTGGGTTCAGGTTTGCTATTTAGCTCCGATGCATCCTGCTGGCAATGTTAGCTATAGTTCTGCCTTCGGCATGTGAAACTGACTCTGGTAGCTCTTGATCTGTCCTGCTGTGACTCCCTCTGTCTACCCCTTTCCCAGGGTTTCCCTGTTTGTTGGTTTGATTCTCTTGATTTTGACTTGGCTCGTAATCGGACTCGCTTCTGCCTTCTGTCTTTGTCTTATCCACTTCTGACCGTTGCTGAACCCCTTGGCTTGTTCCTGACCATTTATACTGCTGCTACTGTTGGTATTTCTGCTTCTGACAGCTTTTTGACTCGGCTTGTCTGACCACTCTCTCACCACTTGGTGGCGTCTGTACTGCTGCTCTGTGTGTAGTCTCACTTCCCTCTCAAGCTCCCCCTGGTAGAGGTTGCGCTATACTGCACTGCAGCAGCATGACAGTGTGGCATTATTTCTCCCTGTATGTGGTATTATTTGGTCACTGTGTGATGGGAATATGTGATATGGCCACGGTATGGAGGTATTTGTTCCTTGTATGTAGTATTATTCCTCACTATGTGGTGGTAATATGTTGTCTGGTCATGGTGTGATGGTATTTCTCTCTTGTATGTGGTATTAATGGTAATTCTAAAAAATATATGTGACTTATTCCCTTAAAAATAAATAAAAATATACCTAAAAAGAGTATTGGATATTTTAAGAAATGTTTAATAGGTCAGAGTAGAGTAGGGCCCGGCCAAAAAATTCTACCTTTTTGTGGTGGAGGCTTAAAAATTATTTTGGCCAAATCAAAAGCAGCTGGCTATGTATGTGATTTGCTGTCTGCTGAGAACTGTTAATATCAGATTGGTGAGCATGTGGTCCAGAAGAGTGGGCGTTGGGACTATGGAACGCTTGAGGCTGTGGAGGCGGAGCTCGGTGTGGAGCCTGGGCAGAGTCTCAAGGGGGCCCGCAAATTTTACCAGTATGGGGCCCCAAAATTCCTAGTGGCAGCCCTGCCTGCACTGTCACCACAGTTCTGTGAAGGTTGACCCCTTGTGTTGGCTCTGTTCCACCAGTGTCGGGTTAATGGGACATTAACTGGAAGTGATATCTATGGCTGCCACTCATTTTCTCTTCATTACTTAAGGTACCTTCTCACATAACGATATTGTTAACGATATCGTTGCTTTTTGTGACGTAGCAACGATATCGTTAATGAAATCGTTATGTGTGACAGCGACCAACGATCAGGCCCCTGCTGGGAGATCGTTGGTCGCTGAATAAAGTCCAGAACTTTATTTCGTCACTGGACTCCCTGCTGACATCGCTGGATCGGCGTGTGTGACACCGATCCAGCGATGTCTTCACTGGTAACCAGGGTAAACATCGGGTAACTAAGCGCAGGGCCGCGCTTAGTAACCCGATGTTTACCCTGGTTACCATCCTAAAAGTAAAAAAAAACAAACAGTACATACTTACCTACCGCTGTCTGTCCTCCAGCGCTGTGCTCTGCACTCCTCCTGTACTGGCTGTGAGCGTCGGTCAGCCGGAAAGCAGAGCGGTGACGTCACCGCTCTGCTTTCCGGCCGCTGTGCTCACACAGACAGTACAGGAGGAGTGCAGAGCACAGCGCTGGAGGACAGACGGCTGTAGGTAAGTATGTACTGTTTGTTTTTTTTTACTTTTGTATGCAAATCGATTTCAGATGAATGGACTAAACATGTAAAAATATTGCTGGAATTGTTTTTGAAAGAGCTACATGGGCATATACATTGATTCGGCCTCATTGCAGCTTTTCTTCCCATTGCTGCAAGTACCGCATTTGCCGGATCGCGGTGGAACCACAAGTGATGCACATGTCCTTATAGCAGAAGGGAATGAATGAGGCAGAACGCACATCTGCCGCAAATGGCAAAAATCGCTGATGTGAAAGTAGCCTATGTCACTGCCAACAGTGGCTGCATTAGTCATACTCACCAATGGGGGAGGCAGCACTAAAAGTGCCTAGGGCAGCATAAACTCTAAATACGGCCCTGCCCGCAAGACCTGGCCATTCCAATACTTGGTGTCTAGTGCTTTAGATCTCCATCTTCAGGTGTGTACTATTTTATTTCTCCAACCCAAGCAGTAAGTAGTTTAGTTCGCCAACCCCTGTTGTGTATTAGTTTAGTTCTCCATGTTCTGGTGTGTATTTATTTCATTCTCCAACCCTAGCTGTTTAGTAGATTAGTTCTCTATCCCCAAGCATACTGCAAGCTTTGGGGATTCCAAGATTTGTGGAGCAGCCCCTTCCCTGACTGCCCCCACAGGCACCAGGGTCACCCAGAGTCCAGTCAGCAAGATGTAACACCCCTGTCCATGCTTGGTCATCCAGGTCAGTGTTGAAATGCTCCTTGAAGCCATAGATTTTTTTCAGGGAATGGGTGATGTTGTCTGTGTCATGCTGGTGTATCGCAGGCACATCTTTCTTAGAGAAGTAATGGTGACTGAGCAACTGGTACTGGGGATTACAACGGCCATCAGCTTTCAGAAACTGTCTATCCACAAGGCAAAAAGGCTGCATTTCCGTGGCCAACAGATTGGATTGGCCATCCAATTATCACAGAGCTCACAGGCTGTGAGTCATGCAGAACAACCCGCTGTGATCATTGAAGCAATAAGCTCTCAGTTGGCCCCTATAGTTGAGACAATTACATTAATGGGCGACTATCAATTGTGGAAGCTGCAGGCTGGTCACAATAATTAGTTCTCAGAAAACTAATAGCATGGAATATGAGTATATTCCGCTGTACGATCAGTTCTAACTCCACAATAACCTCACACTCCTTGCTGCCACCACCAATCCCATTTTAAAAAAAAAATACAGATCCTTTGGACACCATTCTTCTTTGGAGGTTCACACTATTAGGAACTTCTATCCCCTCTCCTTCCAAGTAGCTGTCATATACTGTTCCCCAGGCTCACCCACCCACTTCCTTGAATACTTTTCTTCCTTGCTGCCATATTTTATATCCTCAGAATTGCCAACCCTTTTCCTGGGAGACTTCAACAGCCCCACATCCCCTACAACATCCCAGCTTCTATCTCTAGCCACTTCTCGTGGCCTCTTACAACTTTTGACTTATAAGACACACAAAGACAGTAACACCCCTGATCTGGTTTTTGTCTGGCTCAGTTCAATCTCCTACCTTTATAACTCACCTATTACCCTTTCTCCCTCATGAAATTAGGAGTATAACCAAAACTTACACATTTTTAGAAGCTCTCTAGAAACACATCTGTTTAGGGCGGCCCATCCCGTTCTCTAATCAAAGTTCTTTTTATATATAGCCTATTTTTTACTTCTCTGAAGATAATTTTCCATCAAACTCAACCATACCCAAAAGCCTCATGCAGCCTTTATCTACCCCCATTTCCTGAAGATGGTTGGACTTTCATTGCAAATAAGCACCTGTACTTTTGTCACCCCCACATCATTGTAGACTGTAAGCTCTGAAGTGCAGAGTTGTCATTATTTTTACTTTAATTGATTGATTATTGTTAAGTTTGTAACTTTTGACTGTTTTATATAAACTGCTGACTCATAAAGCGCTGCAGAAAATGTTTCCACTATATAAATAAGCGTTATTATTAATAATAGATTGAAATTGGTGAAGTTCAAGCTCTTAGCTTTGCCATGTGTAGGAGGAAACAATCTTTTACATGAGCACAACTGTACAAACGAGGGCTGGCTGCTGTGTCCTGCAGAGAGTGGAGTAGGGTGAACACGACAAGCTACTGGACTGTGAGAGAGGTGCAGGCTGCGAAGTTATGGTGGATTGAGAAAGATGGGGTGTGCTTAATATGTAAGATCAGTTAAAAACAGCATGTAGTCCACTTCCGAATCAGCAGAAAGGCTCTCACTCACCCCGACTGTAGCAGGTAAACAAGTGGAGGTTCTGCGGCCGAAGACCATTGTGACAACACTTCCCAGGGTGAGGGAGGAGGAAGAATCAGAAGATGCAGTTGATGGATGGACGATGGTTGGTGAGGCCCACTAGTCTGCATTTTAGCCTCGTGAGATTCCCAAATGAACACATGTTGATCGCACATGTGCCAATTCATGCATGAAGTAGTCAAATTATTGCATTTTTTAACTATATGTTGTCTTTTTTACCAAAGTTTGCAGATAATGGCATTTTTGTAATTTTTGGCTGTCTGAAAGAGGACCAACACAATGCAGCTGCAGACCCGCGAACACTGCTGGCCACTGACAGAGTTGGGGCTAAGGATGCATTGCGTGTAATGGTTCTAAAATTCTTTGTTGGCGGGATGCAGCAACGTATATGCCTCATCTTCTTCCTCCTCCTCTTCTGCTGAGCTACTCAGCTGTATGCCTCTGGGTTTATGCCAAGTGAGATCTACTACCTCATCGTCATCCTCTCTGTTTTCTCACTCCTCGCTCTGAGAGTCACCCTAGTCCTCTTCCTGCCCTGATAGCATATCGTCTCAACAGGATCACCTCCAGTATTCAGGCCCGGTCTGGAGCCAAACACACACAGAAGGCCTTCTCCCTCCCAACACACAGACCTTGTGCCAAACAACATTACAAAGGCTTTTAACCACATCCAGAGGTGAGGAATGTGGGTAGCTAGACCTGCCCATCTCTCACAGCTATCTGCAGCCTGGTCCCAGGAGCAACAAACGAACCTCTTAGTGCTTTAATGCACCAGAGAAAATACTCTGGGTTACATCACAGAGGCAAGCCATCTCTGTGACACATACCACATCACATCAACTACGTGACCATTAGCCACACTACAATGGGCACTACTACCCATCAACCTAAACAAAAGGAACATTATGGTGTTTTAGAAGAGAAAGATAAGATTGGACCAGCACCTTTCATTTGTGCTAAACAACTGCTCTCCTACAGGAAAGGACAAATACACCTATCTGGGCCTGGACATTCACCAGACAGGGAGCTTTACACAAGCCATAGAGACCCTGAAGGACAAAGCCTGCAAAACCTTCTATGTAATCCATAGGAAACTCTATGATTTGAAGCCACTAGGGAGTGTCTGGCTTAAAATAATCTTTTCCATCATCGCACCAATCTTCCTGTATGGCAGCAAAGTCTGGGGCCCACACACACCTACCAAGACTGGTCAAGGTAGAATTCCAGAACAACATAAATATTGCACGTGGAATTCTGTAAACATCTTCTCCAGGCGCATCAGAGCACCATCAACAGTACCTGTCGGGCAGAACTGGGCAGATTCCCACTGCACCTAGACGTTCTGAACAGGGTGATGGCCCTCCCTTTCACATGTAAGGGGACCAAATAAACTGGGACCCTAGGAGCAGCTCACCCAAACCCAACCTGAAGGAAATATCAATCACACCAGCCTGACAAAAGCCAGAATCAGGAAGATGGTAGATGAGTCAAGAGAGATACGTCAGTGACTACAGAAACGATATCAGTATCTCACAGAAACTGACCATGTACCGGAGTCTACAGAGTGATTACAGACTGGCTTCATATTTGGAGAAACTACTGGACCCCAGAGACCATCAAATCCTGAGTTGGTATAGATTTACTGCCCACAATTTGGCTATCTAGTCCGGCCTGTACAGACAGAGCTACATGCCAAATGAGGCTACACTGTGCCCACACTGTGACCTGGAGACCCTGGAGGATGATACTCACTTCCTGCCACACTGCACTAAATACTCAGCAGTTTAATCAGGGTCATTTGGATGTTTTGGGTTGTCATTATGATTTAAAAAGAGAAAGCACAGTAGTTTGACAATAAATGGCTTCACCCAACCACTAACCATGAGGGGAGAAAAAGTTTTGGTGTTATCATTCATATTCTCTGAAAAAGGCCAAGAAAGCAAAAATTCTGCTGCGGTATGTAAACTTTTGAGCACAGCTGTATATCGTGCTGGCAGAAGAAGTGAGCACAGTGGAGTTAGCTGTGCAATATGTGAATGCATGCCATAGGCTGTGAGAAAGACAACTATGATATGCCATGGACTTCTTTAGCCCCCATCCCGAATGTGCCCATCCATCCTTCCTCCAGTGCTTATCCATCATCACCACAATCCCTATCCATATTCCCTACTGTACACGTGCTTTGTAAAAATGTATGTTTATTTGGTCCTTCCAAAACTTATTTGAGTACTGTAGGCCTATATAAAAACATTATATGAGGAACATAACATTATAAATATATCTCATACCTTTAAAGTGTTTTGATTTAAAGAAAGTGACAGTAAATTTATTTATACTGCATACATGTAGACTATATGTGATTAAATAAGCACATATATTCTACGTGTATGCAGCATGAATAAATATATTTTTATTTTTGTGTACCTCTTTGAAATCATAACACTTTTTAAGGTATGGTGTATATTTTTTTTCACAACATGATTCTCTGGGTTATTGGTGCAGAAAACTAGATAAAAGTGGAATTTCAGGTGACTGTACAAGAAATGATTTGGCTGCTCCCAACACCATTCAGCTGTGAGCTCTCATTCTCTGAAGATGATTGAAACACTTCTACCTGACTTACTGCCTCAAGTGGAAAAGCAACTGAGGATAACTACAAACAAATGTAAGAGCTCCATTATGGATTTTCTTGGTGAGAAGAGATCTCCTTTGGCAGTACTAGTACATTTATGGAGCCTTTGGGATTGAGTTCTGCAAAGCAAAAAATAAATAAAAAAATTCCCCAGCCGTTAGAGAAGAAAGGGCAAGATTTAGTCTGATATTAAAGTTCTATGGAAGTCCTTGCATTGCTGACATTAGATGTAGCATAATCTCAAATTAAAAATAATTTGCCCTATGGTCTGACTTTGATACTAATGCACAAAGTCACCGGAAAAATAGAGTCCGGCCGCTGATGTTATCATGTTACAGGGGACACATGGTAGCAGGATGTCTGCATAAGGAGCATAAAATCAATGCTGCGTGAAGTGAGAGTGGGAACGGGTAAGATGAATGTTTCCTTTTTAAAATTTTGTCTTTAACGCGTAGCAGAAAAGCACCTGGATGCGGAATATTAATAAAGGAAGGGGCCACTACCAGGTACATTATTAAAAGAGGTGGTAAAATATTAAATGAAGGTGCCAGAATGGGGGACATTATTATTATGTATTATTATTATTTATTTATATAGCACATTAATTCCATAGTGCTGTACATGAGAAAGGGGTTACGCACAGAGTTATAGATATTGTTCAGAGTATACAAATTTACAGTTACAGACTGGTACAGAGGGGAGAGGACCCTGTCCTTGAGGACTTACATTTTAGGGACATTATTTAAGAAAGGAACCTGGATGGTGGACAAAATTAAAAAAGTACTCAGGTCAAAGTTTTTATCCTCTTAATAAATTGCAGTCATATATTATATAGTACGGTGTGCTTATAATTGCTAATTTTGCCTTTCTACCCAGCTAATTCTCATTTCTCTGCTCTAAATAGAAACAGGAAGTCTCTTGTTCCTGCATTTATCATTCCCCTCTTCAACTGCTGACCCAGTTGCTTCCTCCTTCCCTTTGCCAGGGACTTTTGCAGTAACTGACGACTTATATAGGGAAAGTAGACCTCCTGTTTCTACATTATTTCTGACATCAACCCCAAAAACTATTACTCAATTGCCATCACACCAGAGTAATTGAGAAGAGCTGAGGATAAGCGCCAGACTTGGCACATCTAATGGATGTACTACTTTGGAGGAGGCTGAGAGCTTGTCTTACCATGGACCTTCCCAGACTATTAATATCAGCCCCCCATCTGCTTTGTGTCACGACTCCTGGGTATTACTGCTGCGGGAAGCGCTGTGTGTCGCAGCAAGGGAGCTGAGAGCAGAGCGGAGGGAATTCACCGTGTAGCAACTAGGACCTGACCCACATGACAGGGAAGGAGGTGGTCGAGGGCGGCGCCAGGTGCCGGGGTGCAGAGGAGATGATATACATTGGAGAGTAGTAAAATGTGCCAAGGTCAAAACCAGAAGACGAAGTAACCAAGGGGTGAGGTGGAGGGAAAGTCAGAAAGGGAGCTAAAAGTCAGAAAGCCAAGAGAACAAACAAGCAGAGTAAAGCACGGAAAGCAAAACAAGCAAATGCAAACCAAGCACACACTCAAGGGATCAGACACACAAACTAAGCGAAAGTATAGCTGACAAGGAATCCTAGTCTACAGTGCGTATAAATATCCCTCCCAGATCCAAAGAAATATTAACCCTGAGAGAGCAGGACATAAACCATGTCCTATACCATGATATTTTGCCTTAGCTGGTTATTAAAAATAGAGGGGACCCCAAGTCATTTTTTGGGATCTGCCCCTATTTAATAGTTAGCAAACGCAAAGCAGACAGCTGGTGAGTGATAGTAATAGGCTAGGAAGGTCCATGGATATACTGTCTCTTTTCCAGCATAATAAGACCAGCTCTCAGCTGTCTGCTTTTCCTTGGCTGGTTGGCAAAAAGTATGGGGGACCCCATGGTTTTTTTTTTAAATCATTTACTTATTTATTTTACACTGTCCCTCACTCAAGCTGTGTCGTGTCCCTTTAGCTAATCAGAGCACAAAGGCAGCGCCCCCTGTGATCCAGTAGTTATACAGGCCAGATAACAGGTGCTGCTGGCCAATCACAGCCATTCCAATAGTTGGCATGGCTGTGGAATTGCCCACAGGCTAAAATCTTGTTGATTTGCTGCACTGCAGCATTTCAACAAGCTTTATTCAGCATCCCAACTCCGAGCAGTAACACGTACTTCTCATGGACCTCCGGGAGAAGTCCATGTTCGGAGTTCAGCACTGGACACTAGTTGTCTGGTACGATATTAGAAAAAAATTGCTTTTAGAATTTTTTTTATAATATTTAATATGACAATAATAATTAATATTTAATATTATATTGATATTAGATATTAGTAAAAACTTTTGACAGTGAGAGTGATCAATGAGTGGAACAGTCTGCCATAAGAGTTAATGAGTGCTCCTTCAATGGAAGTCTTCAAAAAGAGGCTGGACAGTCACCTGTCTGAGATGGTTTAGTGAATCATGTCCTGCATTGACAGGGGTTGGACATGGTGACCTTCAAGGATCCTTCCAACTCTAAGATTCAATTATTTTATTTTTCTAATCCCCAACTTTACAGTTTGGGCTCATTCATCCTTAGTAGCAGTGTACTCAGGAAAAATTACATAACAAATTTTGGGTTCCATTTTCTCCTGTTCTCCTTTTGAAAACAAGAAATTTAATTCCCATCAAGGTGGGAATATGTGTTTTTTTTTCTTTTCTCAGCTCAACGTTATAAAATTCTGTTGAGCACCTGGGGTTCAAAATCCTCACCACAAATCTAGATAAATTTGTTGTGGGGTAAAGTTTCCAAAGTGTGGGAGTTTTCCACTGTTAGACACATCAGGGGTTCTGTAAATGCGACATGGGGTCCGCTATCGATTCTGGCAAATTCTGAGTTACAAAAGTCAACTGGTGCGCCTTCCCTTCCAGTTGTAAAATTTAGCCTGGTCAGGAAGGTGAGAACAGGTTGGTTGGGGAAAGGGTTAATTACAGCACTGCCATCATATTTACCTAAAAAGTAATTGTGCAACTTCAAACAAAGCATTGCAACTAAAAGAGATGGTTACAAAATAAAAAAAGATTTAAAAATAACTCTCTCAAAATCATGATTTCTTATGCAGGATGCTAAGTGATGAATCAGGTTCCCATTAAGTATGAAATGGTCATAATGCTCTTAAGAGGCATTGTCCGTTTCTAGAATTCTTTCTGCTGAATGTCACATCTAAAGTGCTGCGCCTATATACTGAGCTCTTCAGGCTGTGCTATCTATACAGGTAAAACATATAAGCTTGTGGCCTGTTTCTGACTTTCATACATCAACATACTACAAAATAATAGTAATGAATAGTGTAGTAAACTATGCTATTCCATGTGAGTATTCAAATAAGTGTACATTGCACTAGACACATTTTAATAACATTGTAAAGGCATTAATCACAGTGATCAAGCAAATGTAAATGTCTCCACTAACCATGTATGAACAATTATCAGCCTGGACTCCCTGACAAAGCTTCAGTTTTCAGAGATGTGAAGAAGCTTTGAGGGTCTATATCCCTCAATGTCATCCATTCCCTCCACTACTTTAAATTCGGTATCTATGTGATTAAATATTCCAGTATCGTGGATCATAACTATGACCACATGAAAATATGCATCTGGCCTCCTGAAGAGCCACGTTTGGGGAAACGCGTAGAGGCGTGCTTTTAGGCTATAAGTGAACCCGTTATCATTATTTTTTGAGATTATCATTATACGAATGCTGGGTCCTTGGCTAATGCTATAGCATGTATGTAGTTCATTGTTTGCTATCTCTTGCCTAGTTAATTTGGCCTGTGTGTATATAGGCAGGATGAGTCTTAACTAGTACCACCTGTCCTGATAGCGTTACCTACTAGTGATGAGCGAGTGTGCTCGTTACTCGAGATTTCCGAGCATGCCAGGGTGTTTAACAAACAAAAACCTCATGCTATATTGTGGTTGTGCAGTAAGGTTAAAATACAGCTCTGGAAAAAATTAAGAGACCACCACATCAAAACCCTGTCATGGGTAGTGTTGAGCATTCCGATACCGCAAGTATCGGGTATCGGCCGATACTTGCGGTATCGGAATTCCGATACCGAGATCCGATATTTTTGTGATATCGGGTATCGGTATCGGAAGTGTAAAATAAAGAATTAAAATAAAAAATATTGTTATATTCACCTCTCCGGCGGCCCCTGGACATCAGCGGGAGGATCCGGCGTCCGGCACGGCTTCTTTCTTCAAAATGCTGGCCTTCAGGACCTGTGGAATGACGTCCCGGCTTCTGATTGGTCGCGTGCCGCCCATGTGACCGCCACGCGACCAATCAGAAGCCGCGACGTCATTCCTCAGCTAAAGTCCTAGAATGAGCGCCTTTTAGGACCTGAGGAATGACGTCGCGGCTTCTGATTGGTCGCGTGGCGGTCACATGGGCGGCACGCGACCAATCAGAAGCCGGGACGTCATTCCACAGGTCCTGAAGGCGCGCATTTTGAAGAAAGAAGCCGTGCCGGACGCCGGATCCTCCCGCTGATGTCCAGGGGCCGCCGGAGAGGTGAATATAACAATATTTTTTATTTTAATTCTTTATTTTACACTTTAATATGGATCCCAGGGCCTGAAGGAGAGTTTCCTCTCCTTCAGACCCTGGGATCCATGAGGATACATTCCGATACTTGATGTCCCATTGACTTGTATTGGTATCGGATATCGGTATCGGCGATATCCGATATTTTTTGGGTATCGGCCGATACTATCCGATACCGATACTTTCAAGTATCGGACGGTATCGCTCAACACTAGTCATGGGTAGTCCAATCTCCTGACCTGAACCCCATGGAAAACCTCTGGAATGTAATCTAGTGGATGGATAGTCACAAGCCAGCAAACAAAGAAGAACTGCTTACATTTTTGCGCCAGCAGCAGTGTGAAAGACTGGTGGAAAGCATGCCAAGACGCATGAAAGCTGTGAATAAAAATCATGGTTATTCCACAAAATATTGATTTCTGAACTCTTCCTGAGTTAAAACATTAGTATTGTTGTTTCTAAATGAATCTGAACTTATTTTATTTGCATTATTTGAGGTCTGAAAACTGTTTTTTTATTGTGACCATTTTTCTTTGTCAGAAAAAAAAAAAAAATTATTGCTTGGCAATTTGGAGACATGTTGTCAGAAGTTTATAGAATAAAAGAACAATTTACATTTTACTCAAAAATATACCTATAAAAGAGACAAACTGAACATTTTGCAGTGGTCACTTAATTCTTGCCAGAGCTGTATCTCTGCCATTACAGATCAGGGGCTACATCAGACAAACTTTGGTCACTCTTTTCTTCCCTTTGCCTCTATTGTGTCAAAAATACTTTGTAACCAGACTATACTGTTTAGCAATGAGTTTTGCATTGATCCTTTTTAGGACCAACTATATATATGTAGATATCCTCACCCCCTATCCTATTTTTTTCAGTTAACATAAGCATTAGTTTACATTATCTATATACTGAATGATTGCTGTTTCCTGGTTACCATTGTGATGCAGCTGCAATGCAGTTTAGCGCAACCTCCACCAGGGGTGCTGGTGAAGGAAGAGAGGTTGCACACTCACAGCGTAGCAACACTGAACAGCCGCACAGGTGCCACAGGTAACGAAAGAGTGGTCATACGAGCAGAGTCAGAAACTGTCAGGAGCAGAAGTACCAGAGATAACAGCAATGAATGAAGTCAGAGAAAAGCCAGAAGTCAGAGCCAAACAGAATAGCGGTATCCAAAGCGAGAGACATAAGACGGAGTCGGGGTACAAGCCAGAAGTCAAAGCCGGTCGGGGAACGAGGTATCAGAGATGGAAAGTATGAGAGATCAGGCCGAGTCATACACTGTAAAGAAAACCACCAGATGAACTCTAAGGCAGGGATAGAAAACAGGTCTCACAAATACAGGAAGTCAGAGGCAGAAGGATCACCAGGGTATACGGGTCAGCTGCTCTAGCCTGGAAGCATGAACTATCACTGATGCTGGCCAGCAGACTGCAGAGGACTGAAAAAGCCCAGTCAGCTCCAAAATGAGGCAGAGGGTGTAAACCCCCGCCTGACCAGTCCAGATAGGGGATAGCAGGAAACAAACTCCGGACTGGATCGTGACAATCATAAGGCACAGTGTAGGTGGGGGCACTACTACTCATTATAATCTAGGGTGTCAACTTCCACCATCAGAAGATTTAAGGATAGGGGTGAATTAGTATCTTAATAGGGTTTAGTTTTAATTTATATACGTATGCAGCGCCCTAGAGTCCTGGTCGTTGCAGTAATGTTATTCTTCCACCAGGGGGAGTGATGTTACGTCTGAAGGCAATGAAGGAGATCTTCTGTCCTGGTATCACAACCACAAAACACACTTCACACTCCAGTCCGCCAGGGGGAGCCATGCTTCTATCTACTAGGGCACTCCTCACATATAGGTAAAAGTGGTGGGTTGGTTAGGAAGTTAGACAGAAGCTGACTGGAGGGAGTAGGAGATAGTCAGTGAGTCCCAACCAAGTTTGGCAGAGGCTGGTTGGAGTGGGTTCCAGCCAGCTCGAGGCTGCGGCCTGCGGAAGACGAGGGTACACGGAGCTGCGCCTGCATCCCATGTGGCAGCATCCCAAGAAAGAGACATTGAAAGGAATTGTGTTGCAGTGAGTGAGAAATGAAGTCATAGCAAAAGGAGAAGAACATCAGCGGGAGACCAGCTAGGAACAGGCTGCCTCCTTCTGAAGCGCAGTACCGGTAGCCAGAACACTGAGGGAGTAAGGATCTCTATGCTTTACTTCAGAGACTGGCAGGACAGTTGATTCCACATTGGCTGCCCGACCATATACCCAGGAGGCATGGTGTCAACGTTTGGGGGCCGGGGCGTCTCTAGGGTTCCTATAAAAAGCCTCAGGCCATCAGTCATACGGGTTTGTCCTATCCGTCAGGGGGACAGAGAGAAAGAGACTTAACATCTGCAATAGCTGTGAGGACCTTACGGAGTTGCTTAGCAGGGAGGTACTACAACACTCGCTAGAGGAAGGCTGTTGAATTCCACCTGGATAAGGGGACTCTGGATTTGTCTTCAGACTGTCCAGACTCTGCCGACCCTGTGGTCCCTACCCTGGACTGTGGTTGCTGAAGCCTTCAGTAAAGGTAAAGAGAATGTAACCTTGTGTCCTCGTTATTCACTGTGCCTTTCATCATCCACCATCCACCATCTACATTCTGGCAAGCCCTGGGGACATACTTCACCTGTGGGAAGGTATACCATCTAGCTGCCATACCATCACCCCAGTGGACCCCTAAGCAGCGTCGGTCACCCTGACCGAATACCACAGGTGGCAACACGAACATTATCCCTTTAAATACCTTTCCCCTCATTTAATCAATGGACGTTCCCCTAGGGCCTCGGACTGGGTCAGCCACCATGACATCCCCGACGAGAACCGAAGGGCCCGGCTCTGAGTGATCCCTAGCCCCTGGGGGCGATCCTTGTATATCACATTGTGTTTTTGTATGTCAGTATTTTAAAATAGATATCAAATTAAGTAATTGTTTTGAATGATTTTCAATGTTATGGCTATTTGGCAAACCTTTGTACCATTATTTATACATGTACACATTCTACACCACAGTTGCTGCAAGTCTTGCCCAAGCACTACTCTCTCTCCCTCAGCCATGACATCATACAAGTTTAGGTGGGGATTCTTTTTCCTACCATTTTGCTGCACTTACAAACTACATGTCTCAGTAGCCAACATAACTAGCTGATGTAGTAAGACATTATCCTCACCTTGTACTGTATAGTATATCTTCACTGGTGCGGTGCACATTCTTTGCCTCTACCAAACCATTTTCTGAGCATACATTTGTTTTTATGTTCTTCAGCTAATGTCATGGTAGTTCTATTTCTTCCTCCCCCCCCCTTATCTCCCCTCCTAATCTCTCCACCTCTAGGCAGTAGGCACACATTCACTCTTCATGCCACAAATAATGGATCTGAAGCTGTTGCAAACTAATATCTGAAACTGCCAATAATTAATTATACAGTCTTCAGACATTCCTACTGTGCTACTTGTAGCAAAGCAAAACAAAAATATTTGATAAAGCAGCAGTGGGATTTTCTATCATAATCATAATAATTTTACCGCCAATTAGAAGTAGTGTTTGCCGTATAGTCATGCACATGACAGCGCAACAAAAACCCGGTGTCCGGGGGGCCGAACCAGGACAGTAACACAGACTTCCTGGTGAAGTCCATGTTCAGTGTTCATGCCCGAACAGTAGGTATTCGGAACGGATGTCGAACTTTACTGATCGGGTGCACCCATCTCTACTAATTGTACATTCCCAGATGTACAGAATAAAGCTGGGAATTCATTACAATGAGTGTTGTTACAAAAAAGGAAATAGGGAAGCTTTGTAAACATATCCAATTGTATGCCTATCCAGCGGGCTATAGTGCAGAATTTCGATAGAGATACTGTGTATGATGGAAGCGCTCTCCACATATTCACTACTAAATCTCAAATATAATATGAACACTAACTTCTTGTGCCCGCATAGTATAAACTGGTTTATAAATACCATTGAAACAAAAAATAAATAAAAGTAAAAAAGAATTTAACCCCTTTCTGACATTAGATGTACTATCCCATCGAGGTGACCTGGGACTTAATTCCCAGGGACGGGATAGTACGTCATAGGCGATTGGCCGAGCTCACGGGGAGTGCAGCCGATAGCGTCCGGGTGTCAGCTGATTATTATTACAGCTGACATCCGGCACTATGTGCTAGGAGTGGTCAAGAACCGCTCCTGACACATTAACCCCCGGAACACTGAACATAATCGCAGCGTTCCAGCAGCATAGGGAAGCATCGCGCAGGGAGGGGACTCCATGCGTGCTTCCCAGAGACTCTCGGAACAACACGATGTGATCGCGTTGTTCCGAGCATCTCCTCTGTCCTCCTCCCTGCAGGACCCAGATCCAAATGGCCACAGGGGGCCTTCCGGGTCCTGCAGGAAGGTGATTTGCAAGCGCCTGTTGAGAGCAAGCAACGGCAAACCTACAGCACTGCCTGTTAGATCGCTGATCTGACACAGTGCTGTGCAAAGTGTCAGATCAGCGATCTGACACTATACCATGATGTCCCACCCTGGGACAAAGTAAAAAAAAATACTTATATGTGTAAAAAATACATTTCTTTATGTAAATAATAAAAAACAAAAGTACACATATTTAGTAACGCCGAGTCCGTAACGACCCGATCTATAAGCTGTCCCACTAGTTAACCCCTTCAGTGAACACTGTAAAAAAAAAAAGAGGCAACAACGCTTTATCATTGTAACGCCGAACAAAAAGTGGAATAGCACACAATCAAAAAGACGAATATAAATAAACATGGTACCGCCGAAAACGTCATCTAGTCCCGCAAAAAGCGAGCCACCATACAACGTCGTCAGCAAAAAAAAAAAGTTATAGCCCTCAGAATAAAGCGATGCAAAAATAATTATTTTTTCTATAAAATAGCTTTTAATGTATAAAATCACCAAAACATGAAAAAGGATATAAATGAGGTATCACTGTAATCGTACTGACCCAAAGAATAAAACTGCTGAAAAGCGATCAAAAAATGTCATGAGCTCGAAAATGGTACCATTAAAAACGTCAACTCGTCCCACAAAAAACAAGACTGCACATGACTCTGTGGACCAAAATATGGAAAAATTATAGCTCTCAGAATGTGGTAACGCAAAAAATATTTTTTGCAATAAAAAGCGTCTTTTAGTGTGTGACAGCTGCCAAACATAAAAACCTGCTTTAAAAACCCGCTATAAATAGTAAATAAAACCCCCCTTTATCACCGCATTAGTTAGGGAAAAATAATAATAGTTAGGGTTAGGGTTGGGGCTAAAGTTAGGGTTGGGGCTAAAGTTAGAGTTAGGGATGGGGCTAAAGTTAGGGTTGGGGCCTTTAGTGTTGGGTCTAAAATTAGGGTTAGGGTTGGGGCTAAAGTTAGGGTTGGGGCTAAAGTTAAGATTGGGGCTAGAGTTGGGGTTAGGGTTTGGATTATGTTTACGGTTGGGATAAGGGTGTGTCAGGGTTAGGGGTATGGTTAGGGTTGGGATTAGGGTTAGAGGTGAGTTAGGGCTAGGGGTGTGTTGGGGCTGGGATTAGGGTTAGGGGTGTGTTCGGGTTAGGGGTGTGGTTAGGGTTGGGATTAAGGTTAAAGGGAATCTGTCACCGGAATTTGGCAGGCTATGACACTGCCGGTCCGATGGGCGGTGTTTCTTCTTCTTTCCTCCACCCCATCCTTCACCGCTGTCCGCAATATTTTCCGGAATTGGAGTAGGTGTCCTCCATAATTCGCAATGCAATCTTGTCTCGTGCACGCGCAGTATGCTTTGCCCATCTGCGGGTAAAGCAGGAAAGTATTACTGCGCATACGTCGGTGCACTATGTTCCAGAAGTATTGCTCTGTGTTCCGGGACGCTAGTGGCGCTATAGAGTTTAAGTCCTCTTTTTCTCTGAAGAGGCAATTTGCCTATTATATTTCCCAGAGGAGCATTGCACGGCGAATAAGCCTCCTTTCCTTGACAAGCCAGAGTTGGTATGTCCCTCTCCATAAGGAGAAACCTTACCCCTTAGATCCCAGTTCAGAGCCTCTCATCTAGTCAAATTGGTTCTCATGCTTCGCACTGACGAGGGCCAACAGCCCGAAACACCGTGTCTGCGAATTGAGATACTGATTTGGTTTTAATCCTAAGTCATATTGCACGACTCGTTAAAGGGTTGATTGTGATTTGTAGGATCGCTACTTCCAACAGGTGGCGCTATAGAGTTTAAGTCCTCTTTTTCTCTGAAGAGTTAATTTGCATGTTTTTTCACAGCATTTTTACTTTTTTTTTTTACTTTTGTAAGACAAGTTTTCAATGTCTTTTAGAGAAGAAAATAGAGAAAATCTAAAAAAATGCCATTACTATAGAACATCAAAATGCCATATTACAAAGCAATGTAAATAGGAAGTTTCATTAACATATTAGCATAATAACGCAGGTAATAGAAAAAACAGTGTGTAAAATCACATGGAATTTATGTAATAAAAATGTGTCTCTTCCCTACATATATGTGAATATATATGGCATTAGTAAGTGCTAATCCACACTATAACACAAAAATTTCATGAGCCAGTCGATTACTAGTATAAGTTGTGATTGATGCTGGTGATCACACGCAAACAGGATGCAGATAAATCTGGGGGATCAAGATAATCTGTAGTCATTTTTATAAATTATGCACTGTGCGTTAGTAATCAATATCTGATCACCACCAAATTATATAAATATATTGCCAACACTGGTTAGTTAGATATCACAGCTGGATAAAAACATGTATGTGCACAAATAAATTCACATAAAAAGCATAGCCCAATATAGTTTTTTAGCTTGACATAGTTTAAAAAAAAAAAAAAAAAAACATTAGTTTTTATGTAGAACCTCATTAAGGAACAATGCTGTAAGAAATCTGCAACAGTTCTTTATAAGGCCATGTTCACACAATGCGTTTTTTACTGCGGAACCGCCGCGATTTTACCGCTGCGGGTCCGCAGCTGTTTTCCATGCAGGGTACAGTACAATGTACCCTATGGAAAACAGGAACCGCTGTGCCCACATTGCGGAAATTCACTAAAAAAGCCGCGCTGAATAGCTGCGGTAAAAAAGAAGGACCATGTCACTTCTTTGTGCGGAACTGCAGCGGATCTGCACCCATTGACCTCCATTGTGAGGGTCAAACCCGCAGTAAAACCCGCAGACGAAAAAAATATCTGCGGGTTTTCTGCGGTTTGTGGTGCAGAACCGCTGCAGCAGGAAGTGCGTGGGCGGAGTGTGGCTGTACCCCCGTGCCCCAATCCCACCCCCCATGCTCCGATGCCACCTCCCCGTGCTCCGACGCCCCCCCCGTGCCCTCAATTTCCCCCCTTATACTTACCGGGCCTCCCGATGTCCGGCCGTCCGTCTTCTCCCTGGGCGCCGCCATCTTCCAAAATGGCGGGCGCATGCGCAGTGCGCCCGCCGAATCTGCCGGCCGGCAGATTCGTTCCAGGCACATTTTGATCACTGTGATAACCTCACAGTGATCAAAATAAAAAAAAAAAGTAAATGACCCCCCCTTTATCACCCCCATAGGTAGTAACAATAATAAAATAAAGAATTTTTTTTTTCCCCACTACAGTTAGAACTAGGGTTAGGGGTAGGGTTAGGGGTAGGGTTAGGGTTAGGGGTAGGGTTAGGGGTAGGGGTAGGGTTAGGGTATTTTCAGCCATTTTAACCCTAAAAAAACTTCCTAGAAAACACACAGACTATGCAGAGAAAACTGCATAAAAAAACGCACTAAAACCGCATCAAAAACCGCATCAAAAAACGCACCAAAAACGCACCAAAAAACGCACCTGCGTTTTCTGCCAAGAGCTGCAGTTTTTAGTGCAGAAAAAACAGCAGGGAAATCAGGAACGTGTGAACATGGCCTATCAGTTTTTTTTGCCTCGGTTGGCTGCAGAGACCATATAACGATAACCAGTTGGTTTCATATGGATATTTGTGGTTAAGTCCCAGGTTAAGGTATCCATGGACCAGTTCTTACATGCAACTGTTCAATAAAGCCAAGATATTCGTGTGTCAAATACCTTCAAATCCAGGTTGTGGTCGGTGTAATGAAGATCTTTCAGCAGTTGGCAGAAGAAATCCAGGAATTTTGCTGCAGAAAATCTTAGTATAGGGAGTCCCTGCCGGTGACTCGCCCAATGAGGTCTGTGACACGTATGAGAGCAGTTGGTTTTTGATGTCACTTGTTGCTCATTTTTTTAAAAAAACTATGTCAACCTAAATGACTACATTGGACTATGCAAAAAATGGGACAAGGCGCACAGCTATAATCTGCATATACAAAAGGGAGGTGCAAAAGGACCGGTAGCATAAGACAACATAAGCCAAAAAATAAGAAGAAACAAAGCACTACCGTAAAGCCCACACACTACACCAAGAATAGCAATATATCAAACTTTATTGGGTACATAAACACAGCAAAAAACATAAAACATAAGTAAAAACAAGACAACACCCCACTCATGGACCCCCAACAGATGAAACAGCCATAGCACGTGGGAAATCACAATCAGTACAATCAGTATATAGTATGATGATACAAGCATAAATCAACAATAACAATAATATATCCCACTATGCATATATAAAAGATGCAAATACACCTGTGATAACAAGTAGGCAGGATCCCCTATAGCAATCATAAGATGTATGGTTGGTCAAATGGCCAGTATAAGTCCAGACGGGACAGAAAAGAATAGCGGACCGTCCCACGTCCGGAGTGCCCCAGGCTAAATAATAAATATATAAAGTGCCACAGTCCATATAAGAACGAATATCGAGGCTAGCACCAACGAGTAGGTGTGAATCACAACCCCATCGTATGTGCAAAGAAAGCCCAGAGGCCAGAGTCAAAATCCTAATGAGGACCAAGGCTCGACCAAAATGAGAAGGAGGATACCCACCGAAGGGGGCCCCAGATGGAACCAAGAGCGGGGTGCGACCCAACGCGTATCGCCGTAACCCGTACGGCTTCGTCAGGGGAAGGTATGTGCAAATAAACACGGAGGCAATAAATACCTACCGGCTGATAAACCAAACGGGCACCGGTGTGAAGCACAGGATGTCAGTGTCGGACGCTGACGCAGGACTGGAAATAGGCTGAGTGATGGGGCGCTGGACTGCGCATGGGCGCAGACACCAAGAACAACGGCGCCTGCGTGGGGAACAGGGATGAACATCTACCGAGCACCCAATAATGGAGGACCGGATGAGCGCAGGACCGGAAGTAGGGAAACAGAAACCGCACCAGACTGCGCATGAGCAAGAAAACAGAGCGCAACAGCGCTTCTATAAGAATATGCGCTTCTATGAGCGCAGCAGCGCTTCTATGAGGATAAAGACATAGTAGCCGAAGCACCTAATAACTTATGTTTTATGTTTTTTGCTGTGTTTATGTACCCAATAAAGTTTGATATATTGCTATTCTTGGTGTAGTGTGCGGGCTTTACGGTAGTACATTGGACTATGCTTGATTAACCAATTTGAATTTATTTGTGCACATACATGTTATTATCCAGCTGTGGTATCTAATTAATCAGTGTTGGCAATATATGTATATAATTGGGTGGTGATCAGATATTTATTACTAACGCAAAGTGCATCATGTACAAAAATGAGTATAGATTATCTTGATCCCCCAGATTTATCTGTATGCTGTTTTCGTGTGATTACCAGTATCAATCACAACTTATATTAATAATCGACTGGCTTACACAATTTGTGTTACAGAGTGGATTGGCACCTACTATTGCCATATACAGTATATTCACATATATGTAGCGCAGAGACATATTTTTATTAAATAAATTCCACGTGAAGCTTTTACGCCACCAGTGATGTTTCTAGTCTCTTGCTGCTTCCTTTCATATTTAAAAATATTTAGAATTGAGAGTCCTCAGTGGTTGATACCTTTTAATGGCTAACTGAAAAGATGGTATCAAATTGCAAGCTTTCGAGACTACATATGTATTTAGCACAGCCAATCAGTAGGGACTTTTCTAGCCTGTATAAAAGCCAAGACAAGGAATGCAGAAGACATTTTTATGGTGAGTCAGAAGCTGAGCACAGCAATATAGATCAGCAGAGAAAGCCATAAAACTAGTACAAGTACTGCAGATCTAATCTATTGTACAACAGCAGGCATGAATTCAATTGACAGGGGAGAGGGATGAAAAAAAAGTAGCTGCTGCAGTTCCAGACTCAGTGTCAGTGATGTGATGTCGCTGACATTTGTTTTGATGCATTTAAATTGCAATTGCAATTTTTTTTCTTTCTTATTAATGCACTACAAAGCAGCAAGGTAGAACAATATTTTTATAGAAAAAAAACATGAAATCAGTATCAGAGATGGAATGCTTGCTTGCCACAAGTGACTGTACTTTTGAATTACTTAAACAACACTTTTTTTGGGTGCATCATTTTTTTTTTCAACTGCAAAAGTAAATTTCTCTAAACCACATTTTATTTACCTCACAAAGTGTACTTGTCGCATACAACTTTTTTTTCACATCTGTTTTATTAGTCAAGTTATACATCCACACACACCATGCTAATACACTGTCCTATTGCAAGTGCTGGATTTAGGACATACAGTTGTGCTCAAACATTTATGTACCCTGTCAGAATTTTTACTTTCTTGGCCTTTTTTCAGAGACTGTGAATGATAACAGCAAAACTTTCTCTCCACTCATGGTTAGTGGTTGGGTGAAGCCATTTATTGTCAAACTACTGTGTTTTCTCTATTTAAATCATAATTATGACGCAAAACATCCAAATGACCCTAACCAAAAGTTCATGTACCCTGGTGATTTTGGCCTGATAGCATGCACAGAATTTGACACAAATGGATTTGAATGGCTGATAAAGGTAACATTCTCACCTGTGACCTGTTTGCTTGTAATCAGTGTGTGTTCATAAAAGCTGAGTGAGTTTCTGGGATTTAGACAGACTCTTGCATCTTTCATCCAGCCACTGACATTTCTGAATGGTGAGTCATGGGAAAAGCAAAAGAATTGTCAACGGATCTATGGGAAAAGTTAGTTGAACTGTATAAAACAGGAAAGGGATACACAAGGATATCCAAGGAAATGATAAAACCAGTAAGAAGTGTTCAAACTGTGATTAACAAATAGAAAATCAGCGGCTCTGTAAAAACAAAACTACAGTCAAATGAGACCAACAAAAATTTTGTCCACAACTGCCAGGAAAATTGTTCGGGATGCAAAGAAAAACCCACAAATAACATTAGCTGAAATACTGGACTCTCTGAAATCTAGCAGGTGTGGCTGTTTCAAGATGCACAAGTACTTGAAGAAAAATGGGCTGCATGGTCGAGTCGCCAGAAGAAACCATTACTGCGCAAATGCCACAAAGTATCTCACCTACAATACACAAAACAGCACAGAGACAAGCCTCAAAGCTTCTAAAACAAGGTTATTTGGAGTGATGAGACCAAAATTTAACTTTTTGACCACAACCATAAACGTTATATTTGGAGAGAGGTCTACAAGGCCTATGATGAAAGGAACCCCATTCCTACTGTAAAGCACTGAGGTGGATCACTGATGTTTTGGGGATGTGTGAGCTACAAAGGCACAGGAAACTTGGTCAAAGTTGAAAGAAAGATGAATGCTGCATGTTATCAACAAATACTGGAGGCAAAGTTGCACTCATCAGCCCGGAAGCTGCGCATGGGACATACTTGGACGATCCAACATGACAACAATCCAAAACACAAGGCCAAGTCGACCTGTCATTGGCTACAGCAGAACAAACTGAAGGCTCTGGAGTGGCCATCTAAGTCTCCTGACCTCAAAATCATTGAGCCACTCTGGGGAGATCTCAAGCACGCAGTTCATGCTAGACAGCTCAGGAATTTACAGGAACTGGAAGCTATTTGCCAAGATGAGTGGGCAGCTTTACCATCTGAGAAAATAAAGAACCTTATCCACAACTACCATAAAAGACTTTAAATTGTTATTGATGTTAAAGGGGGCAATACATGGTATTAAGAAATTGGGGGACACTTACAGATAAGGGGTTATATTGAGGTGGTGTGTGAGTGGGAGACACTGAATGTCCTGTCTGTTAGGTATGAGGAGATCCAAGAAAGGGCCAAGTCTGTGATGCCAAAAGATGAGAGAGTCTGTAGTAAGAGGTAATGGTCCACTGTGTTGAAGGCAGATGACAGGTCCAGGAGGAAGAGGACAAAGTAGTGTCACTTGGATTTGGCGGTTAGTAGGCCATTGTTGACTTTAGTCAAGGAACTTTCAGTGGAATGGTGTGGTTGGAAGCCAGATTGCAAGCGGTCAAAGAGGGAGCAGAAGGAGGGGTTTAAGGACAGTTCAAATTGGACTTGTTTATGCCAACACTGAATTTAATCTGAATTATCTAGACGTATAATTTCAGTAGGCCCAGGGACATGAGCTAGATTTCATGTGAGAATGAATGTTGACTCTTATTGTCATTGAATTAATGTTCAATGGCTGCCATTTTTTATTGGCTGCTGATTTGCTATTGTATCTTAGTATTGCACTCCTAGTGTTTTTCTACTCTGTTTGGAAAACAAAGGCACAATGTCTGTTAATATGTTAATTATATATATAATTAATATGAACCCTCAAAGATGTTTAGAGAATTCAGGTTGTGACAATAAAGTCACCTGGCTTCATACATCAGTGGACTGTTAGCTTCTGACCATCACGGAACCCTCAAAGATGTTTAGAGAATCCCGGTTGGAACAATCATGTCACCTGGCCTCATAATCAATGGACTGTTATATTCCTAAACTTGCTGTTACCTCCACTCTGTGTGCATACCACATGTGGGGTAGTCAACCCCGGAAGCTCTGAAGTCACAGCTGCTCTAATCCCGACAAGCCAGCGAAAGAGTGAGACTCTACAATGTGCACCATCTTGGGTATTTGCTGGGACTGTTCTATATGTTATTGATTGTTGGTGGTTCAATAAATTTTTGCCACACTGTTTTACCCTCACCCTGTGTTGTCTGAGTAATATTATTTCTACAGTAAATGGAGGGTAGGTGTTCAGTGGGATGAGCCCTGGTCCATTTGATCTGTTTTGTTGAAGTGAGTAATTTTGACAACTTCTGTTACTGGATGGGCTACTTGACTCTCTTTCTTTGGCAGCTGCACAAGGGTAAACCTTGTAGATAAGGGCCAGAATGTGCTCCAGTGGATGGAAAGCTCTGCATCCAGTAACCTCTGCTCCTCTTCTCCACCTTAACATCACACACAGTACAGTTCTCATATGTAGCACCCCAATTAATCTGGGTTCCCCCTTATCAAAACTCTCCAACGCCCCCCTGACTGTGAGGAACCACACATGTGTGAGTCTTTAGATCTGTTTGCACATTCTATTCCATGGGCATTAGACGTCTGCTCCAAAGATTCACAAATTCAAAAGGAGGAAAGCATCTGCACCAATGGGCAAAATTGTTTGCAGTTGGATCCAAGGCCGGATGAAGTAGGGTTCTAGCAGAGTCCAGACCCTCATCACTAAATGTTTACTCCCGGGGGTGCAGGTGATCATGATGAGACTCAGATACTTGAGGCACACCCGGACTGTACTTTACTGTCAGGGCAGGAAGAGGAGGAGGGTGATTCTCAGGGAGAGTAATGGGAGAACAGAGAAGATGATGATGAGGTTGTAGTTCCCACTTGGTGTGAACCCAGAGGCATGCAGCTGAGTAGCTCATCAGAGGAGGTGGAGGGTGAAGACAAGTAGGCTACAGTGCAGCTTCCCACACAGACAGTGAGGGATACAACCCTGTATCATCAATCACAATTCTGGCTGTCTCACACAGCGGTCGTGGGTTTGAAGTTTGCAAGGTTAGCAAGATTTGGCTAGTCTGGCCTTTTTTAAAACCACAAAGGATGACCTAACTGACGTTATCTGCCAACTTTGTTAATAGGTTACAAAATTAATGATAATCTAATAATTAAAGCAAAAATAATGAGCTTACAATCTACAATGAGGTGAGGGTGATGCAAAGTACAGGTACTTATTTACAATGCTGGCTCAGCCATCTCAAGGAAATGAGGTGTAGTTAAAGGCTGCATGAGGTTATCACCAGCCAATAGTTGTAGTGCTTTTGGGTGTGGTTGATTTTGATGGCGAATCATGTTCAGATAAGTAGAGAATAGGTTATATATAAAAAGTACTTTGATTAGGGAACCTGATTGGCCACCCTAAATAGTATTTATTTATTTAAAAAAAAAATTGGATTAGTGATGGCAGCAAGTAGTGTGGGGTTATCGTGGAGTTAGCAGTGATTGTATAGTGGTATATACATATATTCCTTATATTGTAATCTGGAGGTGTATTTGCTGTATGCCATATGGTTAGTTTTATGATAACTCTTTATTGGGAACAGCATGTGACCTCCTCGTTTGATTGCTGCCCAATCGTGTAATTGTCTAGGCCATTTGAGAGCTCTCTACTCCAAAGATCACAGTGGGTGGTTCTACGTGACTCCTGTCATGTGATCTCTGTGATAATTGGTTGGCTAATTCAATCTGTTGGCCACGGAAATGTAGCCTTTCTGCATTGTGGATAAAAATGATTTCCGAAAGCTGAAGGCCTTCGCAGTCCCCCAGTACCAGTTGCCCAGTCCATGTGTGCAGCAGGATCCTATCCCTTCACAGAGATACAAATTTCAGTCTAAGAGAGGATTCACATTAGGTTCCCATAGAGATTTAGACTTCAGTCTAAGAGAGGATTGGCATTAGGTCCTGGCAACGAGAATCGCCTTATCATGGCTGCCAGTAAACATGAATTGGTCAATTTATGTGCTAAGCATTCTCAACTTTTCATATTTCTAGTCCAGTTACGCAATTCATTTTTCAAATTTCACATTTCATGTTTTACAGTGTGCTGGTTTTTGCTCTAGGTAAGCACCTGTTCAGATTTTTATATGTTTGGATGTGACAGTCAGTCTTTTGTAATTTGTATGCATTAGCCTTCTGACTGAGCACTCTGCCCCTTAGCTTCAGGCGTTTTTAATTGCAGCAGGTTTCTATAGCTCCATAGAGATATAGACTTCAGTCTAAGAGATGATTCACATTAGGTTCCCATAGAGAGATTTTGCTTCATACCTATTTATGTTTGGATGTGACGGTCTTTAGTTTTTTCTCCACCTCCAACACACCATGTACTTGGACCTCATGGAAGCATCTGACACATGAGTGCCTTCTTGCTGCACTATCTGCAAAATGATTGTTGGCCGTATTATTAGGATTAGAAATAGTTCTGATTACTGGACTGCCACTCTGCTAGATCCACAATACAAGAGTCAATTTTGCCAGATGATTCACCCCGTCGAAATGGACACACGCAGGCTGGATTACCATAACACTCTTGTAGACAATCATAAGAGTGATTTTTCCCAAGACAGCAGTGAGGCACACAGTGTGCATCACAGTTATAGACTTCCAATCCCAGTTACATCGTGCAGCAGCAGTGTAAGTGGCAGTGACAGCAAGGTGACTTAGTGGCTAGTATTGCTGGCTTGTAGCTATGGGGTTCTGGGTTAAAACCCCACATAGGACAACATGTGCAAGGAGTTTTTATGTTCTCATATTTGCATGGGTTTAGGAAATTTAGACTGTGAGCCTCAGTGGGGACAGTGTTGAAAATGTCTGTGAAGTGTTGTGTATTTAATGGCGCTATGTAAGTGAGGAAAATGACTAAAAATTAAAATAAGCAATTTCTGTTAGTCATTTCACACATTTTTTTTGACCAGCCCATGCACCAAGAGAACACTGTACAAGTCTGACACGTAATGAACGTCTGGAGAAGATGGTGCAGGGGTATCTTGAGCTCAATGTCAATGCCATACCATGTCAAGGTTTGGACCCTTTGCATTTTGGTCTTCAAAAATGGAATAGTGGCCTGAGGTTGCCGTCACACCTTGGAGCTTTTGTCATGCGCGGCAGACCGCTTTCTCTCAGAACCTGTCTTCAGTGCTGCTGGTTGTGTCCTGACGGATAAATGCATCCACTTATCCCTTGAAAGCTAGACCACCTAACTTTCATCAAGATAAACAATTCATGGATCTCCAAATACTTTTGCACCCAAGTCACAGACTGGGCAGACTAGGTGATGGGTGTCGTTTTTAGTGTGCTGCATTGATCTCACGTTACTGCAGTCTGTGACACCCTTGTCATGGCTTCTGAGCCTGCTGTTGCTACTGTTGCTGATGTGACAAACAATTCTATAAAATGTGGAGACTCCAAGTTGCATCTCTATCTGGTGGGCTGACAGTAGTGGAAGGGGTGTCATTGCCCCATTATACTATTTCTGCTCTGGGGAAATTGATAATGTCTGAAAAGTGCTGTGGAGTTAATGGCGCTAGATAAGTGAGTAAAATAAATAAATAAAATAAGTTCATTCCATTTAGTATTGTCTGCCCCTAAAGGTACCGTCACATTAAGCGACGCTGCAGCGATAAGTGCTGTAATCCTGAGCAAGCAGGGGGGCCCACTTGTTGGCGCTGGCTCAGGGCCCCTCATAGTACGGCGATGTGTTTGACGGCGGGTGGCGCCTCCCACTGGCAGAGACACTTTTGAGTACTATGAGGGGCCCTGTGCCAGTGATGTCGCCAACGAGTATGCCCCCCCACCTGATGAAGGAACCTGCACTTTCATCTGCAACTTCCTCTTTGTCCCCGTGTAAGGTGGTATAGTATGCGGGAAGGGGAACCTGACTTTCAGCAGGGTCAGATTCTGGCTGTGTAGAGTGCAAGGGGAATGTAGTGGTCTGGGTCAATGTACCAGCAGACTCATCTAGCAGTGGCTGGGCAATGGGCAGGATGAGGAGGAAACACAGATATAAGCCCAAATAATAAAGTAGGCTAAAAGCAGTTCAAAATTGGTAACAGGACTAAAAAGGCAGCATTGCTTTGTTGAGTGGAGGAAAATTGTAATGAGTGGCAGACACAGTTAGTAGGCCCAAACAATAAAGTAGGCTAAATGCAGTTCAAAACTGGTATCAGGACTAAACAGGCGGCATGGCTTTGTTCAGTGGAGGAAAACTGTAATGAGTGGCAGACACAGTTAGTAGGCCCAAATAATAAAGTGGGCTAAATGTTTGCCAAAAAATAGTTCATAAATAAACAGGTGGCATAGCTAGGTACAGGGGTGGGCTCCTCTGCTGAGTAGCAGACAGTGGTAGTAGGCACAAAGTATTAACTGGTCTAAATGGAGGCCAGGGCCCCTGTATATTTTAACTATCATCTATTATTTCAACAAATTTGTATTGGCAGTGCCATTGAAGGATTTAACAGCACAGACTACACAGTGGTGGAGCGGGGAGAGGTAAGTATTGCAGGTGGTAGAGCACTGTTCGAGCTGGGGGGGAACACTCTCTCGTGGGCAGCGGTACTGGCACAGGGCCCCTCCTATTACGACGGTGTGTCTGACATTGGTTGTGTACCACCACCATCAGAGACACTTCATTGTACTATGAGGGACCCTGTGCCAGTGCCGTCGCCCAAGAGTGGGCCCACCCACCTGTCCAGGCAAACGGCACTCACACGGGTCAGTAAGATGAGGCCAAAAGCAAGACATTTTCAGGCAAGCTGCGTGTCAGCAGGGGAAGGTAGGGCAAAATAATTTTAAATCCATGATTGGTTCATTTTAATTAGGGTTAGATCATCAATATTCTGGGTAGCCAGACGTGTCCTTTTTTCGGTCAGTATTGAACCAGCAGCACTGAAGACTGTTTCTGATAGCACACTAGCAGCAGGGCAAGCGAGCTCCTGTAATGCATATTCTGCCAATTCAGGCCAGGTGTCTATTTTAGAAGCCCAGTAATCAAAGGAGAATGACCTGTGAGGGAGAACATAGATAAGGGAGGAAAAGTAGTTCAAAACCATACTGGACAAATGCTGTCTCCTGTCACTTTGATTCAGTGCAGCAGTACCTGTCGTGTCAGCGGTCATTGCGAAATCACTCCACAACCTGGTCATAAAACCCCTCTGTCCAACACCACTTCGGATTTGTGCACCTCTAACACCTCTGCCATGTTGCCCCCTACGGCTCGTGTGAGAACCATCACTGCCGCTGTGTGCTGGGAATGCCTGAACCAAACGGTCTACAAGAGTTGCTTGTTTGGTAGCCAATAATTGCTCAAGGTTCTCATGTGGCATGATATTTTGTAATTTTCCTTTATATCGTGGATCCAAGAGGCAGGTCAAATAGTAATCGTCATCGGTCATCATTTTGATAATGTGGGGGTCCATTTTTAGGATACGCAAGGCATACTCAGACATGTGGGTCAATGCTCCAGGTGTCAATTCACTGCTTGTGCTGGGTTGAGGAGCATTTTCTTGCAAATCAACATCACTTGTGTCCCGCAAAAACCCTGTACCTGACCTTGCAACGCCACCAGTTTCTATTGCCCCCTGAGAAGCATCCTCCTCTCATAAATATTCATCCCCATCATCTTCCTCTTCTTCGTCCACCACCTCATCCAGGAGAGTTCCCTGAGCAGATAATGGCTGACTGTCATCAAGGCTTCCCTCCTCCTCGGCTGCAGACGCCAGCTCCTTAATGTGCGTCAAACTTTGCATCAGCAGACGCATTAGTGAGATGCTCATGCTTATGATGGCGTCATCTGCACTTCCCAGCCGTGTGCATTCCTCAAAACACTGAAGGACTTGACAGAGGTCTTGGAGCTTCGACCACTGCACACCAGACAACTCCATGTCTGCCATCCAAGTGCCTGCCCGTGTATGTGTATCCTCCCACAAATTAATTACAGCACGCCTCTGTTCGCACAGCCTCTGAACCATGTGCAGTGAGGAGTTCCACCTTGTTGCAACATCGATTATTAGGCGGTGCTGGGGAAGATTCAGCGATCGCTGATGCTTCAGCATATGGCTGAAGTGTATGGGCGACCGGCGGATGTGCGAGCAAAGTCTTTGCACCTTCAGGAGCAGGGCTGGTAACTCCGGATAATTTTTGAGGAAGCACTGCACCACCAGGTTCAAGGTGTGAGCCAGGCAAAGTATGTGTTTAAGTTCTGAAAGGGCTATGGCAGCCATAAAATTCCTTCCGTTATCACTGACTACCTTGCCTGCCTCAAGATGTACACTGCCCAGCCATAACCGAGTTTGTTGCTGCAAGTACTCAGCCAGTACTTCCGCGGTGTGTCTGTTGTCGCCCAAACACTTCATATGTAACAAAGCCTGTTGACGCTCACCACTAGCTGTTCGATAATGGGACACCTCGTGTGCAACACTGGCAGCTGTGGATGGAGTGGTCATGCGACTGTGCTCTGTGGATGAGCTTTCGCTTCTTGAGCAGGAGGAGGAGGGGTGGCGAACGCCTACAGCCAACTGTTTCCTAGACAGTGGGCTAGGCAGAACTGTCCTGTGGACCTGCATCCACCATATTTACCCACTGCGCCATGATGGACATGCAACGTCCCTGGCCATGCCTACTGGTCCATGCATCTGTTGTGAGGTGCACCTTTCCACTGACTGATTGCCTCAGTGCATGGACAATGCGGTCTTTGACATGCTGGTGGAGGGCTGGGATGGCTTTTCTCGCAAAGAAGTGGCGACTGGGTAGGTCATGTCGTGGTACTGCATAGGCCATCAGGTCTTTGAAAGCTTTGCTTTCAATCAACCGGTAGGGCATTATCTCTAACGAGATTAGTATAGCAATGTGGGCGTTCAAACCCTGTGTACGCGGACGAGAGCATGAGTACTTTCTATTCCTAACGAGAGTCTCTTGTAGGGTGAGCTGGACTGGAGAGCTGCATATGGTGGATTGAGAGAGGGTTGGTGATGGTATTCTTGATGTTGGCCTACTTAAAGTGTTTCCAACCAATAACCTTGTGATTCCCTGACTGCTTTGGCCTTGCGACGATACCTCCACATTTGCTGCTGGTGGTGTCCTAACTGGTGGGCTTACAGTGAGGGAAGCAATGTAGCATTGCTGACTACCTTCATTCTGAGCAGGTGCACCAACGGTACGGGATGTTTGGTAGCCCAGGCTTGCAAGTGCATGCTGGTTAAATGTCTAAGCATGCACGTTGTATTTAAATTTTGAAGATTCTTCCCTCTGCTAAAGGTCTTTGAGCATTTCTTACAGATAACTTTTGACTGATCATTCGGATCTTGGTGAAAAAATTGCCACACTACACTCTTCCTACTATGAAATACCTTTTCAGACATTGCACGCTGTGCTACTTTCATTGGATGGCCACGCTATCCTAAAACTGCTTTTGTTTTTGAGAAACGTTTTTGGCCTGATATGGGCCTGCCAGATGACAGCTGTTGCGATGTAGATGGCTGCAGCGGATCATCCTCCTCCGCTTCTGAGCTACTGGCAGCGGCACCCTCTTCCCCCAATGGCTGCCAATCTGGGTCAACAACTGGTTCATCTATCACCTCCTCTTTAATGTCATGTGCACCTTCCTCTTTGTCACCGTGTAATGTGCTATAGCATTCGGGACGGGGCACCATAGTCTCATCAGGGTCAGATTCTGGCTCAGTACACTGCGAGGGCAATGTAGTGATCTGAGTCAATGGAACAGCATAATAATCTAGCTGTGGCTGTGCATCAGTGCACTCCATGTCCGATTCATCTTGTAATGGGCAGTTAACAATTTCCCTTTCTAACTCAGGCACGGTATGTGAAAAGAGCTCCACGGAGTAACCTGTAGTGTCGCCTGCCGCATCCTTCACTTTTGGTTTGGGTGAAAGACACAAGGAAATGTCTTGTTCCTGACCGGGAGCATCCACTGACGACTCACTGCTTTTATATTTGGAACTTTCTGAAGAGGAGGTGAAAGAGCTAGAGGCTGAGTCAGCAAGGAAAGCTGTTTTTATACTCCCAGATAAGGGAGTCTTCGAGGCCTTGTGTAGCCAGACGATGACGCTGGCTCAACACCTCCAGCCTTAGGTGCTATTGTGCTTTTGTCACTACCACCAGATGCACCACCACCACCACCATCATTACCAGCTGGCAACCACCGCCCACGGGCTCTTCCACCAGACTTCATCATTTTTTGGAAAATCTAACCAAAATAACAACCGTTATATGGTACTGTAAAACAAGGTAGAAGATGTATTTAAACTTGTTGACAATTTAAATCTCCCTTTTTTTTGGTAGACTGAACCAAAACTCAGGCCCTGTGCATAAAACAACACAATGTAAGTGGCAGAAAGTGGCTGGCTGACATACGGCAAACTAACAGGGCTGAAGTATATTCACTAGTGTTGAGCGATACCGTCCGATATTTGAAAGTACCGATATCCGATACCAGTACAAGTCAATGGGACACAAATATCGGAAGGTATCCTGTAATGGATCCCAGGGTCTGAAGGAGAGGAAACTCTCCTTCAGGCCCTGGGATCCATATTCATGTGTAAAATAAAGAATAAAAATAAAAAATATTGATATACTTACCCTCTGACGCGCCATGGTCGTCACCGCTGCAACCGCCTTGCTTTCGTTCCGAAGAATGAGCGCGTTAAGGGCCTTCGATGACGTCACGGCTTGTGATTGGTCGCTGAGCGGTCATGTGACCGCTCACGCGACCAATCACAAGCCGCGACGTCATCGAAGGTCCTTAACGCGCTCATTCTTAGGAATGTGCGCGTTAATGACATTCGATGACATTGCGGCTTATGATTGGTCGCGTGAGCGGTCACATGACCGCTCAGCGACCAATCACAAACCGCGATGTCATAGAAGGCCCTTTATGCGCTGATTCTTCGGAACGAAAGCAAGGCGGTTGCAGCGGTGACGACCAGGGCGCGTCAGAGGGTAAGTATATCAATATTTTTTTATTTTTATTCTTTATTTTACACATTAATCTTAATCCCGATACCGATTCCCGATATCACAAAAATATCGGAACTCGGTATCGGAATTCCGATACCGCAAATATCGTACGATACCCAATACTTGCGGTATCGGAATGCTCAACACTAATATTCACTTTGTGAGAATTTGAATCTCCCTTTTTTTTGGGAGACAACCAAAACTCAGGCCCAGTGTATATAACAACGCTATCTCAGTGGCAGAAAGTGGCTGTCTGACATAAGACAAACTAACAGGACTGAAGTATATCCACTTTGTGAGAATTTGAATCTCACTTTTTTTTGGGAGACTGAACTAAATCTTAGGCCCAGTGTATAAAACAACACAATGTAAGTGGAAGAAAGTGGCTGGAAGATATTTGAAAAAATACAAGGACTGTAGTACAATTTCAGTCTCCCTACAATGATCTAAAGGTACCGTCACACATAACGATATCGTTAACGATATCGTTGCTTTTTGTGACGTAGCAACGATATCGTTAAGGAAATCGTTATGTGTGACAGCAACCAACGATCAGGCCCCTTCTGGGAGATCGTTGGTCGCTGGGGAAAGTCCAGCACTTTATTTTGTCGCTGGACTTCCCGCTGACATCACTGGATCGGCGTGTGTGACGCCGATCCAGCGATGTCTTCACTGGTAACCAGGGTAAACATCGGGTTACTAAGTGCAGGGCCGCACTTAGTAACCCGATGTTTACCCTGGTTACCAGCGTAAACGTTAAAAAAACAAACACTACATACTTACCTTCAGCTGTCTGTCCCCGGCGCTCTGCTTCTCTGCACTCCACCTGCATCCTGTGTCAGCGCTGGCCAGCCGGAAAGCACAGCGGTGACGTCACCGCTCTGCTTTCCGGCTGACCTGAGCTGACAGTGCAGAGGAAAGCAGAGGACAGACAGCTGAAGGTAAGTATGTAGTGTTTGTTTTTTTAACGTTTACGCTGGTAACCATGGTAAACATCGGGTTACTAAGCGCGGCCCTGCGCTTAGTAACCCGATGTTTACCCTGGTTACCGGGGACCTCGGGATCGTTGGTCACTGGAGAGCTGTCTGTGTGACAGCTCTCCAGCGACCAAACAGCAACGCTGCAGCGATCGACATCGTTGTCGGTATCGCTGCAGCATCGCTAAATGTGACGGTACCCTTAGGAAAACTATGGCAGCAATAAAAAGGACTGCTGCACACAAAAGTGTGGACAAATAAACAAGATAACTGTGCAGAAAGGAGCAACAGGATTTTTGCTTTTAAAAAAGCAGTTGGTTTGCACAGCGGCGTGCAAACAGCAATGCAGCTATCAGGGAGCCTTATAAGGCAGCCTAATAAGCTACAGAGCTGATGCACAAAAATATAGCCTCCACTGTCCCTGCAAAAAAATGGTGGTGTTGGACAGTGGAAATCGCTACAGCACAAGCATTTTGGGGGTTAATCTTTCCTCCCTAATTATATCCCTTCTTCTGATGAAGCTGCCGCAACCTCTCCCTATGCTAAGATCGGTAGAAGTAAGATGCCGGTCAGCATGCCCGCCCCTTTATAGCCCCTGTGATGCCGCAGAAAGCAAGCCAATCACTGTCATGCTCTTCTCTAAGATGGTGGGGACCGAGACCTATGTCATCACGCTGCCCATACTCTGCGTCCTCCTTCATTGGCTGAAAAATGGCGCTGAAAGCGTCATATGAAACGCGACTCTTGCGCGCAGATAGGCGACCTCTTGGCTGATCCCACACTAGGATCGGGTCGGGTTTCATGAAACCCGACTTTGCTGAAAGTCGTCGATTTTTGAATGTGTACGATCCGTTTCGCTCAACCCTACTCATGACCCAATATCAACATGGGTTTACTAGGGACCAATCCTGTCAGACTAATCTGATCAATTTCTATGAAGAGGTAAGTTCCGGACTGGACCAAGGGAATCCAGTGGATGTAATGTATATGACTTTTCAAAAGCTTTTGATACGGTGCCACACAAAAGGTTGATACATAAAATGAGAATAATGGGGATAGGGGAAAATATGTGTAAGTGGTTTAAGAGCTGGCTCAGGGATAGGAAACAAAGGGTGGTTATTAATGAAGGTTTAATCATAATAACAGATGCAGATTCTTTACTGTAAGAGCAGTGAGACTATGGAACTCTCTGCCGTATAATGTTGTAATGAGTGATTCATTGCTAAAATTTAAGAGGAGACTGGATACCTATCTTGAAAAGTATAATGTTACAGGTGTTATGTACTAGATTCCTTGATAGGGCGTTGATCCAGGGAACTAGTCTAATTGCTGTATGTGGAGTCGGGAAGGAATTTTTTTCCCCAATGTGGAGCTTACTCTTTGCCACATGGGTTTTTTTTTGCATTCCTCTGGATCAACATGTTAGGGCATGTTAGGTTAGGCTATGGGTTGAACTAGATGGACTTAAAGTCTTCCTTCAACCTTAATAACTATGTTACTATGTTACTATGTTAATAAATATGTTACTATGTTACAGAGCCTCTATGTTTTAGAAGAGCAGAACCCCCTTCAGTGACCCCATTTTGGAAATCATACCCCTTTGGGAATTTATCTACAGGTGTAGTGACGATTTTGACTCCATGGGTTTTTTCTGGAATCAACCAGCAGTTGATGTTGCTGAGTGAAAATTGCAAACTTCCACTGTAGTACCCAGTATGTTGTAGTCACCAGTACTTTGTAGTTCCTAGCTCATGCTTCTGTAGATATGCAAATAAATTAGATAAATTAGGCAGGTTCTCATTGCTACAGAAATGGCAAACATGTGGATTCTAAATTTAGTTTAGGCACACTGGGGCTCAGAAGAGAAGGACATTTGGATTTGGAAATTGAGCACCCCATGTCAACGTGCCTCCTGGTATCAGAGGCAGGGATCTCTCACCTTCGTCGCCCATGGCGGGATATAACAGCAGGCTGGGGGGATCCCTCAAGATGAACAGTTGGGCTGCTGCTGTTGCCTGCTTCCTCAAGGCTGCCAGGTGCTGGTGCATTAGCTGGTACAGGTACTGGTACAGGTTCAGTTTCAGGTACTGGTGCTGGTACAGGTGGAGCTTGGGGGATGCAGCTGGAAGGCTCAGAAGATGGGTCAGCCACCTCTTGACCTCCCCAGACCCGATCTATAATGGCCTCAGAATCCGACCCTGTCTTCCTCTCAGTGAGGTTGGGCTGAGTTCTCTTATTAAATGTAATTTTACTATAAAAATTTAGACATATGACCCTAAAAAGCATATGTGTAATATGGTGTGATGTACAGTATGTACTTATGGTCTGAGATCCATAATGGGAGCCAGAAATGCCAGTGCTGCATCCCCACTCCTGGCCCGCTGCTGACGTTCCCGCCTGTATTGATCGCGAATGCTGCTCCAGCATCTCATACAGGGCCACCATCAGGGCATTACTGCCATTACTGCTGTATGGGGCCCGGTCAGCAGCAGTACACAGAGGGGCCCGCAGATCCAGGGCCTCACTGTTGTGCTTCTACTGATCGGGCCCCATCGTGCACTAAAATACTGTGCACTGCGGCGCACATGTCAGCGCTGGGGCCCGGGAGCCTTTTTGGAGCTGTGCAGGGCCGTCTTACCTAGTCGGCTGCGCAGCTCCTGCTCGGCTGTAGCTAGAATGTATGAGCTCCCTGCAGGTCCTGACTACAGCCCATACATTCTAGCCGTCTCAGTAGTGAATGTGCTAGAATGTATGGGCTCTTGTCAGGACCTCCCAGCAGCCCATACATTCTAGCTGCTGCTTTACTGCTGAAAACACTAGCCAGCGCGGGAACGACTGAGGTAAGTATAAAAATGGGTGAGCTAGGGGGAGTGAGACTGCAGATGATGAAGTGTGTTTGAGGGGGTACTGCACATGATGAAATGATAGGGGGCTGCAAATGATGAAGTGTGTTTGAGGGGGTACTGCACATGATGAAATGATAGGGGGCTGCAAATGATGAAGTGTGTTTGAGGGGGTACGGCACATAGTTACATAGTTATTAAGGTTGAAGGAAGACTATAAGTCCATCTAGATCAACCCATAGCCTAACCTAACATGCCCTAACATGTTGATCTACAGGAAGGCAAAAAAAACCCATGTGGCAAAGAGTAAGCTCCACATTGGGGAAAAAAATTCCTTCCCGCCTCCACATACGGCAATCAGACTAGTTCCCTGGATCAATGCCCTATCATGGAATCTAGTGTATATACCCTGTAACATTATACTTTTCCAGAAAGGTATACAGTCCCCTCTTAAATTTAAGTAATGAATCACTCATTGCAACATCATACGGCACAGAGTTCCATAGTCTCACTGCTCTTACAGTAAAGAATCCGTGTCTGTTATTATACTTAAACCTTTTTTCCTCCAAACGTAGAGGATGCCCCCTTGTCCCTGTTTCAGGTCTATGATTAAAAAGATCATCAGAAAGGTCTTTGTACTGTCCCCTCATATATTTATACATTAACATAAGATCACCCCTTAGTCTTCGTTTTTCCAAACTAAATAGCCCCAAGTGTAATAACCTATCTTGGTATTGCAGACCCCCAGTCCTCTAATAACCTTGGTCGCGCTTCTCTGCACCCGCTCTACTTCAGCTATGTCTTTCTTATACACCGGAGACCAGAACTGTGCACAGTATTCTAAGTGTGGTCGAAATAGTGACTTGTATAGAGGTAAAATTATGTTCTCCTCATGAGCATCTATGCCTCTTTTAATGCATGCCATTATTTTATTTGCCTTTGTAGCAGCTGCCTGACACTGGCCACTGAATATGAGTTTATCATCCACCCATACACCCAGGTCTTTTTCATAGACGGTTTTGCCCAGTGTTTTAGAATTAAGCACATAATTATACATCTTATTACTTCTACCCAAGTGCATGACCTTACATTTATCCCAATTAAAGCTCATTTGCCATTCATAAGCCCAAGCTTCTAGTTTACATAAATTATCCTGTAATATAAAATTGTCCTCTTCTGTATTGATTACCCTGCAGAGTTTAGTGTCATCTGCAAATATTGAAATTCTACTCTGAATGCCCCCTACAAGGTCATTAATTTTATTATTATTATTATACATTTTTATAGCGCCATTTATTCCATGGCGCTTTACATGTGAATACGGGGCAAATATAGACAAATACATTAAACATGAGCAGATAACAAGGCACACGAGTACATAAGGAGGGAGGACCCTGCCCGCGAGGGCTCACAGTCTGCAGGGGGTGGGTGAGGAAACACTAGGAGAGGGAAGGGCTGGCTGTACGGCTGTTCAGTAGGTTGAGGATCACTGCAGGCTGTAGGCTTGTCGGAAGAGATGAGTCTTCAGGTTCTTTTTGAATGTTTCTATGGTAGGCGCAAGTCTGATGTGTTGGGGTAGAGAGTTCCAGAGTATGGGGGAAGCACGGGAGAAGTCTTGGATGCGGTTATGGGAAGAAGAGATGAGAGGGGAGTAGAGAAGGAGGTCTTGGGAGGATCGGAGGTCGCGTGTAGGTAGGTACCGGGAGACCATGTCACAGATGTATGGAGGAGACAGGTTGTGGATGGCTTTGTATGTCAGTGTGAGGGTTTTGAACTGGAGTCTCTGGGCGATAGGAAGCCAGTGAAGGGCTTGACACAGGGGAGAGGCTGGGGAATAGCGGGGGGACAGGTGGATTAGTCGGGCAGCAGAGTGTAGGATGGATTGGAGTGGTGCCAGAGTGCTAGAGGGGAGTCCAGAGAGTAGGAGGTTGCAGTAGTCGAGGCGGGAGATGATAAGGGCATGCACTAGCGTTTTTGCAGTGTTGCGGTCAAGGAAAGCACGGATCTGGGAAATATTTTTGAGTTTGAGACGACAGGAGGAGGCAAGGGCTTGGATATGTGGCTTGAAAGAGAGGGCAGAGTCGAGGATCACCCCGAGGCACCGGGCGTGTGGGACTGGGGATAGTGAGCAGCCATTGACATTGATGGATAGGTCTGGTGGAGGGGTAGAGTGAGACGGGGGAAAGATGATGAATTCTGTTTTGTCCATGTTCAGTTGTAGAAAGCGAGCAGAAAAGAAGGCTGAGATGGCAGACAGACAGTGCGGGATTTTGGTAAGCAAGGAGGAGAGGTCAGGTCCGGAGAGGTAGATCTGCTAAATATGTTAAAAAGAAGAGGGCCCAATACTGACCCCTGTGGTACCCCACTGCTAACCGTTACCCAGTCCGAGTGTGCTCCATTAATAAACACCCTTTGTTTCCTATCCCTGAGCCAGCTCTCAACCCACATGCACATATTTTCCCCTATCCCCATTATTCTCATTTTATGTATCAACCTTTTGTGTGGCACCGTATCAAAAGCTTTTGAAAAGTCCATACACACTACGTCCACTGGGTTCCCTTGGTCCAATCCGGAACTTACCTCTTCATAGAAACTGATCAAATTAGTCTCACAGGAACGGTCCCTAGTAAACCTGTGCTGATACTGGGTCATGAGGTTATTCCTCTTCAAATACTCCAGTATAGCGTCCCTTAGATTGCCCTCCAGGATTTTACCCACAGTAGAGGTTAAGCTTACTGGCCGATAATTTCCAAGTTCAGTTTTTGTCCCCTTTTTGAATATTGGCACCACATTTGCTATACGCCAGTCCTGTGGTACAGACCCTGTTATTATGGAGTCTTTAAAGATTAAAAACAATGGTCTATCAATGACTGTACTTAATTCCTGCAGTACTCGAGGGTGTATCCCATCCGGGCCCGGAGATTTGTCAATTTTAGTGATTTTTAGACGCCGCCACACTTCCTGCTGGGTTAAGCAGGTGACATTTAATTGGGAATTTTTATCACTAGACATTTTGTCTGCCATGGGATTTTCTTGTGTAAATACTGATGAAAAAAAGTCATTTAGCATATTGGCTTTCTCCTCATCCTCATCCACCATTTCACCCAGACTATTTTTAAGGGGGCCAACACTATCAATTTTTAGTTTCTTACTATTTATGTAGTTAAAGAATATTTTAGGATTATTTTTACTCTCTCTGGCAATGAGTCTCTCTGTCTCAATCTTTGCTGCCTTGATTTGCTTTTTACAGAATTTATTTAATTTTCTGTATTTATTTAATGCCTCCTCACTACCTACTTCCTTTAATTCTCGAAATGCTTTCTTTTTGTCACTTATTGCGCCCCTTACAGCTCTATTTAGCCATATTGGTTTCCTCCTATTTCTAGTATGTTTATTCCCATATGGTATATACTGTGCACAGGTCCTATCCAGGATGCTAATAAACGTCTCCCATTTTCTTTGTGTATTTTTATGTCTCAGGATATCTTCCCAGTTAATTGCACCAAGATCCTCTCTCATCCGTTGGAAATTTGCCCTCCTGAAGTTTAGTGTCCTTGTAACCCCTCTATTACACATCTTTTTAAAGGATTCATGAAAACTTATTATTTTGTGATCGCTATTACCCAAGTGACCCCCAACCCTTATATTTGATATGCGGTCTGGCCTGTTGGTTAATATTAGGTCTAGCAGTGCCCCCCTTCTTGTTGGGTTCTGAACCAGTTGTGAAAGGTAATTGTCTCTCATAGTTGTCAAAAACTGATTACCTTTGCTGGAACTGCAGGTTTCTGTTCCCCAATCTATTTCAGGGTAGTTGAAGTCCCCCATAATAATGACTTCTCCTTGAGTCGCAGCTTCATCTATTTGCTTTACGAGGATATTCTCCATTGCTTCCATTATTTTTGGAGATTTATAACAAACCCCTATCAGTAATTTATTATTTTTTCCCCCTCCCCTTATCTCCACCCACAGGGATTCTACATTTTCATTAAATTCACCTATATTATCATGCAGGATGGGTTTTAAGGATGATTTTACATATAGACACACCCCACCCCCTCGCTTATCTGTACGGTCATTTCTGAACAGACTATAGCCCTGCAAGTTAACAGCCCAGTCATGGCTCTCATCCAGCCACGTTTCAGATATCCCCACCATGTCATAATTATGCTCCAACAACATTAGTTCTAATTCGTCCATTTTGTTGGCGAGGCTTCTGGCATTAGTATACATGCACTTGATGTTCCTCTCTGTACCTCTATTCTTTCTTAAATTATTAACTGTTCTAACCCCACCCCCCATGCCACCGCCACCCCCAACTTCCTTATTTGTGCCCAGGTCTCTGTCTGCACTATCTTCCCCTCCTATAAAATGAATACCCTCCCCCCAATTCCTAGTTTAAACACTCCTCCAACCTTCTAGCCATTTTCTTCCCCAACACAGCTGCACCCTTCCCCATTGAGGTGCATCCCGTCCCTAGCGTAGAGCCTGTAGCCAACTGAGAAGTCTGCCCAGTTCTGCAGGAACCCAAACCCCTCCTTCCTACACTAATTCTTGAGCCACTTATTAACCTCCCTAATCTCCCGTTGCCTCTCTGGCGTGGCACGTGGTACAGGCAGTATTTTGGAAAATACCACGTTGGAGGTCCTTGCTTTCGGCTTGCAGCCTAATTCCCTGAAATCATCTTTAAGGACCTTCCACCTACCTCTAACTTTGTCATTAGTGCCAATGTGCACCATGACCGCTGGGTCCTCACCAGCCCCTCCCAGTAATCTGTCCACCCGATCAGCGATGTGTCGGACTCGAGCGCCAGGTGGGCAGCACACCGTTCGACGATCCCTGTCTTTGTGACAGATTGCCCTATCTGTTCCCCTAATAATTGAGTCGCCCACTACCAGCACCTGTCTGGCCTGCCCTGCTCTCCTATTTCCCTCCTTACTGGAGCAGTCACTCCTCCGGCTTTCAGAGGACATGCCTGGCTGCAGCAGTGCTACCCCTGTACTGACACCCCCCTCATTTGCCAACTTAGCAAACTTATTGGGGTGTGCCAGATCAGGACTAGTCTCCCTGGCACTCTTCCCTCTACCCCGCTTCCTAACTCCCAACCTTGGTATTTTTTGTTTTGCTACATCACAACCTGTTCATGTAAAGAACATGTCAACAACTGTGAACATTTGGTTTTCTATTTATTGTGCAGAAAAAACAACAAATAGAACAAAATGACTGAATACTTCAGTGTGTTTGGTTGGCAATAGACAAAGCATTTACCTTGCCAAAAAGTTCAATTTCATTCTCACCTGACCCCATCACATTCTTCCATACATTTAGGGATTCTCCTACATGTCTTTTGGCAAATTCAAAACGAGCCTTACAATTTTTGTGTGTAAATAAAGGCTTTTTCCACCCTCTCTTCTATAAAGGCTACCTCTGAGAAGTGCATGACTCCAGTTCCTGCTTCAGACTTCTTTGCCTTATTTTGGGTTCTGTGTGGCTATTTCAGTCTGCAGTTTTCGGCAAACCAATGTCAGTGATAGTTCATGCTCCCAGGCTAGTGCAGCTGGCCCCTTGATACCGTGCTTTTGTTCTCTGCCCGTTTACTCTGTTCCTGTGACTTCCCTTTCCTGCCACCCTGCTTGTAATAGTGTTCACTCCCTATGTGACCCAGCTTGTCTTCTGACCTGCTTTACTGTTTCATGTCTCGGTTATCTCTGCTCCCGTCTGGCTCTGACTTCTGGTTTGTATTTGATCACGTGTATTGCTGTGAACTCTGGTACTTCTGTTGCCGACTGTTTTTGACTTGGCTCGTCTGACTACTCTTTTGCCACTTGGTGGTGCTTGGTGCTGCTTCCCAGTGGTGTTACGCTGTATGTGCAACCTCTCCTCCCTCACCAGCATCCCCTGGTGGAGGTGGCGCTATACTGCACTGCAGCAGCATTACAGGTATAGTACAATGCCAAAGATTTCACTTACTTCTAAGATTACATGAGTAATATCTATTGTAATTTCTGCAATACCATACAGAAGAGGGTATTCAGGGGATCCAGGGTCCACAGGTTTTAGGGATTCAGTATATGTAGTATTAGAGGTAAACAGGATATTGATATATGTACTCTACCAGTTGAAACTATCTGCAGCAGTGTGCTCTTTAGAAAAGTTGATTTCCTCCTACATAGTCCTCCATAAAGTATTATAGGTACCACATAGTGCTTCATACAGTATAATGAGCACCGTATAATGCTCCATAGAGAATAATGAGCCCTATATAATGCTCCATTCAGTATTATGTGCCCCATATAATGCTCTATACCAGAGGTCTCAAACTTCATTTTTCAAGGGCTGCAAACAGGTCATATTTTCAGGATTTCCTCGTAATGCACAGGTGATAATTTAATCATCTACACACATAATGATTACAGCACCTTGTGCAATGCTAAGGAAATCTGGAAAACACGTATGGTTTGCTGCCCTGGAGGAATACAGTTTGAGACTCCTGCTTTATACAGTATAATGGGCCCTATGAATTGTTCCATACAGTATAATGGGCCTCATTTATTGCTCCATACAGTAAAAAGGGCCACATGTATTGCTCCATACAGAATGAGCCCCATATAATGCTCTATGCAGAATGGGCCCATGTAATGCTCCAAACAGAATTGTCCACATATACTGCTTCATACAGAATGGGCCCCATATAATACTCGATACATATAAAAAATAATCAAATACTTACCTTTCCCTCTTTGAGCCGCAGGTCCAGTCTCCTCAGCAACTTCTGTTTCTCTGCAGTGTCAGGACAAAGTGCGCTTGGTAGTGTCATCATGCCCTCTGCCCTGAGACGTGACAGAGTCAGATGACACGGAAGAGAGAGGACCTGCGGAGGAAGAGGTAAGTATTTAAAACAGTTTTAAGCATGGAGGGGCACTGGACAGCCAATAGTGTGCGGGTGTCCCCAATGGCGAGTGGGCCCGGCATTTGTCGGATGGGTGCTGACGCCACCCCTGCCTCCCCACAAAGTCCCTCCTCCACCTTCGGACTCCGGTGCATCTGCATCGGCGGTATATCTGCCCATGAGTAAATATAAAATCTAAGGTTTATTGAAGATATTTAAAACATTGGAGGTTCCACCAGTAACATCAAACAAATGTATTTCGACATATTAGGTCCTACTCATGGTTCTGAACCAAACAATGAACCTCATAAGTCAAAATGCGTTGGTTTCATGTTATTGGAGGAACCACCACTGTTTTAAACATCTTCAACAAACCTTGGATTTTATATTTACTTTTTGACTACTTAGCTGGATAATCAATTTTTTTCTCTATGTTACTAAGCCTGGTCCCAGGCCATTCCGTGCGAGGCTCTACAACTTTCCTGCTGCAACATATCAGTGAGATCACTCTCCTCTCCCCTTCCGCTTGTACGCAGTATCAGATTTATATCACTATGTTATGCTTTGATATTGTTGCACACTAAAAACAATATTTTACAAAAATTATCTTGTTGTTGATCCCCATATTCTAAGAGCTATAACTTTTTATTTTTTTTTCTGAAAGAGCCATAACATAATATAAGAGCCATTGCTTTTTGTGCAACAATTTTTGCATATGACTTTTTGATCACTTTTTCTGCTTCTTTTTGTATCAATATGATAAAAAAAGCTAAATTTTTAGCGTGTGTTGATTATTTTTTTTATTATGTTCGAGGTACAGAATAAATAACATGACAGTTTTATAGTTTAGGTCATTCCAGACGTGATACTGTATTAATTATGTGTGCATCTTTTTGTTATTTTTGCTTTCACACAAAAATTGTGTGGCAAACCAGCTTTTCATGATTTTTTGTGTGCTTGATTATGTTTGTTTTTTTACTTATTCTGTTTATCTTTTCTTTTAGTTTTTAAATTAATCTCATAGTGGGACTTGAATATTTTTTACTTTGATCATTTGCAGGGTCTAATAGGCCACCATACCTTTAGATCATCAGATTGGAGCGCCCCCAGACACAGGGCCACGAGTTCTCGGTACCAGGCCTCTCTGTTTCGGTTCTGAGGCTGTCACGGTGGCTAGACCCGGTCCGCGACCCTGCTAGGGGGCGTCCAATAAAGGTGGTACAGTCTATCAGGGATTCGTGACGCCACCTGTGGTGTTCGGTCAGGGTGACCGACGCTGCTGTGGGGTCCGCTGGGGTGATGGAATGGCAGCTGGATGGTATACCTTCCCACAGGTGAAGAATGTCCCCAGGGCTTCCCAGTAAGGTAGATGGTGATGGTGTGAGGTGCAGTCAATAACGAGGACACAAGGTTGCAGTCTCTTTACCTCTTTACTAAAGACTTCAGGATCCGCAATCCAGAGCACAGTTAACAGGGCTTTCTGAGACCGGCCGGTCCGATTGGCACATTCAGAGTTCCCTTTGCAGGTGGAAATCGTTGCCTACCACTAGCGCCTGTGTGTTGTAGTGCTACCCTGCTGAGCATTTGGAATAGTCCTCACAACTGCTGTTCTTGTTCGTTCGTACTTTCTAGTTCTCTTTATTTCTCTCTCGTTAGTTCCAGATGTTACTAGTGTCTCGTCCCCCAGGTATGTTATGGCTAGGACGCACCCGTATGACGGGAAGGCTCGGAGCACTTCCGGGACCCTAGAGACGCCCCTCTCCACGCGTTGCCCCCTATGTCTTTGCAGGAAATTTAAGGTAGACAGCCAACCTATAATTAACTGTCCTGCGGAGTTCGAAGTAAGGCCTAGAGTCAGTTACTCCCGCGGTGTTCTGGCCACCGGCTACGCGGCTCAGTAGGATGTTGCCTCGGTCTCACGGCACGACTCCTACTGGCTCTCCTTTGTGCTTGATCTTGTTTCTCACTGTTCCACAATATCATTCCCTTCGTGTCACTTTCTTAGGATACCGCCGCGGGGTGTGCAGGCGCGGTTCCGTAACGTTCTGCTCTGTTCACCAGGCACCTGCCAAGTTCCCACGCCTGACAGGGACCCCCCTGTGTCTTCTCCCTGCAACACCCCCTGCCATGGGATGTTGCCTGAATCCAACCCAGTCAGCTTCTGACTAACTTCCTATCCAACCCCTAGTTTTACCAGTGTGAGTAGTGGCCCAATAAATAAAGCCTTTTTCTCCCCCTAGTGGCCGGAGTGTGAAGTGTAATGTGTGCTGGTGATACCTGGTCAGTAGAATTCCTTCAGTGCCATCAGATGTACCATCACTCCCCTTAGCGGCAGAGTGTCATACTGCAACGACCAGATCTCTGGGGCACTGCAAGATGACCTCGGGATATGATGGCAACTATTGACACATGTGATGACAATTGCAGGAAGCCAATAATATTAAAGAGAGAGCCCTTTCCCTCTTTTAATCATTAATATGCATCTGTTGCGATTGACAGTGGCATCTAAATAGTTAATCAGCCCAGATCGGTTACAAAACCAATCGGAACCGCTGCCTCAGCTGACACCAGTGGCATTTTTCCCTGCGGGGGCACTATGCACTTATTCTTCAGTGCTGTGGAAAAGCAGCGCTGAGGAATAAAGTCACTTATTGACCGCTGTGAAAAGGTGTATCAGCAGTCATTGAGTGGTTAACCAAACCAATCAAATGGAGTTCTGTGCAATAAGGTTAAGCACACATGAGACAAGAGGAGATGAATACGTCTCTTCACTACTTTTTGGCATATATTTGCATATAAATGTGTTTATTGTAGGTCCATGAATTTACTCAAGAGCTTTAGAAATCTATTTATTCTGTATACTGCTTTCAGAATCCCATTCAGGTCAAATATTACAATTAGAGATGAGCAAATATATTTGCATGGAAATGAATTATATTTGATAATAAAAATTGCCAAAATGCTGATTTTTTGTAATTTTTTGTCAGTTTTCTAAACTGTAAACGGCCAGCAGAAGGTTAAAAAATGAAAAAGAACTTATATTCACTGCACCTCTTACATCTCTGGCCCTGGGGTTTAAGGGGTATCGTTTCTCCTTATGGAGAGTGACATACCATCTCTGGCTTGTCAAGGTAAGGAGGCTTATTCGCCGTCCAATGCTCCTCTGGGAAATATAATATGCAAATTGCCTCTTCTGAGAAAAAGAGGACTTAAACTCTATAGCGCCAGACCCCAGTCCAGAGCCTCTCACCTAGCCAAATTAGTTCTCATGCTTCACACTGACGAGAGCCAACAGCCCGAAACACCGTGTCTGCGAATTGAGATACTGATTTGGCTTTAATCCTATGTCATATTGTACGACTCGTTAAAGGGTTGATTGTGACTTGTAGGATCGCTACATCCAACAGGTGGCGCTATAGAGTTTAAGTCCTCTTTTTCTCAGAAGAGGCAATTTGCATCTCTGGCCCTTTCACTCTTCACCATCACCCATCTAGTCATCGCTGCATCCCATTGTCAATGCAAGAGCTGAGTCAGATCTCAACATTGTTGGCTAAAACGTCTGGTTCTGATTAGGCCAGGGACAGTTATGCACATAAAAGGTCACAGAGCATGTTGTGACATCATAGTGTTTTAACCGTTCGTGTGCTTGCACAGAAACCTCCTTGGCTTTGCAAACAGAAGTTCTGGCCTAGCGTGAAGAGGACCAGGGATTCATTGCTCACTGTGTAACTAGGAAGATGAGATGAGGGGCTGGGAGGAGAGTGGTAAGGTAAGTACAGTTTTTGTTTTTTTTTCATCTTATGATTATTATGTTATAGGATCTGCGTAGATTCCAGAGCATAATTAGGGACATTACATTTGTGGAGAATAACGTATCTGCCAATAGAAATTCGCTGCAAAATCTGTGCAAACGGGCAATTTTAACATTTTGCCTCATTCGCTCATCTCTAATTACAATCCCCATGCTAAGGCCGGGGTCACACTTGTGAGTGCAATGCGAGAAACTCGCATCAATACCCGGCGCTGTCATCGTCACTCGGGACCGAAGCATTCAGCTGCATAGAAATACATGCAGCCGCACACTCCGTTCCCGAGTGCCGACGGCAGTGCCAGCGGCAGTGCAAGGTATTGATGCCAGAGACTCACATGAGTTTCTCGCATCACACTCGCAAGTGTGACCCTGTTGTATGATATTCATTATGATTGACCTGTATTAACCATATATTTATTTTTCTACTTGAGCATAAAAAGAGGGCAATTATTGGTCGGAAATATTTAATTTATATAGTGCTACATTTAGGACCCAATGTAAAAAAAATAAAAAATAAATCTCTTGTTAAGCATATTTACAGTCCAGGCTGCTACCCTTTTCTTCACCTTGTAAAATGTATTTTCTAATTATGTGTGTCTCATGCCATTTGTTTTGATGCATCTTTTTTGGGTGTTTATATAAATTCACTAGAATAACTGGAATAGTTTTGAAAACACGATAGATCATGTAATCCCCCGATCATGTAATCTCCCGATCACAATGTGTAGCAGCTACTCTGTTATGGGATAAATAAGGCTCACACAGTAATAGCGAAATTATGGATTTGATGCAGCGCTAGTTTCCCATCTGTTCTGTTGGAAGCTTTAATAGCCTATGGAAACTGTTTTTCTCAAGAGTTCTTCTACATACATTTTAAATCATTCTTAAAGAAACATACTAAAAATTGTCAACAACATTAATAATAATGTATTACTACTTGATGAGCACAAATGACTCACTCTCCAGAAAGAGAAGACGGTGTGTTAGGGGTCGAGTTCCCGCTTCTGCACTGGGGGAATCTCGAGCCACTTCCGCTGCGGTCTCCCATTCTTGTCCAGCCGCAGTGGAGCCTGCTCAGCAAGGACGTCGGTCCCAGCGTCTTGCTCATTCTCACTCTGTTCAGAGAGTTAGTGCTGCTTCTCCAGTCTCTGCCATTAAAGTCAGTACTGGTCAGCAGCGAGCGGACTTCTCTGGGACTAAGTCCTTGTCTGCATGTACTGAGCATGCCCAGCGTAAGGTCTCCCGTTGGAGATCGAGGGTCATGTGCTCAGGCTCTGCAGCACATTCCATTGGTCCTCTTGGCAGGTCCTAGAAGGGCAAAAGTGCTGTGGCCACTTCCTGTGCTGCTCCTATATAAACTGCGCATGACCGCACGGCCATGCGCTAGTATTGTCTAACAATTGTTGATGTGTGTATGTTGTGAGTGCAAGTCGTCCTTTGAAATCCCTTCCCTATTGAATGTCTGTTCGCGGAAGGTGTATGGCTGCTACCTAGCGCCCGACTTAGCCTACAGCACTAGACACACATCTCAGCGTCCTGTAGCTGTGCCTGCCAGTACGGCGCCGTGCGCCTGCCTTGCGCTTTCCATACCCGAGTCTGGGTGGTTAGTGGCGTCCGTTAGTGCGGCATCGCTCGCACTCTTGTGCCCTTATACTTCTTAAAGTTCTCTACACACCCAGTTGCGGTGTTACGCCAGCAAGGGTCTAATCGGGCTCCAATCCCTTCTGGGGTTAAGTCCGCTGACCACTTGCTCGCGCACTAGTGCGGTACTGCGGTCCTGTGGATTAACAGGATCGCTTTCTTCACGCTGGGTGAGGTTTAACCCACGCGTGTATCCTTTAGTGTACCGCCATATTGTCCGTCTTGCTAGCTGCAGGGTCTTTTACCTGCACGGTGGACCTCGGACTGCGAACGCACCTAGTTTCGTACCATCTATACATGGTGCGTTCCGCCAGTCCTTAACATAATACTAGCGCCAGGGTCTGGCTAGTATGGCGGACATTCAGCAATCTTTGCGGTATATCCAGCAGTTGGAGGGTAGGTTGAAGGTTCTCGAGAACTCAACCTCAGCTGTGGATGTTACCGCAGTTGCTGTAAAGGCTGCTGGCGTGGCGGCAGCAACCTTGTCCACTGCCACCCCTGTTCCGACATTATCCCGCCTCCCGTTGCCAGAAAAATTTTCTGGAGATTGCAAAACTTGTAGGGGATTCGTGAGTCAGTGCTCTATCCACCTCGAGCTCCTGGCTGCACGTTTTCCTACAGAGCGGGCTAAGGTGGGATTTATTGTCTCGCTGTTGTCGGACAGGGCGTTGGAGTGGGCTACGCCGCTGTGGGAGCGTGATGATCATGTGGTGCAGAGTGCTCCGTTGTTTCTGGGCACGCTGAAAAAGGTCTTTCTGGGACCTCAACTCACCCATGATACAGCGCTCCAACTACTGGCATTAACTCAGGGTGAGTCCTTGGTCAGCCATTTTTCCGTCCGATTCCGTACGTTAGCTTCCGAGCTGGAGTGGTCGGATAAAGCCCTTATCCCCATATTCTGGAGGGGCCTGGCTGACCATGTTAAGGACGCTCTGGCCACTAGGGAGATTCCTGCCACACTGGAGGAGTTAATATCTATTTCTACTCGTATAGACCTCCGTTTTAACGAGCGGAGGTTGGAACGAGCCCAGTGTAGGCAGAGGTTTCGGCTGGCTCCTACCTTCGCCAAACCTTTGAAATCTCCAGTCCAGACATCTGAGTCACATGAGACCTTGGAGGTGACACGAGCGGGATCCAAGTCTCAGTCCGCTCGTGCACATAAGGTTCGTCATGTTCGCCAGCAGTCAGGACGTCTTGCCTCCAAGAGTCCTCAGCGGTCGGGGAAACGTCAGCGTCTAGTGGCAGTTGGAGGAGGTACACTAGACACGGCGACGTTTGCCTCAAAGTTGTCCTTCAAGGGGACAATTACCATAGGCCCATCCACTCTCACGGTCGAGCTATGCTTGGACTCTGGGGCAGAGGGTAACTTTATGTCCTCCGCTTTTGCCCAGCGTCACGCAATACCCTTGGTGATGCTCGCCCAGCCAGTGACCGTTCGAGTGGTAAATGGGTCAACACTACCTTCACAGATTACTCACCAAACCATTCCTTTCACCCTATCTGTGTCTCCATCACATCAGGAGATAATCTCCCTATTAGTCATTCCTGAGGGAATTGATGAGGTCCTGTTGGGGATGCCATGGCTTCGCTACCATTCTCCTCATATTGAGTGGTCCTCTGGGAGAATTTTGGGATGGAGTAAATCCTGTGAGGGTAGATGTCAGAGGGAGTGCGTTCAGGTTGCTTCTACACAGGTACCCGCAGATCTTTCCTCTCTCCCCAAGCACTATTGGTCCCATGCAGACGTGTTCTCCAAAAGAGCTGCGGAGACTCTTCCGCCTCACCGCCCCTATGACTGTCCTATTGACCTCTTGCCTGGTGCTGAGCCTCCCCGGGGTCGAGTCTACCCGTTATCTCTCCCGGAGACGGAGGCAATGTCCCAGTATATTCAGGAGAATCTGGCAAGAGGATTCATTAGGAAGTCAGTGTCACCGGCAGGGGCTGGGTTCTTCTTCGTACAGAAGAAGACTGGAGACTTACGTCCATGCATAGACTACAGGGGTCTTAACGCAATTACCGTTAAGAACAAGTACCCATTACCCCTGATATCTGAGCTCTTTGATAGGCTACGGGGAGCAAAGGTATTTACAAAGTTAGATCTGCGGGGTGCTTACAACCTGATTCGCATCCGTGAGGGGGATGAATGGAAGACGGCTTTTAACACCAGGGATGGGCACTATGAATATCTAGTGATGCCCTTTGGGCTCTGTAATGCCCCAGCCGTTTTCCAAGACTTTGTGAACGACATCTTTCGGGATATGCTCACCACCTCGGTCGTAGTCTATCTGGATGACATTCTCATCTACTCTCCAGATATAGACTCCCATCGGAGAGATGTTCGCAAAGTCTTCGACCTCTTACGGGCAAACTCCCTCTACGCTAAGTTGGAGAAGTGTGTGTTTGAGCAGGAGTCCTTGCCTTTCCTTGGATATATCATTTCTGCCCAGGGTTTGGCTATGGATCCTGCCAAGCTACAGGCTGTAATGGACTGGCAGGAACCCCATTCTCTTAAAGCGGTGCAGCGCTTTATGGGGTTCATTAATTATTATCGCCAGTTCATTCCACACTTCTCAACTTTGGTAGCTCCCTTGGTCGCCCTCACCAAGAAGGGAGCAAATCCCAAGTTGTGGTCAGAGGAGGTCTCCAAGGCCTTTCTCTCGATTAAGTCACACTTCGCTAGCGCTCCCATCCTACATCGCCCCGATGTAGATAAACCATTCATCTTGGAGGTGGATGCCTCATCCGTTGGTGCTGGAGCAGTCCTTTTCCAAAAGGATGCTCAAGGTCGGAAGCATCCTTGCTTTTTCTTCTCCAAGACCTTCACACCAGCGGAGAGGAATTATTCCATCGGGGACAGGGAGTTGCTAGCTATGAAGTTGGCTTTTTCAGAGTGGAGACACCTCTTGGAGGGAGCTCGCTTTCCCTTCCAAGTCTTCACTGACCACAAGAACTTGGTGTATATACAGACGGCCCAGCGGCTGAATTCTCGCCAGGCTAGATGGTCCCTGTTCTTCTCCCGGTTCCATTTTACTCTCCATTTTCTCTCCGGGGAGAAGAACGTTCGTGCCGACGCTCTCTCCCGCTCCGTAGTGTCATCTGAGGAGGAGGAGGAGGAGCCTCGGCTTATTGTCCCTTCTGAGAGCCTGAGAACTGTAGCTCCGGTTTCGCTAGAGTCTGTGCCCCCGGGCAAGACTTTCGTGCCAGCTAACTTGCGACCGGAGGTTCTCTCTTGGGCTCACTCCTCCAGAGTGGGGGGGCATTTTGGGACAAAGAGGACATCAGAGCTTTTGGCGAGAACATACTGGTGGCCGCATATGGCCCGAGATGTCAGGGACTACATTCAGGCGTGCGTTTCTTGCGCCCAGAATCGGTCTCCTCGGCAACGGCCTGCTGGGTTGCTTTACCCTCTACCGGTGGCAGACAGGCCCTGGGAGATGGTCGGAATGGACTTTGTGGTGGGTCTACCCAAGTCGCGTGGCTGCTCCATTATTTGGGTTGTCACTGACCATTTCTCTAAGATGGTGCATTTGGTGCCGCTTCCTCGGTTACCCTCAGCACGGGCCTTGGCGGTGTTGTTCGTTAAACACGTTTTCCGTTTGCATGGTATGCCTGATAAGATTGTCAGCGATCGGGGTCCCCAGTTCGCATCTCGGTTTTGGAGAGAGCTCTGCCGTTTACTCAGCATAGAGTTAAACCTCTCCTCTGCTTACCATCCCGAGACGAATGGGTTGGTGGAGAGAACCAACCAGACTCTGGTGACATATTTGCGACATTTCGTCTCTGCTAGGCAGGATGACTGGGCATCTTTGCTACCTTGGGCGGAATTTGCCCTGAACAACGCCGTAGCCGATTCCACTGGTCAAACTCCTTTTCTCCTTAATTACGGCCAGCATCCGCGTGTCCCTGTGCCCATGCCCGTGTCCTCCACCGATTCTAGGGTGGCAGACTGGGCGGTGGAGGCACGTGACATCTGGGACCGCACACAGGATGCTATCCGGGCCTCCAAGGAGAGAATGAGGGTTTCGGCTGATACACACCGGCGCCCCGCTCCGGTCTTTGCTCCCGGCGACTTAGTGTGGCTCTCCGCCCGTAACATCAGGCTGCGAGTTGAGTCCACTAAGTTTGCTCCTCGCTACATTGGCCCGTTTAAAGTTCTGGAACAGGTCAACCCTGTGGTTTACCGTTTGGCCATTCCTCCACGCCTTGGTATCACCGATACCTTTCACGTTTCCCTCTTAAAGCCCGTTCGCTTGTCTCGGTTTTCTGAGTCTTCTGCTGGGACATCGGGTTCATCCACGGATGAATTTGAGGTGAATGCTATTGTGGGAAGCAAGGTGGTACGTGGCAAAAAATTTTATTTGGTGGATTGGAAGGGTCATGGTCCAGAGGATAGAACCTGGGAGCCTGTGGAGCACATTCGGGCTCCGCAGCTCATTGCTGCCTTTGAACGTAGCGAGGCCCAAGGAGGGGGGGGCCCTAGGAGGGGGGGTAATGTTAGGGGTCGAGTTCCCGCTTCTGCACTGGGGGAATCTCGAGCCACTTCCGCTGCGGTCTCCCATTCTTGTCCAGCCGCAGTGGAGCCTGCTCAGCAAGGACGTCGGTCCCAGCGTCTTGCTCATTCTCACTCTGTTCAGAGAGTTAGTGCTGCTTCTCCAGTCTCTGCCATTAAAGTCAGTACTGGTCAGCAGCGAGCGGACTTCTCTGGGACTAAGTCCTTGTCTGCATGTACTGAGCATGCCCAGCGTAAGGTCTCCCGTTGGAGATCGAGGGTCATGTGCTCAGGCTCTGCAGCACATTCCATTGGTCCTCTTGGCAGGTCCTAGAAGGGCAAAAGTGCTGTGGCCACTTCCTGTGCTGCTCCTATATAAACTGCGCATGACCGCACGGCCATGCGCTAGTATTGTCTAACAATTGTTGATGTGTGTATGTTGTGAGTGCAAGTCGTCCTTTGAAATCCCTTCCCTATTGAATGTCTGTTCGCGGAAGGTGTATGGCTGCTACCTAGCGCCCGACTTAGCCTACAGCACTAGACACACATCTCAGCGTCCTGTAGCTGTGCCTGCCAGTACGGCGCCGTGCGCCTGCCTTGCGCTTTCCATACCCGAGTCTGGGTGGTTAGTGGCGTCCGTTAGTGCGGCATCGCTCGCACTCTTGTGCCCTTATACTTCTTAAAGTTCTCTACACACCCAGTTGCGGTGTTACGCCAGCAAGGGTCTAATCGGGCTCCAATCCCTTCTGGGGTTAAGTCCGCTGACCACTTGCTCGCGCACTAGTGCGGTACTGCGGTCCTGTGGATTAACAGGATCGCTTTCTTCACGCTGGGTGAGGTTTAACCCACGCGTGTATCCTTTAGTGTACCGCCATATTGTCCGTCTTGCTAGCTGCAGGGTCTTTTACCTGCACGGTGGACCTCGGACTGCGAACGCACCTAGTTTCGTACCATCTATACATGGTGCGTTCCGCCAGTCCTTAACACGGTGGAATGCAGAAATTACTGTATGTGGCATTAGTGATACACATGTACCGTATGTTGTTGAAAATAAATTGTGCACAAATACTGGCATGTGACATTGTGCACTGAGAAAATATATGCATAGAAAATCATTATTAATTTAGTTGTGGGGTCTGAATGCCTAATAGTTATCCCAGGTGGGAAGTAGAATGGTGCTATTGTGCACCGAGGAGACAACTTTAAGACTTATCGATGAGGTGGCTTACAAAAAGTCCAATATATACTAGTTTATAAGAATATTATACGTTAATTAATCTGGATGAAATGATTTCTTGATATTGTCCTCCTGAAATGTCCGTATTTTGCTTCAAGCTGGATAACAATGACAGAATAAAACACAAGGTTAGTGAATGCAGTGGATAGTTTTATAAAAACAAGGGCAAATAAAAATAGCAAGATTATTAAAAGTAACAAGAAATCATTTTTTGCCAGCGTGGATTGCTAGATGACTATAGTATGGTTAGGTTGACATTGCATTTTGCTTTGCCTCTGTGCTCATCATGTATGTCCAAGAATCCGTCTGACATATGCAGCTGATGTGCCCAAAGAAATGATAGCTATCATTAGCTGTAGTGTTTTTTGGTCTACATTTGGTGTATAGTTACCTCAACTTTTCAATTTCACAGCATGCAAAAAAAACATAATGAGGCATAATCATTTTTTTATGATTAGTCAATGTACTCGTATTTGCTGTTATTTTTCATTGAATGCATACAGATATTTTTTTTTTTTGAATCATACATTTGGTGGAATGTTTCACACTTTACGATCAAACTTTATTATCTATTGCTAATGACATTACTTTTACAGCTCTGGCAAAAATTAAGAGACCACTGCAAAATGTTCAGTTTGTCTGATTTTTCTCTTTATAGGTATATTTTTGAGTAAAATCTAAATTGTTGTTTGATTCTATAAACTTCTGACAACATGTCTCCGAATTTCCAAGCAATACATTTTGTATTTTTTTCTGACAAAGAAAATGGTCAAAATAAAAAAAACAGTGCTTTCAGACCTCAAATAATACAAAGAAAACAAGTTCATAATCATTTAGAAACAACAATGCTAATATTCTAACTCAGGAAGAGTTCAGAAATCAATATTTTGTGGAATAACCATGATTTTTAATCACAGCTTTCATGCGTCTTGGAATGCTTCCACCAGTCTTTCACACTGCTCCTGGTGCAAACATTTAAGCCGTTCTTCTTTGTTTGATGGCTTGTGACTAGTGTTGAGCATTCCGATACCGCAAGTATCGGGTATCGGCCGATACTTGCGGTATCGGAATTCCGATACCGAGATCCGATATTTTTGTGGTATCGGGTATCGGTATCAGAGGTGTAAAATAAAGAATTAAAATAAAAAATATTGTTATATTCACCTCTCCGGCGGCCCCTGGAACATCACCGCGAGTCACTGGCGTCCGGCAGGCTTCTTTGTTTAAAATGAGCGCCTTTAGGACCTGAGGAATGACGTCGCGGCTTCTGATTGGTCGCGTGGCGGTCACATGGGCGGCACGCGACCAATCAGAAGCCGCGACGTCATTCCGCAGGTCCTAAAGGCGCTCATTTTTAAAAATGAGTGCGTTAATAGCGTTCGATGACGTAGCGGCTTGTGATTGGTCGCGTGGCGGTCACATGAGCGGCACGCGACCAATCAGAAGCTGCGACGTCATTCGTAGGTCCTGAAGCCAGCCGGTTAGCCGCGTGATGTCCAGGGGCCGCCGGAGAGGTGAGCATATCAATATTTTTTATTTTAATTCTTTATTTTACACCTCCCTATGGATCCCAGGGCCTGAAGGAGAGTTTCCTCTCCTTCAGACCCTGGGAACCATCAGGATACATTCCGATACTTGATGTCCCATTGACTTGTATTGGTATCAGATATCGGTATCGGCGATATCCGATATTTTTCGGGTATCGGCCGATACTATCCGATACCGATACTTTCAAGTATCGGACGGTATCGCTCATCCCTACTTGTGACCATCCATCATCCTCTTGATTACATTCCAGGGGTTTTCATTGGGGTTCAGGTCTGGAGATTGGGCTGCCCATGACAGGGTTTTGTTGTGGTGGTCTCTTTATTTTTGTCAGAGCTGTAATTCTTTCCTCTAAACTAATTAAAGCCCCGTATATTTATATTTTGAAAAAACTAGATTCAGTATTTCTATCATCAGATAGAATAAGATTAACAAAGTATAAAATTATTTAGCTCATAAATGCCAAATAAATTGGCAGAGAAAGTATCTTAGTGTTACATTAATTAAATCCCCTCCCTCTCTAGGAAGAATGTTACAATCTGATGATTTAAATAGGTCGCTTTATTATATGTAATACTGGTATTAGTTATGTGAATAAAAATGCAAATTAAATATCACATCACAACGTATAATCCTCTGTATGGAGATAATTACAATAGTCTGGAGTCAACAGTCTATAGGAACACCAAATGTCCTCTCTATGTGTTTCCTCATTAACAAAGTGATGCCAACAGGCAGTCAGTGGCTTGTGAAAGTATTCACCCCCATAGCTTTTCACCTATTTTGCTACATTACAACCTGTGTTCAAATATTTTTGTAATACGATTTGTGTGTAATGCATCAGCACTTAATAGTCTAAGTGAGAAAAATTTAGGCAAAAACTACATTTATGTGACCAAGTAACTAAAAATTGGCAAGTTCATATGTATTCACCTATATTGCTATGAAGCCCCTACAAATTTCTGTTGCAAGCAATTACCTTCATAAGTCACATGCTTAGTGAAAGGAAGTCCACCTGTGTGCAATCTAAGTGTCACATAGTCTGTCAGTATATACACTTTACCTTTTCTGAAAGGCCACAGAGGCTGAAATACCATTAGCCAAGAGGCACCACTAACCAAACAACACCATGAACAGCAAGGAGATCTCCAAACCCGTTAGGGACAAAGTTGTTGAAAGTACAAGTCGGGATTGGGTTATAAAGAAATATCACAATCTATTATGATCCCCCAGAGTACCATCAAATCTATGATCATCAAATGGAAAGAAGATGGTACCACAACAAACCTGCCAAGAGAGGGTCGCCCACCAAAACTCTCAGTCTTGGCATGGAGGGCATTGATCAGAGAGTCAGCACAGAGACCAAATGTAAATCTGTAGAAGGATGTCCCAAATGTTTGACCCAAATCATTCAGTTTAAGGGCAATGGTATCAAATACTAATGAAATGTATGTAAACTTTTGACTTTGAAGTAAGTAACAAAAATGCCTTAAAACATTCTCTCTCTCTCATTATTCTGTCATTTGGCAAATATGAATTATTATAGTAATCCTAATTGACCTAAAATGGGAAAGGTGTATTCTGATTTCAATGCAGATATTGAAGAGGTCTCTTTTTATGCAGTGTATATAACTTGTATACCTCATGAATCATGATATGTGTTAAAGGGTCCCACTGAGACTCTTTCCCTGTGACCCATGAAAACTTGGAGCCTGCCCTGTGTGTCTGTCTGTGCATGTGTTCATGTGTTTATACATGTGTGTGCATTTAAGTGTGTGTGCATATACGTGTTTATGCATGTGCGTGTCTGTATGTGTTTGTGTATGTGTTTATGCATGTATGTCTGTAAAATAAAAGTTACAGCTCTCAGAATAAGGAAACAAAAAATATTTTTTTTTACAAAAAAGCATTTTTAGTGTGTAAGACCAGTCAAGCTTTATATATATATATATATATATATATATATATATATATATATATATATATATTATATATACAATATATATATTGCAGCATTTCACATACTACGTGTCTTGGGGGACACTCGCTTGGCACGGGATTCAAGCACTTTGGCACGGTTTTTCCACTTAAAGCAGTCTGTTTGGTTTATTCTCTCCATAAACCATATAAACAAGAACAAACAAGAACAAACGGTAAACAGTCTTACATCAGACAGATAAATCCTCAATGTCCATAGTAGAGCTCCACTCTCTCTGCTCTGTGGGCACACAGGCTGTGCTATGTCCAGCACGCAGGCTCTACAGCCTAAACACGGTCTCTCTGTAGTGTCCAGCGGGGACACATGGAAGTCTGTCTACACTGGCAGACTCCCAAACACTCACTACCATGGGCCAAACACACCTCCATTACGTAGCCTGAAACCACACCCATTGGTGAGGTAAGATCATATGCACTGTCATGTGATCATGACATCATTGCAGGTCCTCAAACTCCTGCAGGGAAAAGCGTACTGTTAGCGCCCTCACTCAGAGGTGAGGTATATGGGTAGCCAGACCCTCCCATTTCTCATAGGTGCATAGGACCCAGGTGCACTAAACGACATCTTTAGTGCTCATGTTCACTAAAGACAAAATACTCCGGGTTGCATCGCAGGGAGCATCCATCCCTGTGATACATACCTCCCATTAACCACGCGACCAACAGTCACACCATAATATATATATATATATATATATACATACTAGATGGTGACCCGATTATAACGCATCGGATATTCTAGAATATGTATGTAGTTTATTTATGAAGATTTCAGAATAATGCAATGAATGCACAGTATTTGGCCGGCCTTGCGCAACCAATTAGTGAAGCGTGGTTCAAATCCAGCGCCAATTCGCAGCCGGACTGCGTCTGTCGCTGATTGTTCGTGGCGGGCCGGGCATGACCAATCTCTGAAGCCAGACCCAGCTGCAGGTTTTTGAGGGCCCTGGGCAAAAGAGTCTCACAGCCCACGTAGCATATAACACAGCCCACGTAGTATATAGCACAGCCACGTAGTATATAGCACAGCCATGTAGTAAATAGCACAGCCAGGTAGTATATAACACAGCCACGAAGTATATAACACAGCCACGTAGTATATAGCACAGCCACATAGTATATAGCAGCCACAAAGTATATAGCAGCCACGTAGTATATAGCACAGCCACGTAGTATATAGCACAGCTAAGTAGTATATTGCACAGTCACGTAGTATATAGCACAGGCACGTAGTATATAACACAGCGACGTAATATATAGCACAGCCATATAGTATATTGCAGAGCCACATAGTATATAGCACTGCCCACACAGTATATAACACAGCCCACGTAGTATATAGCACAGCCCACACAGTATATAATGTAGCCCATGCAGTATATAACACAGCCCATGTAGTATAGAGCACAGCCCACACAGTATATAACACAGCCCGCATAGTATATCACTCAGCCACGTAGTATATAGCACAGCCACATAGTATATTGCACAGCCACGTAGTATATAGCACAACCCACGTAGTGTAGAGCACAGCGACGTAGTATATAACACAGCCACGTAGTATATAGCGCTGCACACAGTATATTGCATTGTCACATAGTATATAGCACAGCGACGTAGTATATAACACAGCCCACGCAGTATATAACACAGCCCATGCAGTATATAACACAGCCCACATAGTATATAGCAATGTGGGCACCATATCCCTGTTAAAAAAAGAATTTAAAAAAAAAATTGTTATATACTCACCTTCCGGTGGCCCCCTTGATCCAGCTCATGCCTTTAGCCATGCTCCTCGCGATGCTCCGTTCCCAGTAATGCCTTGTGGCAATAACCTGCGATGATGTAGTGGTCTCGCGAGACCGCTATGTCATCACGGGTCATTGCCGCAATGCATTCTTGGGACCGAAGAGTCGTGAGGAGCGGGAAAGGCTTCCACGGACAGCAGAAGGTGAGAATATAATAATTTTTTAATAATTATTTTTAGCATTATGTTTTTACTATTGATGCTGCATAGGCAGCATCAATAGTAAAAACTTGGTCACACTTATAGGGTTAATGGCAAAATATTTAGAATTGATAGTCCTCAGTGTTTGATATCTTTTAATGGCTAACTGAAAAGATGGTAACAAATTGCAAACTTTCGAGACTACACAGGTCTCTTCATTAGGCAAAGACTAAAAGAAATTCTGAAGAATAACATATTTATGCACAACATAGCACAGAAATAAAAAACATGAATAAGACAGGTGACATGAAGCAGAATTACCATGAGTGATAAACAGTAGGGTTGAGCGAAACGGGTCGTTCATTTTCAAAAGTCGCCGACTTTTGGCAAAGTCGGGTTTCATGAAACCCGATCCGACCCCTGTGCGGGGTCGGCCATGCGGTACGCGACTTTCGCGCCAAAGTCGCGTTTCAATGACGCGAAAAGCGCAATTTCTCAGCCAATGAAGGTAAACGCAGAGTGTGGGCAGCGTGATGACATAGGTCCTGGTCCCCACCATCTTAGAGAAGGGCATTGCAGTGATTGGCTTGCTGTCTGCGGCGTCACAGGGGCTATAAAGGTGCGTTCCCGCCGACCGCCATGTTACTGCTGCTGATCTGAGCTTAGGGAGAGGTTGCTGCCGCTTCGTCAGAAGCAGGGATAGTGTTAGGCAGGGTCCATTAACCACCAAACCGCTTGAGCTGTAGCGATTTCCACTGCCCAACACCACCTTTGGTGTGCAGGGACAGTGGAAGCTACATTTTTTTTTTTTTTCCCCTCAGCGCTGTAGCTCATTGGGCTGCCCTAGAAGGCTCCCTGATAGCTGCATTGCTGTGTGTACGCCGCTGTGCAAACCAACTGCTTTTTTCAAAGCACAAATCCTCTTGTTCCTTCCTTTCTGCACAGATATCTATTTTTTATGTTTGTACACACTTTTTATTTAATTTGTGCATCAGTCCACTCCTTATTGCTGCCTGCCATACCTGGCTGAGATTACTGCAGGGAGATAGTAATTGAAGGACACTCCCTGTTTTTTTTTTTTTTTTTGTGGGAGATTAAGATTGACATTTCTGCTAGAGTGCCATCCCTGTGTGTGCCATCTCTCACTCAGTGGGCCACAGAAAGCCTATTTATTTTTTTGCTTGATTTGGGTTATAAAATCTACCTGGAAAAATCACTACATCAATCAGTGGGAGAAAAATATTGGCCTCAGGGCTTGTGTGCCACTCTTGACTCCTGTGTGTGCCATCTCTCAGTCAGTGGGCCATAGAAAGCCTATTTATTTTTTTGCTTGATTTTGGTTCTAAAATCTACCTGAAAAAATCACTACATCAATCAGTGGGAGAAAAATATTGGCCTCAGGGCTTGTGTGCCACTCCTGACTCCTGTGTGCATCATCACTCACTCAGTGGGCCATAGAAAGCCCTTTTTTTTTTTTTTTGCTTTATTTGGGTTCTAAATTCTACCTGAAAAAATCAATAAATCAATCAGTGGGAGATTAATATTGGCCTTTGGGCTTGTGTGCCAGTCCTAAGCGTGCCATCTCTCTCTCTCAGATAGTGGGCCATAGAAAGCCTATTTATTATTTTTTTTATTGGGTTTATAAATTTTCCCTGGAAAAAAAAAAAAAAAGTGGGAGATTAATATTGGCCTCTGGGCTTGTGTGCCAGTCCTGAGCGTGCCATCTCTCTCACAAATAGTGGGCCATAGAAAGCCTATTTATTTTTTTGCTTGATTTGGGTTCTAAAATGTACCTGAAAAAATCACTACATCAATCAGTGGGAGAAAAATATTGGCCTCAGGGCTTGTGTGCCACTCCTGACTCCTGTGTGCATCATCACTCACTCAGTGGGCCATAGAAAGCCCATTTTTTTTTTTTTTTGCTTTATTTGGGTTCTAAATTCTACCTGAAAAAAATCAATAAATCAATCAGTGGGAGATTAATATTGGCCTTTGGGCTTGTGTGCCAGTCCTAAGCGTGCCATCTCTCTCTCTCAGATAGTGGGCCATAGAAAGCCTATTTATTATTTTTTTTATTGGGTTTATAAATTTTCCCTGGAAAAAAAAAAAAAAAGTGGGAGATTAATATTGGCCTCTGGGCTTCTGTGCCAGTCCTGAGCGTGCCATCTCTCTCACAAATAGTGGGCCATAGAAAGCCTATTTATTTATTTTTTTTTGGTTTTATAAATTCTCCCTGAAAAAAAAAAAGGGAGATTAATATTGGCCTTTGGGCTTGTGTGCCAGTCCTAAGCGTGCCATCTCTCTCTCAGATAGTGGGCCATAGAAAGCCTATTTATTATTTTTTTTATTGGGTTTATAAATTTTCCCTGGAACAAAAAAAAAAAAGTGGGAGATAAATATTGGCCTCTGGGCTTGTGTGCCACTCCTGACTCCTGTGTGCGTCATCTCTCACTCAGTGGGCCTTAGAAAGCCTTTTTTTGTTTTATTTGTTTTCTAAATTCTCCCTGAAAAAATCATTTTATTTTATTTGGTTTCTAAATTCTTCCTTAAAAAAATCATTTTATTCTATTATTTTTTTTTCCTAAAGTCTCCCTGAAAAAAACAAAAAAAAACAAATCAGTGGGAGATTAATATTGCCCTTTCTGCTTGTGTGCCAGTCTTGACTCCTGGGTGTGCCATCTCTCTCTCTCTCTCCAATTGTGGGCCATAGAAAGCCTATTATTTTTTTAGCTTGATTTGGGTTCCAAAATCTACCTGAAAAAATCACTACATCAATCAGTGGGAGATAAATATTGGCCTCTGGGCTTGTGTGCCACTCCTGACTCCTGTGTGCGTCATCTCTCACTCAGTGGGCCATAGAAAGCCTTTTTTTGTTTTATTTGTTTTCTAAATTCTCCCTGAAACAATCATTTTATTTTATTTGGTTTCTAAATTCTTCCTGAAAAAATCATTTTATTCTATTATTTTTTTTTCCTAAAGTCTCCCTGAAAAAAAAAAAAAAAACAAATCAGTGGGAGATTAATATTGCCCTTTCTGCTTGTGTGCCAGTCTTGACTCCTGGGTGTGCCATCTCTCTCTCTCTCCAATTGTGGGCCATAGAAAGCCTATTATTTTTTTAGCTTGATTTGGGTTCCAAAATCTACCTGAAAAAATCACTACATCAATCAGTGGGAGATAAATATTGGCCTCTGGGCTTGTGTGCCACTCCTGACTCCTGTGTGCGTCATCTCTCACTCAGTGGGCCATAGAAAGCCTTTTTTTGTTTTATTTGTTTTCTAAATTCTCCCTGAAAAAATCATTTTATTTTATTTGGTTTCTAAATTCTTCCTGAAAAAATCATTTTATTCTATTATTTTTTTTTCCTAAAGTCTCCCTGAAAAAAAAAAAAAATCAAATCAGTGGGAGATTAATATTTACATTTGTGCTTCAGTGACAGTCCTGCGTGTGTGGCATCTCTCTCATTTGTTGCCACCAACAACAGAGTGTGTAACATTGTGCCTGATTTTCGTTGTGGTCTCCCTCACCTGTAAAGGGGTAGCTAAATCATACTGAAGTTATAGCTCACCGTGTAATTTGTGTGACAGCAACAAATAACGTTAGTTTGTTTACGTTTTTAAAACAATAAGGAAGTCTGGTGGAAGAGGTCGTGGCCGGGGGCGTTCATTGTCAGCTGGTAATGAGGGTAGTGGTAGTGGTGGAGCATCAGCTGGTCGTGGGAAAAAAAATATTGCACCTAAGTCTGGAGCTGTGGAGCCAGGTTCGTCGTCTGGCTACACAAGGCCTCGAACGCTCCCTTTTCTGGGAGTAGGAAAACCGCTTTTAAAGCCGGAGCAGCAAGAGCAAGTTTTGGCTTATCTTGCTGACTCAGCCTCTAGCTCTTTTGCCTCCTCTCGTGAAACTGGTAAATGTCAAAGCAGCGTGTCGTTAGTGGATGTTCACGGTCAGGGACAAGTCGCTTCCTTGTCCTCTTCAGCAAAAACAACAACAGAGAAGAATGCAGCAGGCGACACAACGGGTTACTCCATGGAGCTCTTTACACATACCGTCCCTGGCTTAGAAAGTGAAGCAGTTAACAGTCCATGCCCATTACAAGTTGAATCTGACATGGAGTGCACTGATGCACAGCCACAGCCAGACTACTATGCTGGTCCTTTGACTCAGACCACAACATTGCCCTCGCAGGGTAATGATCAAGAATCAGACCCTGATGAGACTATGTTGCCCCATCACGAACGCTATACCACCGACCGACACGGTGACACAGACGAAGTTGCACACGAGCTACAAGAAGAGGTAATAGATGACCCAGTTCTTGACCCCGATTGGCAGCCATTGGGGGAACAGGGTGCAGGCGGCAGCAGTTCTGAAGCGGAGGAGGAGGGGCCGCAGCAGGCATCAACATCGCAACAGGTTCCATCTGCCGGGCCCGTATCTTGCCCAAAACGCGTGGCAAAGCCAAAACCTGTTGGAGGACAGCGTGGCCATCCGGTTAAAGCTCAGTCTGCAATGCCTGAAAAGGTATCCGATGCTAGAAAGAGTGCAGTCTGGCATTTTTTTAAACAACATCCAATTGATCAGCGCAAAGTCATCTGTCAAAAATGTTCAACTACCTTAAGCAGAGGACAGAATCTAAAAAGTCTCAATACAAGTTGCATGCATAGACATTTAACCACCATGCATTTGCAAGCCTGGACTAACTACCAAACGTCCCTTAAGGTTGTAGCACCCTCGGCCAATGAAGCTAGTCAGCAACGCAACATCCCTTCCGGCAGTGTAGGGCCACCATTTTCCGCACCACCTGCAGTATCTGTGCAGGTTTCTTTGCCAGGCCAAAGCAGTCAGGGTCAGGGAATCACCAGTTTCGTAGTAGGAAACACTGCATCTAGGGCACCGGCGGCAACAATACCATCTCCCACCGTCTCTCAGTCTGCCATGTCCACCGGCACCCCCGCTAGTTCCACGATCTCCAGCTCTCCAGTCCAGCTCACCCTACATGAGACTATGGTTAGAAAAAGGAAGTACTTAGCCTCGCATCCGCGTACACAGGGTTTGAACGCACACATAGCTAGACTAATCTCGTTAGAGATGATGCCCTACCGGTTAGTTGAAAGCGAAGCTTTCAAAGCCCTGATGGACTACGCTGTACCATGCTACGAGCTACCCAGTCGACACTTTTTTTCCGGAAAAGCCATCCCAGCCCTCCACCAGCATGTTAAAGAGCGCATCGTCCATGCACTCAGGCAATCTGTGAGCACAAAGGTGCACCTGACAACAGATGCATGGACCAGTAGGCATGGCCAGGGACGTTACGTGTCCATCACAGCACACTGGGTAAATTTGGTGGATGCAGGGTCCACAGGGGACAGCAAGTTTGGGACAGTTCTGCCTAGCCCACGGTCTAGGAAACAGTTGGCTGTAGCCGTTCGCACCCCTTCCTCCTCCTCTTCGTCCTCCTGCAGAAGCGAGAGCTCGTCCACAGACCGCAGTCGCACAACCACTCCATCCGCAGCTGCCACTGTTGCACACCAGGTCTCCCATTATGGGGCAGCTACTGGCAAACGTCAGCAGGCTGTATTGGCTATGAAGTGTTTGGGCGACAACAGACACACCGCGGAAGTTCTGTCCGAGTTCTTGCAGAAAGAAACGCAGTCGTGGCTGGGCACTGTAGATCTTGAGGCAGGCAAGGTAGTGAGTGATAACGGAAGGAATTTCATGGCTGCCATCTCCCTTTCCCAACTGAAACACATTCCTTGCCTGGCTCACACCTTAAACCTGGTGGTGCAGTGCTTCCTGAAAAGTTATCCGGGGTTATCCGACCTGCTCCTCAAAGTGCGTGGACTTTGCTCACATATCCGCCGTTCGCCCGTACACTCCAGCCGTATGCAGACCTATCAGCGTTCTTTGAACCTTCCCCAGCATCGCCTAATCATAGACGTTGCAACAAGGTGGAACTCAACACTGCACATGCTTCAGAGACTGTGCGAACAGAGGCGGGCTGTTATGTTTTTGTGGGAGGATACACATACACGGGCAGGCAGTAGGATGGCAGACATGGAGTTGTCAGGTGTGCAGTGGTCGAAGATTCAAGACATGTGTCAAGTCCTTCAGTGTTTTGAGGAATGCACATGGCTGGTTAGTGCAGACAACACCATAATAAGCATGAGCATCCCCCTAATGCGTCTGCTGATGCAAAGTTTGACGCACATAAAGGATCAGGCGTCTGCAGCTGAGGAAGAGGAAAGCCTTGATGACAGTCAGCCATTGTCTGGCCAGGGCAGTGTACAGGACGAGTTAGCGGGCGAAGAGGAGGAGGAGGACGAGGAGGATGATGGGGATGATTATATTTTTAATGAGAAAGCTTTTCCGGGGCCACTGGAAATTGGTGGCGCGGCAAGGCCGGGTTCTGGTTTTTGGAGGGACACAAGTGACGTGGATTTGCCTGAAACTGCCCCTCAACCAAGCACAACCGCAGATTTGAGAACTAGAACTTTGGCCCACATGGCGGATTATGCCTTACTTATCCTCAAAAGGGACACACGCATAACTAAAATGATGAACGATGACGATTACTGGTTGGCCTGCCTCCTTGATCCTCGCTATAAAGGCAAATTGCAAAATATAATGCCACATGAGAACTTGGAACTAATATTAGCAACCAAACAATCAACTCTTGTTGACCGTTTGCTTCTGGCATTCCCTGCACACAGCGCCCGTGATCGTTCTCACACGAGCTGCAGGGGCCAGCAGACCAGAGGAGTTAGAGGGGCAGAAATCAGAAGTGGCGTTGGCCAGAGGGGTTTTCTGACCAGGTTGTGGAGTGATTTTGCTATGACCGCAGACAGGACAGGTACTGCAGCAAAGTGACAGGAGACATTTGTCCAGTATGGTTACAAACTATTTTTCATCCCTTATCGATGTTCTCCCTCAACCGTCATTCCCATTTGATTACTGGGCATCAAAATTAGACACCTGGCCAGAATTGGCAGAATATGCATTGCAGGAGCTTGCTTGCCCGGCAGCTAGTGTCCTATCAGAAAGAGTATTCAGTGCTGCAGGTTCAATACTAACAGAAAAAAGGACTCGTCTGGCTACCCAAAATGTAGATGATCTAACCTTAATTAAAATGAACCACAACTGGATTTCGAAATCTTTTGCCCCACCTTGCCCGGCTGACACCTAGCTTTCCTATGAAAAGGTCTTGCCTGTGGACTGTTCTGAATGCCTTTTCCAATCTCGTAATTTTCTGCACCTGATTGTCCAGCATACGACATGTTTACACCTCACTAAATGGCCAAACTCCCCACACGGGGCCGTGGTATCGACACTTGGCGACAGCACCCGTGAGAGTGCTGTTTGTCTGAAGAGGTGGGTGTGCCCGCTTTTGGTCGACGGCACTGCCACTGGGTCCCTCCTAGTACAATAAAGTGTCTCTGGCGGTGGTGGTGCGCACCCAACGTCAGACACACCGTTGTAATATGAGGGGCCCTGGGCCTGTACCGCCGGCCACAAGACAGTTCCCCCCCCCCAGCTCAAACAGTGCTCTACCACTTGTAAAATTATCTCACAGCTCCACCAATGTTTAGTCTATGCGCTGACATCCTTCAATGCCTGCCACTGACAACACCATTGTATTGACATTTTTGTTATGTTAGGCCTTCGAAGCCTGTCTGCGGTCACTCCTTCCACTATGCCTCCACTGACCACACCACTGCTGCCCGTGTACCCCTGGAACCAATTTAAAATTGCCTACAGCCATGTGTTATTATTTTAGGCCTTCGATGCCTGTCTGCGGTCACTCCTTACAATATGCCTCCACTGACCACACCACTGTTGCCCGTGTACCCCTGGAACCAATTTAAAATTGCCTACAGCCAGCCCAATTTTTTTACTTTAGGCCTTCGATGCCTGTCTGCGGTCACTCCTTCTACTAGGCCTCCACTGACCACACCACTGCTACCCGTGTACCCCTGGAACCAATTTAAAATTGCCTACAGCCATGTGTTATTATTTTAGGCCTTCGATGCCTGTCTGTGGTCACTCCTTCCACTAGGCCTCCACTGACCACACCACTGCTGCCCGTGTACCCCTGGAACCAATTTAAAATTGCCTACAGCCATGTGTTATTATTTTAGGCCTTCGATGCCTGTCTGTGGTCACTCCTTTCACTAGGCCTCCACTGACCACACCACTGCTACCCGTGTACCCCTGGAACCAATTTAAAATTGCCTACAGCCATGTGTTATTATTTTAGGCCTTCGATGCCTGTCTGCGGTCACTCCTTACAATATGCCTCCACTGACCACACCACTGCTGCCCGTGTACCCCTGGAACCAATTTAAAATTGCCTACAGCCATGTGTTATTATTTTAGGCCTTCGATGCCTGTCTGCGGTCACTCCTTCCACTAGGCCTCCACTGACCAAACCACTGCTGCCCGTGTACCCCTGGAACCAATTTAAAATTGCCTACAGCCAGCCCAATTTTTTTACTTTAGGCCTTCGATGCCTGTCTGCGGTCACTCCTTCCACTAGGCCTCCACTGACCACACCACTGCTGCCCGTGTACCCCTGGAACCAATTTAAAATTGCCTACAGCCATGTGTTATTATTTTAGGCCTTCGATGCCTGTCTGCGGTCACTCCTTCCACTAGGCCTCCACTGACCACACCACTGCTGCCCGTGTACCCCTGGAACCAACATCAGAAAATATAAAAATAAGTATTTTGCTTATAAAAAAGAAAATACTGGAGAGATATCAAATGCAGACATTTTAACATTAAAAACAAACACATACAACAAAAATCTGGTACAGTACTAAAAATGGCCACCAGCTACAATAACTTTCTCCTGCAAGTAGTTAACTGAAAGTTTTTTTCAATTTAAAACACAGATATGGCATCCACCGAATGTTGTCCTGTCGCGTCTTCTTTATATTATTGCCAAGAAGATGCAAAACAATGAAAATAATAAAATCATTATTTACCAAAAAAATAGAGTAAGTCAAAACCACATTGCAAATAAACAATCATTACAAATAAAGAAGCAGGGAGCGTCCGAGGGTGAGTATATACCTAATAAGAATATAATCACCCTCGGACGCGCCCTGCTTCTTTCCGACAGCCTTCCTTCCTAAGAATCAGCCCTTCCGTGGTGTAGAGAGAGGGTTTGTTACACTCCAAGGTGTTCCCCAGGTTGCCTTTCCTGAGCTTCGATCTTCATGCTCTCGTTTAGTAGTTGTCGGAAAGTAGGCTGCATTAGGCCTACAAATTGGGTATGGGGTGGAGAGAGATGGTGTGTTACACTCCAAGGTGTTCCCCAGGTTTCCTTGCCATTGCTTCGGTTTTCCGACTCTCGTTTAGTAGTTGTTGGAAACTACACTGCATTAGGCCTACAAATTGGGTATGGGGTGTAGAGAGATGGTGTGTTCCACTCCAAGGTGTTCTCCAGGTTGCCTTTCCTGAGCTTCGATCTTCCGGCTCTCGTTTAGTAGTTGTTGGAAACTACGCTGCATTAGGCCTACAAATTGGGTATGGGGTGTAGAGAGATGGTGTGTTCCACTCCAAGGTGTTCACCAGGTTTCCTCGCCAATGCTTCGATCATCATGCTCTCGTTTAGTAGTTGTTGGAAACTACGCTGCATTAGGCCTACAAATTGGGTATGGGGTGTAGAGAGATGGTGTGTTCCACTCCAAGGTGTTCACCAGGTTGCCTTTCCTGAGCAACGATCTTCCGGCTCTCGTTTAGTAGTTGTTGGAAACTACGCTGCATTAGGCGTACAAATTGGGTATCGGGTGTAGAGAGATGGTGTGTTCCACTCCAAGGTGTTCTCCAGGTTGCCTTTCCTGAGCTTCGATCTTCCGGCTCTCGTTTAGTAGTTGTTGGAAACTACGCTGCATTAGGCCTACAAATTGGGTATGGGGTGTAGAGAGATGGTGTGTTCCACTCCAAAGTGTTCCCCAGGTTTCCTCGCCAATGCTTCGATCATCATGCTCTCGTTTAGTAGTTGTTGGAAACTACGCTGCATTAGGCCTACAAATTGGGTATGGGGTGTAGAGAGATGGTGTGTTCCACTCCAAGGTGTTCTCCAGGTTGCCTTTCCTGAGCTTCGATCTTCCGGCTCTCGTTTAGTAGTTGTTGGAAACTACACTGCATTAGGCCTACAAATTGGGTATGGGGTGTAGAGAGATGGTGTGTTCCACTCCAAGGTGTTCCCCAGGTTTCCTCGCCAATGCTTCGATCATCATGCTCTCGTTTAGTAGTTGTTGGAAACTACGCTGCATTAGGCCTACAAATTGGGTATGGGGTGTAGAGAGATGGTGTGTTCCACTCCAAGGTGTTCCCCAGGTTTCCTCGCCAATGCTTCGATCATCATGCTCTCGTTTAGTAGTTGTTGGAAACTACGCTGCATTAGGCCTACAAATTGGGTATGGGGTGTAGAGAGATGGTGTGTTCCACTCCAAGGTGTTCACCAGGTTGCCTTTCCTGAGCTTCGATCTTCCGGCTCTCGTTTAGTAGTTGTTGGAAACTACGCTGCATTAGGCCTACAAATTGGGTATGGGGTGTAGAGAGATGGTGTGTTCCACTCCAAGGTGTTCTCCAGGTTGCCTTTCCTGAACTTCTATCTTCAGGCTCTCATTAAATTGTGGTTAAATGGAACAACTGCATTTGGCGTACTAGTTGGTTTGGGGCCTACTATCGGTGTCTGCCACTCCTTGCTGTTCTCCTGGTTTCCTGCCCTGAAGTTCCATTTTCAGGCGCTCGTTAAGTAGTTGTTAATGTTAGACTGCATTTGGCCTACTAGTTGGGTTGGGGCCTACTATCGGTGTCTGCCACTCCTTGCTGTTCTCCTCCACTGAACAAAGCTGTGCCGCCTGTTTACTACGGTTGCCAATTTTGAACTGCATTTCGACTACTTACTGATTTGGGCCTACTCTCTGTGTCAGCCACTCATTCCAGTTGTCCTCCACTGCAATGCCCCCTGGTTATTCCTGTGTTACCAATTTTGAACTGCATTTAGCCAACTTTATTCTTTGGGCCTATATCTGTGTTTCCTCCTCATCCTGCCCATTGCCCAGCCAGTGATAGATGAGTCTGCTGGTACATTGACCCATAACGCAACATTCCCCGTGCACGCTACACAACAACATTGTGACCCTGCTGAAAGTCAGGTTGCTCTTCCCGCATACCATACCACCTTACACGGGGACAAAGAGGAAGGTGCAGATGAAAGTGCAGGTTCCTTCATCAGGTGGGGGGAGGAATACTAGTTGGCGACGTCACTGGCACAGGGCCTCTCATAGTACGCAAAAGTGTTGCTGCCGGTGGGAGGCGCCCCCGCCGTGCAAACACACCGCTGTACTTTGAGGGGCCCTGTGCCAGTGCCAATGCCAACGAGTGGGCCCCCCCTGCTTGCTCAGGTTCACAGCACTTGCAAAGTTGAAATACTTACCTCTCCCTGCTCCACTGCTGTGACGTGGTCCAGATTTCCTGGGCCCACTAATTACTTGAACCAGCCCTACCCACCACAACTTTAGCCAAATGAACCCCAATTTCAAATGCCTTCCAATTATTATAAGGTAAATTACGCTTGACAAGCTTCATTAAGAAGAATGGATGGTTTTGACATTAAAATGGGCACTCTAGGTGTTTTCCTGGCACCCACTCACTGCCGACTATGCTGCCCCATTGACTTGCATTGGGTTTCGTGTTTCGGTCGATCCCGACTTTACGTCATAATCGGCCGATTTCACTCGACCCGACTTTTGAGATAGTCGGGTTTCGCGAAACCCGGCTCGACTCTAAAAAGGTCAAGGTCGCTCAACTCTAATAAACAGTTATGTCCATAAATATTGGACCAGTTCTTAGATAAGGATGGTTTTATTGTCCTCTGATTGGGGTTTGGTTCTGTTGTGATTACCCCACATGGTCTGAGGGGCAAGTTCCTTAGTTGATGTAAAAAGACATAAATCCATTAGACACATTCATTCCTGCTCTAAGACTGTCAAAGGTCGTCATCAGTTTATATTCCCATACTCTTCTGTCTCTCTTAGATTTGAAGCTGCCTGTTAACACAAGTAATTTCATGTAGTGTTAATTGCAGCATTAACGGACTGCGTTACACCGCATTATGCCTCGGTGTAATGCAGTCCGTTTAATGGACTGTTAAAACGCTATGTGGGCGCTGACTGGAGGGGAGTATGGAGGGGGCACTGACTGCAGGGGCATGTATAGAAACTGACCTTTTGTATACACACCATGATTAAGGCACTTCACTGAAACGCATCAGTTTCTATACATGCCATCCTCTTAGGTGACCAGTTTTTATATTTCTTATGATGAGATTAGGGTTGAGCGAAATGGATTGGACAAATTCAAAAATCGCCGACTTTCGGCAAAGTCGGGTTTCATGAAACCTGACCCGATCCTATTGTGGGATCGGCCATGAGGTCACCGATCTGCGCGCAAAAGTCACGTTTCGTATGACGCTTTCAGTGGCATTTTTCAGCCAATGAAGGAGGATGCAGAGTGTGGGCAGCGTGATGACATAGGTCTCGGTCCCCACCATCTTAGAGAAGGGCATGACAGTGATTGGCTTGCTTTCTGCAGCATCACAGGAGCTATAAAGGGGCATGCACGCCGACCGCCATCTTACTTCTGATGATCTTAGCATAGGGAGAGGTTGCTGCAGCTTCATCAGAAGAAGGGATATAGTTAGGGAGGGAAGATTAACCCCCAAACTGCTTGTGCTGTAGCGATTTCCACTGTCCAACACCACCATTTGTTTGCAGGGACAGTGGAGGCTATATTTTTGTGCATCAGCTCTGTAGCTTATTAGACTGCCTTACAAGGCTCGCTGATAGCTGCATTGCTGCTTGCACGCTGCTGTGCAAACCAACTGCTTTTTTAAGAGCAAAAATCCTGTTGCTCCTTTCTGCACAGTTATCTTGTTTATTTGTCCACACTTTTGTGTGCAGCAGTCCTTTTTATTGCTGCCATACTTTTCCGGAGATCATTGTAGGGAGATTGAAATTGTACTACAGTCCTTGTATTTTTTCATATATTTTCCAGCCACTTTCTGCCACTTACATTGTGTTGTTTTATACACTGGGCCTGAGTTTTGGTTCAGTCTCTCCAAAAAAGTGAGATTCAAATTCTCACAAAGTGGATATACTTCAGTCCTGTTTGTTTGTCATATGTCAGCCAGCCACTTTCTGCCACTTAGATAGCGTTGTTATATACACTGGGCCTGAGTTTTTGTTCAGTCTCCCCCCCAAAAAGTGAGAGTCAAATTCTCACAAAGTGGATATACTTCAGTCCTGTTAGTTTGTCGTATGTCAGCCAGCCACTTTCTGCCCCTTACATTGTGTTATTTTATACACTGGGCCTGAGTTTTGGTTCAGTCTCCCAAAAAAAAGGGAGATTCAAATTCTCAAAAAGTGGATATACTTCTGTCCTGTTAATTTGTCGTACATCAGCCAGCCACTTTCTACCACTTACATTGTGTTGTTTTATGCACAGCGCCTGAGTTTTGGTTCAGTCTCCCAAAAAAAAGGGAGATTCAAATTCTCGCAAAGTGGATCTACTTCAGTCCTGTTAGTTTGTCATATATCAGCCAGCCACTTTCTGCCACTTACATTGTGTTGTTTTATGCACAGGGCCTGAGTTTTGGTTCAGTCTCCCAAAAAAAAGGGAGATTCAAATTCTCACAAAGTGGATCTACTTCAGTCCTGTTAGTTTGTCGTTTATCAGCCACCCACTTTCTGCCACTTACATTGTGTTGTTTTATGCACAGGGCCTGAGTTTTGGTTCAGTCTCCCCAAAAAGAAGGGAGATTTAAATTCTCAACAAGTTTATATACACCTTCTACCTTGTTTTACAGTACAATATAACGGCTGTTATTTAGGTTAGATTTTACAAAACATGAGGAAGTCTCATGGAAGAGCCTGTGGGCGTTGGTTGCCAGCTGGTACTGATGGTGGTGGTGGTGCATCTGGTGGTAGTGGCAAAAGCACAATAGCACCTAAGGCTGGATGTGTTGAGCCAGCATCATCGTCTGGCTACGCAAGGCCTTGAAGGCTCCCTTATCTGGGAGTAGGAAAACAGCTTTTAAAGCCAGAGAAGCAGGAAAAAGTTTTGGCTTTCCTTGCTGACTCAGCCTCTAGCTCTTTCACCTCCTCTTCAGAAAGTTCCAAATATAAAAGCAGCGAGTCGTTAGTGGATGCTCCCGGTCAGGAACAAGACGTTTCCTTGTGTCCTTCACCCAAACTAAAAGTGAAGGATGAGTCAGGCGACACTACAGGTTACTCCATGGAGCTCTTCACACATACCGTGCCTGGGTTAGAAAGGGAAATTGCTAACTGCCCATTAGAAGATGAATCGGACATGGAGTGCACTGATGCACAGCCACAGCTAGATTATTATGCTGTTCCATTGACTCAGATCACTACATTGCCCTCGCAGTGTACTGAGCCAGAATCTGACCCTGATGAGATTATGGTGCCCCGTCCCGAACGCTATAGCACCTTACACAGTGACACAGAGGAAGGTGCACATAACATTGAAGAGGAGGTGATAGATGACCCAGTTGTTGACCCAGATTGGCAGCCATTGGGGGAAGAGGGTGCCGCTGCCAGTAGCTCAGAAGCGGAGGAGGATGATCCGCAGCAGCCATGTACATCGCAAAAGCTGTCATCTGCCAGGCCCGTATCAGGCCAAAAACGTTTTTCAAAAACAAAAACAGTTGCAGGACAGTGTGGCCATCCGGTGAAAGTAGCACAGCGGGCAATGTCTGAAAAGGTATTCCATAGTAGGAAGAGTTTAGTGTGGCAATTTTTTAACCAAGATCCGAATGATCAGTCAAAAGTTATCTGTAAGAAATGCTCTAAGACCTTTAACAGAGGGAAGAATCTTCAAAATTTAAATACAACGAGCATGCTTTGGCATTTAACCAGCATGCAGTTGCAAGCCTGGACTAACTACCAAACGTCCTGTACCGTTGGTGCACCTGCTCAGAATGAAGGTAGTCAGCAACGCTACATTGCTTCCCTCACTGTAAGCCCACCGGTAAGGACACTACCAGCAGCAAATGTGGAGGTATCGTCGCAAGGCCAAAGCAGTCAGGGAATCACAAGGTTATTGGTAGGAAACACTGTATGTAGGCCAACATCATGAATACCATCACCCACCCTCTCTCAATCCACCATGTCCACCACCACCACTGATAGTTCCACCATATGCACCTCTCCAGCCCAGCTCACCCTACAAGAGACTCTCGTTAGGAAAGGAAAGTACTCATCCTCTTATCTGCGTACACAGGGTTTGAACACCCACATTGCTGTACTAATCTCGTTAGAGATGATGCCCTACCGGTTGGTTGAAATCGAAGCTTTCAAAGCCCTGATGGCCTACGCAGTACCACGCTATGACCTACCCAGTCGTCACCTCTTTGCGAGAAAAGGCATCCCAGCCCTCTACCGCATTGTCCATGCACTGAGGCAATCAGTCAGTGGAAAGGTGCACCTCACAACAGATGCATGGACCAGTAGGCATGGCCAGGGACGTTACGTGTCCATCATGGCGCACTGGGTTAATGTGGTGGATGCAGGGTCCACAGGGGACAGCCATAGTGGGACAGTTCTGCCTAGCCCACGGTCTAGGTAACAGTTGGCTGTAGGCATTCGCCACCCCTCCTACTCTTCCAGAAGTGAAAGCTCGTCCACAGAGCGCAGTCGCATGACCACTCCATCCGCAGCTGCCAGTGTTGCACACGAGGTGTCCCATTATTGAAAAGCTAGTGGTAAGCGTCAGCAGGCTGTGTTACAAATGAAGTGTTTGGGCGCCAACAGACACACCACGAAAGTACTGGCTGAGTACTTGCAGCAACAAACTCAGTCATGGCTCGGCAGTGTACATCTTGAGGCAGGCAAGGTAGTCAGTGATAACGGAAGGAATTTTATGGCTGCCATAGCCCTTTCAGAACTTAAACACATACCTTGCCTGGCTCACACCTTGAACCTGGTGGTTCAGTGCTTCCTCAAAAATTATCTGCAGTTACCAGCCCTACTCCTGAAGGTGCAAAGACTTTGCTCGCACATCCGCTGGTCGCCCGTACACTCCAGTCGTATGCTGAACCATCAGCGATCGCTGAATCTTCCCCAGCACCGCCTAATAATCAACGATGTAACAAGGTGGAACTCCACACTGAACAAGGTTCAGAGGCTGTGCAAACAGAGGCATGCTGTAATTAATTTGTGGAAGGATACACATACACGGGCAGGCACTTGTATGGCAGACATGGAGTTGTCTGGAGTGCAGCTCCAAGACCTCCGTCAAGTCCTTCAGTGTTTTGAGGAATGCACACGGCTGGTAAGTGCAGACGACGCCATCATAAGCATGAGCATCCCACTAATGTGTCTGTTGATGCAAAGTTTGACGCACATTAAGGTGCTGGCGTCTGCAGCCGAGGAGGAGGGAAGCCTTGATGACAGTCAGCCATTGTCTGCTCAGGGAACTCTCCTGGACCAGGTGGCGGACGAAGAGGAGGAAGATGATGGGGATGAATATTTATGGGAGGAGGATGCTTCTCGGGGGACAATAGAAACTGGTGGCGTTGCAAGGTCAGGTACAGGGTTTTTGCAGGACACAAGTGATGCTGCTTTGCAAGAAAGTGCTCCTCAACCCAGCACAAGCAGTGAATTGACACCTGGAACAATGGCCCACATGGCTGAGTATGCCTTGCGTATCCTAAAAAGGGACCCCCGCATTATCAAAATGATGACCGATGACGATATCTGGTTGGCCTGCCTCCTGGATCCACGATATAAAGGAAAATTACAAAATATCATGCCACATGAGAACCTTGAGCAAATATTGGCTACCAAACAAGCAACTCTTGTAGACCGTTTGTTCAGGCATTCCCAGCAAACAGCGGCGGTGATGGTTCTCACATGAGCCATATAGGGCAACATGGCAGAGGTGTTAGAGGTGCACAAATCCGAAGTGGCGTTGGACAGAGGGGTTTTATGACCAGGTTGTGGAGTGATTTCGCTATGACCGCTGACACGACAGGTACTGCTGCATCGATTCAAAGTGACAGGAGACAGCATTTGTCCAGTATGGTTAAAAACTACTTTTCCTCCCTTATCAATGTTCTCCCTCACAGGTCATTCCCCTTTGATTACTGGGCATCTAAAATAGACACCTGGCCTGAATTGGCAGAATATGCATTACAGGAGCTTGCTTGCCGTGCTTCTAGTGTGCTATCAGAAAGAGTCTTCAGTGCTGCTGGTTCAATACTGACTGAAAAAGGACACTTCTGGCTACCCAGAATGTTGAAGATCTAACCTTCATTAAAATGAACCAATCATGGATTTCAAATTATTTTGCCCCACCTTCCCCTGCTGACACGTAACTTGTCTGAAAAAATGTCTTGCTTTTGGCCTCCTCTTACTGACTTCTCCAATTCCTCCATTTGCAGCTGCTGAATGTTCACCATAGGCCATTTTTATACCTCCCTAAATGGGCTGACTCCCCCCACAGTGCCGTGGTCACCACCTGGCCCAAGCACCCGTGCGAGTGTCGTTTGTCTGGACAGGTGGGTGGGCCCACTCTTGGGCAAAGGCACTGGCACAGGGTCCCTCATAGTACAATGAAGTGTCTCTGATGGTGGTGGTGCACAACCAACATCAGACACACCGTCGTAATATGAGGGGCCCTGTGCCAGTACCACCGCCCACGAGAGAGTGTTCCCCGACAGCTCGAACAGTGCTCTACCACTTGCAATACTTACCTCTCCCTGTTCCACCTCTGTGTAGTCTGTGTTGTTAATTCCTTCAATGGCTCTGCCAATACAAATTTGTTGAAATGATAGATGATAGTTAAAATATACAGGGGCCCTGGCCTCCATTTAGACCAGTTAATAATTTGCGCCTACTACCACTGTCTGCTACTCAGCAGAGGAGCCCACCCCTGTACCTAGCTATGCCTCCTGTTTATTTATGAACTATTTTTTGGCAGACATTTAGCCTACTTTATTATTGGGGCCTAATAACTGTGTCTGCCACTCATTACAGTTGTCCTCCACTGAACAAAACAATGCCGCCTGCTTAGTCCTGTTACCAATTTTGAACTGCATTTAGCCTACTTTATTATTTGGGCCTACTAACTGTGTCTGCCATTCATTACAGTTGTCCTCCACTGAACAAAGCAAGGCCGCCTGTTTAGTCCTGTTACCAATTTTGAACTGCATTTAGCCTACTTTATTATTTGGGCCTACTAGCTGTGTCTGCCACTCATTACAGTTGTCCTCCACTGAACAAAGCAATGTCGCCTGTTTAGTCCTGTTACCAATTTTGAACTGCATTTAGCCTACTTTATTAATTGGGCCTACTAACTGTGTCTGCCACTCATAACAGTTGTCCTCCACTGAACAAAGCAATGCTGCCTGCTTAGTCCTGTTACCAATTTTGAACTGCATTTAGCCTACTTTATTATTTGGGCCTATATCTGTGTTTCCTCCTCATCCTGCCCATTGGCCAGCCACTGCTAGATGAGTCTGCTGGTACATTGACCCAGACCACTACATTCCCCTTGCACTCTACACAGCCTGAATCTGACCCTGCTGAAAGTCAGGTTCCCCTTCCCGCATACTATACCACCTTACATGGGGACAAAGAGGAAGGTGCAGATGAAAGTGCAGGTTCCTTCATCAGCTGGGGGGGCATACTCGTTATCAAAGTCACTGGCACAGGGCCCCTCATAGTGCGCAAAAGTGTCTCTGCCAGTGGGAGGTGCCACCCGCCATCAAACACACCGCCGTACTATGAGGGGCCCTGTGCCAGTGCCAACGAGTGGGCCCCCCACTTGCTCAGGATCACAACACTTGCAAAGTTGAAATACTTACCTCTCTCTGCTGCACCGCCGTGACATATTCCGCATTTCCAGGGCCCACGAAAATCTTGAGCCAGCCCTACCCCCCCACAACTTTAGCCAAATGACCCCCAGTTTTCAATGCCTATTATTAAAAAGTAAAATAAGCAGAGAAAAAAATGCGGCAGCACTCACCAGTCCAAGAGTGGTATAAATCCTTTATTCAAGCTTGTAAAACAACGACAACGGTCGACAGCGGCCGTTTTGCGCTGACTGTAGCGCTTCCACGGGTCAATGGTGCTGGGATGTGACTCTGGCAGAAATGACAGAAGTACCCCTTAGACAATTATATATATAGATACGCATTGCTGTTTAATGTATTAGTATCGTTTACATCTATGTAGTCAACATTCAGCGATTGTGAACTTTAAAGTTATTTGGGATGAAGAAGGACGCAATTACAGATTCCGGTCTATGATGCCTGTACTGTTTTTAATATTTTATTGTTTTTCCTAATTTATGCACGTTGTACTTTGGCTTTGGGTGTTTGGGATTAGGGGCGTGGGGTGGGAGGGGTTTGTCCTGACTTACCTATTTCTGCCAGCGTCACCTCCCAGCACCATTGACCCGTGGAAGCACTACCGCCATTTTTCACCCACTCCTGGTTTTGGCTTACAAATACTGATTTAAAAAACTGATCAAATACTGAATGTGTGAACATGACATTAGTATTTGTAAGCCAAAACCAAGAGTTGATAAAAAATGCCAAGTACTGAAGGTGCACATTCTTCTATCTTCCTTTTCCATTGTTTGTTCCATTCCTGATTTTGGCTTACGGTACCTTCACACTAAACGATGCTGCAGCGATCCAGACAACGATCCGGATCGCTGCAGCGTCGCTGTTTGGTCGCTGGAGAGCTGTCACACAGACAGCTCTCCAGTGACCAACGATGCCGGTAACCAGGGTAAACATCGGGTTACTAAGCGCAGGGCCGCGCTTAGTAACCCGATGTTTACCCTGGTTACCACCCTAAAAGTAAAAAAAACAAATACTTCATACTTACCTTCCGCTGTCTGTCCCCGGCGCTGTGCTTCTCTGTACTGGCTGTGAGCACAGCGGCCGGAAAGCAGAGCGGTGACGTCACCACTCTGCTTTCCGGCCGCTGTGCTCACAGTGAGTGCAGGAAAGCACAGCGCCGGAGGACAGACAGCGGAATGTAAGTATGTAGTGTTTGTTTTTTTACTTTTAGGATTGTAACCAGGGTAAACATCGGGTTACTAAGTGCGGCCCTGCGCTTAGTAACCCGATGTTTACCCTGGTTACCAGTGAAGACATCGCTGAATCGGCGTCACACACGCCGATTCAGCGATGTCAGTGGGAGAGCCAGCGACCAAATAAAGTTCTGGCCTTCTTGCCCTGACCAACGACATCACAGCAGGATTCTGATCGCTGCTGCGTGTCAAACTGAACGATATCGCTAGCGAGGACGCTGCAACGTCACAGATCACTAGAGATATCGTTTAGTGTGAAGGTACCTTTACAAATACTTATGTAAAATGCTGACCAAATACTGAATGTGTGAATGTGGCCTTATACTGAGTGGTTTCGACAGAGGTTTTGTCTGAATCACATTTTTATGAGACATACACAGAAACCCCGAGGTAAGTGCTCAGCATAGAACCCAAGATTATTATCCTGGCGTTATGCTAAGGCCAGCATCACAAGAGCAATGATTCTATTGCGTGAGATCTTGCTAGTAACACTCAGCTCAAACATTGTTAGAGTTTAAACTGAGTTTCAGTTTACTGTGATCCAATTCTCTCACATGAGAGAATCACTTTACAGATGAGGAGAAGATGGAAAACTTAATTTCTCCATCATCTCCATTGTCTGTGTCTGCGTAAATCAAACTGAACTCGGCTGATATCTAAGTGCAGTCAGATCTTTTAAACACACCCATAGACTTGTATGGATGCTTGATGTCTGAATAGCGGAGCCACTGTCAGCATGCTGCACTTTTTTTCTCATGCTGAATTGGCATGAGAAAAAAAGCAGATCTACTCTGCCCTATAGTGTAACATTGGTACAAGTGCCATTCGATTAAATGCCAGAAAGCACTCATCCAATGTATGCACTTGTGTGCACAAGCCTTAAAGAAATTAAAGAATATTATGTGCCACAAAATGTTACCTTTAAAGCCCTCAGTGGTTGATACCTTTTAATGGTTAACTGAAAAGATGGTAAGAAATTGCAAGCTTTCGAGACTACACAGGTCTCTTCATCAGGCACAGACTAAAGCAAATTCTGAAGAATCACATATTTATACACAACACAGCACATAACTGTCATTATGGGAGAGTGATAAGTGATAAATAGTGTTGAGCATTCCGATACCGCAAGTATCGGGTATCGGCCGATACTTGCGGTATCGGAATTCCGATACCGAGATCCGATGTTTTTGTGATATCGGGTATCGGTATCGGAAGTGTAAAATAAAGAATTAAAATAAAAAATATTGTTATATTCACCTCTCCGGCGGCCCCTGGACATCAGCGGGAGGATCCGGCGTCCGGCACGGCTTCTTTCTTCAAAATGCGCGCCTTTAGGACCTGTGGTATGACGTCCCGGCTTCTGATTGGTCGCGTGCCGCCCATGTGACCGCCACGCGACCAATCAGAAGCCGCGACGTCATTCCTCAGCTAAAGTCCTAGAATGAGCGCCTTTTAGGACCTGAGGAATGACGTCGCGGCTTCTGATTGGTCGCGTGGCGGTCACATGGGCGGCACGCGACCAATCAGAAGCCGGGACGTCATTCCACAGGTCCTAAAGGCGCGCATTTTGAAGAAAGAAGCCGTGCCGGACGCCGGATCCTCCCGCTGATGTCCAGGGGCCGCCGGAGAGGTGAATATAACAATATTTTTTATTTTAATTCTTTATTTTACACTTTAATATGGATCCCAGGGCCTGAAGGAGAGTTTCCTCTCCTTCAGACCCTGGGATCCATGAGGATACATTCCGATACTTGATGTCCCATTGACTTGTATTGGTATCGGATATCGGTATCGGCGATATCCGATATTTTTCGGGTATCGGCCGATACTATCCGATACCGATACTTTCAAGTATCGGACGGTATCGCTCAACACTAGTGATAAACAGTTGTGTCCATAAATATTGGAAATTTCCTAGATTAGGAGTGAATGTTTTGCTGTCCTCTGATTGGGGTCTGGTTCTGTTATGATGACCCCACATGGTCTGAAGGGCAAATTGCTTAATTGATGTAAAAAAACATAAATCCATGCAACACATTCATTCCTGCACTAAGTGTGTCAAAGGTTGTCATAAGTTTATACTCCCAGATTCTCCTGTCTCTCTGAGATTTGAAGCTGCCTTTCAATACAAGTAATTTCAGGTCCATGGTGCTATGATCAGGCATACAAAAATGTTTGGCCACAGGTAGATCCATTCTTTTTTCTTTTATTGTATGGCGGTCAGAATTTATCCTTGTTCTCAGTTTTTGCCCGGTCTCCCCTACATACAGACCCCCAGTTGGACATTTAATACAAATAATTAAGTACACCACATTAGATCTGGTGCAGCTGAAGGTACCTGGGATCTTGTAGTCCTGATGTGAAGTGGGGATCTTTATCTTGTTCATGGTCATTATAAATGGACAGGTTTTACATTTTTTCTGGTTGCAAGGAAAGCTGTAGGAGTGGACAGGGAGCTTCTGACAATGATGATTCTTAGATTTGGGGGCTGCCTAAAACACAGTAGTGGGGGGGGGGGGGTCTGGAAAAAATGGATTGTAATCAGGCATCTTTTTGTAATAAAGGTTGTAATTTCCATGTAGGTGACTACTAGAGGCACCCGGCTATTTTCTTCTTTAGCTTTGTAATGTAGCAGGTGATTCCTTGATATTCTGGTGGCTCTTGTAATCTGGTTTTAAATTGTTCTTGGATGGTAGCCCTGATTCAAAAGGTCTTTCTGAGGCGACCAAGTGTTCATACCTATCCATGGGGTTGGAACATATACAACTGTATCTGATGGCTTGGCTGTAGACAAAAGAGTTTTTTATGTGTTTTGGATGGAACTGTCCCATTTAAGGTATGTTGGATGGTCGATTGGCTTCTGATACAGGGATGTCTCTGTTTTATTGTTCTGCAGCTTAATGATGGTGTCCAAAAAGTTAATTTCAGTACAAGAGTAGTTGAGTGTCAAGTGATGGTGGGATGAAATTGATTAAACTGTTCATGGAACGTCTTTAGCTGTGGCTCAGACTCTGTCCAGATTATTAAAATGTCATCAATGTAGCGGTAGTAGGCCAGAGGCCTGATGGGACATGAGGACAAAAAGTCGCTTTAAAGCTTGGCCATGAAAAGATTTGTATACTGAGAAGCCATTTTACTTCCCATTGCTGTGTCAGTCTCCTGTAGATAGATCTTGTTGTCAAATTCAAAGTAATTGTGGGTGAGGATGAATTTTATAAGTTTTACCACAGAATCTGCATCAGTCCCTGTGTTTTCCAGGAAGAATTTGAAGGCATTTAATCCATCCTGGTGTGGGATATTGGAGTACAAAGATTCCACACCCATGGTGTCCAGGATGGTTTCTTCTGGTAGAGGACCTATTGCTGATAGTTTATTCAATAGGTCAGTTGTGTCCTGAATGAAGCTGGTTGTATCCTTTACCAGGGTTTTAAGAGTACCCTCTACCCATCCAGATACCTGCTCAGTAAGGGTGCCAACACATGAAATAATTGGTCTTCCTGGGTTTCCAGGTTGGGAAGCTTGTAGAATATCCCTGTTCTTGGACTTTCTGGTATCAGGTCATTGACTCTTGTGGATTTGACAACTTATGGACACACGCTACTACAAAAAAAATTGCAGTCGGATCCTACACAGGACTATTACAAGGGACTAAACAAGTTGGTATCTTGTCTGCCTGACAAATCCACAAGAGCCGATGACCTGACTTGCTGCTTTGTTGCCCGCAAACTATTCCAAGCAAAATGTGTACTTTAAAAACAAGATATTTTATGAGGATATATGGGCATCACCACATTTGGGAGAAATTTCACAACAAATTGTGGGGTCTGTTTTCACCTATTAACACTTGTGTAACCGAAAAACTTGCAACTAATAAAAAATATTAAATTTACCACTAAAATATTGTATTTCCACTTCTCTGGGTGTATCCTTTACCAGGGGTTTAAGAATACCCTCTACCCATCCAGATACCTGCTCAGTAAGGGTGCCCACACATGAACTAATTGGTCTTCCTGGGTGTCCAGATTTGTGGATTTTGGGAAGCATGTAGAATATGCCTGTTCTTGGACTTTCTGGTATCAAGTAATTGTCTCTTGTGGATTTGACAACTTATGGACACAAGCTACTACAAAAAAAATTGCCGTCGGATCCTACACAGGACTATTACAAGGGACTAAACAAGTTGGTATCTTGTCTGCCTGACAAATCCACAAGAGCCGATGACCTGACTTGCTGCTTTGTTGCCCGCAAACTATTCCAAGCAAAATTTGTACTTTAAAAACAAGATATTTTATGAGGATATATGGGCATCACCACATTTGGGAGAAATTTGCACAACAAATTGTGGGGTCTGGTTTCACCTATTAACTCTTGTGTAACCAAAAAACTTGCAACTAATAAAAAATATTAAATTTACTACTAAAATATTGTATTTCCTCTTCTCAATGTTATAAATTCTGTGAAGCACCTATGAATTTAAAATATTCATTAAACTCTTAAATGAATACCTAAAGCAAGAAAATTTTCAATATAGGTTCACTTGTGTGGGGGATTCTGGTCTTCTGGCACCTTAGGGGCTTGGCTAATGGTGCCCACGATTTATTCAAATGGAATCTCTGTTCTAAATGTCAAGTAGTGCTCCTTTTTTGTCTGATCCCTACTCTGGGCTCAACAGTAGTTCACAAACACATATAGGGTATCATATGTTAGAGTAAAATACTTGCTAAAAAACCTTAAATTTATCTTTATCATGGCCCAATCTAATAAAAAGCGGTCATGTAGGTAGTTTAAAAATGGTCACCACACACATAGATTTACTTGTTATGGGGTTTAATTTTCCTAATATGGTCACTAGTGGGTATGTTTTCTTTTTTAGCAGTTTCATAGTAAAAGTTCTGCAAATGCAACATGATGTCCAAATTTGCATCCAAAAATTAAATAGCGCTCTTTGCCTTCGGAGCTTTGTTATATGCTCAGACATTGGCTTTTGACTAGAAATGAATGAACGTGTTCGGAAAATGTTCGCCAATCTCATGTTCGACACAAAAGTAGCACATTCGCATTTGTGTTCGCTTTCACGAGCATTTTCACTCAAAGTCAGTAAAAGTCGTTCACAGTTCGGTAAATCAACGCATTTCCACTAATGATTTTGCTATTATTTTGGCTATGAGAGTGGTACTGTATGATTAGTGGATGGGTGAAGGGAGATTTTGATGATGGGAGGGGTTGTGTCTAGGTCAGAGGAGCATGTGGAAAGGTTACAGCAGCGGCGTGCACTTTTTTTTTTCTTCCCTTAACTTTATGTGTGTTAATTTCGGCAACCAATCAGGAAGCAGAAACGATCCACAATGTCGTGATTGAAGGTATTTCCTGACTGGTTGTCGAAGTCACATGTCCCTGGCCATATAAAAAGTGGACATTTTGTTTTGCTTCTGGCATTTGCTCAGTGTCACAGGGCAGAGAGGTTGCTCCTTTGCTACTACTGGTGCTGAAAGTGAACTTATCTTGTGTGAAATTGATCTTGCAGCATCGAAGTGTGCAAAAACTGTGTGGCAGTCTCCAGCAGCACCATTAGCTACTCTAAATGGTTTATGCTAACACTGCGTTTCAGTGGCAAATCAGAAGGCCAGATTTCCACGTAAAAATCATTATGCCTAATATAGTGTTGCAGACTGGAGGGCGAATTAGCTACTCCTAATCGTTTATGCTAAAACTTTGTTTCAGTGGCAAATCAAAAGTCTGATTTCCATGTAAAAATCATTAGGCCTAATATTGGGGTGCAGCCACGAGGACAAATTAGCTACTCCAAATTGTTTTTGCTAAAACTGTGTTTCAATGGCAAATCAGAAGGACAGATTTCCACTTAAAAATCCTTAGGCATAACAGTATTGTTCAGGCACACTATGTAAGAAAATAAGTAGTGATTGTTCATTTAGTGACAAGTGACTGACAGTTGTGGGCCTAAGGGTGTCAAGCAGCATGGTACATGAGGGGAATACTACGTACAAGAGTGGGAAAAAGCAAGGCCATTGTATAAGGGAGAACAGGTTTGTGTTCGACTTGAACATGGATTAAGTGTTAATGTGAATGTAAGCTTCACTGAACAAACACCGTCTCGTCCTATCCAAAGACCACTGACAACACCTGTTACTGGCTGGCCTACTCGACTCCCTTTCTTTGGCAGCCGCACAGTGGTACCCCTTGTAGCTGAGGCTCAGAAAGAGCATGTGGCTTGAGTGGATAGCAAGCACTGCATCAAGTGCCCTCTCCTCCTCTACCTCCACCTTAACATTCTTAACATCACACAGTACAATCCTCAGAGGTGGCACCCCAATCACCCTTGTTTCCCCTCGTGTCAAAAACTTCCAAACGCCAAACTGACTGTGGGGAACCTCAGATGGTCCATTCTGAAGAGCTGTTCACACACTATATTCCATGGGAATCAGAGGACTGCTCCAAAGAATCTTAGAATCCAAAGGAGGAAAGCATCTGCACCGATGTCCAAAAATTTTTCATGTTTGATCCAGGGCAAAGTAGGGTCTGAGCCCCATCTCTGCCTGTGGCCAGCACCAATGGTGTGTGTGCAGTTCGCAGGAACGGCAAGGGTTGCCTAGCCTAGGTTTGTTTGAGACCACAAAAGATGACTCAACACACATTATCTGTCCAATTTACAAAAGGAAATTCAGTGTTAGCAAAAATTACAATAATTTGACAACGACATGCATGAACCAGCACATGCGCAATCAATATGCCTAAGTGTGGGAATCTTACTGACCTAAAATGCAGACTAGTGGACTTCACCAATCACCAGCTGTCCCATAAACCATATCTGCTGCTTCTTCCTCCACTGTCACCATTCCAAGTATTCACTGTCACGATACATGTTTGGATCTCTGGTAGATCTGTTTTCCCTCCGATTAAAACCTTTTTCCTTTCTGGTCATTGGGGGTCAATGCAGTTTTCCTCACCCGGTGGCCACTGGTGTTATTGCATTGCATTGCTGCTGGGTCAGCTGATGTGGGTGGTGACCACTCCCACCATCCTTCAAAAGATCACCTTGATGTTTAAACTCCTCTACTTAACATATTAGGATTAAAACTTATTTTACAGATATATTTACTGTTGAAAAATGTTTTGCATTCTTAGGCAGCATTGTGTTTGTAAAACTGGCATATTTTATCTGAGCATGCTGAACGGATAATTGTTTGATTCATCGACTTATTGGACTGTGTGAACATCAGTAGCTTTACTGTATAAAAGAGGAAAATCTTTGCAAGGGTATTCATCCTGACAAGTTAACAGCAGTTAACGCCAGACTGGACTCCCTAAATGGAGTGTAGTGAATCAGTATATTGGATATTCTGCTGCTAGGTTTAGACATGCAAATAAATATGTGTACTAACCCTTGAAATTGGTAGTCAACAGTAAATAACAAACCTCATTAAAGTCTTTTGGCAGGACAATTTGTAATGGATTTGCTGTAAATGGTAGAAACTATTCGGAAACAAAGCACGAGAAAGCATCATAATGTAATCCTCTGCAGATTTAGATATTTGTATAATTCCAAAAAAGCATGTTTTTCAGAGATAATTAATAATGCTGCCTGCCTCAGATGTATAGGTACTATGCAGGTATAACACATTGATTACATTAGTGTAGAAATCTTCATTATTGAATTAATAAATGAAAGTGAAGTTAAATAATTGTATTTATATTCATTTATTATTATAATAACATGTCATGTATTATTATAAGAATCTGCTAAAACAAATACATATGAAGCACTATTTATATTTCCAGAAAATTGCTTTAAAGGGAGCTGTCACCTGAAAAAATGCTATTAACCTGCAGATAGCATGAATTACCTGCCTGGCGCCTATATGTAACCCACTGCTGCAGGGAGCAAAAAAGGAATTTTATTCGCCTCACCAGCATTCAATTTCAGTCACGGTGGCGATGCCAGTGTGGGTTCAGTCACCGCTATAAGAACACAGAGCAATGAGTATATCCTCAACCTAGTGCAGAACCAGTGTCCGCCACGGCCGGAGCATGATTACAGCCACTGCTGTGTATTCTCAGATTGAAGACTGAACCAGCGTTGATGCCACCCTCGTGACTGTAATCTGGACACTGCCAGGATGAATAAAGTTTGGAAAACCAAGTAATGTATTTATTAACGCAGCATATGTACAGAAAAGGGACAACTTTTTAATTAACGGAGATGGGCAAACCCGAACAGTAAAATACAGGGTCCGTACTGAACACCTAGTGTTCAGGCACTGACCCCAAACACGTACTTTTCCAGGAAGCCTGTGTTAGGCTGCCGTCACACTAGCAGTATTTGGTCAGTATTTTACATCAGTATTTATAAGCCAAAACCAGGAGTGGAACAATTTGAGGAAAAGTATAATAGAAACATGTCACCACTTCTGCATTTATCACCCACTCCTGGTTTTGGCTTCCAAATACTGATGTAAAACACTGACCAAATACTGATAGTGTGATGGCAGCCTTACTATTTGATTTCGACACTCCAAACATTGAGCGTTTCCCATGCTGTCATCTGCATGACTGTGTGAAAAACACTAGTGGCTGTGATCAGTGGTAAGATCATTACCACTGGTCAGAGAGCTGCGGATCCCATGCTGCAAGATGACTGCGTGAGCCAGCAGCTGTGACCAGTGGTAAAAAGGTTACCTCCAGTCACACAAGTCGGCTAATGAGAGAGAACTACAACCATTAGCTGACACATGCTGTTGCTAATAGCGGTGAGAGCAGGCGCCGCTGATGGGAGTATTCATTAGTCGATGCTTGTGCTATAAATAAATAGAAAAAAAATTGATGTGTGGTCTGTTCTATTTTTGATAACCAGCGCAGGCAAAAATTACTGCTGTGGACCGCAATCTTCAGCTGTCAGCTTTATGATGGCTGGTAATCAAGAGTAGAGGCGTGCCACACCATTTTTTTAATTGTTTAAATAAATGGGGTCCCCTCCCAGTTTTGACAATCAGCCAAGCTAAAATGAACAGCTGGGGGCTGGTATCCTTAGACTGAGAAGGGGCCATGGATATTGGGGCAATGCTTGTGGGGTTGATATCAGCTGTTTTATGGCCCCTGACATCAAGCCCACAGGTTAGTAATGGAGAAGCGGCTATAAGACACCACCATTACTAACCCCATAGTTAGATTGTCCCCTGTAAAAAAAAAAAAAGTAATAAACAACCATATCCCTCACTTGTTCAAAGTGAAGATCAGCAATAGTGGCGTCCCACTCCATAATTCATATCTGCAATAACTGGTTTACGGCCTGAATGGTGCCATAATGTGACCGTCCAGGGTGAAAACCAAGACACAATGAGATGCTGCAAGCGCAGCTTCAGTGACGCAGGACACTGAACGTGTGTTCCCACCAGCACTTCACTTGCCCTCGGGATGATTAACTGTGCTGACTTTAATGAGATCACCGCGGCTACTGTGACATTTTCAAGGGTTTCAATTGGATAGGTTTAAGGAGAGTATAACTTTTTTTTAAATAAATGTGTAAAGCAGGGTGTTGATTATTATTTCAAATAAAGAATTTAATTAATGCTGTCTGTTTATTTCCCAACTTGCAATGGGGTTAGTAATGGGGTCTTATAGACACCTCTCCATTACTAACTGCTGGGCCTGATGTCACCCGACAATGCACGGTGACATCAACCCCACAAATATTACCCCATTTTCCATCACACCAGGGCAAGTGGGAAGAGTGAGGTTAAGTGCCAGATTTGGTACATCTTATTGACGTGCAATTCCTGGGGTGGTTGAGGGCTGATGCTCTTATCCTGGGAGGTGGAACAATTTCCCTGGCCTCTTCCCTGGCTATTAATATCACTGCACAGCTGTCTGTTTAGCCATTGTTGGTTCGAAATTACGGGGGGGGACTCTACATTTTTTTTCTGGGGTACGTACCTCCAGAAAATATTCAGTAAAAGCTAACGAAACATCTGTGAACTGATATTAATAGCCCGGGAACCTTTAGGGATATTGCCCTCCTTCCTAGAATATTAACATCAGCCCTTAGCCGTCGGTTTCCCTCTAGTTCTTATGAAAATTATGAGGGGGGGGACCACCATGCATTTTCTTAAATTTTTTTATTTATTAATAAGAACAGTAATGTCACATCATAGTAACCACTCAGCTAAAGTATTTGCTAGCGTCGGGGGGCCCCTCACCCACTGGGCTTGGTCGCAGTGACTATCGCTGTGGCCTTGTTAGCTATTCCCCTGGCTCCATGGAGTGGAGAAAGGAGGCAGAGAGTTGAACAGGAAGGTGAGATAAGTATTTCTATACTATTTTTAGATCTTTTGTTTATTATTCTCTGAGGTCCACAGTCACCCAATGATAGAGGACATTATATTAATGGTAAAAAGTTCACTGTGAATCAAATCTCCCAGGAAAACGTACACAATATGGTGCATTTGAATTTTGTCAGATCTGCTAATGTCTAATAATGCCTTTTTTTTTAAAGAAAATGATAATATGAACTACTAATTGCTAGTCCATCAATGTGAAAAATCTCCTGTTAATACATAATGTCTCCCTGCATTTTCAGATGGTAAATGAGATGTCAGTCAGGAAGGCACAGTCCACAGAAACTGTACAATGCTCTGGATGTATAAACAAAATGCAGGATTTTTTGTCTTCTGCTCAAATTATTATTTAAAAAGAGTGATATTTGAGCCCAATCTCTCCATGTATCTTCGAACAGTCCCAAAAGAGGTGAAAAAGGGTCAAGATCCTGAAAAGATTGAAGGCAAAGATCTGGAGTTCAGGGCTAAAAATTGTGCAGTCTGATCGTAGTGCAACAGCCTTGATGGAGAGTATAATGCAGTTGCATCAGGTATGTGCACACTTATGTTTTTATTTTGTTTTGGAGCAGAAACTTAGTAGATGCTCCATGTCTTTAAGGAAATTTGAGTTTCTGAGCAGAATTTACAGTAAAACAAAATTGCCATCTGTGTATGACCCAAGTCTTTTTCAATTACAGTTTTACCCATTGATTAACCATTTAGTACATGATTGTAAATTTTATGTCCTTGGCATAAGTGCATGACCTTACATTTATCTACATTAAACTTCAATTGCTATTTCTTCGCCCAAGCATCCACATTATATAATTAGCTCTGTAATATTAAATTATGCTCCTCTGTGTAGATTATCCTGTAGAATTTAGTATCATCTGCAAATAATGAAATTCTACTAGTGATGGGCAAGCATGCTCGCCATTTCTCGTTACTCAATCAAGCATTTGGGTGCTCGATTATGTACTAAGCAGTACTGAGTATAGCATGGTGCTCAAATGCTTGTGTCCCTTAGTTGTGCAGCACTGAAGCTAGGATATCCATTCCCCTCTCTTCAAAAGATTCCCCTTTGTAACATCCATGTCAGCACCTGCTTCCTCTCTTTCTGCCTCTTTTTGCTGGGGGATGCAGGACAACTACAGTTGTGTGAAAAAGTGCTTGCCTCCTTCCTGATTTCCTATTCTTTTGCATGTTTGTCAAACTTACATGTTTTAGATCATCAAATGTAAATATTAGATAAAGATAACCCAAGTAAACACAAAATGCACTTTTAAATGAAGGTCTTTATTATTAAGGGAAAAAGAAATCTAAACCTACAGAGCCCTGCAAGAAAAAGTGATTGCCTCCTAAATCTAATAACTGGTTGGGCCACCCTTGGCAGCAACAACTGCAATCAAGCATTTGCGATAACTGACAATGAGTCCTTTCCAAAACTCTGCAGGAATTTTGGCCCACTCATCTTTGCAAAATTGTTGTAATTCAGCAAAAATGGAGGGTTTCCGAGCATGAAGCGTCTTTTTGAAATTCATGCCACAGCATCTCAGTTGGATTAAGGTCAGGACTTTGATTAAGCCACTACAAAGTATTACTTTTCTTTTCTTAAGCCATTCAAAGATTAACTTGCTGGTGTATTTTGAATAATTGTGCTGCTGCATAACCCAAGTGCGCTTCAGCTTGAAAACACAAACAGATAACCAGACATTCTCTGTTGTGAATTCTGTGGCAGAGCTCCCTCCTGTGGTCACAAGTGGTACTTCAGCTGATTCTCTCTGGGAGCTTCCGTTTGTGGAGGAAACTGGTACTGCTGCTTCTGAGTTTCCTTCCTCAGGTGATCTGGTGAGGTCGTTAGGTGCTTCTCTACTTAACCCCACCTAATACTTTGATTCATGCTTCCTGTCAATGTTCCAGTGTTTGACTTGTGTTTCTCTGGATCATTCCTGTGGCCTGCTGCTCTGCATAGCTAAGTGCTTCTTTGCTATTTGTTGCTATTTTTTCTGTCCAGCTTGTCTATTTGTTTTGCTGGAAGCTCTGGGATGCAAAGGGTGTACCTCCGTGCCATTAGTTCGGTACGGAGGGTCTTTTTGCCCCTTTGCGTGGTTTTCTTTAGGGTTTTGTGTAGACCGCAAAGTTATCTTTCCTATCCTCGTTCTGTCTAGAATATCGGGCCTCACTTTGCTGAATCTATTTCATCCCTACGTTTGTCTTTTCATCTTACTCACAGTCATTATATGTGGGGGGCTGCCTTTTCCTTTGGGGTATTTCTCTGAGGCAAGGTAGGCTTATTTTTTCTATCTTCAGGCTAGTTAGTTTCTCAGGCTGTGCCGAGTTGCATAGGTAGCGTTAGGCGCAATCCACGGCTGCCTCTAGTTGTGTTTGGAGAGGATCAGGGATTGCGGTCTGCAGAGTTCCCACGTCTCAGAGCTCGTTCTATTATTTTGGGTTATTGTCAGATCACTGTATGTGCTCTGACCTCCATGTCCATTGTGATACTGAATTGCCTTTCCTAACAGTACAGGAAGCCAAAAGTACTAATGATTCTCAATAGAGGGAAAAAAGAAGTTTTGAGACCATTTTTTTTTCTTGGCTCTGTGTTTTGTCTTTTTTTTCCCCTAGACATTTGGGTGGTTCAGTACACAGGTGTAGCGATGGACATTAGAAGTCTGTCTTCATTTGTGGATCAGCTCTCGGCAAGAGTACAAAAGATTCAAGACACTATTGATCAGAAATCTATGTTAGAACCAAGAATTCCTATTCCTGATTTGTTTTTTGGAGATAGAACTAAGTTTCTGAGTTTCAAAAATAATTGTAAGTTATTTCTGGCCTTGAAACCTCGTTCCTCTGGTGATCCAGTTCAACAGGATTTGATTATTATTTCTTTTTTGCGCGGCGACCCTCAGGACTGGGCATTTTCTCTTGCGCCAGGAGATCCTGCATTAAGTAATATCAATGCGTTTTTCCTGGCGCTCGGATTGCTTTACGATGAGCCTAATTTAGTGGATCAGGCAGAAAAGAATTTGCTGGCTCTTTGTCAGGGTCAGGATGAGATAGAGATTTATTGCCAGAAATTTAGAAAATGGTCAGTGCTCACTCAATGGAATGAATCTGCGCTGGCAGCTATGTTCAGAAAGGGTCTCTCTGAAGCCCTTAAGGATGTCATGGTGGGATTTCCTATGCCTGCTGGTTTGAATGAGTCTATGTCTTTGGCTATTCAGATCGGTCGACGCTTGCGTGAGCGTAAATCTGTGCACCATTTGGCGGTATTACCTGAGCTTAAACCTGAGCCTATGCAGTGCGATAGGACTTTGACCAGAGTTGAACGGCAAGAACACACACGTCTGAATGGGCTGTGTTTCTACTGTGGTGATTCCACTCATGCTATCTCTGATTGTCCTAAGCGCACTAAGCGTTTCGCTAGGTCTGCCACCATTGGTACGGTACAGTCAAAATTTCTTCTGTCCGTTACCTTGATCTGCTCTTTGTCATCATATTCTGTCATGGCGTTTGTGGATTCAGGCGCTGCTCTGAATTTGATGGACTTGGAATATGCTAAGCGTTGTGGGATTTTCTTGGAGCCCTTGCAGTGTCCTATTCCATTGAGAGGTATTGATGCTACGCCTTTGGCCAAGAATAAGCCTCAATACTGGACCCAGCTGACCATGTGCATCAGGAGGATATTCGCTTTCTGGTGTTGCATAATCTGCATGATGTGGTCGTGTTGGGGTTGCCATGGCTACAAGCCCATAATCCAGTATTGGATTGGAAATCCATGTCGGTGTCCAGCTGAGGTTGTCAGGGGGTACATGGTGATGTTCCATTTTTGTCAATTTTGTCATCCACCCCTTCTGAGGTTCCAGAGTTCTTGTCTGATTACCGGGATGTATTTGATGAGCCCAAGTCCGATGCCCTACCTCCGCATAGGGATTGTGATTGTGCTATCAATTTGATTCCTGGTGGTAAATTCCCAAAAGGTCGACTGTTTAATTTATCCGTGCCTGAGCACACCGCTATGCGCAGTTATGTGAAGGAATCCCTGGAGAAGGGGCATATTCGCCCGTCATCGTCGCCATTAGGAGCAGGGTTCTTTTTTGTAGCCAAAAAGGATGGTTCGCTGAGACCTTGTATAGATTATCGCCTTCTTAATAAGATCACTGTTAAATTTCAGTACCCCTTGCCTTTGTTATCTGATTTGTTTGCTCGGATTAAGGGGGCTAGTTGGTTCACCAAGATTGATCTTCGTGGTGCGTATAATCTGGTGCGAATCAGGCGAGGCGATGAATGGAAAACTGCATTTAATACGCCCGAGGGTCATTTTGAGTATCTAGTGATGCCATTCGGACTTGCCAATGCTCCATCAGTGTTTCAGTCCTTTATGCATGACATCTTCCGAGAGTACCTGGATAAATTCCTGATTGTGTACTTGGATGACATTTTGATCTTCTCGGATGATTGGGAGTCTCATGTGAAGCAGGTCAGAACGGTGTTTCAGGTCCTGCGAGCTAATTCTTTGTTTGTGAAGGGATCAAAGTGTCTCTTTGGTGTGGAGAAGGTTTCATTTTTGGGGTTCATCTTTTCCCCTTCTACTATCGAGATGGATCCTGTTAAGGTCCAAGCCATCCATGATTGGACTCAGCCGACATCTCTGAAAAGTCTGCAAAAGTTCCTGGGCGTTGCTAATTTTTATCGTCGCTTCATCTGCAATTTTTCTAGTATTGCCAAACCATTGACCGATTTGACCAAGAAGGGTGCTGATTTGGTCAATTGGTCTTCTGCTGCTGTGGAAGCTTTTCAAGAGTTGAAGCGTCGTTTTTCTTCTGCCCCTGTGTTGTGTCAACCTGATGTTTCTCTTCCGTTCCAGGTCGAGGTTGATGCTTCTGAGATTGGAGCAGGGGCTGTTTTGTCGCAGAGAGGTTCTGATTGTTCAGTGATGAAACCATGCGCTTTTTTTTCCAGGAAGTTTTCGCCTGCTGAGCGGAATTATGATGTGGGCAACCGAGAGTTGCTGGCCATTAAGTGGGCATTCGAGGAGTGGCGTCATTGGCTTGAAGGAGCTAAGCATCGCGTGGTGGTATTGACTGATCATAAGAACCTGACTTATCTCGAGTCTGCTAAGCGTTTGAATCCTAGACAGGCTCGTTGGTTGCTGTTTTTCGCCCGTTTTGACTTTGTGATTTCGTACCTTCCGGGCTCTAAAAATGTGAAGGCGGATGCTCTGTCTAGGAGTTTTGTGCCCGACTCTCCGGGTTTATCTGAGCCGGCGGGTATCCTCAAGGAAGGAGTAATTGTGTCTGCCATCTCCCCTGATTTGCGGCGGGTGCTGCAAAAATTTCAGGCTAATAAACCTGATCGTTGTCCAGCGGAGAAACTGTTTGTCCCGGATAGGTGGACAAATAAAGTGATCTCTGAGGTTCATTGTTCGGTGTTGGCTGGTCATCCTGGAATCTTTGGTACCAGAGAGTTAGTGGCTAGATCCTTTTGGTGGCCATCTCTGTCGCGGGATGTGCGTTCTTTTGTGCAGTCCTGTGGGATTTGTGCTCGGGCTAAGCCCTGCTATTCTCGTGCCAGTGGGTTGCTTTTGCCCTTGCCGGTCCCGAAGAGGCCTTGGACACATATCTCTATAGATTTTATTTCAGACCTTCCCGTCTCTCAAAAGATGTCAGTCATTTGGGTGGTCTGTGATCGCTTTTCTAAGATGGTCCATCTGGTACCCTTGTCCAAGTTGCCTTCCTCCTCTGATTTGGTGCCATTGTTCTTCCAGCATGTGGTTCGTTTGCATGGCATTCCAGAGAATATCGTTTCTGACAGAGGTTCCCAGTTTGTTTCGAGATTTTGGCAAGCCTTTTGTGGTAGGATGGGCATTGACTTGTCTTTTTCCTCGGCTTTTCATCCTCAGACTAATGGCCAGACCGAACGAACCAATCAGACCTTGGAAACCTATCTGAGATGCTTTGTTTCTGCCGATCAGGATGACTGGGTGTCCTTTTTGCCTTTGGCTGAGTTCGCCCTTAATAATCGGGCCAGCTCGGCTACCTTGGTTTCGCCATTTTTCTGCAATTCTGGGTTCCATCCTCGTTTCTCTTCAGGACAGGTTGAGTCTTCGGACTGTCCTGGTGTGGATACTGTGGTGGACAGGTTGCAGCAGATTTGGACTCATGTAGTGGACAATTTGACCTTGTCCCAGGAGAAGGCTCAACGTTTCGCTAATCGCAGACGCCGTGTGGGTCCCCGACTTCGTGTTGGGGATCTGGTTTGGTTATCTTCTCGTCATATTCCTATGAAGGTTTCCTCTCCGAAGTTTAAACCTCGTTTCATTGGTCCTTATAGGATTTCTGAGGTTATTAATCCTGTGTCTTTTCGTCTGACCCTCCCAGATTCTTTTTTCATACATAACGTCTTCCATAGGTCATTGTTGCGGAGATACGTGGCACCTATGGTTCCATCTGTTGACCCTCCTGCCCCGGTTTTGGTGGAGGGGGAATTGGAGTATATTGTGGAGAAGATTTTGGATTCTCGTGTTTCAAGACGGAAACTCCAGTATCTGGTTAAATGGAAGGGTTATGCTCAGGAAGATAATTCCTGGGTTTTTGCCTCTGATGTCCATGCTCCCGATCTTGTTCGTGCCTTTCATGTGGCTCATCCTGGTCGGCCTGGGGGCTCTGGTGAGGGTTCGGTGACCCCTCCTCAAGGGGGGGTACTGTTGTGAATTCTGTGGCAGAGCTCCCTCCTGTGGTCACACGTGGTACTTCGGATGATTCTCTCTGGGAGCTTCCGTTTGTGGAGGAAACTGGTACTGCTGCTTCTGAGTTTCCTTCCTCAGGTGATCTGGTGAGGTCCTTAGGTGCTTCTCTACTTAACCCCACCTAATGCTTTGATTCATGCTTCCTGTCAATGTTCCAGTGTTGGACTTGTGTTTCTCTGGATCATTCCTGTGGCCTGCTGTTCTGCATAGCTAAGTGCTTCTTTGCTATTTGTTGCTATTTTTTTCTGTCCAGCTTGTCTATTTGTTTTGCTGGAAGCTCTGGGACGCAAAGGGTGTACCTCCGTGCCGTTAGTTCGGTACGGAGGGTCTTTTTGCCCCTTTGCGTGGTTTTCTTTAGGGTTTTGTGTAGACCGCAAAGTTATCTTTCCTATCCTCGTTCTGTCTAGAATATCGGGCCTCACTTTGCTGAATCTATTTCATCCCTACGTTTGTCTTTTCATCTTACTCACAGTCATTATATGTGGGGGGCTGCCTTTTCCTTTGGGGTATTTCTCTGAGGCAAGGTAGGCTTATTTTTTCTATCTTCAGGCTAGTTAGTTTCTCAGGCTGTGCCGAGTTGCATAGGTAGCGTTAGGCGCAATCCACGGCTGCCTCTAGTTGTGTTTGGAGAGGATCAGGGATTGCAGTCTGCAGAGTTCCCACGTCTCAGAGCTCGTTCTATTATTTTGGGTTATTGTCAGATCACTGTATGTGCTCTGACCTCCATGTCCATTGTGATACTGAATTGCCTTTCCTAACAATTCTCCTTCAGGATTTTTTGGTAAGGTTCCACTTACCACAGCATGTCTTCCAGGTCCTGAACCAGGAAAACAGTCCCAGACCATCACACTACCCCCATCATATTTTACTGTCAGTGTGATGTTCCTTTTCTGAAATTCTGTGTTACTTCTGCAACAGATGTAAAGGGACATACACCTTCCAAAAAGTTTAGCTTTTGTCTTGGCAGTCCACAGAGTATTCTCCCAAAAGTCTTGAGCATCATCAAGATGCTTTCTTGCAAAACTGAGACAAAGCTTTATGTTCTTATTGCTCAGTAGTGATTTATATCTTGGTACTCTGCCATGCAGGCAATTTTTGAACCAGTCACTTTCTTATGGTGGAGTCATAAACACTGACCTTAAGTAAGGCAAGTGAAGTCTGCAGTTCTTTTGATGTTGTTGTGGGGTCTTTTGTGACATCTTGGATTAGATGGCACTGTGCCCTTGGAGTCATTTTTGTCTGCCAGCCACTCCTGGGAAGTTTCAATAGTGTTCCATGTTTTTGCCATTTGTGGACAATGGCTCTGACTGTGGTTCATTGGAGTCCTGTTATGATACGGTGGTCTAGGAGCAACATGGAACGAGCTCTGAAGGAAGTGGTAACTGTACTGACCGCAGTCCCTAAGCTCAACACAACACTAGAAGTAGCCGTGGAATGCTCCTAACTCTCCCTAGGCATCTCGTCACAGCCTAAGAGCTAACTACCCCTAAAGAAAGAAGCAGGAAAGCTATCTTGCCTCAGAGAAAATCCCCAAAGGATAGATTAGCCCCCCACAAATAATGACTGTGAGTGGAGAGGGAAAAGACATACACAGAATGAAACCAGGATGAGCACAGGAGGCCAGTCTAGCTAAATAGATAGGACAGGATGAAAAACTGTGCGGTCAGTATAAAACACAACAAAAATCCACGCAGAGCTTACAAAAAATCTCCACACCTGACTAAAGGTGTGGAGGGCAAATCTGCCTCCCAGAGCTTCCATCAAGACAGAATTAATTCACACAGATTAGCTGGACAAACATAGAAAGCACAGAATGGATAAGTCCACAATCTATGGACAGAAAAGAGCAAGCAAAAACTTAGCTTTGCAGAACTGGTCAGGATAACAGGGAACTCCAAAGAGATGTGAATCCAACCAGGAACCATTTACAAGTGGCACTGGCTGAAGAAAGAGCCAGGCCTAAATAGACGAGCAGAAGAAACGATAAGTGGAGGCAGCTGATGACAGCTAACTCCAAGGAGCAGCCATACCACTAGAAACCACAAGAGGGAGCCCAAGAGCAGAACTCACAAAAGTGCCACTTACAACCACCGGAGGGAGCCCAAGAGCGGAATTCACAACAGTACCCCCCCTTGAGGAGGGGTCACCGAACCCTCACCAGAGCCCCCAGGCCGATCAGGACGAGCCAAGTGAAAAGCACGAACCAAATCGGTGGCATGGACATCGAAGGCAACAACCCAAGAATTATCCTCCTGGCCATAACCCTTCCACTTGACAAGATACTAAAGCCTCTGCCTTGAAAAACGAGAATCAAAAATCTTCTCAACCTCATATTCCAAATCTCCCTCAACCAACACCGGGGCAGGAGGGTCAACCGAGGGAACAACGGGCACCACATATCTCCGCAACAAAGATCTATGGAAAACATTATGAATGGCAAAAGAGGCTGGAAGAGCCAAACGAAAAGACACCGGATTAATAATTTCAGAAATTTTATAAGGACCAATAAACCGAGGCTTAAACTTAGGAGAAGAAACCTTCATAGGAACATGACGAGAAGACAACTAAACCAAATCCCCCACACGAAGCCGGGGACCAACACACCGACGGCGGTTAGCAAAACTTTGAGCCCTTTCCTGAGACAACGTCAAATTGTCCACCACATGAGTCGAAATCTGCTGCAGCCTGTCCACCACAGAATCAACACCAGGACAATCAGAAGGCTCAACCTGCCCAGAAGAATAACGAGGATGAAAACCAAAATTACAAAAGAAAGGTGAAACCAAAGTAGCCGAACTAGCCTGATTATTAAGTGTCAAACTCGGCCAACGGCAAGAAAGACACCCAATTATCCTGATCAGCAGACACAAAGCATCTCAAATAGGTCTCCAAGGTCTGATTAGTTCGCTCAGTTTGGCCATTAGTCTGAGGATGAAACGCCGAAGAAAAAGACAAATCAATGCCCATCCTAGCACAAAAGGCCCGCCAAAATCTAGAGACAAACTAAGAACCTCTGTCAGACACAATATTCTCCGGAATGCCATGCAAACGAACCACATGCTGAAAAAATAATGGAACCAGATCTGAGGAGGAAGGCAACTTAGGCAAAGGTACCAGATGGACCATTTTAGAGAACCGGTCACAAACAACCCAGATAACAGACATCTTCTGGGAAACAGGAAGATCCGAAATAAAATCCATGGAAATATGTGTCCAGGGCAGCAAGGAACAGCAAGGCTTGGCCCAGGCGCAAGTCCCACAGGACTGCTCAAAAGCACGCACATCGCGCGACAAGGAAGGCCACCAAAAGGACCTAGCAACCAAATCTCTGGTACCAAAAATCCCAGGATGACCAGCCAACACTGAACAATGAACCTCAGAAATTACCTTACTTGTCCATCTATCAGGAACAAACAGCTTCCCCACTGGACAGCGGTCAGGCCTATCAGCCTGAAATTCCTGAAGCACCCGCCGCAAATCAGGGGAGATAGCAGAAAGAATCACCCCCTCCTTAAGAATGCCAACTGGCTCAAGGACTCCAGGAGAATCAGGCGAAAAGCTCCTAGAGAGGGCATCAGCCTTAACATTCTTAGATCCCGGAAGATACGAGACCACAAAATCAAAACGGGAGAAAAACAGGGAACATTGAGCCTGTCTAGGATTCAGCCGCTTGGCCGACTCGAGGTAAATCAGATTCTTATGATCGGTCAGGACCACAACACGGTGTTTAGCTCCCTCAAGCCAATGTCGCCACTCCTCAAACGCCCACTTCATAGCCAACAACTCCCGATTGCCGACATCATAATTGTGTTCCGCAGGTGAAAACCTTCTGGAAAAAAAAGCACACGGTTTCATCAAAGAGCCATCAGACTCCCTCTGAGACAAAACGGCCCCTGCCCCAATCTCTGAAGCGTCAACCTCAACCTGAAAAGGAAGAGAAACATCCGGCTGACGCAACACAGGGGCAGAAGTAAATCGGCGTTTAAGCTCCTGAAAGGCCTCAACAGCCTCAGAGGACCAATTCGTCACATCAGCACCTTTCTTCGTCAAATCAGTAAGGGGCTTAACCACACTGGAAAAGTTGGCAATGAAACGGCGATAGAAATTAGCAAAGCCCCAAAATTTTTGAAGACCCTTCACAGATGTGGGTTGGATCCAGTCATGTATAGCTTGGTCCTTAACAGGATCCATTTCTATAGACGAGGGAGAAAAAATAAAACCCCAAAAGAGACCTTCTGAACTCCGAATAGGCACTTAGACCCCTTCACAAATAAAGCATTATCACGAAGGATCTGGAACACCATCCTGACCTGCTTCACATGAGACTCCCAATCATCGGAAATAATCAAAATATCATCCAAATATACGACCATGAATTTATCAATATAATTGCGGAAAATATCATACATGAAAGACTGGAACACAGATGGAGCATTAGAGAGTCCGAATGGCATCACAAGGTATTCAAAATGGCCTTCGGGCGTATTAAATGCAGTTTTCCATTCGTCACCCTGTTTAATACGAACAAGATTATATGCCCTTCGGAGGTCAATCTTAGTAAACCAACTAGCCCCCTTAATCTCAGCAAACAAATCAGTAAGCAAAGGCAAGGGGTATTGGAATTTGACCGTGATCTTATTAAGAAGACGATAATCAATACAGGGTCTCAAGGAGCCATCCTTCTTAGCAACAAAAAAGAAACCCGCTCCCAATGGTGACGAAGAGGGCCGAATATGTCCCTTCTCCAAAGACTCCTTAACATATCTCCGCATGGCGGCATGCTCTGGCACAGACAGATTGAAAAGTCGGCCCTTAGGGAACTTGCAACCAGGAATCAAGTTAATAGTACAATCACAGTCCCTGTGTGGAGGAAGGGAACTGGACTTGGGCTCATCAAATACATCCTGGAAATCCGACAAAAACTCAGGGACCTCAGAAGAGGGGGAAGAGGAAATTGATATCAAAGGAACGTCACTATGTACTCCTCGACAACCCCAAATAGTCACCAACATAGTTTTCCAATCCAGCACCGGATTATGTTCCTGTAACCATGGAAATCCCAGTACAACAACATCATGCAGGTTATGCAACACCAGAAAACGGCAATCTTCCTGATGTGCAGGAGCCATGTACATAGTAATCTGTGTCCAGTACTGAGGTTTATCCTTGGCCAAGGGTGTAGCATCAATACCCCTCAAAGGAATAGGGCTCTGCAAAGGCTGCAAGGAAAAACCACAGCGCCTGGTGAATTCTAAGTCCATTAAGTTCAGGGCAGCGCCTGAATCCACAAATGCCATGACAGAAAAGGACTACAATGAGCAAATCAGGGTCACAGATAAGAGAAATTTAGGCTGTATAGTACTAATGGTAACAGACCTAGCGACTCTCTTAGTACGCTTAGGGCAATCACAGATAACATGAGCCGAATCACCACAGTAAAAACACAGCCTATTCTGATGTCTGAATTCCTGCCGTTCTATTCTAGTCAAAATCCTATCACATTGCATAGGTTCAGGACTTTGCTCAGAGGATACTGCCATATGGTTCACAGCTTTGCGCTCGCGCAGACGCCGATCAATCTGAATGGCTAGAGACATAGATTCGCTCAAACCGGCAGGCGTAGGAAAGCCCACCATAACATCTTTAAGGGTTTCAGAAAGACCTTTTCTGAAAATAGCAGTCAGAGCCTCTTCATTCCATTTAGTGAGCACAGACCATTTTGTAAATTTCTGGCAGTATAACTCTGCCGCTTCCTGACCTTGACACAAGGCCAACAGGGTTTTTTCTGCATGATCCACAGAATTAGGTTCGTCATACAATAATCTGAGCGCTTGAAAAAATGCATCTACATTCAATAATGCCGGATCCCCTGTTTCAAGAGAAAAAGCCCAGTCTTTAGGGTCACCACGCAGCAAGGATATGATGATTTTTACTTGCTGAATGGGATCACCAGAAGAACGGGGTTTCAAAGCAAAAAACAATTTGCAGTTATTTTTAAAGTTCAAAAACTTGGATCTGTCCCCAAAAAACAAATCAGGAGTAGGAATTCAGGGCTCTAAAGCCGGAGTCTGAACAACATAGTCCTGGATATCTGTACTCTTGCAGCAAGTTGATCCACACGAGAAAACAAACCCTGAACATCCATGCCAAAACATATATCTTGAACCACCCAGATATCAAGAGGAAAAAAAAAGACAAACCAAAGCACAGAAAAAAAAATGGTTCAGAACTTTCTTTTCCTTCTTTTGAGATACATTTAATTCATTTTTGGCCACTTGTACTGTTATGACCTGGTGGTTTAGGAACAACATGAGACAAGCTCTGAAGGAGGTGGTATCTGTACTGACCGCAAACCCTGAACCTAGCAGCGCAACTAAAAATAGCCGTGGGGGGTACCTGACGCTCCCTAGACCCCTCGGCACAGCCTAAGATCTAACTTCCCCTAAAGATGGTAACAGGAAACCTATCTTGCCTCAGAGAAAATCCCCACACACAGAGACATATGTAGACTCACACACAGAGAAACACACACAGAGACACACAGACACTTACAGAGACACATATAAAGAGACACACATAGTGACACTCACAAGATGCACAGAGATACGCACAAAGAGACACACACACAAAGACATGCACAGAAAAACAGAGAGAGAGACAGAGAGGGAGAAATACCCACATGCAGAGAGAGACACATACCAAGAGACATGCACACAGAGAGACAAACACAGAGAGCCACAAAAACACACAGAGACAAAGACACAAAGAGACACACACAGAAAAAATGCTTGCCACCTTGTATAGAATAGGTTCAATAGCTAGTAGTCTATAAATGGCAGTGTACAACTGAGAATCAGGAGAATAAAGAACAGCCCCACCGAAGACTCACAGCAGGGAGAAATTCTAACTATCAAGAAATTAACCCCAAAGATTCCAAACTGGGTGAATACTCAAGTTCCAAGAGTGAAAGAGGACTACCATATACAGTTGTGTGAAAAAGTGTTTGCCTCGTTCCTGATTTCCTATTCTTTTGCATGTTTCTCACACTTAAATATTTCAAATCACTAAACAAATTGAAATATTAGACACAGATAACACAAGTAAACACAAAGTGCAATTTTTAAATGAAGATCTTTTATATTAAGGGAAAAATAAATCCAAACCTACAGGGCCCTGCTTGAAAAAGTGTTTGCACTCCATTAAACATAAATTAACTGTGGTTTATCACATCTTTGGAAAGTTGAGTTTAAAATCCCTAGCCACAACCAGGCCTGATTACTGTCACAACGGTTCTCAATCAATAAATCAATTAAATAGGACCTGCCTGACAATGTAAAGTAAAACAAAAGCTCCTCAAAAGCTTTACATCATGACGCGATACATAGAAATTCTGGAACAAATGAGAAACAAATTCATTTGAGATCTATCAGACGGGAAAAGGTTATAAATCAGTTTCTAAAGTTTGGGGACTTTGTTGTGAATTCCGCTCTTGTGCTCCCTCCGGTGGTTGTAAGTGGCACTTTTGTGAGTTCTGCTCTTGGGCTCCCTCTTGTGGTTTCTAGTGGTATGGCTGCTTCTTGGAGTTAGCTGTCATCAGCTGCCTCCACTTATCGTCTCTTCTGCTCGGCTATTTAGACCTGGCTCTTTCTTCAGCCAGTGCCACTTGTAAATGGTTCCTGGTTGGATTCACATCTCTTTGGAGTTCCCTGTTATCCTGACCAGTTCAGCTAAGCTAAGTTTATGCTTGCTCTTTTCTGTCCATAGATTGTGGACTTATCCATTCTGTGCTTTCTATGTTTGTCCAGCTTATCAGTGTGAATTAATTCTGTCTTGCTGGAAGCTCTGGGAGGCAGATTTGCCCTCCACACCTTTAGTCAGGTGTGGAGATTTTTTGTAAACTCTGCGTGGATTTTTGTTGTGTTTTATACTGACAGCACAGTATTCCATCCTGTCCTATCTATTTAGCTAGACTGGCCTCCTGTGCTCATCCTGGTTTCATTCTGTGTATGTATTTTCCCTCTCCACTCACAGTCATTATTTGTGGGGGCTAATCTATCCTTTGGGGATTTTCTCTGAGGCAAGATAGCTTTCCTGCTTCTTTCTTTAGGGGTAGTTAGCTCTTAGGCTGTGACGAGATGCCTAGGGAGAGTTAGGAGCATTCCACGGCTACTTCTAGTGTTGTGTTGAGCTTAGGGACTGCGGTCAGTACAGTTACCACTTCCTTCAGAGCTCGTTCCATGTTGCTCCTAGACCACCGTATCATAAAAGTACAAGTTGCCAAAAATGAATTAAATGCATCTCAAAAGAAGGAAAAGAAAGTTCTGAACCATTTTTTTTTCTGTGCTCTGGTTTGTCTTTTTTTTCCTATTGATATCTGGGTGGTTCAGGATATATGCTTTGGCATGGATGTTCAGGGTTTGTTTTCTCGTGTGGATCAACTTGCTGCAAGAGTACAGAGTATCCAGGACTATGTTGTCCAGACTCCGGCTTTAGAGCCTAGAATTCCTACTCCTGATTTGTTTTTTGGGGACAGATCCAAGTTTTTGAACTTTAACCCCTTCGCGACATGCGCCGTACTAGTACTGCGCTGCCGGCACTGCATTTGTGCCAGCAGCAGTACTAGTACGGCGCACCGATCACCGCGGGTGTCAGCTGTATATGACCCCGCAGCAATGCACACGATCGGCGGTAGCGCCGATCGCGGGCATTTAACCCCTCTGATGCCGCTGTCAGTAATGACAGCGGCATAGAGGGGGATCGCGCAGGGACGGGGGCTCCCTGCGCTCTCCCACCGGAGAAACGCGATGAGATCGCGTTGCTCCGGTGACCCGGAAGGAGTCCCCGGATCCAAGATGGCCGCCGGACTCCTTCCGGGTCATGAAATGACATGGCTAGCCGGCGCCTGCTGAGAGTTGCTGAGAGCAGGCGCCGGAAAGCCACCTAAGCTTGTCTGTCAGATCGTTGATCTGACAGAGTGCTATGCACACTGCCAGATCAATGATCTGATCTAATACAGTGATGTCCCACCCTGGGACAATGGTAGAAAGTAAAAAAAAAAAAAAATAGAATGTATGAAAAAAAATTTAAAAATCCCCAAATAAAGAAAAAAAAAATTCCCAGTAAATCCATTTATTTATGTAAATTAAAAAAAAACAATAAAAGTACACATATTTGGTATCGCCGCGTCCGTAACGACCCGCTCTATAAAACTATCCCACTAGTTAACCCCTTCAGTGAACACCGCAAAAAAAAAAAAAAAAAAAAAACAAGGCAAAAAACATTGCTTTATTATCATACAGGCGAACAAAAAGTGGAATAACACACGATCAAAATGACGGATATAAATAACCATGGTACCGCTGAAAATGTCATCTTGTCCCGCAAAAAAAAGCCGCCAAACAGCGTCATCAGCAGAAAAATAAAAAAGTTTTAGCTCTCAGAATAAAGCGATGCAAAAACAATTATTTTTTATATAAAATAGTTTTTATTGTGTAAAAGCGCCAAAACATAAAAAAATGATATAAATGAGGTATCGCCGTAATCGTACTGACCCGAAGAATAAAGCTTCTTTATGAATTTTACCAAACGCGGAACAGTATAAACGCCTCCCCCAAAAGAAATTCATGAATAGCTGGTTTTTGTTCATTCCGCCTCATAAAAATCGGAATAAAAAGCGATCAAAAAATGTCATCTGCCCAAAAATGTTACCAATTAAAACGTCAACTCGTTCCGCAAAAAACAAGATCTCACATGACTCTGTGGGCCAAAATATGGATAAATTATAGCTCTCAAAATGTGGTGATGGAAAAACTATTTTTTGCAATAAAAAGCGTCTGTTAGTGTGTGACAGCTGCCAATCATAAAAATCCGCCAAAAAAACGCTATAAAAGTAAATCAAACCCCCCTTCGTCACCCCCTTAGTTAGGGAAAAATAATAAAATGTAAAAAAATGTATTTATTTCCATTTTCCCATTAGGGTTAGGGCTAGGGTTAGGACTAGGGTTAGGGCTAGGGTTAGGGTTGGGGTTGGGGCTAGGGTTAGGGTTACCATTGGGATTAGGGTTAGGGGTGTGTTTGGATTAGGGTTTCAGTTAGAATTGGGGGGTTTCCACTGTTTCGGCACATCAGGGCCTCTCCAAACGCGACATGGCGTCCGATCTCAATTCCAGCCAATTCTGCTTTGAAAAACTAAAACACTGCTCCTTCCCTTCCGAGTTCTCCTGTGCGCCCAAACAGTGGTTCCCCCCAGCATATGGGGTATCAGCGTTCTCAGGACAAGTTGGACAACAACTTTTGGGGTCCAATTTGTCCTGTTACCCTTGGGAAAAAGAAACCTGGGGGCTAAAATATCATTTTCGTGGAAAAAAAATATATTTTTTATTTTCACGGCTCTGCTTTATAAACTGTTATAAACCACTTGTTGGTTCAAAGTTCTCACAACACATCTAGATAAGTTCCTTGGGGGGTCTAGTTTCCAATATGGGGTCACTTGTGGGGGGTTTCTACTGTTTAGGTACATCAGGGGCTCTGAAATGCAACATGACGCCTGCAGACCAATCCATCTAAGTCTGCATTTCAAACGGCGCTCCTTCCCTTCCGAGCTCTGCCGTGCACCCAAACAGTGGTTCCCCCCAACTATGGGGTATCAGCGTTCTCAGGACAAGTTTGAAAACAACTTTTGGGGTCTAATTTGTCCTGTTACCCTTGGGAAAATAAAAACGTGGGGGCTAAAATATCATTTTCGTGGAAAAAAAATATTTTTTATTTTCACGGCTCTGCATTATAAACTGTAGTGAAACACTTGTTGGTTCAAAGCTCTCACAACACATCTAGATAAGTTCCTTGGGGGGTCTAGTTTCCAAAATGGGGTCACTTGTGGGGGGTTTCTACTGTTTAGGTAAATCAGGGGCTCTGCAAATCAACATGACGCCTGCAGACCAATCCATCTAAGTCTGCATTTCAAACGGCGCTCCTTCCCTTCCGAGCTCTGCCGTGCACCCAAACAGTGGTTCCCCCCAACATATGGGGTATCAGCGTTCTCAGGACAAGTTTGACAACAGCTTTTGGGGTCTAATTTGTCCTGTTACCCTTGGGAAAATAAAAACGTGGGGGCTAAAATATCATTTTCGTGGAAAAAAAATATTTTTTATTTTCACGGCTCTGCGTTATAAACTGTAGTGAAACACTTGTTGGTTCAAAGCTCTCACAACACATCTAGATAAGTTCCTTGGGGGGTCTAGTTTCCAATATGGGGTCACTTGTGGGGGGTTTCTACTGTTTAGGTACATCAGGGGCTCTGCAAATGCAACATGACACCTGCAGACCAATCCATCTAAGTCTGCAGTTCAAACGGCGCTCCTTCCCTTCCGAGCTCTGCCATGCACTCAAACGGTGGTTCCCCCCAACATATGGGGTATCAGCGTACTCAGGACAAATTGGACAATAACTTTTGTGGCCCAATTTCTCCTGTTACCCTTGGCGAAAAAAAAAATGCGGGCTAAACATCATTTTGTGGAAAGAAAAAATGATTTTTTAATTTTCACACCGCTACATTCTAAACTTTAGTGAAACAATTGGGGGTTAAAAGTGCTCACCAAACATCTAGATAAGTTCCTTAGGGGGTCTTCTTTCCAAAATGGGGTCACTTGTGGGGGGTTTCCACTGTTTAGGCACATCAGGGGCTCTCCAAATGTGACATGGGTTCCGATCTCAATTCCAGCCAATTTTGCATTGAAAATTCAAATGGCGCTCCTTTCCTTCCGAGCTCTGCCATGCGCTCAAACAGTGGTTTATCCCCATATATGAAGTATCGGCGTACTCAGGACAAATTGCACAACAACTTTTGTGGTCCAATTTATCCTGTTACCCTTGGGGAAAAAAAATTGGGGGCAAAAAGATCATTTTTTGTGAAAATTAATAAGAATTTTTTTTTACGGCTCTACATTATAAACTTCTGTGAAGCACGTGGAGGTTCAAAGTGCTGACCACACATCTAGATTAGTTCCTTAGAGGGTCTACTTTCCAAAATGGTGTCACTTGAGGGGGTTTCCACTGTTTAGGGACATCAGGGGCTCTCCAATCGTGACATGGGCTCCGATCTCAATTCCAGCAAATCTTGCATTGGAAAGTCAAATGGCGCTCCTTCCATTCTGAGCTCTGCCATGTGCCCAAACAGTGGTTTACCCCCACATATGGGGTATCAGCGTACTCAGGACAAATTGTGCAACGACTTCTGTTGTCGAATTTCTCCTGTTACCTTTGGTAAAATGAAACAAATTGGACCTGAAATAAAAATTTTGTGAAAAAAAAGTTAAATGTTAAATTTTTTTTAAACATTCAAAAAATTCCTGTGAAGCACCTGATGGGTTAATAAACTTTTTGAATGTGGTTTTGAGTACCTTGAGGGGTGCAGTTTTTAGAATGGTGTCACTTTTGGGCATTTTCTGTCATATAGACCCCTCAAAGTCACTTCAAGTGTGCGGTGGTCCGTAAAAAAAATGGTTTTGCAAATTTTGTTGCAAAAATGAGAAATCGCTGGTCAACTTTTAACCCTTATAACTCCCTAACAAAAAAAATTATGTTTCCAAAATTGTGCTGATGTACAGCAGACATGTGGGAAATGTTGTTTATTAACTATATTGTGTGATATAACTCTCTAATTTAAGGGCATAAAAACTAAAAGTTTGAAAATTGCTAATATTTCATAATTTCTGACAAATTTTTGTTTTTTTCACAAATAAATGCAAGTCATATCGAAGAAGTTTTACCACTTTCATGAAGTACAATATGTCTCGAGAAAACAATGTCAGAATCACCAAGATCCGTTGAAGCGTTTCAGAGTTATGACCTCATAAAGTGACAGTGGTCAGAATTGTAAAAATTGGCCCTGTCACTTAGGTGAAAACAGGCTTTGGGGTGAAGGGGTTAAAAATAACTGCAAATTGTTTTTTGCTTTGAAACCCCATTCTTCTGGTGATCCCATTCAGCAAGTAAAAATCATCATATCCTTGCTGCGTGTTGACCCTCAAGACTGGGCTTTTTCTCTTGAAACAGGGGATCCGGCATTATTGAATGTAGATGCATTTTTTCAAGCGCTCGGATTATTGTATGACGAACCTAATTCTGTGGATCATGCAGAAAAAAACCCTGTTGGCCTTGTGTCAAGGTCAGGAAGCGGCAGAGTTATACTGCCAGAAATTTAGAAAATGGTCTATGCTCACTAAAAGGAATGAAGAGGCTCTGGCTGCTATTTTAAGAAAAGGTCTTTCTGAAACCCTTAAAGATGTTATGGTGGGCTTTCCTACGCCTGCCGGTTTGAGCGAATCTATGTCTCTAGCCATTCAGATTGATCGGCGTCTGCGCGAGCGCAAAGCTGTGCACCATATGGCAGTATCGAAAAAACAAGACAAAGAAAGCTATGCAAATAGGGCACACGCCCAAAAAATATAAAATGAATAGCAAAAAATACAAAAATAATTTATTGAAGAAAGAAACAAATGCACAAAAATAAAAACATATAAAATACAACAACCACACTACTGGTCCCAAGATATTCATATATAAACAGCCCAAATATAAATGATATTAAACGACAGCAATAAAGACATGCCACAATTGGATTGTTATACCATAGAAGTATATGCATGAATATATATACAGTTAGGTCCATATATATTTGGACAGACAAAACATTTTTCTAATTTTGGTTATAGACATTACCACAATGAATTTTAAACAAAACAATTCAGATGCAGTTGAAGTTCAGACTTTCAGCTTTCATTTGATGGTATCCACATTAAAATTGGATGAAGGGTTTGGGAGTTTCAGCTCCTTAACATGTGCCACCCTGTTTTTAAAGGGACCAAAAGTAATTGGACAGGTTCAATAATTTTAAATAAAATGTTCATTTTTAGTACTTGGTTGAAAACCCTTTGTAGGCAATGACTGCCTGAAGTCTTGAACTCATGGACATCACCAGACGCTGTGTTTCCTCCTTTTTGATGCTCTGCCAGGCCTTCACTTCGGTGGTTTTCAGTTGCTGTTGGTTTGTGGGCCTGTCTGTCTGAAGTTTAGACTTTAACAAGTGAAATGCATGCTCAATTGGGTTGAGATCAGGTGACTGACTTGGCCATTCAAGAATATTCCACTTCTTTGCTTTAATAAACTCCTGGGTTGCTTTGGCTTTATGTTTTGGGTCATTGTCCATCTGTAGTATGAAACGACGACCAATCAGTATGGCTGCATTTGGCTGGATCTGAGCACACAGTATGTCTCTGAATACCTCAGAATTCATTCGGCTGCTTCTGTCCTGTGTCACATCATCAATAAACACTAGTGACCCAGTGCCACTGGCAGCCATGCATGCCCAAGCCATTACACTGCCTACGCCGTGTTTTACAGATGATGTGGTATGCTTTGGATCATGAGCTGTACCACGCCTTTGCCATACTTTTCTCTTTCCATCATTCTGGTAGAGGTTGATCTTGGTTTCATCTGTCCAAAGAATGTTATTCCAGAACTGTGCTGGCTTTTTTAGATGTTTTTTAGCAAAGTCCAGTCTAGCCTTTTTATTCTTGATGCTTATGAGTGGTTTGCACCGTGCAGTGAACCCTCTGTATTTACTTTCATGCTGTCTTCTCTTTATGATAAATTTGGATATTGATACGCCTACCTCCTGGAGAGTGTTGTTCACTTGGTTGGCTGTTGTGAATGGGGTTTCTCTTCACCATGGAGATTATTCTGCGATCATCCACCACTGTTGTCTTCCGTGGGCGCCCAGGTCTTTTTGCATTGATGAGTTCACCAGTGCTTTCTTTCTTTCTCGGGATGTACCAAACTGTAGATTTTGCCACTCCTAATATTGTAGCAATTTTTCAGATGGGTTTTTTCTATTTTCGCAGCTTAAGGATGGCTTGTTTCACCTGCAATGGAGAGCTCCTTTGACCGCATGTTTACTTCACAGCAAAACCTTCCAAAAGGCAAGCCCCATACCTCAAATCAACTCCAGGCCTTTTATCTGCTTAATTGAGAATGACATAACGAAGTGATTGCCCACACCTGCCCATGAAATAGCCTTGGAGTCAATTGTCCAATTACTTTTGGTCCCTTTAAAAACAGGGTGGCACATGTTAAGGAGCTGAAACTCCTAAACCCTTCATCCAATTTTAATGTGGATACCCTCAAATGAAAGCTGAAAGTCTGAACTTCAACTGCATCTGAATTGTTTTGTTTAAAATTCATTGTGGTAATGTCTATAACCAAAAATAGAAAAATGTTGTGTCTGTCCAAATATATATGGACCTAACTGTACATACCTTTCCCAAAACAATATATGGGAAAGGCCTATAATATGGAAAAATAAGAACCCCCTGATACTTATATAGGTAAAATATGACTCAATATTTCAAATGGCCACAATATAACAATATCTATACAAATATAAACATATATGAGCATAAAGAGTCTGGGCGTCCCCAGACAACCTTGCAATAAATAAAGTGCCCTAATATAGAGAAAGAGACTAATACCATCAATGGGGCCCCAATAAGCGCATAAGAGAATAATATAAAAAAAATCCCCCCCCAAAAAAAAATAAAAAAAAATTAGATATTAGCTAAGTAAAGAGATGCGACAAGCAAAGCAGCCAGGTGGGGAAATAAACCCACTCAGGTATAGAGAAGGCGTCCATAAAAATGGAAGTATGTGGCACAATGATGTAAAAAGATACAGGGGTTAAAGATAAATACCCAGAGTAGGTCATCCAGTGTGTGGCATGGGTCGTCGGCAGTCAGTAGTCAAAGGTGGAAAAGGACGAAGCCGGGATACAGAGAGTGTGGGGGGAGCCCCACGCGTATCGCTGCTAAACGCAGCTTCGTCAGGGGGAGTCATATGCCATATGGCAGTATCCTCTGAGCAAAGTCCTGAACCTATGCAATGTGATAGGATTTTGACTAGAATAGAACGGCAGGAATTCAGACATCAGAATAGGCTGTGTTTTTACTGTGGTGATTCGGCTCATGTTATCTGTGATTGCCCTTAGCGTACTAAGAGAGTCGCTAGGTCTGTTACCATTAGTACTATACAGCCTAAATTTCTCTTATCTGTGACCCTGATTTGCTCATTGTCGTCCTTTTCTGTCATGGCATTTGTGGATTCAGGCGCTGCCCTGAACTTAATGGACTTAGAATTCGCCAAGCGCTGTGGTTTTTCCTTGCAGCCTTTGCAGAGCCCTATTCCTTTGAGGGGTATTGATGCTACACCCTTGGCCAAGGATAAACCTCACTACTGGACACAGATGACTATGTACATGGCTCCAGCACATCAGGAAGATTGCCATTTTCTGGTGTTGCATAACCTGCATGATGTTGTTGTACTGGGATTTCCATGGTTACAGGAACATAATCCGGTGCTGGATTGGAAAACTATGTCGGTGACTAGTTGGGGTTGTCGAGGAGTACATAGTGACGTTCCTTTGATGTCAATTTCCTCTTCCCCCTCTTCTGAGGTCCCTGAGTTTTTGTCGGATTTCCAGGATGTATTTGATGAGCCCAAGTCCAGTTCCCTTCCTCCGCACAGGGACTGTGATTGTGCTATTAACTTGATTCCTGGTTGCAAGTTCCCTAAGAGCCGACTTTTCAATCTGTCTGTACCAGAGCATGCCGCCATGCGGAGTTATGTTAAGGAGTCTTTGGAGAAGGGGCATATTCGGCCCTCTTCATCACCATTGGGAGCGGGTTTCTTTTTTGTTGCTAAGAAGGATGGCTCCTTGAGACCCTGTATTGATTATCGTCTTCTTAATAAGATCACTGTCAAATTCCAATACCCCTTGCCTTTGCTTACTGATTTGTTTGCTCAGATTAAGGGGGCTAGTTGGTTTACTAAGATTGACCTCCAAGGGGCATATAATCTTGTTCGTATTAAACAGGGTGACGAATGGAAAACTGCATTTAATATGCCGAAGGCCATTTTGAATACCTTGTGATGCCATTTGGACTCTCTAATGCTCCATCTGTGTTCCAGTGTTTCATGCATGATATTTTCCGCAATTATCTTGATAAATTCATGGTCGTATATTTGGATTTTTTTTTATTTTTTCCGCTGATTGGGAGTCTCATGTGAAGCAGGTCAGGATGATGTTCCAGATCCTTCGTGATAATGCTTTATTTGTGATGGGGTCTAAGTGCCTATTCGGAGTTCAGAAGGTCTCTTTTTTGGGTTTTATATTTTCTCCCTCGTCTATAGAAATGGATCCTTTTAAGATCCAAGCTATTCATGACTGGATCCAACCCACATCTTTGAAGGGTCTTCAAAAATTTTGGGGCTTTGCTAATTTCTATCGCCGTTTCATTGCCAACTTTTCCAGTGTGGTTAAGCCCCTTACTGATTTGACGAAGAAGGGCGCTGATGTGACGAATTGGTCCTCTGAGGCTGTTGAGGCCTTTCAGGAGCTTAAACGCCGATTTATTTCTGCCCCTGTGTTGCGTCAGCCGGATGTTTCTCTTCCTTTTCAGGTTGAGGTCGACGCTTCTGAGATTGGGGCAGGGGCCGTTTTGTCTCAGAGGGAGTCTGATGGCTCTTTGATGAAACCATGTGCATTTTTTCCAGAAAGTTTTCGCCTGCAGAACGCAATTATGATGTCGGCAATCGGGAGTTGTTGGCTATGAAGTGGGCATTTGAGGAGTGGCGACATTGGCTTGAGGGAGCTAAACACCGTGTTGTGGTCCTGACCGATCATAATAATCTGATTTACCTCGAGTCGGCCAAGCGGCTGAATCCTAGACAGGCTCGATGGTCCCTGTTTTTCTCCCGTTTTGATTTTGTGGTCTCGTATCTTCCGGGATCTAAGAATGTTAAGGCTGATGCCCTCTCTAGGAGTTTTTCGCCTGATTCTCCTGGAGTCCTTGAGCTGGTTGGCATTCTTAAGGAGGGGGTGATTCTTTCTGCTATCTCCCCTGATTTGCGGCGGGTGCTTCAGGAATTTCAGGCTGATAGGCCTGACCGCTGTCCAGTGGGGAAGCTGTTTGTTCCTGATAGATGGACAAGTAAGGTAATTTCTGAGGTTCATTGTTCAGTGTTGGCTGGTCTTCCTGGGATTTTTGGTACCAGAGATTTGGTTCCTAGGTCCTTTTGGTGGCCTTCCTTGTCGCGCGATGTGCGTGCTTTTGTGCAGTCCTGTGGGACTTGCGCCCGGGCCAAGCCTTGCTGTTCCCGTGGGTTGCTTTTGCCTTTGCCGGTCCTTGAGAGGCCCTGGACGCATATTTCCATGGATTTTATTTCGGATCTTCCTGTTTCCCAGAAGATGTCTGTTATCTGGGTTGTTTGTGACCGGTTCTCTAAAATGGTCCATCTGGTACCTTTGCCTAAGTTGCCTTCCCCCTCAGATCTGGTTCCATTATTTTTTCAGCATGTGGTTCGTTTGCATGGCATTCCGGAGAATATTGTGTCTGACAGAGGTTCTCAGTTTGTCTCTAGATTTTGGCGGGCCTTTTGTGCTAGGATGGGCATTGATTTGTCTTTTTCTTCGGCGTTTCATCCTCAGACTAATGGCCAAACTGAGCGAACTAATCAGACCTTGGAGACCTATTTGAGACTAGACTGTGGCCCGATTCTAACGCATCGGGTATTCTAGAATATGCATGTCCCCATAGTGTATGGACAATGATGATTCCAGAATTCGCGGCAGACTGTGTCCGTCGCTGATTGATCGAGGCAACCTTTATGACATCATCGTCGCCATTGCAACCATTATGACGTCTACGTCGATACTGTGCCCATCGCTGAATCAGAAACGTGAGATGTCTACGTCCTTTATGACATCATCGTCGCTGTGCCCGTTGCTGATTGGTCGAGGCCTGGCGGCCTCGACCAATCAGAGATGCGGGATTTCTACGTCGATGCTGTGCCGGTCTCTGATTGGTCGAGGCCGCAATCAGAGAGCCGGGATTTCCAGGACAGACAGACAGACAGAAAAATTCTTAGACAATTATATATATAGATGCTTTGTGTCTGCTGATCAGGATGATTGGGTGTCTTTCTTGCCGTTGGCTGAGTTTGCCCTTAATAATCGGGCTAGTTCGGCTACTTTGGTTTCACCTTTCTTTTGTAATTTTGGTTTTCATCCTCGTTTTTCTTCTGGGCAGGTTGAGCCTTCTGATTGTCCTGGTGTTGATTCTGTGGTGGACAGGCTGCAGCAGATTTGGACTCATGTGGTGGACAATTTGACGTTGTCTCAGGAAAGGGCTCAACGTTTTGCTAACCGCCGTCGGTGTGTTGGTCCCCGGCTTCGTGTGGGGGATTTGGTTTGGTTGTCTTCTCGTCATGTTCCTATGAAGGTTTCTTCTCCTAAATTTAAGCCTCGGTTTATTGGTCCTTATAAAATTTTTGAAATTATTAATCCGGTGTCTTTTCGTTTGGCTCTTCCAGCCTCTTTTGCCATTCATAATGTTTTCCATAGATCTTTGTTGCGGAGATATGTGGTGCCCGTTGTTCCCTCGGTTGACCCTCCTGCCCCGTTGTTGGTTGAGGGAGAGTTGGAATATGAGGTTGAGAAGATTTTGGATTCTCGTTTTTCGAGGCGAAGGCTTCAGTATCTTGTCAAGTGGAAGGGTTATGGCCAGGAGGATAATTCTTGGGTTGTTGCCTCCGATGTCCATGCGACCGATTTGGTTCGTGCTTTTCACTTGGCTCGTCCTGATCGACCTGGGGGCTCTGGTGAGGGTTCGGTGACCCCTCCTCAAGGGGGGGGTACTGTTGTGAATTCCGCTCTTGGGCTCCCTCCGGTGGTTGTAAGTGGTACTTTTGTGAGTTCTGCTCTTGGGCTCCCTCTTGTGGTTTCTAGCGGTATGGCTGCTCCTTGGAGTTAGCTGTCATCAGCTGCCTCCACTTATCGTCTCTTCTGCTCGGCTATTTAGGCCTGGCTCTTTCTTCAGCCAGGGCCACTTGTAAATGGTTCCTGGTTGGATTCACATCTCTTTGGAGTTCCCTGTTATCCTGACCAGTTCAGCTAAGCTAAGTTTATGCTTGCTCTTTTCTGTCCATAGATTGTGGACTTATCCATTCTGTGCTTTCTATGTTTGTCCAGCTTATCAGTGTGAATTAATTCTGTCTTGCTGGAAGCTCTGGGAGGCAGATTTGCCCTCCACACCTTTAGTCAGGTGTGGAGAATTTTTGTAAACTCTGCGTGGATTTTTGTAGTTTTTTATACTGACCGCACAGTATTCCATCCTGTCCTATCTATTTAGCTAGACTGGCCTCCTGTGCTCATCCTGGTTTCATTCTGTGTATGTCTTTTCCCTCTCCACTCAGTCATTATTTGTGGGGGGCTAATCTATCCTTTGGGGATTTTCTCTGAGGCAAGATAGTTTTCCTGCTTCTTTCTTTAGGGGTAGTTAGCTCTTAGTCTGTGACGAGATGCCTAGGGAGAGTTAGGAGCATTCCACGGCTACCTCTAGTGTTGTGTTGAGCTTAGGGACTGCGGTCAGTACAGTTACCACTTCAGTTATGAAAGGTAATTCAGTACCACAATGGACATAGTGGTCAGCGCACATACAGTGACCTGGCAATAACCCAAAAAACAAGAACGAGCTCTGAGACGTGGAAACTCTGTTGACCGCAAACCCTAAACCTCTCCAACCACACTAAAGGCAGCCGTGGATTGCGCCTAACGCTCCCTATGCAACTCGGCACGGCCTGAGAAACTAGCTAGCCTGAAGATAGAAAATAAGCCTACCTTGCCTCAGAGAAATACCCCAAAGGAAAAGGCAGCCCCCACATATAATGACTGTGAGTTAAGATGAAAAGACAAACGTAGAGATGAAATAGATTTAGCAAAGTGAGGCCCAACTTTCTGAACAGAGCGAGGATAGGAAAGGTAACTTTGCGGTCAACACAAAACCCTACAAAAACCACGCAAAGGGGCAAAAAGACCCTCCGTACCGAACTAACGGCACGGAGGTACACCCTCTGCGTCCCAGAGCTTCCAGCAAGCAGTAAAAAAACAAATTGACAAGCTGGACAGAAAAAAACAGCAAACAAATAGCAAAGAGTAACTTAGCTATGCAGAGCAGCAGGCCACAGGAACGATCCAGGAGGAAACAGGTCCAATACTAGAACATTGACTGGAGGCCAGGATCAAAGCACTAGGTGGAGTTAAATAGAGCAGCACCTAACGACTTCACCACATCACCTGAGGAAGGAAACTCAGAAGCCGCAGTACCACTTTCCTCCACCAACGGAAGCTCACAGAGAGAACCAGCCGAAGTACCACTTGTGACCACAGGAGGGAGCTCTGCCACAGAATTCACAACACACTTCCTTCAGAGCTCGTTCCATGTTGCTCCTAGACCACCGTAGCATAACAGAAGACCTCTCCATTATTCTGGGTATCACCGTCTCTTTGGTTCCCTTTCAGCCATCAAATAGGAAACCTCTTAGGTCAGTAAATCCATAGACAAATTAAGGCTTATCTGGTCTTTTATCAGCTAAAACCTGAGATGGGTAGGGGCAGACAGACTTACTTTGCAAATAGAAAACTCACTGATTGGCCAAATTTCGAAGTTGCTGACAAAGAGTGGTCATGCACCAAAGTATTAAACTTAAGGGTCTCCCTGCTAAGCTACTGTAGGCCCTTAATTAATTGGTACACATGAAATCATTGTCATCAACTCTGTAGTTATCTATTGAAACATTTCTTCTCTCTTCTGTTTACCCAACATATTTTATAAATCCCTGTTCAAAATGTCCTGTTTGCATATGAACCTTGATAATTATCATATCCCCCTGTGTTGGGTAAATGTACCATTGAGCATAAATTAATGAAAATCCTTAATTCCAAGATAGTAAATGGGACTTACAATACCTTGTACACTAGAAAGGCTGTGGACCAGAGAATAGAATTTCATAAGAGTGGAGGTACTGTATCATCCATGCCATGGTCCATACCATTTACCACTTCGTTTGTCACTGGGCAATGCATGGCAAATATGAGTTTGCCCTATTTTACTCCTGGTCCATGTGGTACTGGCCACCATGGAAGTTTCTTAGTTAATCCCTGGCTAGTTATCGTTTCTACCTTTTATTATCCCTGGGCAGGGCTAGTCTCAATCTTCCACTGTCAGATATAGTTTACTAGACTGTGGCCCGATTCTAACGCATCGGGTATTCTAGAATATGCATGTCCCCATAGTATATGGACAATGATGATTCCAGAATTCGCGGCAGACTGTGTCCGTCGCTGATTGATCGAGGCAACCTTTATGACATCATCGTCGCCATGGCAACCATTATGACGTCTACGCCGATACTGTGCCCGTCGCTGAATCAGAGACGCAGGATTTCTACGTCCTTTATGACATCATCGTCGCTGTGCCCGTTGCTGATTGGTCGAGGCCTGGCGGCCTCGACCAATCAGGGACGCGGGATTTCTACGTCGATGCTGTGCCAGTCTCTGATTGGTCGAGGCTTGGCGGCCTCGACCAATCAGAGAGCCGGGATTTCCAGGACAGACAGACAGACGGAAAAACCCTTAGACAATTATATATATATAGATACTACCGTTGGCTCACTTTTGTTGCTTGGCTCCTGTTTAGCTTACTTGAATCCCCTTGCAACCTCAATCTTTTTACTTCCAATTTTACTGACTTAATGATTCTGTTCTTGACTTTGATCCCCTGGTTATGACCCCATGTGATAACCCTTTTGCTGTAAGTTTACTGCATTTGCCAAAAGTCAACTCCGTAAGACAACAAACATGGAAGAGCGCAGCATGAGAAGCACCATGTGGTTTGATTGGGATGTTTCAATGAAAGGAGGTGGGATTAGCCTCTCACCTGGAAGGGTTTTGCACCCCTGCACAACTCCGGTAGTGGACTTCTCCATGCACTTCTCCTCTGTTGCTCTGGGACTGCTCCTGTGCTGTGCTTCCTGGTCTGGCCACATGGGCCCAAGATCCAGTCACGTGATGCAACTTCACAGGATGTGATGTCACTTCAGGTCCTGTTGCCTGGAGATGAACTCTATGGCCCTAAGCTGTTCCAGCCACAATCCCTCAAGGAAATGTAAATGTTTTTTGGAAAAAATGTGGTCAATTTAAGGAGCGCTATGGCTATAGAGTACATTGCATTAGAGTAGTGGTAAACAAACCTTTTATTGAGCCACTACGCGTTTCAGCAGCGGACTGCTGCCTTTCTCAGATGAATCTACCTGGGTCCACATTACACGGTTGTGGATTTAAATAACCTGTAGCTATATTGTAAATCTGTTACTGTAACAAATAGAAAATGAATAGATGGGTGCATAAAAAATAATTGATTGTAAGATGATCTTTACTGTCTCATCGCCACAAATGTAAGAACTGCTCTTCTTAGTAGTACAATGTAGGTTTTGTGGACTGCATGTAAGAATATTTTCTTTTCCATTTAGTGGCAATAAAATTGAGCACTCTTTTCTTATTCAAATTAAAACTTTGCTGTGTCTTCAAAAGACAGCGATGCAATGCTGAATGTTTATCGCCTCATGCACTTACACTGCCCAATTATTATGTTTGCTCAGAAATGAAACATTTGGCCTTAATCCAACTTAGATTGAAGTTGCCTTGTTAAACTTCTGTATATCATTTATATTCATTCAGCAAGAAAAAGTAGTGGTGTAAGAAGTTTTAGAAAAATCAAAATGCAACTAGTTAGAATAAAAATCCTATTTTTCTAAATATTAGATAAGTAAAATTTCGCAACCAACTTAGGAAAACATGTGTTACTCTGTCATTCAAACAAAACAAACACTAGATCTATTTTCACTATGAAAAAGAAAAATAATTAAACAAGGGATTACAGTTACTCACCATATGGTGTAACAAATGGCAAAATCTGAATTATTTTCTTATTGCTTAGAATATAACCTTATTCTAAAAAATGTGTGAAAAGTTAAAAAAAAAGCAAGATGTTATGCTCCAAATAATTACTACTGCTTTGTGAATTGTTCTTTTCATTTGCTTAAAAACAACCTGTCTCCTAAGTTATGCTGTTGTTTCTGAGGGAAACATTAAGAAGTGACAAGCATGCTTAAATGTTATTGTTATTGGTTAATATTCTGTATTCTTGTTATCCTTACAGTTTTCCAGTTGAGGCACAATGCACGTGCTGTGAGCTAGTAATCCAGTGTCCAACGTAGCAGTGGGCTCTCCCCACCTACATGTTTTTGGTTGAAAGCATGTGACAGAGCTGTCAGACAATGGCAGGGGAAGGCAGCAGCTCAACAGTATTTCAGACTCCAAGATAACAACATTTGTAGCATGCCGCAATTTCAAATCTGCGAGTGATACAAATCGAGAGCATATTAAGAGACCCACCATTGAAATCAGCATGCCTGCCACTACTTCATGGTGCCCTCCGGTAGGGTAGAATAAATGTAGTAACTGATCCTCTAAGTTTCCTGTTTCTGAAATCAGCAGGTCTCCCATTCAATGATTTTCAATTTCTTTATTTTATTTTTTCTTTCTTTTGCACCCTTTCATATTATAGAGTTTTTGTACAATGATAGAAATATTGCATCCTTTTCAATCCTGCTAAGAACCACAAGCCTTTAGAATATAGATTTCATGCTGTTGCTGCCTTTACAGATCTTGTCATATGCACAGCCATGATAACCCGTGACTCTTAATACAGATACTTTAAAGGACTCGTGTAAAATTGGAAAAAATCCAATGAAAATGTGAATAAAGATTACTAAAAGAAAGCAAAACACATAAAGACTAAGGGTACCGTCACACAGTGGCATTTTTATCGCTACGACGGCACGATCCGTGACGCTCCAGCATCGTAACAATATCGCTCCAGCGTCGTAGACTGCTGTCACATTTTGCAATGTACGACGCTGGAGCGATAATTTCATGACGTATGTGTGATGTAGAAGCCATTGGTTACTATGCGCACATCGTAAACAATATCGTGCACACCTTTGTTACACGATGCGATCATGCCGTCACAGCGGGACACTAGACGACGAAAGAAAGTTTCAAACGATCTGCTACAACGTACGATTCTCAGCGGGGTCCCTGATCGCAGGAGCGTGTCAGACACTGCGAGATCGTAACTATATCGCTGGAACGTCACGAATCGTGCCGTCGTAGCGATCAAAATGCCACTGTGTGACGGTACCCTAATTCAAAAGGGTGATTTCTAGACACTGTCTATGCAATGTTAGCAGACAAGTTATAATAAAGCAAAGAAGACAAAATATATATTCAAAGAGAATAATAAAAAACACAATAAAGTTAATTTAAAAAATTCTATTTTTTGACCGTGTGTAGAGGCCTAGCTCAGAAACAATTCTCAATATAAAACCATTAATATTTGGTATAATGATCTTATAAAGTCATTTTAATGTGGAAATTCTTTATGAAGTGAAATGAATTCCAAGATCATCCTTGTAGCTAAGACTGCGCTTTTATTCTTCAACTTTCCGATAATCATCCCTAAATAATGTGAGTTGAAACTTCTAAAGATGTATTTTTAGTTTAACTTACTGTATCTCTCCTCTGAAGCAATACAGGAAATGATGGCATTATTTTAATGCACCAGCAGGAATTCTTTGTCAGCAGCACACTTTGCAATAGGATGCAAGATTCACCAGGCCCATGAATCTACAGGGAGGGCCATTTAGATGGATACACTTAAATAAAATGTGCAAAAAAAACCTGTTTGGGAGAGAAGAACAGACAAATCGTGGCGCCCTAAGTGTGTAAACACAAAATTGTAGTCTTTAAAGGGTGCACAATTTTATGCATTCACCTGATGGAAGACTAATAAGGATTTAGATTGTGTATCCTCAAAAATCCCTTGGGTGGATCCAGATGACAGAGCCAGAGTCAGGCTCACACAGGATGAGAAAATCAAGAAAAGCACATCCAGCCCATGAATGGCAGCACTTCCCAGGACTCACATTCAAAGATGATATTTCATATTTTTTTATTTGATAAGTTAAAATAGAGGAGATACAACGTGTTTTGGATACGGTATAAATCCTTCTTCAGGTTTCATAAAAACACAATACAAATCCTACTAGTATAAAATGCAATTACACTTATATATAGTAGCAAACCTTTTATCCTAACCTCAAAACCATAATTTTGGGTGTGAACCAAGTTCAGGAACACAACTAATGATTGATACAGCCTTGTCAACATTTATGCAAAAAAAAAGCAATATTTAACCCCTTTACCCCCAAGGGTGGTTTGCACGTTATGGACCGGGCTAATTTTTACAATTCTGACCACTGTCCCTTTATGAGGTTATAACTCTGGAAAGCTTCAACGGATCCCGGTGATTCTGACATTGTTTTCTCGTGACATATTGCACTTCATGATACTGGTAAAATTTATTTGATATTACCTGCGTTTGTTTGTGAAAAAAACAGAAATTTGGCGAAAATTTTGAAAATTTCGCAATTTTCCAACTTTGAATTTTTATGCAATTAAATCACAGAGATATGTCACACAAAATACTTAATAAGTAACATTTCCCACATGTCTACTTTACATCAGCACAATTTTGGAACCAAATTTTTTTTTTGTTAGGGAGTTATAAGGGTTAAAATTTGACCAGCAATTTTTCCAACACCATTTTATTTTAGTGACCACATCTCATTTGAAGGCATTTTGAGGGGTCTATATGATAGAAAATACCCAAATGTGACACCATTCTAAAAACTGCACCCCTCAAGGTGCTCAAAACCACATTCAAGAAGTTTATTAACTCTTCAGGTGTTTCACATGAATTTTTAGAATGTTTAAATAAAAATTAACATTTAACTTTTTTTTCACAAAAAATTTACTTCAGCTCCAATTTGTTTTATTTTACCAAGGGTAACAGGAAAAAATGGACCACAAACCTTGTTGTACAATTTGTCCTGAGTACGCCGATACCCAATATGTGGAGGTAAACCACTTTTTTGGCGCATGACAGAGCTCGGAAGCGAAGGAGCGCCATTTGACTTTTCAATGCAAAATTGACTGGAATCGAGATGGGACGCCATGTTGCGTTTGGAGAGCCATTGATGTGCCTAAACATTGAAATCCCCCACAAGTGACACCATTTTGGAAAGTAGACCCCCTAAGGAACTTATCTAGAGGTGTGGTGAGCACTTTGACCCACCAAGTGCTTTACAGAAGTTTATAATGCAGAACCGTAAAAATAAAAAATCATTTTTTTCACAAAAATTGTCTTTTCGCCCCCATTATTTTATTTTCCCAAGGGTAAGTGAAGAAATTGGACCACAAAAGTTGTTGTACAATTTGTCCTGAGTACGCTGATACCCCATATGTGGGGGTAAACCACTGTTTTGGCGCATGGGAGAGCTCGGAAGGGAAGGAGCGCTGTTTGACCTTTCATTGCAAAATTAACAGGAATTGAGATAGGACACGATGTTGCGTTTGGAGAGCCACTGATGTGCCTAAACATTGAAACCCCCCATAAGTGACACCATTTTGGAAAGTAGACCCTGTTAGGACTGGCGGAACGCACCAAGACAGATGGTATAGATGCGTTCGCAGTCCGGGGTCCACCGTGCAGGTGAAAACCTGCTGCTAGCAATTAGCAGACTATATGGCGGTACACTAGAGTATACACGCGTGGGTTAACCTCACCCAGCGTGAAAGAAGCAATCCTGTTAAGGCACAGGACCGCGGTACCGCACCTAAAGCGCGAGCAAGTAGTCAGCGAACTCAACCCCAACTGGGATTGAAGTCCGATTAGACCCTTGCTGGCGCAACACCGCAACTGGGTGTGAAGTGAAACAGAAGAGCATGCAGTGCCGCACTGACGAACGCCACTAACCACCCAGGCTTGGTTAAGGAAAGCACAGAGGAAGTGCACGGCGCCGTACTGGCGGTCACAGCAACTGGACGCTATAATGTGTGACTAGTGCTGTAGGATAAGTCGGGCGCTAGATAGCAGCCATACACCTTCCGCGAACAGTCATACTATAGGGTAGGGGTATCCAAGGACGACTTGCACTCACAACATACACACATTAGCAATTGTTTGACAATACTAGCGCATGGCCGTGCGGTCATGCGCAGTTTATATAGCAGCAGCACAGGAAGTGGCCACAGCACTTTTGCCCTTCTAGGACCTGCCAAGAGGACCAATAGAATGTGCTGCAGAGCCTGAGCACATGACCCTCGATCTCCAACGGGAGACCTTACGCTGGGCATGCTCAGTACGTGCAGACAAGGACTTAGTCCCAGAGAAGTCCGCTCGCTGCTGACCAGCACAGACTTTAATAGCAGAGACTGGAGAAGCAGCAGTAACTCTCAGAACAGAGTGAGAATGAGCAAGACGCTGGGACCGACGTCCTTGCTGAGCAGACTCCACTGCGGCTGGACAAGAATGGGAGACCGCAGCGGAGGTGGCTCGAGATTCCCCCTGTGCAGAAGCGGGAACTCGACCCCTAACATTACCCCCCCCTCCTAGGGCCCCCCCCTCCTTGGGCCTCGCTACGTTCGAAGGCAGCAATGAGCTGCGGAGCCCGAATGTGCTCAGCAGGCTCCCAGGACCTATCCTCAGGGCCGTAACCCTTCCAGTCCACCCAAAAAATTTTTTTGCCATGTACCACCTTGCACCCCAAGATAGCATTCACCTTGAAATCGTCCGTAGACGAACCCGATGTCCCGGCAGATGACTCAGAAAACCGAGACATGTATACGGGCTTAAGGAGGGACACATGAAAGGTGTCGGTGATACCAAGGCGTGGAGGAAGGGCCAGACGGTAGACCACAGGATTAACCTGTTCGAGGACCTTGAAGGGACCCAAGTAGCGAGGAGCAAATTTAGTGGACTCAACTCGCAGCCTGATGTTATGGGCGGAGAGCCACACCAAGTCGCCAGGAGCAAAGGACGGGGCGGGGCGCCGATGAGCATCGGCGGAGGACCTCATTCTCTCCTTAGAGGCCTGAATGGCATCCTGAGTGCGGTCCCAAATATCCCGTGCCTCCACAGCCCAGTCTGCCACCCTGGAGTCTGCGGAAGACACGGGCATAGGCACAGGTACCCGTGGATGCTGACCATAGTTGAGGAGGAATGGGGTTTGTCCAGTGGAGTCGGCTACGGCGTTGTTCAGCGCAAACTCTGCCCATGATAGCAAGGATGCCCAGTCATCCTGCCTGGCTGAAACAAAATGTCGCAGGTATGTGACCAAGGTCTGGTTGGCCCTCTCTACCAACCTATTCGTCTCAGGATGATAAGCGGAAGAGAGATTCAACTCAATACTGAGAAGACGACACAGCTCTCTCCAGAACCGAGACGCAAACTGGGGACCCCGGTCACTGACAATTTTGTCAGGCATACCATGTAGGCGGAAGATGTGCTTAATGAACAACGCAGCCAAGGCCCGTGCAGAAGGTAACCGTGGTAGCGGCACCAAATGCACCATTTTCGAGAAATGATCGGTGATGACCCAAATGATGGTACAGCCGCGAGACTTGGGCAAACCCACGACAAAGTCCATCCCGACCATCTCCCAGGGCCTATCTGCCACCGGCAAGGGATAGAGCAACCCAGCTGGCCTTTGACGCGGAGATTTATTTTTGGCGCAGGAGACACACGCCAGAATATAATCCCTGACATCCCGGACCATATGCGGCCACCAGTACGTCCTCGCCAGTAGCTCAGATGTCCTCTTTGTCCCAAAGTGTCCACCCACTCTGGACGAATGAGCCCAAGAGAGAACCTCCGGTCGCAAATTAATGGGCACAAAAGTCTTGCCCGGAGGCACAGACTCAAGCGAAACCGCTGCTATGGTTCTCAGGCTCTCAGAGGGAACAATAAGCCGAGGCTCCTCTTCCTCCTCTTCAGTTGACATAAGGGAGCGAGAGAGAGCATCAGCACGAATATTCTTCTCCCCGGCGAGAAAATGAAGAGAAAAGTGGAACCGGGAAAAGAACAAGGACCATCTGGCTTGGCGAGAATTTAGCCGCTGGGCTGTCTGTAAGTAGACCAAATTTTTGTGGTCAGTGTAAACCTGGAAGGGAAACCGCGCACCTTCCAGAAGATGTCTCCACTCTGAAAAGGCCAACTTCATTGCTAGCAGCTCCCTATCCCCGATGGAGTAGTTTCTCTCCGCTGGCGAGAAAGTCTTAGAGAAGAAGAAGCATGGATGCTTCCGACCTTGAGCATCCTTCTGGTAGAGGACTGCTCCAGCACCAACGGACGAGGCATCCACCTCCATTAGGAATGGCTTATCCACATTGGGACGATGTAAGATGGGAGCGCTAGCAAAGTGGGACTTAATAGAAGTGAAGGCCTTGGAGACCTCTTCCGACCACAATTTAGGATTCGCTCCCTTCTTGGTGAGGGCTACCAAGGGAGCTACCAGAGTTGAGAAGTGGGGAATGAACTGGCGGTAATAGTTAATGAACCCCATAAAGCGCTGCACCGCTTTAAGAGAATGGGGCTCTTGCCAGTCCATCACAGCCTGTAGTTTTGCAGGATCCATAGCCAATCCCTGGGCGGAGATGATATAGCCCAGGAACGGCAAAGACTCCTGCTCAAACATACACTTCTCCAACTTAGCGTAAAGAGAGTTTGCCCGTAGGAGGTCGAAGACTCTGCCAACATCTCTCCGGTGGGAGTCAGTATCTGGAGAAAAGATGAGAATATCATCCAGATAGACTACAACTGAGGTGGAAAGCATATCCCGGAAGATGTCGTTGACAAAGTCTTGAAAAATGGCTGGGGCATTACAGAGCCCGAAGGGCATCACCAGATACTCATAGTGCCCATCTCTGGTGTTAAACGCCGTTTTCCATTCGTCCCCCTCACGGATGCGAATCAGGTTGTAAGCACCCCGCAGATCTAATTTAGTAAATACCCTTGCTCCCCGAAGCCTATCGAAGAGCTCAGATATCAAGGGCAAAGGATACTTGTTCTTAACGGTGATAGCGTTAAGACCCCTGTAGTCTATGCATGGACGTAGCTCCCCATTCTTCTTCTGCACGAAGAAGAACCCTGCCCCAGCAGGTGACACTGACTTCCTGATAAACCCTCTTGCCAGATTCTCTTGAATGTACTGAGACATGGCCTCCGTCTCCGGGAGAGTTAATGGATAAACTCGACCCCGGGGAGGCTCCGCACCAGGCAAGAGATCGATAGGACAGTCATAGGGGCGATGGGGCGGAAGGGTCTCCGCCGCCTTCTTGGAGAACACGTCTGCGTAAGACCAATATTGCTTGGGGAGAGAGGATAGATCTGCGGATACCTCAGTAGTAGCAACCTGAACGCACTCTCGGTGACACCTACCCCCACATGATTCACCCCATCCCAGAATTCTGCCTGAGGACCACTCGATGTGAGGAGAGTGGTACCGTAGCCAAGGTATCCCCAACAGGACCTCATCAATACCCTCAGGAATGACGAGCAGAGAAATAATCTCCTGATGGGATGGCGACAGGGACAGAGTAACAGGGATGGTCTGATGTGTTATCTGTGCGGGGAGTGTCGACCCATTCACCACTCGTACCGTTACTGGTTGAGACAGCATAACCAGGGGTATTGCGTGACGTTGGGCGAAGGCAGAAGACATAAAATTGCCCTCCGCCCCAGAATCCACGCAGAGGTCTACCGAGTGGGAGGATGAGCCAAAGGTAATTGTCCCCTTAAAGGACAATTTGGAGGCAAACGTCGCAGTGTCTAGTGCACCTCCACCTACTACCACTAGACGCTGACGTTTCCTCGACCACTGATGACATCTGGTGGCAAGATGTCCTGACTGTTGGCAAACATGGCAACCCTGGAGTGCACGAGCGGTCTGGGACTTAGATCCCGCTCGTGACACCACCTTAGGTTCCTGGAACTCAGGAGCCTGGACTGGAGATTCCAAAGGTTTGGCGAAGGTGGGAGCCAGCCGAAACCTCTGCCTACACTGGGCTCGCTCTAACCTCCGCTCGTGAAAACGGAGGTCAATGCGAGTAGATACTGCTATTAACTCCTCCAGTGTGGCGGGAATCTCCCTAGTGGCCAGAGCATCCTTAACATGGTCAGCCAGCCCCCTCCAAAATATAGGGATAAGGGCTTTATCCGACCACTCCAGCTCAGATGCCAGAGTGCGGAAATGGACGGCAAAAAGGCTGACCAAGGACGAGCCCTGAGTCAGTGCCAACAGTTGGAGCGCCGTGTCATGGGTGACACGAGGTCCTAGAAAGACCTGTTTCAGAGTGCTCAGGAATAACGGAGCACTCTGCACCACATGATCGCCACGCTCCCACAGCGGCGTAGCCCACTGCAACGCCCTGTCCGACAATAAGGAAATTATAAAGCCCACCTTAGCCCGCTCTGTAGGGAAACGAGAGGCCAGAAGCTCGAGATGTATTGAGCACTGACTCACGAAACCCCTACAGGACTTACTGTCACCAGAAAATTTCTCTGGTAGCGGGAGGCGAGATAGCGTCGGTACAGGAGCGGCAGTGGACAAGGTAGCTGCAGCCACACTTGCAGCCTGAACAGCGACAGCAATAACATCCACAGCTGAGGTTGAACGCTCAGAGCCGCTAACCTTCCCTCCAGCTGCTGGATGTACCGCTGTAAACGCTGGTCATCCGCCATTTTACTAGCCAGACCCTGGCGCTAGTATTCTGTTAGGACTGGCGGAACGCACCAAGACAGATGGTATAGATGCGTTCGCAGTCCGGGGTCCACCGTGCAGGTGAAAACCTGCTGCTAGCAATTAGCAGACTATATGGCGGTACACTAGAGTATACACGCGTGGGTTAACCTCACCCAGCGTGAAAGAAGCAATCCTGTTAAGGCACAGGACCGCGGTACCGCACCTAAAGCGCGAGCAAGTAGTCAGCGAACTCAACCCCAACTGGGATTGAAGTCCGATTAGACCCTTGCTGGCGCAACACCGCAACTGGGTGTGAAGTGAAACAGAAGAGCATGCAGTGCCGCACTGACGAACGCCACTAACGACCCAGGCTTGGGTAAGGAAAGCACAGAGGAAGTGCATGGCGCCGTACTGGCGGTCACAGCAACTGGACGCTATAATGTGTGACTAGTGCTGTAGGATAAGTCGGGCGCTAGGTAGCAGCCATACACCTTCCGCGAACAGTCATACTATAGGGTAGGGGTATCCAAGGACGACTTGCACTCACAACATACACACATTAGCAATTGTTTGACAATACTAGCGCATGGCCGTGTGGTCATGCGCAGTTTATATAGCAGCAGCACAGGAAGTGGCCACAGCACTTTTGCCCTTCTAGGACCTGCCAAGAGGACCAATAGAATGTGCTGCAGAGCCTGAGCACATGACCCTCGATCTCCAACGGGAGACCTTACGCTGGGCATTCTCAGTACGTGCAGACAAGGACTTAGTCCCAGAGAAGTCCGCTCGCTGCTGACCAGCACAGACTTTAATAGCAGAGACTGGAGAAGCAGCAGTAACTCTCAGAACAGAGTGAGAATGAGCAAGACGCTGGGACCGACGTCCTTGCTGAGCAGACTCCACTGCGGCTGGACAAGAATGGGAGACCGCAGCGGAGGTGGCTCGAGATTCCCCCTGTGCAGAAGCGGGAACTTGACCCCTAACAGACCCCCTAAGGAACTTATCTAGATATTTGGTGAGCACTTTGACCCACCAAGGGCTTCACAGAAGTTTATAATGCAGAGCCATAAAAATAAAACAAAAATTTTTTCCCACAAAAATTATTTTTTAGCCCCCAGTTTTGTATTTTCCCGAGGGTACCAGGAGAAATTGGACCCCAAAAGTTGTTGTCCAATTTGTTCTGAGTGTGCTGATACCCCATATGTGGGGGGGAACCACCGTTTTGGCGCATGGGAGGGCTCGGAGGAGAAGGAACGCCATTTGTAATGCAGACTTAGATGGAATGGTCTGCGGGCATCACATTGCATTTGCAGAGCCCCTAATGTACCTGAACAGTAGAAACCCCCCACAAGTGACCCCATATTGGAAACTAGACCCCCCAGGAACTTATATAGATGTGTTGTGAGAACTTTTAGCCCCCAAGTGTTTCACTACAGTTTATAACGCAGAGCTGTGAAAATAAAAAATCTTTTTTTTCCCACAAAAATTATTTTTTAGCCCCAAGTTTTGTATTTTTCCAAGGGTAACAGGAGAAATTGGACCCCAAAAGTTGTTACATAGTTACATAGTTATTAAGGTTGAAGGAAGACTATATGTCCATCTAGTTCAACCCATAGCCTAACCTAACATGCCCTAACATGTTGATCCAGAGGAAGGCAAAAAAAACCCATGTGGCAAAGAGTAAGCTCCACATTGGGGAAAAAAATTCCTTCCCGACTCCACATACGGCAATCAGACTAGTTCCCTGGATCAACGCCCTATCAAGGAATCTAGTGTATATACCCTGTAACATTATACTTTTCCAGAAAGGTATCCAGTCCCCTCTTAAATTTAAGTAATGAATCACCCATTACAACATCATACGGCAGAGAGTTCCATAGTCTCACTGCTCTTACAGTAAAGAATCCGCGTCTGTTATTATGCTTAAACCTTTTTTCCTCCAAACGCAGAGGATGCCCCCTTGTCCCTGTTTCAGGTCTATGATTAAAAAGATCATCAGAAAGGTCTTTGTACTGTCCCCTCATATATTTATACATTAAAATAAGATCACCCCTTAGTCTTCGTTTTTCCAAACTAAATAGCCCCAAGTGTAATAACCTATCTTGGTATTGCAGACCCCCCAGTCCTCTTATAACCTTGGTCGCTCTTCTCTGCACCCGCTCCAGTTCAGCTATGTCTTTCTTATATACCGGAGACCAGAACTGTGCACAGTATTCTAAGTGTGGTTGAACTAGTGACTTGTATAGAGGTAAAATTATATTCTCCTCATGAGCATCTATGCCTCTTTTAATGCATCCCATTATTTTATTTGCCTTTGTAGCAGCTGCCTGACCCTGGCCCCTGAATATGAGTTTGTCATCCACCCATACACCCAGGTCTTTTTCATTGATGGTTTTGCCCAGAGTTTTAGAATTAAGCACATAATTATACATCTTATTACTTCTACCCAAGTGTATGACCTTACATTTATCCCCATTAAAGCTCATTTGCCATTTATCAGCCCAAGCTTCTAGTTTACATAAATCATCCTGTAATATAAAATTGTCCTCCTCTGTATTGATTACCCTGCAGAGTTTAGTGTCATCTGCAAATATTGAAATTCTTCTCTGAATGTCCCCTACAAGGTCATTAATAAATATGTTAAAAAGAAGAGGGCCCAATACTGACCCCTGTGGTACCCCACTGCTAACCGCTACCCAGTCCGAGTGTGCTCCATTAATAACCACCCTTTGTTTCCTATCCCTGAGCCAGCTCTCAACCCACTTGCACATATTTTCCCCTATCCCCATTATTCTCATTTTATGTATCAACCTTTTGTGTGGCACCGTATCAAAAGCTTTTGAAAAGTCCATATACACTACATCCACTGGGTTCCCTTGGTCCAATCCGGAACTTACCTCTTCATAGAAACTGATCAAATTAGTCTGACATGAACGGTCCCTAGTAAACCCGTGCTGATACTGGGTCATGAGGTTATTCCTCTTCAGATACTCCAGTATAGCGTCCCTTAGAATGCCCTCCAGGATTTTACCCACAGTAGAGGTTAAGCTTACTGGACTATAATTTCCGAGTTCAGTTTTTGTCCCCTTTTTGAATATTGGCACCACATTTGCTATACGCCAGTCCTGTGGCACAGACCCTGTTATTATGGAGTCTTTAAAGATTAAAAATAATGGTCTATCATTGACTGTACTTAATTCCTGCAGTACTCGAGGGTGTATCCCATCCGGGCCCGGAGATTTGTCAGTTTTAGTGATTTTTAGCCGCCGCCGCACTTCCTGCTGGGATAAGCAGGTGACATTTAATTGGGAATTTTTATCACTAGACATTTTGTCTGCCATGGGATTTTCTTGTGTAAATACTGATGAAAAAAAGTCATTTAGCATATTGGCTTTTTCCTCATCCTCATCCACCATTTCACCCAGACTATTTTTAAGGGGGCCAACACTATCATTTTTTAGTTTCTTACTATTTATGTAGTTAAAGAATATTTTAGGATTATTTTTACTCTCTCTGGCAATGAGTCTCTCTGTCTCAATCTTTGCTGCCTTGATTTGCTTTTTACAGAATTTATTTAATTTTCTGTATTTATTTAATGCCTCCTCACTACCTACTTCCTTTAATTCTCTAAATGCTTTCTTTTTGTCACTTATTGCGCTCCTTACAGCTCTATTTAGCCATATTGGTTTCCTCCTATTTCTAGTATGTTTATTCCCATACGGTATATACTGTGCACAGGTCCTATCCAGGATGCTAATAAACGTCTCCCATTTTCTTTGTGTATTTTTGTGTCTCAGGATATCGTCCCAGTTAATTGCACCAAGATTCTCTCTCATCCGTTGGAAATTTGCCCTCCTGAAGTTTAGTGTCCTTGTAACCCCTCTACTACACATCTTTTTAAAGGATACATGAAAGCTTATTATTTTGTGATCGCTATTTCCCAAGTGACCCCCAACCCTTATATTTGAAATGCGGTCTGGCCTGTTGGTTAATATTAGGTCTAGCAGTGCCCCCTTTCTTGTTGGGTCCTGAAACAGTTGTGAAAGGTTAATTGTCTCTCATAGTTGTCAAAAACCGATTACCTTTGCTGGAACTACAGGTTTCTGTTCCCCAATCTATTTCAGGGTAGTTGAAGTCCCCCATAATAATGACTTCTCCTTGAGTCGCAGCTTCATCTATTTGCTTTACGAGGATATTCTCCATTGCTTCCATTATTTTTGGAGATTTATAACAAACCCCTATCAGTAATTTATTATTTTTTCCCCCTCCCCTTATCTCCACCCACAGGGATTCTACATTTTCATTAAATTCACCTATATTATCGCGCAGGATTGGTTTTAAGTACGATTTTACATATAGACACACCCCTCCCCCTCGCTTATCTGTACGGTCATTTCTGAACAGACTATAGCCCTGCAAGTTAACAGCCCAGTCATGGCTCTCATCCAACCACGTTTCAGATATCCCCACCATGTCATAATTATGCTCCAACAACATTAGTTTTAATTCGTCCATTTTGTTGGCGAGGCTTCTAGCATTAGTATACATGCACTTTATGTTCCTCTCTGTACTTCTATTTCTTAAATTATTAACTGTTCTGACCCCACCCCCCATGCTACCGCCACCCCCAACTTCCTTAATTGTGCCCAGGTCTCTGTCTGCACTATCTTCCCCTCCTATAAAATGAATACCCTCCCCCCCAATTCCTAGTTTAAACACTCCTCCAACCTTCTAGCCATTTTCTCCCCCAGCACAGCTGCACCCTCCCCATTGAGGTGCAGCCCGTCCCTAGCGTAGAGCCTGTAGCCAACTGAGAAGTTGGCCCAATTCTGCAGGAACCCAAACCCCTCTTTCCTACACCAATTCTTGAGCCACTTATTAACCTCCCTAATCTCCCGTTGCCTCTCTGGCGTGGCACGTGGTACCGGCAGTATTTCGGAAAATACCACGTTGGAGGTCCTTGCTTTCAGCTTGCAGCCTAATTCCCTGAAATCATCTTTAAGGACCTTCCACCTACCTCTAACTTTGTCATTAGTGCCAATGTACACCATGACCGCTGGGTCCTCACCAGCCCCTCCCAATAATCTGTCCACCCGATCAGCGATGTGTCGGACTCGAGCGCCAGGTAGGCAGCACACCGTTCGACGATCCCTGTCTTTGTGACAGATTGCCCTATCTGTTCCCCTAATAATTGAGTCGCCCACTACCAGCACCTGTCTGGCCTGCCCTGCTCTCCTATTTCCCTCCTTACTGGAGCAGTCACTCCTCCGGCTTTCAGAGGACATGCCTGGCTGCAGCAGTGCTACCCCTGTACTGGCACCCCCCTCATCTGCCAACTTAGCAAACTTATTGGGGTGTGCCAGGTCAGGACTAGCCTCCCTGGCACTCTTCCCTCTACCCCGCTTCCTAACTGTCACCCAGCTTGCTACTTCATTGTCGTGCAGCTCCATCCCACCATCCCCCCCCTCATCTGTCCCATTGAGCGTCTGCTCCGTGAGCAGAAGACTCCTCTCCATATTGTCTATGGATCTCAGTTTTGCCAGCTGCACATTTAGAATCTGGGTTTCCAAATGCACAACGTGCTCACATCTCGCACAGCAGTATGCACCCTCGATCGGCTGCTCAAGGACTGCATACATGTGGCAAGATGTGCACTGGATGGCATTAACAATCGTGGAGCACATTTCCTAATGGGGATTGCACCAGACAGAACAGTTCAATAAAAAAAAATAAAAAATAAATACAAAGTATTAATAAAAATCAGACAGCAATTCAGTAATTCCTCCCTTGGAAACTCCCTGACTCCAAAGTCACTGAATCACAAGTCACACTTACCGCCGTCCACACTTACGCTCAGGCCACACTCAGCTCGCTCACACTCGCTATGCTGAAGATTTAAAGATTTTTTTTGTTGTCCAATTTGTCCTGAGTACGCTGATACCCCATATGTTAGGGTAAACTCCTATTTGGGCACACGGGAGAGCTCGGAAGGGAAGGAGCACTGTTTTACTTTTTCAACGCAGAATTGGCTGGAATTGAGATCGGGCGCCATGTCGCGTTTGGAGAGCCCCTGATGTGTCTAAACAGTGGAAACCCCCCAATTATAACTGAAACCCTAATACAAACACACCCCTAACCCTAATCCCAACGGTAACCCTAACCACACCTCTAACCCAGACACACCCCTAACCCTAATCCCAACCCTATTCCCAACCGTAAATGTAATCCAAACCCTAACCCTAACTTTAACCCCAACCCTAACTGTAGCCTTAACCATAGCCCCAACCCTAACCCCAACCCTAGCCCTAGCCCTAACCCTAGCCCTAAACCTAGCCCTAACCCTAGCCCTAACCCTAACCCTAGCCCTAACCCTAACCTTAGCCCTAACCCTAGCCCTAACCCTAACCCTAGCCCTAACCCTAGCCCTAACCCTAACCCTAACCCTAGCCCTAACCCTAATGGGAAAATGGAAATAAATACATTTTTTAAATTTTTTAATTTTTCCCTAACTAAGGGGGTGATGAAGGGGGTTTTGATTTACTTTTATAGCGGGTTTTTTAGCGGATTTTTATGATTGGCAGCCGTCACACACTGAAAGACGCTTTTTATTGCAAAAAATATTTTTTGCGTTACCACATTTTGAGAGCTATAATTTTTCCACATTTGATTCCACAGAGTCATGTGAGGTCTTGTTTTTTGCGGGACAAGTTGACGTTTTTATTGGTGACATTTTCAGGCACGTGACATTTTTTGTTCGCTTTTTATTCCGATTTTTGTGAGGCAGAATGACCACAAACCAGCTATTCATGAAATTCTTTTGGGGAAGGCGTTTATACCGTTCCGCGTTTGGTAAAATTGATAAAGCAGTTTTATTCTTCCGGTCAGTACGTTTACAGCGATACCTCATTTATATCTTTTTTTATGTTTCGGCGCTTTTGTACGATAAAAACAATTTTATAGAAAAAATAATTATTTTTGCATTGCTTTATTCTGAGGACTATAACTTTTTTATTTTTTTGCTGATGATGCTTTATGGCAGCTCGTTTTTTGCGGAACAAGATGATGTTTTCAGCGGTACCATGGTTATTTATATCTGTCTTTTTGATCGCGTGTTATTCCACTTTTTGTTTGGCAGTATGATAATAAAGCGTTGTTTTTTGCCTCGTTTTTTTTTTTTTCTTACGGTGTTCACTGAAGGGGTTAACTAGTGGGACAGTTTGATAGGTTGGGTCGTTACGGACGCGGCGATACTAAATATGTGTACTTTTATTGTTTGTTTGTTTTTTATTTAGATAAAGAAATGTATTTATGGGAATAATATATATATTTTTTTCTTTATTTAGGAATTTTTTTAAATTTTTTTTTACACATGTGTAAATTTTTTTTTTTACTTTTTTACTTTGTCCCGGGGGGGGGGGGGGGGGAGACATTACAGATCACAGATCTGACAGTTTGCACAACACTCTGTCAGATCAGGCTTACCAAGCGTCTGCTCTGAGCAGGCACTTGGTAAGCCACCTCCCTCCCTGCAGGACCCAGATGCCACGGCCATCTTGGATCCGGGCCTGCTACAGGGAGGGAGGTAAGGAGACCCTCGCAGCAACGCGATCACATCGCGTTGCTGCGGGGGTCTCAGGGAAGCCCGCAGGAAGCCCCCTCCCTGCGCGATGCTTCACTGCACCGCCGGCACACCGCGATCATACCTTATCACGATCATATTTGATCGTGGTTTGCTGGGGGGTTAATGTGTCGGGGGCAGTCCGTGACCGCTCCTGGCACATAGCGCCGGATGTCAGCTGCGATAGGCAGCTGACACCCGGCCGCGCTTGGCCATGCTCCCCCCCCGTGAGCGCGGCCGATCGCCCCGGACGTACTATTCCGTCCTTGGGAATTAGGGCCCACCCCACATGGATGGAATAGTATGCCCAAATACAGAAAAGGGTTAAATTCTCTCTATTTTATAATTCAATCCATTTGGATATAATGTTCCCAAATGATATATCCAAAATGTTTCTTTCCGGTTTAAAGGAGAATTCCTGTTTGCAACACCAGAGGGTATCTGCTCCACCAGCTGAGGGTGTTGGCAGGATTACAGGAGCGAGTGACAGGGGCCTGATGCTACATGATACCGGGCCTGCCTGCAGGGGCCACCTTCCACCTCTGGGCCCCAGAGCAGTGGCATTGGCGGTATGTCCACTCCTGGCTGGGGGCCTCTAGGGGCCGGGTACTACAGAATCTGCCGACCCTCTCTTCTGCCGCCTGAGCCAAAAAGCTCAAATCGCCTAATGGTAGCAGCGTCACTGATCCCTATCCTTGTATGCATTGCTCCTCATCCCTGTCCTGGTATGCATGGCTCCTTATCCCTATGCTTGCATGTATGGCTCCTCATCCCTGTCCTGGTATGCATGGTTCCTCTTCCTTATCCTTGTATGCAAGGTTCCTCATCCCTATCCTAGTATGCATGGTTCCTCATCCCTATCCTTGTATGCAAGGTTCCCCATCTCTATCCTTGTATGCATCGTCCCTCATTCCTATCCTTGTATGCATGGTTCCTCATCCCTATCCTGGAATGCATGGCCCCCATTGAGAAAAACATTAAATAAAATACTCCTACTTACCCTTCCCTGCTTGTCCTCGCAGCATCTTGTTCTGACTTCCAGCAGTTCCTGCAGCTGAGCGATCACCTGTCCCTGCTCATTAAGATAATGAATATTCACCTCACACCACTCACCAGGAACATGTGATCACTCGGCTTCAGGAGCTGCTGGAAGCAGGAACAAGATGCTGCAAGGGCGTGCATGGAAGTTAAGTAGGAGGTTATTTTTTTACAGCGGCTGCAGCTGCTGCTGTAGATGTGCATGCTACAAGTGAAATAAATATTCATTGCCAGTGCAGTGAATATTCAATTCTCATTAGCAGCGGGCACAGTTACAGCTGAAGCCGACGGCTCCTGCCTCCTGTGATCCGCTGCCTCGCCGCTTCCCCTCCCTCACCGGCTTCTGGGACAATGACTTGTGTAAAAGCCGAAGGGGGAGTTTTCAGCACAAAAAATGTGCTGAAAAACTCAGCTTATACACGAGTATGTACGGTTGTAAGATTGCTCTCACAGAGTGTATTTGGGGACACTCGCTTGGCACGGGATTAACGTATATGGGCACATTTTTTCCAAACAAAACAGTCACTTTGGTCTCATAAACCGTATCAGGAACAGTCCATTACACATTCCATCAGGATATCACATTAAGTCTGCGGCAACTAAACACGCGGGTCCTCCTGACCAGTTGCCGTGGGTTACCACACAGTTCATATACCATAGCAAGCAATTAGCACCAACAGACTATGGTACCTTCTGGGAGCTCCTGCTCTACCTGCTGACTCCTTGTCAGTCCTCACTCTTCCGGGAAAGCTGCCAAACGGGGATCACCAACTTGCCTGGTCGGCGCACATAGTCAGTCCAAACCCACCGAAGGACTGTAGCTTCCCCACACAGTAGCTGACACTGGCTCTGCAGAACCCAGTCCTCACCTCGTGCTATTCAGGGATCCGGTCCTACTCTCAGGACCTCCCAACACCCAGGTTACTCAGGATCACATAGGTGGCCAGTCCGGGTACTATTCAGGATGTCCATCCCCAGCAGGGACAATCCAATATCCAGGCCACCAGGTCTGAAGCCCCACCATGTGCTATTCAGGAAGCCTCCTCCCAGGTCTTCCAACACAGGCTCACACAGGTCACTCACAGCGACCATACACAGGCACTCTATGTGACTCACACCCTGGTCACAATATATACCTTGAACCACTCCCCTGGGTGGGAGTGTGGGTGTGTGGCTAGTTTGTCCCGCCCATCTCACATAACTAGCCCTGCCAAACCTCCCATGACTATTATACAATATTATACTTGTAGGACTACATGTCCCAGAACACCATATCGCTTCAGGCTGGCAGCGCAGAGTCCCCTCCTCTGCGACACATATCGGCCATTCACCACAATGCCGGACTTTGTCACATCATCACATCCATGCCTGTGATTCCCATGCACTCTCACGGCCTCAATACACCTCTGTGCGCATACTGGGGAGACTATGCAGCGCCCCCTACCTGTTGCAGGGGTCACTGCATCACAATGGTATATAAATTTATTTGCATTTTGCAGTGAGAAATAAGAATTTGATCCCCTAAAAACCATTAAGAGTTCTCTCTCCTACAGTCGAGATAGGCGCTCCTAATCAACTTCTTACGTGCATTAAAGACAGCTGTCTTACATAGTCACCTTTATAAAACACTCATGTTCACAGACTCAATTAATCAGTCAGACTCTAAACTCTTCAACATGGGCAAGACCAAAGAGCTTTATAAGGATGTCAAGGACAAGATCATTCCTGCACAAAGCTGGAATGGGCAACAAAACCATAGGTAAGATGCTGGGTGAGAAGGAGACAACTGTTGGAGCAATAGTAAGAAAATGGAAGAAATGCAAATGACTGTCAATCAACATCGATCTGGGGCACTATGCAAAATCTCACCTCGTGGAGTGTTCTGGATCACGAGGAAGGTGAAATATAAGCCTAAAACTACATGGGGGAACTTGTTAATGATCTCAAGGCAACTGGGACCACAGTCACCAAGAAAACCATTGGTAACACCTTACGCCGTAAAGGTTTAAAATCCTGCAGTGCCCCTGCTCAAGAAGGCATATGTGCAGGTCCATCTGAAATTTGCCAATGAACACCAGGATGATTCTGTGAGTGATTGGGAGAAGGTGCTGTGGTTAGATGAGACAAAAATTGATGTATTTGGAATTAACTTAACTCACCGTGCTTGGAGGAAGAGAAATGCTGTCTATGACCCAAAGAACACAGTCCACATTGTCAAGCATGGAGGTGGAAACATGTTTTGGGGGTGTCTCTCTGCTAAGGGCACAGGACTACTTCACCGCATCAATGGGAGAATGGATGGAGCCATGTACCTTAAAATCCTGAGTGACAACCTTTTCCCTCCACTAGGACATTAAAAATAGGTCATGGCTGGGTCTTCAAGCAAAACAATGACCCAAAACCTACAGCCAAGGCAACAAAGGAGTGGCTCAAAAACAAGGTCATGGAGTGGCCTAGCCAGTCTCCAGATCTTAATTCCATAGAAAACTTATGGAGGGAGTTGAAGCTCCGAGTGTTAGGGGTCGAGTTCCCGCCTCTGCACAGGGGGAATCTCAGGACATGTCCACTGCGGTCTCCCATTCTTCTCCTGCCGCAGTGGAGCCTGCTCAGCGGAGATGTCAGTCCCAGCATCTTGCTCAGTCTGACTCTGTACAAAGAGTTACTGCTGCTTTTCCTGCTTTTGCCATTTGAAGCCAGTGCTGGGCAGCGGAGAGCAGACGCTTCTAGGACTAACGTAGTTAGAAACACGTGTGCACAACCGTATGAGGTGCACGGGTAGGTTCCCAAACCGTAATCAGCAAATAATACAAAACCCGGCACTCAACTTTGTGGTGTGAAGAAACGAAAGATTTATTATCCCAAATCAGAAAACTTTTTGGTCCCACAACTGGACCTTCATCAGTAACGTTTACTGGGACAATGTATAGATTCAAGTGGCTATATGGCCTGCCCGGAGGTTGCTACCAATATAGTATTGGATATCCAGAGAGAAAAGTTACAGCCTATAAGGGTGCTGTCATCGCGGCGTCCACCGCTGAATAGCTTGCTATTCAGCGGTTTTTTTCTAGCCCATTATAATTTTTAATTTTTAAATTTTTCATTTTTTAAAGGAAATTCACAAAATTTAGTTTTTAGGGACCTATTCAGACTTGAAGTGACTTTGAAGGTCCTGTATATTGGGAAACCCCTTAAAAGTAATACTATTTTAAAAACAGCACCCCCAACATAGTGAAATCTGCTGACAGGTAATTTATTAACTCTTCAGGTGCTTTTCAGGAATTAATGCAAAGTGACATTACAGGAATGAGAAAATGTATTTTTGCCACCTAAATGTCGCTAACTTCTGAACAGATCGCTATAGTCGTCAGACTCTAAGGCCTCTATTTGGCCGTGAATTGCTATGCAAACATCAGGACCACACAATCATGATCTCAGGGTGCTGATGGGAATAAAAAGGCAGCCATCACACTCTGTTAACCATTTATGTGATGTAGTCACTATTGACAGCAGCATCTAAGGGGTTAAACAGATATGTACGGTGACAACACTTATCGTGGCTGATGCAGCAAGTTGTCAGCTATAGTGTACAGCCGACAGCTGCTGGATTGTCACCCGTTGGAGGATGCTATTCGCTTGTATTTCAGGTCAGTAAAAAGGCATATTGGTCATTAAGGGGTTTTAAGAGCAATGGTACTAAATATTAATAAAATGTATGTAAACTTTTGACTTTACAGTAAGTAATAAAAATGCCTTAAAACATTCTCTGTCTCTCATTATTCTGGCATTTGGCAAATATTAATAATTATGGTAATCCTAATTAACCTAAAACAGGAAAGGTTTATTCTGATTTAATGTCAGATAGTGAGAAAAACATGCAGATGTACGGTGTTCATTTTAGGACATGGTCACAAATCAAAGTCAAACATCAGAAATACTCTGTCTGATACCTGATTCTGATACTTGAGTCTGATACCTGAGTCTGATACCTGAGTCTGATACCTGAGTCTGATACCTGAGTCTGATACTTGACTCTGATACCTGACTCTGATACCTGATTCTGATACTTGAGTCTGATACCTGAGTCTGATACCTGAGTCTGATACCTGAGTCTGATACCTGAGTCTGATACCTGAGTCTGATACTTGACTCTGATACCTGACTCTGATACCTGACTCTGATACCTGAGTCTGATTCTTGACTCTGATACCTGGCTCTGATACCTGACTCTGATACCTGACTCTGATACCTGAGTCTGATACTTGACTCTGATACCTGACTCTGATACCTGACTCTGATACCTGAGTCTGATACTTGACTCTGATACTTGACTCTGATACCTGAGTCTGATACTTGACTCTGATACATGAAATTAGTAAAATTTGTAAAATTAGCTAAAATTAGTACCTGGGATCACTTGAGCTTGTGGTGCAATCCGTTTTTCTTCTGCCGGATCCATTTTTTTACGCCGTCTCCGTTTTTCTTCTGCCGAATCCATTTTTTTACGCTGGATCCGTTTTTTTCTGCCGGATCCGTTTTTTTCGCCATATCCGTTTTTTTCTGCCGGATCCGTTTTTTTTTACGCTGGATCCGTTTTTTTCTGCCGGATCCGTTTTTTTCGCCATATCCGTTTTTTTCTGCCGGATCCATTTATTTTACGCCGGATCCGTTTTTTTACGCCGGATCCGTTTTTTTTTCGCCGGATCCGTTTTTTTTCTGCCGGATCCGGCTTTTTTCACCATATCCGTTTTTTTTCTGCCGGATCTGTTTTTTTACGCCGGATCCATTTTTTTTACGCCGATTCCGTTTTTTTTGCCATATCCGTTTTTTCTGCCGGATCCATTTTTTTTCACCGTATCCGTTTTTTTTATGCCGGATCCGTTTTTTTCGCCATATCCGTCTTTTTCTGCCGGATCCGTTTTTTCACGCCAGATCCGGTTTTTTTACGCTGATTCCGTTTTTTTTCGCCATATCCGTTTTTTTCTGCCGGATCCATTTTTTTTCGCAATATCCGTTTTTTACGCCGGATCCATTTTTTAACGCTGGATCCGTTTTTTTTTCGCCGGATCCGTTTTTTTCTGCCGGATCCGTTTTTTTTTCCTCCATATCCATTTTTTTCTGCCGGATCCGTTTTTTTTTACACCAGATCCGTTTTTTACGCCAATTCCGTTTTTTTACGCCAGATCCGTTTTTTTTTCCACAGAAGAAAAATGGATCTGCTGGAAAAAAATGGATCCGGTGAAGAAAAATGGATCCGGCATAAAAAAAACGGATCCGGCGTAAAAAAAAACGGATCCGGCGTAAAATAAACGGATCCGGCAGAAAAAAACGGATATGGCGAAAAAAACGGATCCGGCAGAAAAAACGGATCCGGCGTAAAAAAAATCCGGATCCGGCGTAAAAGAATGGATCCGGCAGAAGCAAAACGGATCCGGTGGAAAAAAAAACGGATCCGGCGTCTAGAGACTACAGCCGTCAGCCTTACCATTGCACCACAAGCTCAAGTGATCCCAGGTACTAATTTTAGCTAATTTTACTAATTTTACTAATTTCAGGTATCAGAGTCAGGTATCAGAGTCAGGTATCAGAGTCAAGTATCAGAGTCAAGTATCAGAGTCAGGTATCAGAGTCAGGTATCATAGTCAGGTATCAGAGTCAAGTATCAGACTCAGGTATCAGAGTCAAGTATCAGAGTCAGGTATCAGAGTCAGGTATCAGAGTCAGGTATCAGAGTCAGGTATCAGAGTCAAGTATCAGACTCAGGTATCAGAGTCAAGTATCAGAATCAGGTATCAGACAGAGTTTTTCTGATGTTTGACTTTGATTTGTGACCATGTCCTAAAATGAACACCGTACACAGATGTGTCTTTTTATTTAGTGTATGCAAACTTCTAGTTTCAGATGTAGATCTTTTACTGGATACTATGTTATCATATATTAAAATATCAGTGGAAAAATATTTTACAGTTGTTGGTGATGCAAAACCTTATAATAGGAGAAACAAAGAATATTGGATCTCGACGATGACCGCTAGAGATGAAGGCAGTTATTGATACACAAGTATGTAGTATTACACACCTTGTCTGTAGGGTTTGCCTAATCATTTATGGATTTCACTTCCTATATCTTTTGCTGAGCTGTGAATTTCTCTTAATACTCTTAATAGCTGGTTTTATCATAAAATAGCTGCCACATTCCTTGCCACACCTTCTATGCAGGTTTTCATAGTCTCTTCTCATTGCCTTTGCTATACCAGGTGATGAGAAAGCTTTTAGACATTATGGAAAAGACTCTTTTACCATACCTGATGTCACTTGAGTCTATTGTGTCTGATGCAATCTTTGCATTTTTGGCGCATCATGCAAAGTTAGTTGCTAATTTTTATAATTTGTTGGCTCCAGGAAACTTTCAAAAATTCAACTCAAGTTCGATTCACATTGAATCAATTTGAATTTCTATCGATACTAAACATGCAAAAGAAAAGAAAAAATAGGGTTGAATGCCATATTCTGAGAGCCATTAACTTTTTACATCGTCTGTCAGTAGAATTACAGTATATGATGGCTTGTTTTTTTACAAGTTGAGCTGTAGTTTTTATTGATGCCTTTTTGTCGTCCATACAATTGATCACTTTTAATTGTATTTCCACCAAAAGACTACTTTGTTTTGCTTTTGTTATTATTGCTGACCATGACACACATTGTGATTCCAAATTTGTTATCTTGTATTTGGCTAATTACTGTTTAGTAAAAGGTGTGTTTAATATGACCTGACCTATAAAAGTCTGTTAATTTTGACATTTAGCTACTTTAAGCGTATTATTTAACCCCTTAGTGACAGAGCCAATTTGGTACTTAATGACCGAGCCAATTTTTGCAATTCTGACCACTGTCACTTTATGAGGTTATAACTCTGGAACGCTTCAACGGATCCCGCTGATTCTGAGATTGTTTTTTCGTGACATATTGTACTTCATGTTAGTGGTAACATTTCTTCGATATTACTTGCGATTATTTATGAAAAAAACGGAAAGATGGCGAAAATTTTTAAAATTTTGCAATTTTCAAATTTTGTATTTTTATGCCCTTAAATCAGAGAGATATGTCACGAAAAATAGTTAATAAATAACATTTCCCACATGTCTACTTTACATCAGCACAATTTTGGAAACAAATTTTTTTTTTGTTAGGGAGTTATAAGGGTTAAAAGTTGACCAGCAATTTCTCATTTTTACAACACCATTTTTTTTTAGGGACCACATCACATTTGAAGTCATTTTGAGGGGTCTATATGATAGAAAATAATGAAGTGTGACACCATTCTAAAAACTACACCCCTCAAGGTGCTCAAAACCACATTCAAGAAGTTTATTAACCCTTTACGTGCTTCACAGGAACTGAAACAATGTGGAAGGAAAAAATGAACATTTAACTTTTTTTTGCAAACATCTTAATTCAGAACCATTTTCTTTATTTTCACAAGTGTAAAAACAGAATGTAACCATAAATTTTGTTATGCAATTTCTCCTGAATACGCCAATACCCCATATGTGGGGGTAAACCACTTTTTGGGCGCACCGCAGAACTTAGAAGTGAAGGAGCGCCGTTTGACTTTTTCAATGCAGAATTGGCTGGAATTGAGATCGGACGCCATGTCACGTTTAGAGAGCCCCTGATGTGCCTAAACAGTGGAAACTCCCCACAAGTGACACCATTTTGGAAACTAGACCCCTTAAGGAACTTATCTAGATGTGTGGTGAGCACTTTGAACCCCCAAGTGCTTCACAGAAGTTTATAACGTAGAGCCGCGAAAATAAGAAATCGCTTTTGTTTACACAAAAATGATCTTTTCGCCCACAAATTCTTATTTTCACAAGGGTAAAAGGAGAAATTAGACCACAAAAGTTGTTGTGCGATTTCTCCTGAATACGTCGATACCCCATATGTGAGGGTAAACAACTGTTTGGGTGCACCGCAGAGCTTGGAAGTGAAGGAGCGCCGTTTTACTTTTTCAATGTCGAATTGGCTGGAATTTAGATTGGATGCCATGTCGCGTTTGGAGAGCCCCTGATGTGCCTAAACAGTGGAAACCCCACAGAAGTGACCCCATTTTGGAAACTAGACCCCTTAAGCAACTTATCTAGATGTGTGGTGAGCACTTTGCACCCCCATGTGCTTCACAGAAGTTTATAATGTAGAGCCGTGAAAAAGAAAATCGCATTTTTTCTACAAAAATGATATTTTTGCCCACAAATTTCTATTTTCACAAGGGTAACAGGAGAAATTAGACCACTAAAGTTGTTGTGCAATTTCTCCTGAGTACGCTGATACCCAATATGTGGGGGTAAACCACTGTTAGGGCGCACCGCAGAGCTTGGAAGAGAAGGATTGCCGTTTTACTTTTTCAATGTAGAATTGGCTGGAATTGAGATTGGACGCCATGTCGCGTTTGGAGAGCCCCTGATGTGCCTAAACAGTGGAAACCCCACACAAGTGACCCCATTTTGGAAACTAGACCCCTTAAGCAACTTATCTAGATGTGTGGTGAGCACTTTTCACCCCCATGTGCTTCACAGAAGTTTATAACGTAGAGCCGTGAAAAAAAAAATCGAATTTTTTCTACAAAAATGATCTTTTTGCCCACAAATTTTTATTTTCACAAGGGTAACAGGAGAAATTAGACCACTAAAGTTGTTGAGCAATTTCTCCTGAGTACGTCGATACCCAATATGTGGGGGTAAACCACTGTTTGGGCGTACCGCAGAGCTTGGAAGAGAAAGAGTGCCGTTTTACTTTTTCAATGTAGAATTGGCTGAAATTGAGATCGGACGCCATGTCGCGTTTGGAGAGCCCCTGATGTGCCTATACAGTAGAAATCCCCCACAAGTGACCCCATTTTGGAAACTAGACCCCCCATGGAACTTATCTAAATGTGTGGTGAGAACTTTGAATGCCCAAGTGCTTCACAGAAGTTTATAATGCAGAGTCGTGAAAATAAATAATATTTTTTTTTCCACAAAAAAGATTTTTTAGCCCCCAAGTTTTTATTTTCACAAGGGTAACAAGAGAAATTGGACCCCAAAAGTTGTTGTATAATTTGTCGTGAGTATGCTGGTACCCCATATGTGGGGGTAAACCACTCTTTGGGCGCACGGCAGAGCTCGGAAGGAAGGTGCGCCGTTTTGGAATGCAGACTTTGATAGAATGGTCTGTGGGCATTATGTTGCGTTTGCAGAGCCCCTGATGTACCTAACCAGTAGAAACCCTCCACAAGTGACCTCATTTTGGAAACTAGACCCCCCAAGGAACTTATCTAGATGTGTGGTGAGAACTTTGAATGCCCAAGTGCTTCACAGAAGTTTAGAATGCAGAGTCGTGAAAATAAAAAATATTTTTTTTTTCACAAAAAAGATATTGTAGCCCCCAAGTTTTTATTTTCAGAAGGGTAACAGGAGAAATTGGACTGCAATAGTTGTTGTCCAATTTATCCAGAGTACGCTGATGCGCCATATGTGGGGGTAAACCACTGTTTGGGCGCACGGCAGAGCTCGGAAGGGAAGGAGCGCCTTTTTGGAATGCAGACTTTGATAGAATGGTCTGTGGGCATTATGTTGCGATTGCAGAGCCCCTGATGTACCTAAACTGTAGTAACCCCCTACAAGTGACCCCATTTTGGAAACTAGACCCCCCAGGGAACTTATCTAGATGTGTGGTGAGAACTTTGAATGCCCAAGTGCTTCACAGAAGTTTAGAATGCAGAGTCGTGAAAATAAAAAATATTTTTTTATCACAAAAAAGATATTGTAGCCCCCAAGTTTTTATTTTCACAAGGGTAACAGGTGAAATTGGACCACTAAAGTTGTTGTCCAATTTATCCTGAGTACGCTGATGCGCCATATGTGGGGGTAAACCACTGTTTGGGCGCACGGCAGAGCTCGGAAGGGAAGGAGCGCCGTTTTGGAATGCAAACTTAGATAGAATGGTCTGTGGGCGTTATGTTGCGTTTGCAGAGCCCCTGATGTACCTAAACAGTAGTAACCCCCCACAAGTGACCCCGTTTTGGAAACTAGACCCCCCAAGGAACTTATATAGATGTGTGGTGAGAACTTTGAATGCCCAAGTGCTTCACAGAAGTTTATAATGCAGAGTCATAAAAAAAATATATATATATATTTTTCCACAAAAAAGATATTGTAGCCCCCAAGTTTTTATTTTCACAAGGGTAACAAGAGAAATTGGACCCCAGAAGTTGTTGTCCAATTTATCCCGAGTACGCTGATGCCCCATATGTGGGGGTAACCCACTGTTTGGGCGCACGGCAGAGCTCAGAAGGGAGGGAGCACCATTTGACTTTTTGAGCGCAAAATTGGCTGTCGTGTTTGGAGACCCCCTGATGTACCTAAACAGTGGAAACCCCCCAATTCTAGCTCCAACCCTAACCCCAACACACCCCTAACTCTAATCCCAACCTGATCCATAATCCTAATCACTAACCCTAACCATAATCGCAACCCTTACCCCAAAACAACCCTAATGTCAACCCTAACCATAACCCTAATCAAAACCCTAAATCCAACACACCCCTAATCCTAATCTCAACCCTAACCTCAAACCTAACCCTAATCCCAATACACCCCTAATCACAACCCTAACCTTAACCCTAATCCCAAACCTAACCCTAATCCCAAGCGTAACCCTAATACCAACCCTAATCCAAACCCTAACCCTAATCCCAACTCTAACCCTAACTTTAGCCCCAACCCTAGCCCTAACTTTAGCCCCAACCCTAACCCTAGCCCTAAGGCTACTTTCACACTTGCGTCGTTTGGCATCCATCGCAATCCGTCGTTTTGGACAAGAAACGGATCCTGCAAATGTGCCCGCAGGATGCGTTTTTTGCCCATAGACTTGTATTGCCGACGGATCGTGACGGATGGCCACACGTCGCGTCCGTCGTGCACTGGATCAGTTGTGTTTTGGTGGACCGTCGGCACAAAAAAACGTTCAATGAAACGTTTTTTTGTACGTCGCATCCGCCATTTCTGACCGCGCATGCGTGGCCGTAACTCCGCCCCCTCCTCTCCAGGACATAGATTGGGCAGCGGATGCGTTGAAAAACTACAGCCGCTGCCCACGTTGTGCACAATTTTCACAACGTGCGTCGGTATGTCGGGCCGACGCATTGCGACGGCCCCGTACCGACGTAAGTGTGAAAGAAGCCTAACCCTAAATTTAGCCCCAACCCTAACCCTAAATTTAGCCCCAACCCTAACCCTAAATTTAGCCCCAACCCTAGCCCTAGCCCTAACCCTAGCCCTAACCCTAGCCCTAACCCTAGCCCTAACCCTAGCCCTAACCCTAACCCTAGCCCTAACCCTAGCCCTAACCCTAGCCCTAGCCCTAACCCTAGCCCTAACCCTAGCCCTAACCCTAACCCAACCCCTAACCCTAGCCCTAACCCTAACCCTACCCCTAACCCTAACCCTAGCCCTAACCCTAGCCCTAACCCTAGCCCTAACCCTAGCCCTAACCCTAACCCTAGCCCTAACCCTAGCCCTAACCCTAACCCTAACTTTAGCCCCAACTGCTGTTCTCCTGCCGGCCAGCAGATGGAGACAGATGGCGGGCGCACTGCGCATGCGCCCGCCATTTTCTTTTGCCGGCGGCCAGGAGGAGCAGCAGGAGGATCCAGGGACACAGGTGAGTATGATAGGGTCCCCGAATCCCCCTATTTCTCTGTCCTCTGATGTGCGATAAATTACAATTTACTTTTTTTTTTTTTTGCGGTCGCCGGTAAACAGTTAATTACCGGCGATCGCAAAACATCATGCTCTTTGGGGTCTCGGCTACCCCCGGCAGCCGAGACCCCAAAGATTCTCGCAGGGCCAGCCGGCGGGCGCACTGTGCATGCGCCCGCCATTTTGAAGATGGCGGCGCCCACCGGGAGCCACGAGGAGCACCGGGGGAGATAGGTGAGTATTGGGGGGCTACCTGGGACCCCTTTTCTCTGTCCTCCGATGTGCGATCACATCGGAGGACAGAGAAATTAAAAAGAGATCGCGTTTTTTTTTTTTTGCGATCGCCGGTAAACGGTTAATTACCGGCGATCGCAAATGCGGGGTAGGTTAAAACCCCCCCGAATCATGTTCTCTGGGGTCTCGGCTACCCCCAGTAGCCGAGACCCCGGAGAAAATCCGACTCTGGGGGGCGCTATTCACTTTTTCCACAGCGCCGTTAACGGCGCTGTGGTTTAAGTACCCTTAGCGGCCGCCGTTAAAAGGTGTATCGGCGGTTGCTAAGGGGTTAAATAACAGTTACATTAGTTAACTGTATGTGAACATGGTTGGTCAAAAACAAATGAAAAATAAAAATCAAAACTTGTTTTCTAAACAAAATAAGGCAAAGGTTTGTACAGGTTCAGTTATTGTTATATTCAATTATTCCTACATTGTGCGCAGAAATAACTTGCATGTGCTTTATATAGCCATTTACTACAACTAGAACATGTAATATTTGTTTTATCACACAAAGATGGACAAATGCTGCATCTGTTCCCTTTTGGGCTTTTTCCAGTGCTGGTGGAGGCCGTGGGTCCACGTTGTTGAGCATGCTGCTGGATACAGTTTACCATGACTGCTGCTCCTTCACTTCTGGGTTTTATTTTTCTTCTTAAAATAACAAGTGACTTTCCTAACTCTTCCAGTCAGGGTTTGTTTCATGGCACTACACAAATGCATTGCAGGCAGATACGTCAAGAATGTTATAAAGTAAAAGCATTGGCCACCAATTGGTTTTGTGTTTGCTGGTGTACGTAGCCATTAGTTGATCCAGTGTATCAACTACCCAGTTGGTGGAATTATAATCTAATATCATCTGTGACTTTTTCTCATCTTGACTAGTTACTGCATTGTCATGGTGCATCAGGCTCATGAGAATGACCTGTTTATTTTTTTGGGAAAAGTAAGAAACCACTGTTGTATCTCCAGTAAAGTAGAACGTAGAACTATGAACATCTCTTTTATCAAGGATACCTTGCGGCAGTTCAGGCTTCCGTTTTCTTACATGGCCCACCATTGTACGTTTTTGTTTTAGCAATAGTAGCCCCAGTTGGTGCGATGTAAAAAAGTTGTCACATGTCACATTTTGTCCTCTTAGTCCATATGGCAAATCTGAAACTCGCATACCCTGATTCTTTTCAGGTATTTCGTTAGGTCTCATTCTTGTCTATACCGTTTAGAGCCTATGAACTGCTGCTGTCACAAAGTGTCCATATCGTGATGCTGCACTTTGCTAGCTTACTTAGTATATATTGTTTGATTGGGCACTTTCCTCAGAGTGCCACAAGTTGTTAATCCATAGTGACATTTTCACCAGTATTGTATAATTTTGGAATAATCTCTATCCATTTATTCCAAACTTCTCTAATAGAGTCTAGTTTTGGGCAGCACGGTGGCGCAGTGGTTAGCACAGCAGCCTTGCAGGACAACATCTGCAAAGAGTTTGTATGTTCTCTCCGTGTTTGCGTGGGTTTCCTCCGGGTTCTCCGGTTTCCTCCCACATTCCAAAGACATACTGATAGGGATTCTAGATTGTGAGCCCCAATGGGGACAGTGATGATAATGTGTGCAAAATGTAAAGCGCTGCGGAATATGTTAGCGCTATATAAAAATAAAGATTATTTATTTATTATTTATTAGAGAATTATATGATGTTAACAGTGGACAATCTTCCTGCCTGGGCAGAAGTTGCAAGTTCCAACTTACATTTTTGTTTTTAGACTGAATTGCATGAATTGAACTTGAAATCTGGGTATCATGCCTCATCAGATATAAGTTCAGAACCAGAATTCTCATAATGTGGTCCTCACCTTCAGACACTTTCTCCAGTTGGATATCTTCTTCAGAATGTGAGGTGTTGGCAACATCTTCCACTTTAGCTTGCTCACCTTAGAACACTTTCTCCAGTTGAATATTTTCTTCAGAATCTGATGCGTTGGCAAGATTTTCCCATCAAGCTTCCTCACTTTCAAACATTGTCTCCAGTTGGATGTTTTCTTCAGAATCTGAGGCGCTGGCAAGATCCTCCCATTTAGCTTCACTCAATAGACACCTTTGCAACATTTTTATCCAACTTTCCAAATAATGGACACTCACGACTTTCACGGGGTAAAATCAGCTTTGTAGAATAAATTAGCACCATATGAATAAGCAACAATAACAAAAATAAAATTGCAGCAAACACTAACCAGTTTAGCAACAATAAGAGCTTAGATACTACAGTGAAACAGACTTGCACAGACTTGTACTCAAAGCCCATCTATCTGCAGTAACTTGCAAATGTATTGAGGACCCAGAGAAATACAACAGTAGATACTATAAATCATTTATGTGACTGAAAACATGGCAGAAGGTCTGTTTAAAACACTATTGGGTCATACTGACCTGAACAGTACATATGTAACAATTATTACTTCATATCAAAATAGTTAAGGTTAATAAAACCAACACTGATAATGACAACACCTATCCATAAACAAACAAATAGACCCGAAAAGTACAGCAGGGTTGAAGTATTGATGTATAATGACAGTCATATTATGTTTCTTCCATTATCTAATATTTGTGCCAACAGTTGATGCCTTCTCACCAAGTTGCTTGCATATTGTCCTGTAGGCCATCCCAGCCTTGTGCAGGTCTACAATTTTGTCCCTGTTGTCCTTAGACATGTTTTTGGTGCTGAATGTGGAATGGCAGATATGGTCTTCACGTGTCGTCAACTCCAGGAAAAATGCCAGGAGCAATGCAGCGACCTTTTCATGACCTTTGTTGACTTGACCAATAAATTCAACACAGTCAACAGAGATGACCTGTGGAAAATCATGGTGAAGTTTGGCTGCCTGAGGAAGTCATCACAATCATCCAGCAGCTCCATGTTGGTATGATAGTGAATGTCCTGGATGATGGAGATAACGAGAGGCCTTCCAGCCACAGTGGTCATTGCGTGGCTGGGACAAACTTGATGCAGATAGCTGATTAGATTGATGTTGATACATATTCGATCATGTGGCTGCACTATGAAGTTGAGGACATTGGTGCACTCTTTTCTGGGATATCTGATTGGATGCAGGAGGTTCTATATTAAGACATATATTATATATTTTTGATTGGTGGGAATAAAACCATAACAACACTGATGCTTTCTCTTGATTGGTAATGACCGTATTTTGATTTTAAAACCTTTGCTCTTCCAATTACTATTTATATGGATTGAATGTTTGAATAATATTTGATGTTGATACTTTTCATAAGGAATTGAGATTTTATATTTTGAATTGTAATTGTATGTTGTTTATGCTTGGGGACAGATTGATGTGGTGATTGGTGCTTGTATGTGAGACCACATTATATAAACAACCCCCTTTATTCTACTGTATCATACTTGATAAAAACCTATAATAAGTCTAAACTTTGTATTTTTCTATGATGGCAGAATAAATTCAATTGTAATTGGAAACACCCTAGAATGAAGGCTATCTACTTCTTATCCTCATGTCTATTTACTTATGTCACGTATGTGGGCGAGGCCTGAGATGGCCTCATCAGTCACCTCCACACCCACAGCCTCTGATCCTCCTCTAAACCTTCTAGTCATAGTCATCTTCAACTACATAGGACAAACAGCACAGTGGAACAATACAGAACTTTGCAAGGAATTTGCTAAATACTTTGCTGCTCTTTATACTTTTAGTGTATAACTAGGTGGATGCTGAATAGTATTTGCAAAGTTTACAGGTCCCTCCACTTCCTCTGGAAGTGTATAGAAAATACAAGAAGATTCTGCTGTGACCATAGTTGAATTTATATAATATCTGCCTCGAGGAAGGGAGCCTATCTCCATTGATGTGGGAGGCACTAATAATGTATGGGAAAAAAACAATGTGTACAGTATCATATATTCCCATATTTTTGATAAATTTACACACTAAATTAGTTGTAAAAGTCCTAGGGAAAAGATTGTAAAGGGTAATAAGAACTGTCAGCAATAGTGATCAAATGATCTCTGTGCTAGGAAAATCAGTATCAATATTAGTCAGAAAAATGAGTGTGAAATATCTTGTATTCGGAGCTCAAACTTCATGCTGGGCCCGAATCTTTGGCGACCTCCAGATTGAATTGTATGAGCATCAACATGACACTGATATATTTCACTTCCATGATAGAGTAAGTAGAACAACCCCCGTGCCCTATCATTCTCTGTCTTGTGGACTGAGGACTGCTGTAGCTCTACAACTTACAAGATATCAGGTTTGCCAATAATATCATTGTGTTGTGCCACCACCACAGGACCACTGTGCACGTTCAGAATAGGAGACCGAGGCTGCAGTGGATAAGAATCAGGATTAGGTAAGTAAAAAGTTTATTGTTTTTTAGACTATTGGACTGCAGGGGCATCATACTCTGTGCAGGAGGCCATAATACTGTGTACAGGAAATCTATGTTGACCATCATACTGTATATAGCAAGCTATAGAGGCATCATACTATACATAGGGAACTTCACAGCCATCAATCTGTATTAGGGAGCTGTAGAGGCATTATATTGTATATGTACAAAGCTGTGAGACTATTCAGACTGAATAAAAGGAGCTGTGCGGGCCATCATATTAAATACAGGAAGCTGTGGGGCATCATACTGTACTCAATCATGGCCGATAGTGTTGGCACCCTTCAAATTGTTCCAGAAAATGAAGCATTTCTCCAAGAAAATTATTGCAATTATACATGTTTTGTCATATACATGTCTATTTCCTTAGTTTGTATTGGAACAACAGAAAAAAAAAAACCAAAAAGGGTAATTTGGAAATAATTTCACACAAAACCCCCAAAAGGGTCTGAACAAAATTGGGGGCACCTTTCCAAAATTGTGGGTAGACAGTTAAGTTTCAAGCATGCAATCCTAGTTTCAACACATCTGTGGCAAGTAGCAGGTATGGCAATATGAAAATCACAGCTGAAACAAGATGAAAAGGGGACAGGTTAACTAAATCTTTGCATTGTGTCTGTGTGTACCACACTAAACATGTAGAAGAGAAAGATTAAATGAGAACTCTCTGAGGGCTTGAGAATAGAAATGGGTAAACCCAAATGGTAAAGTTCACTGTCTGTACTGAACACATAGTCTCTGTGCACGGACCCTGAACACGGACTTTTCCCTGAAGTTCGTGTTACTGTTTGGGTTCAGCAGCCCTAACATCCGGTGTTTCCCAAATTGTCATCTGTGTGACCATGTGAGGAACACTGGCTCTAATTGGTGGTAAGTTCATAACCACTGGTCACAAAGCTACTGTTCCCACACATACAGATGACAGTATGTGAGCCATCAGCTGTGATCAGCGGTAGAAAGTGCCAGTCACAGACATCGGCTAATGAGAGAACTATTCTCATCATCATATGCCTGGTCTCTCTGAGAGCATGGATTGAGGTCATTTTTGCTAACTAGCACAGGCAAAACAGACATCTGCAGGCTGCAGCCCTCAGCTATCTGTATTATCTTGGCTGGTCAAAAATAGAGGTGAACACATGCTGTTTTTTTTATTATTTTAATAAATATTAAAAAAACGGAAAACATTTTTGACAACCAGCCAAGCTAGAGGAGACAGCTGAGGGCTGGTATTCTCAGACTGGGAAGGGGCCATGTATGTTGGCCCTCTTCAGAGTAAACATCGCAGCCCTCAGACGCCTCAGAAAAGGTGCATCTATTAGATGCTACACATTTGTTAATTTGCCTGGCTCTTCCCACTGTGCCTGGTGCAGTGCAAAGTGGTGTAATATTTGTGGGGTTCATTTCAGCCTTGTAATATGATCAAGCCAAGGGCTTAGGAATGGGAGTCGTGTGTAAGATGCCCCCATTCCTAACCTCATAGCCATATTTTAATAAAGTACAGCCGGAATAAAGTCCTTCATTTGAAATAAAACTCCCCGATATGCTTTTACCCATTTACTTACAAAAATTAAAAAGATAAAAACTCCAAATTCTTCACTTGTCCTTTGATAATCCCTATGTCCCATGATGCGCTGAGCGGTGACTCCAAAATTCATAGTAGATGAACCCCGGTGATCTCACTGACAACAGCACTGACTGCGTCAGGATTTTCTCACGAGTGATGACATCAGTGATTTAACTGGAGTTCGTGGATGCACCATTTCTGGGGTGGCTGAGAGCTGATGTTGTTAGCATGGGAAGGGGTCAATATTCAATCCTCTTCCGAGGCTAATAATATCTGCCAGCAGCTGTCTATTTAGCATTTTCTGGTTATAGGGGGATCCCAGATAATTTTGGGGGGAGTCTTTCCTATAATAACCAGTAATAGCTAAGCAAACAGATGTGAGCTGATGTTAATAGCCTGGGAACCTTTTGAGGTATTGGCCTAATCCCAAAATAATGACATCAGCCCCCAGCCGTCAGCGTTCCCTCAGCCGTTTATTAAAAATTGGGGAGATATCAAGTAATTTTTTCCATTTATTTATTTATATTTTGGTGTGTTTATATTTTGCGACAAAATGAAACTAATGCAAAATACAGTTTAACCATGGCTGGGTGCAGCTGATATGATTGTCTAGTCAGAAAATGGTATGGTCGTGCCCTTTGTGATCAACACTTTGTTCATTTTTAGGAATGTTATCTTCCCCACGTTGTCTGCAGAGACGTGTATGCACCTGTCTGTGATGACACCACCTTTGGGGCAAAAGACACACTCTGAAATTACGCTTTCTGCATGGCAGGCCTGCACCACCAAGACACACAGGGCAACCTTTAGTCATGTGTCCAATTTTGACACCCAATAGTTAAATGGGACAGATCCATCAGATGGTGTGAGTATATGTGTGGACACGTGCTCTTCCTCCATGTTGTGGAAATGTTGTTTCCTGCTGATATGGGCAGTAACAATTGGTGGTGTACTTAAGAAATTTTGTCTCATTGCGGCAATGCTAATCCTGCCTTGGATAGCATTGCAGTAGCAGTGCAAGAGCTGTGAGGGCAACTTCCTCCTACAGGTCTGCTTTGTTGTCACTGAGCCAGTGCTGTCAGGTGAGAAAGCCATCACTAATTTCCATACAAATGTCTGCTTGTATTGACACATTTTCAGATCCCGCTCTACTAATGGAACCAATGATGGTGCATTGCTCTTATAGCGGGATCCAGCATGGTGGCCAACCAGTAATCTACATTGGTGACAATATGGGCAACTCGGCTGTCATTGCGCAGGCACTGATCAACCAGAAAAAAAAGGAGTAATACGTCCACAATTTCAATAAAACATATAAACTTTATTGTTCATCACATAGTAACATAACAACTAAATCACATTTAAGAAAGACATAAAAATAGAGAGGGATCAGATAATTGTTGGCCACAGGTGTCTCAGCATTACAATGTAAATAACTAGCAAAGTGCAAAGTGCTAGTGTTACCAAGGGAAGCAATAAGGAGTAGAGCCAGTTATATATTTGCTAAGTAGCAAGTTCTATATACATCAAAGCCTAATTATGCTTACCCATTTTGTGTTTAAAGCCGGACCCGTGTCACCCCATCATTGACACACGTTTCGCTTCTCTTTTTCAAGGTGACCGCACCAACAATTATCCGATCCCTCTCTATTTTTATGTCTTTCTTAAATGTGATTTATTTATTATGTGGAAATTGTGGATGTATTACTCCTACTTTTTCAGGTTGATCATTGCATTCAGGAGTGTCCCCTTGAAGGAAGTTGCCTGAGCTATAACCATTGGGTTATGAATCTCCCTGACATTCATGTACTAGTGGTGTTCTTTTTGGTGTGTATTCACATTGCACAGGCACTGCAGCATGTATTGGCTCATGTGAGACTGGCTGCCCAAAGGCAACGCCAGTCTGTCCTCGGTGGGAGGTCTATCGTTTGTGTCCTCACAATCCCCCATCCACTGTTTAGTGATGCCCGTAAGCTGCTCTGAAAGTCACTGTGCTGTGAACATGGCGGTTGTTCTGCCTCCTGTTTCTCATCCTACTCATTCCCAAAAACTGTCCTTTGGCTCTACACTTGTGTTGACTACAGGCCTTCTAACTTTGCAAATGGTCCCAGTAGCTCCTGTTCCTCTACCTGCTCACCCATTTCCTCATACATCATTGCTTGTAGTGTTGTTTTTTCCATCTGACAAATAATTGGTATCATAACACTGATGATCATCAGTAGGGTTGAGCGAAACGGGTCGTTCATTTTCATAAGTCGCCGACTTTTGGCAAAGTCGGGTTTCATGAAACCCGACCCGATCCCTGTGTGGGGTCGGCCATGCGGTACGCGACTTTCGCGCCAAAGCACCATTTCTCAGCCAATGAAGGTGGACAAGAGTGTGGGCAGCGTGATGACATAGGTCTCAGTCCCCACCATCTTAGAGAAGGGCATTGCAGTGATTGGCTTGCTTTCTGTGGCATCACAGGGGCTATAAAGGGGCATTCCCACCGACCACCATCTTACTGCTGCTGATCTGAGTATAGGGAGAGGTTGCTGCCGCTTCGTCAGAAGCAGGGATAGCGTTAGGCAGGGTACATTAACCCCCAAACCGCTTGTGCTGTAGCGATTTCCACTGTCCAACACCACCTTTTCTTAGCAGGGACAGTGGAGGCTAGATTTTTTTTTCCTCAGTGCTGTAGCTCATTGGACTGCCCTAGAAGGCTCCCTGATAGCTGCATTGCTGTTTGTACACCGCTGTGCAAACCAACTGCTTTTTTCAAAGCACAAATCCTGTTGCTCCTTCCTTTCTGCACAGCTTTCTTGTTTGTTTGTCCACACTTTTGACTTTTTTGTGCAGCAGTCCACTCCTTGTTATTGCTGCCTGCCATACATTGCTGAGATTACTGCAGGGAGATAGTAATTGTAGGACATTTCAAGCGTAGGACCTGGTATAAGAGAGATGCCGTAAAGGGGCTACCAGGTACACATAAAATTGGCCATTTTTATGCGCTAAACGCTCTCATTTTTCATATTTCTAGTGCAGTAATGCAGTTCAAATTTCGTATTTCAAGTTTGTATGTTCTAGCGCTGCAGTGTGCTACCTTATTTACTTAACAGTAATTGTAGGACACTCCCTTTTTTTTTTGTTTTGTTATATCTCTTCAAGCCACTTTCTGCCACAGAAAACATACTCTAATACAGTGGCCCAGATTTATTCACTAGTCTCCCTGAAGGAAAAAAAAAAAAAGGTGCAGATTAAAATTGGCATATCTGTATAAATGGCAGTCCTGTGTGTGACATCTGTGTCTCATTTTCTGGCACAGAAAACATACAGTCTAACATTGGGCCTGATTTCTTGCCAATTCTCCCATAAATAAAAAAAAAATAGTGGGGGATTAAGATTGGCAATTTTGCCTCAGTGCCAGTGCTGTGTGTGGCATCTGTCTCAAATTGTGTGCCACATTAAACCTAGTGTGTAATACTGGGCCAGATTTCTTTTCAATTCTCCCTGAAAAAATAAAAATAGTGGGAGATTAAGATTGGCATTTCTGCCTCATTGCCAGTGCTGTGTGTGCCACCTGTCTCAAATTTTGCGCCACATTAAACCTAGCGTGTAATACTGGGCCAGATTTCTTTTCAATTCTCCCTGAAAAAATAAAAATAGTGGGAGATTAAGATTGGCATTTCTGCCTCATTGCCAGTGCTGTGTGTGCCACCTGTCTCAAATTGTGTGCCACATTAAACCTAGTGTGTAATACTGGGGCAGATTTCTTTTCAATTCTCTCTGAAAAAAAAAAAAAAGTAGGAGATTAAGATTGGCATTTCTGCTTCAGTGCCACTCCTGTGTGTGCCACCTGTTTCAAATTTTGTGCCACATTAAACCTAGTGTGTAATACTGGGCCAGATTTCTTTTAAATTCTCCCTGAAAAAAAAATAGTGGGAGATTAAGATTGGCATTTCTGCTTCAGTGCCACTCCTGTGTGTGCCACCTGTCTCAAATTGTGTGCCACATTAAACCTAGTGTGTAATACTGGGCCAGATTTCTTTTCATTTCTCCCTGAAAAAAAAATGTAGTGGGAGATTAAGATTGGCATTTCTGCTTCAGTGCCACTCCTGTGTGTGCCACCTGTCTCAAATGTTGTGCCACATTAAACCTAGTGTGTAATACTGGGCCAGATTTCTTTTAAATTCTCCCTGAAAAAAAAAAAGTAGTGGGAGATTAAGATTGGCATTTCTGCTTCAGTGCCACTCCTGTGTGTGCCACCTGTCTCAAATTTGTGTCATATTAAACCTAGTGTGTAATACTGGGCCAGATTTCTTTCAAATTCTCCCTGAAAAAAAAAAATAGTGGGAGATTAAGATTGGCATTACTGCTTCGGTGCCATTCCTGTGTGTGCCACCTGTCTCTAATTTTGTGCCACATTAAACCTAGTGTGTAATACTGGGCCAGATTTTTTTCAAATTCTCCCTGGAAAAAAAAAATAGTGGGAGATTAAGATTGACATTTCTGCTTCGGTGCCAGTCCTGTGTGTGCCACCTGTCTCTAATTTTGTGCCACAGAAAACCTAGTGTGTAACACTGGGCCAGATTTCTTTTAAATTCACATGTGTCAGTGGCTCCGGTACGTGAGGAAACTGTCACCTTACGTACCGGAGCCACTGACGTGTGAAACTGGCCTAAGGGGTTAAACCTTAAAACAGATAAATTAAAGATGTAAAGAAAAGTAAATTAAACCAGAGCAATGACTGTGATAGACTTTTTTCAAAGAAGATTGTACTATTTTTGTATGAAAATTTCCTATATGATGTTCAAAGGTTTGTTTATGTATACTCCTGGTACCCAATTTTATTCATAGTGTATGGTATATCTAACTCATGCATTTAATATATTTAAATAGATGTGGAGACCTGTCATCCAAATGCATTCCAGTGTGTAAGCTATAGTGACTGCACAGGTCCATCATTTTAAACTTGCAAATTCCTTATGACAGCAATTTTCTTTATCTTTCATTCTGCTGTAATATGCAACTCTGGGTCAAAATGCATCACATTCCCGGTACAAACTTATTCAAAGTGGGGTTTTCTTAATGAGATAGCCTGCTGCATTAAGAAGAGGCATGGAAAGCAATAGTTAGGTGTAGAAGCAGCCCATGAAGATTGATTTTTTTTTCGTTATCACTCCTGATCAGAATAAATACTGTGCTTGGATTTTATATTTCTGACTTGTCCTAGGTTATATATTATGTGCTAAATATCCAAACTAATAACTTTAAACTGAGTGTATAAATATAATGCACGTGTGGCTGCTGTTTCAGTACTTTTTAGAGAGCTTTTACCCTAAGGCCGGCGTCACACTGTTATAAACGGCCGAGTGCAATGCGATAAAAAAATCGTATTGCACTCGGACCAATGTTACCATATGGGGCCGCTCCCAGCAGCCGACTTTTTGTTGGCTGTTTTCCTCGGTCCGAGACAATCGCAGCATGCTGCGATTGTCTCAGACCGAGGAAAACTCTCGGCTCACTCGCACCCATCGGCTCACTCGCACCTATGGGTGCGTGTGAGACAGCGCACACCACTCGGATATCATCCGAGTGATGTGCGCTATAAGCGGACCCCAACAATAGAGGAGATAGAGAAATTCATTTCTCCGCCTCCTCCGCAGCTGTGCTCCGATCCTCCCTGTGCGAGAGAATCGGAGCACAGACGCATGACACTGCAGCGAGCAGGAGCCGAGGGTCATTAGCATATCGCATCCGATGCGCTCGCATGGGATGCGATACGCCAGTGTGACGCCGGCCTTAAAATAAAAGACAGATAAGTCCATGAGGTGTCCTTTTACGTCAACATGATGAAGATTTTATTCATCCAGTTCTTAGCTCAAGCTGCTTTTGGATTGACAACTAATATGCAGACCATCAGTCTACGTTACAAATTGCAAATATTTTCCTGTAATGGTTAGAAAAAACTATTAAAAGCTGTGACTAAACAGCAGCAGAGCAGCATGTGTGAATATAGCCATAAAACGCTGATGACCGTTGTCACCGATCTGCCAAGATCCTTCCTGAAACACTAATCATAGAAAGGAAACCTGAAAGGAAACACAAGACAATCCTGCTCACAGACTGCCCACTGTTATCATCTTCAAATAGCAAGGGTTAGGAAACACAGGGGTTCAATCATTTCAGATGTCTTCTGTTTTTGACAGATAGTCAACTAGGAGGCAAGGTTTCCTTATCAGATTGTGGGGGCTAGAAATTGTGTCTTATTACACACACACTAATGGAGGCTGCTGCTGTAGGCAGTTATTTCATGGCCAGCAGCAAGATTGCGAGACCGGGGAGAATTGATTATAGAGTTCTCAGGTAGAAATACAACCTGTAAATAACTAGAGTCCGTAAGCAGCAATGTTTCAAAAATGAATGAAACTTTATTAAAGAAGACATTTCAACACATTTTTCATGCTGAACTGGACGAATGATGTAAAAGCGGGTGCAGAGTGAAAAAATATATTTTTGCTCTATTTTACCTCACTGTTGCAGATATACTGCATAAGCAAAGTATTTTCCACCTAAAGGGATAACTTTTTTTTTAAAAACCCAACTGCGTGTTATAAGATATTTTTTGCTTCGAGTGTGTGTACTTATTCTCATAGAATGAGTTGCTGTCTGATAATAAAAGTAAACTCATTAGGTGCCAAATACTTTGAATGCTAATATCTCCTCACAGGAGAGAGGAAATAATAAAAAAACTAAAATGTTGTTTTCTGCTCTGTAACCATTACTACACCATGTGTCTAAACCAACAAGAAAAAAATAGAGAAAGGTGCTTGTTAATCATGATAAGAAAAAGTTAGGTAAAAACAAAATTACAGTGGCTGATAGGGCAATATCTATAGTGACCAATAAAGGAACATGAGAAAGATATTCAAAAAATATTTTTAACATAATTGAAAGCTAATGATATATATATATATATATATATATATATATACATATATGTATATATATGTATATATATATATATATCTATAATATAACGCTGGGAGCGTCACTCTGTCCGAAGCCTTTATAGACTGCGCAGGCGCAAGCGTCGGCGCAGTCTGGCCCCCACAGAGTGACGCTCCCAGGAGATTGCGGTATGCGTAAGCACTGAATGCATACCGCGATCTCCACCGGAGAGTCAGGGACCGTGGACGCGCCAGGAGGGAGGGTAAGTATATTCACCTGTCCTCCGTTCCAGCGCTGCGTGCGGCTCCGTCTTCCGGCTCCTCTGCTGTGACAGAGTCCAGTCACAGGCAGGGGAGCCGGAGTGTGTGTTCAAAAAAATGGCGCCGGAAAGCGCGGACTGCGCAGGCGCCGATTCCTGCTGCCGGAATCGGCGCCTGCGCAGTTCGCGCTTTCCGGCGCCATTTTCTTGAAGACACACTCCGGCTCCACTGCAGGTGTGTCTTCAAGAAAATGGCGCCAGAGAGCGCGGACTGCGCAGGCGCCTATTCCTGCTGCCAGAATCGGCGCCTGCGCAGTCCGCGCTTTCCGGCGCCATTTTCTTGAAGACACACCTGCAGTGGAGCCGGACGATAGGTGAGTATGGTATTTTTTTTTTTTATATGGCAGCAGCATACAGGGGCATATAATACAATAGTGGCGCAGGATGGGAGAAGCACATGACAGAACGGGCGCAGGATGGCAGCAGCACATGACAGAACGGGCGCAGGATGGCAGCAGCGCATGACAGAGCGGGCGCAGGATGGCAGCAGCACATAACCGAACGGGCGCAGGATGGCAGCAGCACATGACAGAACGGGTGCAGGATGGCAGCAGCACATGACAGAACGGGCGCAGGATGGCAGCAGCACATAACAGAACGGGCGTAGGATGGCAGCAGCACATGACAGAACGGGCGCAGGATGGCAGCAGCACATGACATAACGGGCGCAGGATGGCAGCAGGATGGGAGCAGCACATGACAGAACGGGCGCAGGATGGCAGCAGCACATGACAGAACGGGCGCAGGATGGCAGCAGCGCATGACATAACGGGCGCAGGATGGCAGCAGGATGGGAGCAGCACATGACAGAACGGGCGCAGGATGGCAGCAGCACATGACAGAACGGGCGCAGGATGGCAGCAGCACATGACAGAACGGGCGCAGGATGGCAGCAGCGCATGACATAACGGGCGCAGGATGGCAGCAGGATGGGAGCAGCACATGACAGAACGGGCGCAGGATGGCAGCAGCGCATGACAGAACGGGCGCAGGATTGCAGCAGCACATGACAGAACGGGCGCAGGATGGCAGCAGCACATGACAGAACGGGCGTAGGATGGGAGCAGCACATGACAGAACGGGCGCAGGATGGCAGCAGCACATGACAGAACGGGCGCAGGATGGCAGCAGCACATGACAGAACGGGCGCAGGATGGCAGCAGCACATGACAGAACGGGCGCAGGATGGCATCAGCGCATGACATAACGGGCGCAGGATGGCAGCAGGATGGGAGCAGCACATGACAGAACGGGCGCAGGATGGCAGCAGCGCATGACAGAACGGGGGCGCAGGATGGGAGCAGCACATGACAGAACGGGCGCAGGATGGGAGCAGCACATGACTGAACGGCGCAGGATGGCAGCAGCGCATGACAGAACGGGCGCAGGATGGCAGCAGCACATGACAGAACGGGCGCAGGATGGCAGCAGCGCATGACAGAACGGGGGCGCAGGATGGGAGCAGCACATGACAGAACGGGCGCAGGATGGGAGCAGCACATGACTGAACGGCGCAGGATGGCAGCAGCGCATGACAGAACGGGCGCAGGATGGCAGCAGCACATGACAGAACGGGCGCAGGATGGCAGCAGCACATGACAGAACGGGCGCAGGATGGCAGCAGCACATGACGGAGACCATATACCAATATAAATGCTCGCCACCCGGGCGTAGAACGGGTTCAATAGCCAGTATATATATATATATATATATATATTGTATATATATGTAAAAAAGACCATGTCTGAGTGTGATAAATGGTAAAAGCACACACATAGATAGTAAAGTAGAAAAAATTGAGGTAAAGGAGAAAAGGGTAAAGGGCCTTTAGGGTAAAATGGTGTAGTAGGTGGCGGGGTAGAGACTGAGGTGCTGCTCACCTGATGGAGTTGTGAGTGTCACGACCTCAATAAAAGTCTTAGTTTGTGTCAGTCCCTGCAGTGTGCCTACATATAGAAATCCTTTCTGCTGCACACAGTTTATAATATATATTTCTTACAGAAACTCATGGAGTACTGTCCAAACTTAATAGATGATAAAAGTACTTTTTATTGTTCAATGAATCAAAAGAGTCAAAATACAAACAAGTGACACAAAAGTGACATATTAAAGGAAGAGCAGCTTATCATGGACAGGGCACACACATAGGGGGTCTTCATGCGTTAAGCCACAAGGACAATCAAACACTGACTTTCTGTAGAGGTTAGCTCACAGGAAGAGATTTATCCAGTAGTATCGCTAAAGTGCGTAGTGCATTAGAGTAAGGTGCCAATCTGAGGTTTAGTTTAATAAACACAACATAGCGGACCACAATGTACCTAAGGGACAGGTGGGTGGGGGAAGAGAAAGTATACACAGATATATGCTAGTCAGAACAAACTCCCCCCTAGTCAAGCCGCATGCCCAAAGGACCACAAGTCAAGGAATATCTGATCCTGTTTACCCATATAGCCGTCAGTGTGTGTGTCCAGACAGTCCCGACGCGCGTTTCACGTGGGCTTCCCCCTGAATGCCAAGATGTGTATGATAAAATCAAGAATATTTATAATAATAAATATTCTAGTTTATGTCAAAACGTAGAGGAAAAATGTACCAATAAAGTGAAAACTTAGATCATTTACTGTAAATACATGTTAAAATGAAAAAGCTTTTACTATAGTCAGTGTTTTTTCTAGATTTATACTATAGTGTTTATCAAATCATTAGTTTCAGCAACAATATAACTGTAAATTGGAAATAAACAAAATAACCTTGAGATTGTATTATGTATTACTATGTATTACTGTATATGGCATGAGATCGAATGGGTTTGTTAAAATGAAAGCTTATATGGACGCATGTGTCCCCAACTAATTAACTTAGCATCTGTAACAAATGACAATGTCAGTAGGTCAATACCAGCATGACCAGTGCAAACATTACACCAGTAAAATAAATCACATTAAAGCCAATGCATCATCCATTTTGTTTATTAATTTCAATTAATCTACATAGCAAACCAGACCACAAGACCTACACTACAATTTAGGTCTCCAAGATATACAGTAATAAAGTAAGAGATCGTAATATACGGTAAAGTAATATACAGTAATAACATAGTATATCCCAATGGATCATATATATAAACCTTTATTGAGCACAATCCACAGACACAGTTAAAGGAGACAATTAAAACACCTATTACATATATTCAGGACCGTGCAAGATTCAGGGTTAGGAGTTTTACATGATTAATAAAAATGTAAATTAAATGAATGACATATTATTTGGCTGATGAGCAGAATGGCCATCTGAGAGCTTAGCTCTTGAAAAGAGACTCCTACAACCTGCTTATTCTTCCATTCAAACCATGAATGTAAGTTGCTAAGGTACCTAGGATAAGAAATTGCCAAACCAGAGAAGCTTCTACATTTTACTTTTACTGCAACTTTGACAAAATCCAAGATGTTTATATCCATAAGTCAAAAGTAGCTTGCTTTCTTCTGAACCCACCACTTGTTCACCACAGCATTGGGGGAACATTCCAACATTCAGTATTTGCAGCTCGGTTCCACCACTGGCTCAAAAAATAGCTGCCATCCTCTGTAAATTCAGTAGCCATCCAAACTCAAACTTAGAGGATGATGTGCATCATATGCAGGAATTCTCCCTCTGGCATTGCACATATCTACATTATACTCTGAAATTGCATTGTCCGGAATGAAATTCTGAGGTCAGCAAGCAACAACATTCACAGCTGGACAGCTTTGCTACACCGGATGACTTGTGCAATACCTGCCTTTGACATAGCTGTTAAAAATCCACAACAAATAACATGTCACAGGCACAGTGCCATTGTCTACATGCAAGATTCTCTAAACTTATCCACCCATTTAATGATTCTATGGAGGAAGTAGAAATTGTGCAAGTTGTGGAATGGAGGAAATTGAAAAAGATAATTTGTTCAGGTGTCTGCAATTTAAAAAAAAAGTTAGTTGATGTTAATAAAAAAATAAATAAAATCCATTTCTGTGCAGCAAGAAAAATAAAAAAATCCATTAACGCCTTTCAACACTGGTGTTGCTATGTTTCCACTACTGAATGATCTGAAAATAGAGCTGCACTAACTGAAAGCCAAGGTAGCAAATTTAGAGGTAATGGTAAATTAATGGACATGCCAGAAAGAGTTTTTTCACATGACCTTATAATAACATCAGAATCTTATATATGTGTAGCTCCTCTAAAGCACTATTCATGATTTATATTTTGGCATGGCCAAAATGGACCCAACTCCAAAATATATCACTAAAACTGTTTCAGCAACATACGTTATACGAGTATAAATTCTCTGCTTACAGATCTGTTTGCAGTGATTGTCTAATTATGCAAAAACTGAGTATAATCACTGCAACTTTCCATATTAACAACATTTTCTATAAGTGAGCCTTTCCAGTCTGCTGTAAAAATCTGACTGAGGTTGTCTGCTCAAAAAGACTACCTGAGCCAGACTTGGCCCAAACCCACTCTATGTAGCAGATGTCAGGGGCACCTTGGCTTTGACCCTTGAAACTTTAAACAGGAATCTGGATTTGCCAAAGGGCCCTCTGGGTGGTGGAAATGTAGCAGCTACTTGCTGCAAGAGCAAACATGAGGCAAGAATGGTCAAACTAGCTGGGTCAATACGAAGAGAAAGAAGAACAGAGAAAAACATCATGAGATCTAACAAGTCAAGGAAAATCTGAGGTGAAAGAACAAGAGGGTCATTCAAAGCAGAGACACACAAGCTGAGAACAAGGAGGAATTCAAAGAATCAGATGAAGTCAGTGTCAAAAGCTGGATCAGGAATCAAATTACAATGAAACCACACCATTAATACAGGGGAAAAAAAACTGTAATCTCCCAGCAGGCTAATGATTGTGCTGCCCTATTAGCCACGGAACAAGGCACTAAACATAACTGGTACTATTGCACTAAAGACAGACAATCTGTGCTGCCCCGCTGGGAGTTTTTACTACTCACTGAACAGCCCCTATGCAACAAGACACTGTTGGTATCATCTCATCCTCCTTCCTCAGCACTGTTAATATAGTCCGGGCGGTGGCACCTTTAAACTAGCAGATTTTGGTAGAGTAGGATAATGAGAGTATTTTTATTCAGCTCTTGAAGAAACAGCCATAGATAATGAGGAGCAAATCTCCAAAGTTTGAATGTATCAGATTTTTTTGAATTTGTCATGTAAATTCGATTTAGAACAAATCAACTTGCCTTGAATTAAAAGTGTTCCAAAGCCTCTAATTATCCTAAAAACACATTATCATACTGAGGTCTACTATAACAGTATTATACCCCTTTCAAGAGCTTTAACTTAACTACAGTTTTAGTGATATCAAAGTGACATTGACATACTATATATTGCTATTATTAAATGTATGGTATATTTAATAACACACTACATTGCTGGACCTTTTATGCTTTTTAAAATAAAAAGTAATCCAAAAGTTACACATTTTTGGAGGTAGATGTCTGCTGTATGAGTTTTTATACACATGTAGTCTATACAGATGAAGCCATGACTTTTTAACAAGAGATGGTCCAAAATTATTCCTTTTTGAGGAGAAGCAATACGTGTCATGATTCCTCTGCTCAGAGTGTCTGGGACTCTGTGATGGACAGCTCTGTCATCCTATCCTATCTGACTGGATGGTGCAGAGATTTCCACAGGGGCTCCATGTTCTTGGTAATTGCCCTGCTATTTAGGTGAGCTTTCAGGCTCAGATCATTGCCAGTCCCAAGCTTTTTCTAAGCTTGTGCTCTCTGGTGTGTTCGCCTGTACCCTGTGCTGTAAGTTCTGATCTTCTTCTGCTGCTGACCTTTGGACCATGTTCAGACAACCCATTTGTTATTGCCCCTTTGCATCTGAAATTCTGTTGCTGACCTTTGGACTGTGTTCAGACTACCCGTTTTATATCGCCCCCTTTGCTTATACACTATTTATCTGGTATCCTGACCCTTGCATGTTACCTGACTTACGACTTTGTATTTTCCCTTGGTTTACTACATGATCTTTTGGTATTAACCCCGGAATGTCTGACTGCGCTGATTCACGGCCTAGCCGTGGGTTGTGACTAGCGTCACAATAAGTTTGCTGTTTGGAAACTGAAAACGCGCAAGTCACCGCCTTTAAAATAGAGACCAAAAAAATGCTAGGTGAGTGTTCGAAAAATATAATCAAGTTGAAGAAATATTGGGGTGTCATTTGGCAAATTACAATAAAACAGGAGTGAAAATCAGTCCTGTATGTATATGACATGATCACTTTGTCGCATTCAGAGAGTACAATAGTTTTTTCACTTTTAATACTGGGTTTTTTTTCTCCTTCAAAAAAAAGTATCAACAAAAAATGGCAGGTAAACATCAATAAGATGAAAATATGCTACAGAAATATTTGGGTGAAGTGTAGCAAACAAAACGTACAAAATTCCGTCCAGTCTTTGTGTGACATGCACACTTTGTTGCAGTCAGGAAATAAAATAATAAGATAGCTTTTTTCTTACAGCAATATACTGTACAGTGATTATGACTGAAACAAAATGAACAATTATACACAAAAAATGAAGAAATAAAAAAGTCATCTGGGTAATTTCGCAAAGCATCCTGGGAACGGAAGATGGCGGCAGCTTCGCGCCTATCGGCACAGCGCCCTTGGATCCCAGGAGACGGAGAGACAGGACGCTGAGGAGCAGTGACCAGAATGGTGAGTATGTTACACTACAAGGGGCCCTTGGAACATTAGATGAGTATGTTTATTTTTTATTTTTTAACCTGTAACATACGTGGCTGGGCAATATACTATGTCACTGGCCAATATACTACGTGGCTCTGTGCTGTATACTACGTCACTGGGCAATATACTACGTAACTGGACAATATACTACGTGGCTCTGTGCTGTATACTACATCACTGGGCAATATACTACGTGGCTGGGCAATATACTATGTCGCTGTGCAATATACTATGTGGCTCTGTGCTGTATACTACGTAACTGGGCAATATACTACGTGACTGGGCAATATACTATGTGGCTGGGCAATATACTACGTGGCTGGGCAATAAACTACGTGGCTGGGCAATATACTTCATGGCTGGGCAATATACTACGTGGCTGGGCAATATACTACGTGGCTGGGCAATATACTTCGTGGCTGGGCAATATACTACGTGGCTGGGCAATATACTACCTGGCTGGGCAATATACTACGTCTCTGGCCAATATACTATGTGGCTCTGTGCTGTATACTACGATGGTTGTTCCTTTGCTTTTTAGCTGTTTAGCTAATTTTAATGAAGTAAAATAATTATCGGTTGTAACATTGCGACCTTTTTCAAAAACGGGTCCAATAACTTCATTACCACATGGTCAGCTAAACGGTCCTCAGCACGGCGTGTGTCATCTTTGCCTAGATAAGGGAAGCCATTTGCCAGATATTTGCTCTCCTTATCAACAGCTAGACAATATTTGTGGCCATATTTATCTGGTTTGGAAGGCATGTACTGCGTGAATGGACACCTAGTTTTGCTTGGGAAAAGTTGCTCATCCACCGTTATGTATGGGCCAGGTTTGTAACACGCAATACAATTTTCAATAAACCTGTACCACACAGTAGAAAATAGAGCAAACTTGTCCGTTTGCACTCTCTCCGATCGAGTAGATTTCTCATCAAATCTGAGAAACCTCATAATTTCAACAAAGCGGTCCCTAGACATTGTCCCTTTGCAAAACGGTATTCCCCAGTCATTACACCAAATACTGCTAATCGAGTGACGGTTCGTGCCAGATATTCCACGAGCATAGAATATCGCAATGAATGCATCTAGCTCCTCATCAGATAGAGTAAACTGTAAATTATTGTTCCTGCATGCTTCTGCAAGCGTACAGTTCTTTATATGTGTCAATATATATGAATCAAAAAATAAACGCCATGCTCTCAAAGGACTATCGATAATGATATTTCTTCTGGCGTATCCTGTAGGGCCAGGTGCTTCTCGAAGAATATTTTGGCTGTCACGCCTACCAGGCAAGTATTGTCCAATTTCAACAGGTTTCCATTGAATACCATCCGCTGAAACTAGTATTCCTTCAGATTCGCCTTCTCTGGTGTTTGTTGTTGCATTACCTTCGCCGCCATCGTTATCTGTTGTTCTTTCATTTCTGGGACGTTTTGCTGATTTTTTTCTGTCCACGACCAGGAGGATGGTCACGAGGCAACATAACTGCATGAGCCCGATCCCCAGTTGATGTGCATGGAATATCTGGAAAAAAGTTGATGAATATTTAGAATTTTTGTTTTGTAAGGGTCCGTGCACACTGGCTGGATTAGCGGCGGAATATTCGACCGGATATTCTCACCACAATCCGGCCCGTACCTGCCCGCTCAGGTACAGAGCGGAGTTTCATACCTGAAGCTCCGCTCCGAACCCCGGGCTGGAGCCGCTGTCTGGGACGGAGCCGTGCTCGCGCGTAAGCAAGCGCTGCTCTGTCCCTGACAGCGGCTCCAGCCCGGGGTTCGGAGCGGAGCTTCAGGCATGAGCGGGCAGGTACGGCCTGTATTGCGGCAAGAATATCCAGATGGCTATTCAGCCAGAATTCTGCTAGTGTGCACAGGCCCTAACTCAGTGTGTGGAAGAACAAATAAATACACATAACTACTTACCTTCTGGATTTGTTCCTTCTGAGTCTTCAGATTCACTTGATATGTTCTGAGGAATGAAATCTTCATCACTGTCAGAATCAAATACATGTTCCTGCAATTCGGATTCCGATTCATCCTCCGGTATGGATTGCAAAGTAGCCAGAATATCCTGAGGCTTTATCAAACGTCTTCTCTCCATATTCCTCACAAATTCCATAATTCTATATAGTTCCCTGCTGAAAAATAGAAATGAAATGAAAACTAAAAGAAATAATAACTGTTCTGCCACCTTCAAAAGTAGGTGGGCTGAATCAGTTGACAGACAGCTAAACTATTTCATAACAATTCATACCTGTATGAGTCTTCAGAGCTCGTATGTCTGCGTCTGTTCTCTTTGTCTCTTCAGCTGAACTGAAAGTAAAGTTACTATCCAGAATACTGTCTCCTGCTAGGACCTTAGAAAAACACCACCCTTCATTAGCATAAGATAAGAGCCTAGAGTAAACAAGCTATTTTGTTCAGCATTACACAGTAATACAAGCAGGTAAAACACAAGGAAAATGTGAAAAGTTGACATGTAAATTGAAATACATCTATATGAACATCAGGGTAAATAAGACAGAGTGAAAAAATTATGCACAAAACTTTATAGCAACATTTAGTGACAAAAGGACCTCAAAATATAGTAGGGAGTCAAAATGACTCCCTTCAGTAGTTCTTGGTAAATTTTGAAAAAAACGCGCAAATTTTTTACCAAAATTATTTATTCTCACAAAATCTTTTTTCACATCATATTTGAGGAAAAGTCACCGAGTTTCAAGCCGGAATTCTGAAAAATGTAGTCACAGAAGAGAAATAAAAAACGAAAGGAGTCAAAATGACTCCATCAGTAGTTCTATAATGTTTATAGCATGCTACTTACATGTGACCTTAGACCTCATGTGTACTGCCTCAGGCACCCCGACAGCGCCATTTCGCCATGTAGCTTCCTCAACAGGGGGCGTAATACCTGTTGAGGAAGCTACATGGCAAAACGGCGCTGTCGGGGTGCCTGAGGCAGTACACACGAGGTCTAAGTTCACATGTAAGTAGCATGCTATAAACATTATTAACCTGATTTAGGCTGATGTAGGTACCGTATTTATTTTGCACAAGCATTGCCACTTTACAACTAGGATCCTGACACAGAGCAGTTTCCATTAGGAGTTGTGGGCAATCACACACATACTTGCTGGCCTTTCTTTGCACATATGCATTGCCACTTTACAAATAGGATTCTGGTATTGAGCAGTTTCTATATTTTTTGTATTGTGGACATATAGAGATTAGTTTATATGGGTGCTTTAAATATTGCTGACTATTACATATGTGTATTTATGCCTGATGTGTGATTTTTTTGTACTGTCCTCGGATGTTTTTGTGATATTCCCTTTGTTATTTTTTACTTGTGTATATGTAATAAATTATTAAATTTTACAGTGTATGTTCATTTTCTGGCTGTTGCCTCTAATTTTCCCATGCTTTATGGGGGATGTTGATTAGTGACCAGAAGCACCTTACCTGGGCCAAGGAGAAAAACAACCGGATTGTTGCTCATTGGTACAAGGTGTTGTTTTCAGATGAAAGTAAATTTAGCATTTCATTTGAAAATCAAGGTCCCAGAGTCTGGAGGAAGAGTGGAGAGGCACACAATGCAAGCTGCTTGAGGTCTAGTGTGAAGTTTCCATAATCAGTGATGGTTTGAGGAGCCATGCCATCTGCTGGTGTAGGTCCACTGTATTTAATCAAGACCAACGTCAGAGCAGCTGTCTACCAGGAAAGTTTAGAGCACTTTATGCTTCTCACTGCCGAAAAGCTTTTTGTATATGGGAATTTCATTCTCCAGCAGGACTTGGCTCCTTTCCACACTGACAAAAGTATCAATACCTGATTTAAAAACAACAGTATCACTGTGCTGCTTGATTGGCCAGCAAACTCACATGACCTTAACTCCATAGATAATCTATGGGCTATTTTCAACAGGAAGATGAGAAACACCCACCAGACCCAAAAATGCAGATGAGCTGAAGGCTGTTATCAAAGCAACCTGGGCTTCCATAACACCTCAGCTCTGTGGGCTAAAAATTGTGGTATTTCAGGCTCAATTCAATTATTTTGCTGTGTGTTAGCCTAGTTCTTGACACTATTTTCCTGTAAGAAAATATATAAAACGAGGGGATTATAGGGAGAGAAATGGGAAGCGCAGACTTCTGAGTGTAGCAGTTCATTTCCCAAGGTGTGTACTCAGTGTGAATCCACTCACCTTTTTGGTGTCATGATATACTGTGTATAGATCCAATCCATGGATCACTCCATTCCTCTTTCTACTCAGTTTACTGCAAAAGATCTGGGAACTGATGAGCGCACTGAACAGTACTTTCATAGGCGATAACACTTTGTGAATGTTTTTCCCAGCAATATGCACTGCTGAAGGATGATGATGGAATTCGATATTCTGATTCAAGGATGATTTTTATTTCAAACTAAAATACAACCGGTTTCGACTTCTTAGAGTCTTCCTCAGGTATAATGTCATGCATATAAACAGATCTATCTGAACACATTTTATAGCAGATATCCCTGCATGTCAATTTGGGTGGGGGCTGACAGATCTATTTGTCAGACACACCCAGGTACTCAGATATGCAGGAAAATAAAAATACAGACCACATATTTTACAGTGTGGTATCTCCATCACACGCCTCATCTATCTGTGGTCTAAAAATTGTGGCATTTCAGGCCTCCATTCAACTGTTTTTCTGGTGTCTTAGCCTAGTTATTGTCACCATTTTGCTGAAAAAAAATTATTAGCTACAGGCCAAATATTTTAAACTGTGGTTTTCCTGCACATGGATCACATACACAGTAAGTTCACTCCAAATTCAGCCATTTGTAGTGAACGTAGAAAATATTGTAGTCCATTTAAAATGGGCAAGGCATGTGGCAAGGGATGGGAAAGTGGTCATGATGGTGCATGCAGAGTCCAAGGCCGTGGGCAAGCTGAAATTGTGCCACAACAAACACCCATATCTTCTCTCCCAATCTTCCTGTCCGAATTACTAGGGGACCGCAGAACACTTCTATAGAACCCAGGGCAGTGTCAAAAGGTTGTTGGTTGGATAGTGGATAATGCTTGCTGTCACTTTGCCACCACCACTACCCTGTCTTCCACATGTTCAAGTTTGAGTAGCCATGAGCCTTAACCGCATATTCCTCACTTTGATTGTCCTTCCTCCAACTATGCCGAGTGCTCTGAAACAACTGATCCTACACTTGGACACTCCGAAGAGCTGCTCACTTTTCCTTTTATAGATTCAGGCCTTTCGCCTAGTCCACTTGAAACGGTGCAAAATGAGATTGCATTTAGTGATACCCAAATAATTGAGCAGCCACGGTCATACAAAGGTGATGGTGGGGACATGTCACAAGAGGTGGACGAAGATAAAGACACAATTGCCAGAAAGTCAGGAGGAGGACGAGGGTGTGAAAGTGGAAGATGAGCTAGGGGATGATATAGTAACTGACCCAACCTGGAAGGAGGACATGCAAAGCGAGGACAGCAGCACCCAGGGGGAGGGAGGCGTAGCACCCATATAGGCAGGAAGAAGCAGTGTGGTGGCTGCAGACAGAAGGCGGGCAACCATTCCTCATAACCCCCACGACAGAAGTTGTCAGTACAACTGCTAGGTCTTCCTGAGTCTGGTTATTTTTTAAAGACTCTGCAAATAACCCCAAACAGGCCATTTGCACCACCTGCCATGTCCGCATCAGCGGGGGTAGCAAAACTACAAGTCTGACCACCACCAGCATGATGAGGCACATGGCAGTAAAGCAACTGACTTTGCGGGCCAAACCCCAGGGTCCAGGAACACTCTCTGCGGGTGACACCACTGCTTCTTCCGCTGTTGTGAATTGAAGCCAATCCCCTGTCCATGGTGCCTGTGAAGATGCCTCCTGCCCTGCACTTGTCATTGCACACACTCAACTACCACCATCATCAAGCATGTCCATGTCCTTCTCCCAGAATAGCATTCAGTTGCACATACCCAGTTCTTGGAACGCAAGCGTTAATACGCTGCCAACACCCCACAGACAACAGTACTAAATTCAAACATATCTTGTCTGCTTGCGCTCAAAATGTTGCCTTTTAGGCTTGTGGAGATGGAAACTTTCCAAAACCTGATGGCAGTGGCTGTCCCAAGGTACTTAGTCCCCAGCCGATGCTATTTCTCCTGGTTTGCCGTCCCGGCATTACACAAGTATGTGTCCCACAGCGCTATCCATGCCCTCAATAATGCTGTTATTGGGAAAGTCCGCCTGACCAAGGACACATGGACAAGTGGGCAGGTATGGTACATCTCACTGATGACACACTGGGTTAACATAGTGGAAGGTGGGACCGAGTCGTACATTGGGATGGAACTCATCCTCCCGACGCCAAGGATTGGGGGCCCTACATCGATCAGGGTTGCCCCCACAGTCTACAGCTCCTGCACCTCCTCTTCCTCTTCAGTCTTCATCTCCAAAAAGACCACATCAGTCAAAAGCTTGAAGCACTGCAGAACTGCCTCAGCCAAGCGGCAACAGGCTGTTCTGAAGCTAATATGCTTAGGTGACAAACCGCACAATGCTGAAGAGTTGTGGACAGCTCTGAAAGAGCAGGCAGGTCTATGGCTGACACCGCTGAACCTACAGCCAGGAATGGTCGTGTGTGACAATGGCCAGAACCTGGTGGCGGCTCTGATTCAATGTGAGCTCACACACGTACCTTGCCTGGCCCAATAAATATTGATGATTTTAATAATATGGTTCGCTTCTTCTTGACTACTTAATAGTAAGTCTTTCTTGTGAGTATGTAATGTTGAAGTGCCATTGTGGTAACATAAAGGAACTCTTTTGGTTGCACTAGTTGCATTATATTGCATGTTTGGGGGCCTGCATTATATATTGTGGGGGGGGCTGCATTATATTGTGTGTGGAAGGCTGCGTTATATTCTGAGGGGGCTGCATTATACTCATGGGGGCCTGCATTATATATTGTGTGTGGGGGCTGCATTATACTGTGTGTGGGGAGGCTGCACCATACTGTGTTTGTGGGGCCTGTATTATACTGTGAGAGGGGGTCTGCATTATACAGTGTGGTGGGGCTGCATGATACCGTGTTTGTGGGGGCTGCATTATACTCTGAGTGGGGGGATAGCTGTGGTGAATTCTGTTATCGAACTCCCTCCTGTGGTCATGAATGGTACTTCAGCGAGTTCTATCCATTGTCTCCCTCTGGTGGCTGTGAGTGGAGCTGCTGCTTCTGAGGTTCCTTCCACAGGTGACTTAGTTTATTCTTTGGCTGGCTGCTCTATTTAACTCCACTCAGATCGTTACTCCATGCCAGCTGTCAATGTTCTTGTACTGGTTCAGTTCGCTCTTGGATCTTTCTGGAGACCTGTCTACTCCAGCAGAAGCTAAGTCCCTGCTAGTTAACTATTTGTTCATTGTTTTCTTGTCCAGCTTGCTATCATGATTTTGCCTTGCTAGCTGGAAGCTCTGGGATGCAGAGTGGCACCTCCGCACCGTGAGTCGGTGCGGAGGTCTTTTTGCACACTCTGCGTGGTCTTTTTGTAGGTTTTTTGCTGACCGCATAGATACCTTTCCTATCCTCAGTCTGTTTAGTAAATCTGGCCTCCTTTGCTGAAACCTGTTTCATTTCTGTGTTTGTGACTTTCATCTTAAATCACAGTCAATATATGTGGGGGGCTGCCTTTTTCTTTGGGGAATTTCTCTGAGGCAAGGTAGGCTTTATTTTCTATCTCTAGGTCTAGTTAGCTCTTAGGCTGTGAAGAGGCGTCTAGGCAGAGTTAGGTACGCTCCACGGCTATTTCTAGTGTGTGTGATAGGATTAGGGGTTGCGGTCAGCAGAGCTCCCACTTCCCAGAGCTTGTCCTGTGTTAGATTAACCATCAGGTCGTTCCGGGTGCTCCTAACCACCAGGTCCATAACAGATAGCATTATACTGTGTGAGTGTGGGAGGCTGTATTATACTGTGTGTGGGGTTTGTACTATAATGTGGGGGGCTGCACTATACTGTGTGTGGGGAAGCTGTGCTATACTGTCTGTGAGGGGTTGCATTATAATAGACAAAAGTAGAAAAACCAGCTCACCTGTTAGGCATGTGTTGTGGGGAAGCACAGATATCGTGTAGTCAACACTTGGAACAAATGTAGCAAGGAAAGGAAAAATCAAGCTTCCAAAAAATTCCAAATTTATTGTGAATAAAACAGAGAGTCCAGTCGGATGAATTCACATGATAATGAGTAACAGATAACGCGTTTTGAACAATAGCTTGTTCTTTCTCAATAAATTTGGATTTTTTAGGAAGCTGGATTTTTCCTTTCCTTGCTACAGTTGCAGTGCATTTGGGGCCTCCATTATATATTTTGTGTGGGGTCTCTATTATATTTTGTTTGGGGAGGCTGCACCATACTGTGTTTGTGGGGCCTATATTATACTGTGAGTGGGGAGTTGCATCAAAATGTGTGTTTAGGGGCTGCATTATACTGTTTTGGTGGCTGCACTATACTGTGTGTTGGGGCTGCACTATGCTATGTGGAGAAGGACTGCACTTTACTGTGTGTGGTGGCTGCACTCTACTGTGATTGGGGGCTGCACTATACTGTGTGTGGGGGAGGCTGCATTATACTGTGTGTGTGGGGGCTGCATTGTACTGTGTGGGGGGGCTGCATTATACTGAGGGTGTGGGGGGGCTGCATTATACTGTGTAGGGGGCTGCATTATACTGTGTGTGAGGGGCTGCACTATACTGTATGTGTTTTTGTGGGGGGCTGAATTATAGTGTGTGGGGGTCTGCATTATACTGTGTATGTGGGGAGCTGCATTATACTCTGAGGGGGCTGCACTAAACTCTGAGGGGGTTTGCATTATACTCTGAGGGGGTCTGCATTATACTCCGAGAAGGGCTGCATTATACTCTATCAAGGACCATTGAGAGTGCATTATACTATATGTACTATATGGGGCCTGCATTATACTGTATTGAGGACTATCTGTACCCATGATTCTTCCTCAGTTGGAGCAAACAGGCCAGGAAACAAGTGTCAAACAACTTCATTATTGCTGATCACGCTTGTTTGGCCTGAACTCAGAGCATGTGAATACAACAGAAATGTTTCTGTGTTATGGTGCAATATGTGAGCATTTGGGGCCCCACTTTAAACTTTTGCTCAGGACCCCACTTTGCCTTAAACCTGCCCTGACAACATGTATCACCTGTCAGAAAGTAATAGACTAAAAGTAGGAGTAAAAGTGCAATAGGGTTTTAACCAAGGGAGATACAGGTGTTTAAATAAGGTTATATTAACCTTATTTAGTTGTGTATACACAACATTTCAATCACTTATAAATCCAGCTGGTCATCAGACTGGGAAGACACAGGTGAGGAGGATTTCTGGATACTCTGAGCTGCTGATATCTCAGCTATTAAAACATACTTTTAATAGCTAGTAGAGACTCACGGTGACTAGTCATATAGGCAAGTCTCCAGCGGCTTCATACACCCGCTGACACTGACTGAAATGCCTCTGCCTATATGCTCATGTAGGATGAGGCTTTCGAGTCAGTGTCAGAGGGTGGGGTAATGCTGCCGGGACCTACCTATAGGACTAATGCACAATTCCGCTGCTGGCAGCTATTTAAAGTATGTTTTTCAATGAAAAGTTGCAGAGTGTCAGTGACAAACATACATGGCTGTGATCGTACAGCCAATGATTTGAGCAGCATGGTTTGGGCAATTTGTATCACTTTTCAGGTTCCCTTTAAGCTACACATCCCTCCTTTCCCTTCTATAAACTAGAAATAAAAGTGCCCACATCATAAATACGGTGCACAGGATATAATACTGTTTAGAAGGACAAGTTTAGAAAAAAATCTGGAACATTTAGCATAGTAAATTTAGCTATCACATCAAATTAAAAGGAATCTGTCATCAGTCATCCCACTCAACATACTCACACATCAAACTATATACAGGTGCTTCTCACAAAATTAGAATATCATCAAAAAATTAATTTCACTTCTTCAATACAAAAAATGAAACTCATATTATATAGAGTCATTACAAATGAAGAACTGAGATAAATTAATTTGTGATGATATTCTAATTTTGTGAGAGGCATCTGTGGGCTTAGTGTGGGCTTAGTGCCAGTGCACTGGTTGTACTCAGAACACTGATCACAGGAGTGACTTTTCCCTGTTCCAGCTGTACCCTGAAGGTTTTCTTCCTACTACTAAAATATCAATCTAACCAAGGACATTGTAAAAAGGTATTTAAATGTACTGTACTACTATCATGGATTTAGGTACATAGAGGAAAAATGCACAATATTTGCCTTAGAGACTTAAAAGCATAAATATAGTCATTTTAATATATAGAGAGACTTATTTTAAAAGTGGTAATTAAAAATTATGACAAAGATGCTTTAGAAGGATAGTCTTGTCAATGTGCACAGGAGAGGCTACAGACTACAGAGCCATCAAATCAACTCATGTTCCCAGGAGTTACCCAGTCTTCAGGTGAAGAGGACATTTGATGTGTGAAGATGGCATATGTACCTATATGTGGAAGACAAGTTGAATGAACTAATAGACTGACATAATGCCCCAAATACAATGACAGCAGCAATATATCCGCTGAGCCAAATGGTCTATATGATGAAGGTTCAACTGGTGAGGTGGATTCTTTATGTCCTAGGTCAGGAAGTATAGCACTGGCTATAGGTAGCGAGGAAGCCAAACTATACTTGCTGGGCACCAGGTGGAACAGCCGGATCCAAGAGAGCAGGGTGTACAGGACAGCAGATGGGCCAAAGTAATAGCTGGAGGGCAATAACATACAGTAACAACAGAGAGGTATATGATATCAGGTATCATGAAGTCAAAATATAGATAAGCAAAGGAATAGAAAAGAAGTTTATGCATTAAGGTTTCTTGCAACTAGCATAACATCAACCACAGGAAGAGCAGAAATGTGTATGTAGTCAGGAGTTTGTAGCAGAGAAACAGTTAAGAACATGACATCAGAGATTTACATGCATTCAGGACTAGTGATGAGCGAGTGTACTCATTGCTCGAGTTTTCCCGAGCACGCTCGGGTGATCTCCGAGTATTTGATAGTGTTCGGAGATTAAGTTTTCATCACCACAGCTGAATGATTTACAGCTACTAGCCAGGCTGAGTACATGTGAGGATTCCCTAGCAACCAGGCAACCCCCACATGTACTCTGCCTGGCTAATAGCTGTAAATTATTCGGCTGAGGGGATGAAAACTTCTCTGAACACTAAAAAATACTCAGAGATCACCCGTGCATGCTCGGGAAAACCCGAGCAACGAGTACACTCGCTCATCACTATTCAGGACTTATAATAGAGATCCAGTTAACCACGGGAATAGAAGAGATGAATATGCACAGTCGATGAGCTTGTAACTAGTAGATTGAATCAGCAGAGCTGAGAGAGCAATAGCCATAAGAATTATTGGACTGAGCTAGGAAGTAGTGGTTGGATGCTGGAAAGCAGGCAGAAGGTGTAGGGAAAATAATGACCCACCTGGCTGGAGTAGAGTCTAGTGGCAGTAAGGTATTATTCTTCCGGAATATTGAAGCAATTCATGGCTATCTACGAAGGCCTTAAAATGTCTTCAGTGACAACATCAGACAGGCTTTTTTGGTTAAAAGAGTAACTCAGTGTAGGCTAGTACAGAAGGAGCCAGCACATGAAAAGGGAGCAAGACCGTGGGAGAGGTTGGTAACACTGAATTGTATGCCTACTTATGCAATGTCAAAGTATTTTAAACAATAATATAATATGTACTACTTCTCCTTTGGTTGGCTAGCTGTTGGCTAGCACTCCTATTTACAGCAATAGTCTGCTAACATCACTCTGTGAAGATTCATTGAAAATAACATTGAGGACCAGGAAGATTTGGGGTCATTACCCAGTATAGACTATTCATTTTTGCTACACAAAGGCACTAACACATTCTACATCATATTTTATTCTAAACGAGACTGCCTGCTAACCTAACAGCTTTACATGTCATTTTGAGGCTTACAAAACAATATGCTCTAGTTAAATCTTGTCTATCTGCTCTCCTTCCCTCATATACATTTTATTGCCCGAGGTCCTCATATCTCTTTCATTCCCTTATTTCTCTGTGGATGGCCATATGCCATATTGATGTTATGAGCCTGCTACTCATCTATACATATTCGCTCTCCTGGTAATATTTTATTTAATGATTTTAAATATTCATACCGTATAATTCTGTTAAAAAGGCAGTTAGCTTTGTTTGAAGGATGCTAGGAACTCCCATGATTCACATAAAGAATTTAAAAGGGCAATATAAAAGATGATGATGATGATAGTCACAGTGGATATGAATAGTCAATGGTATAAATAGTTCATAAAACAGCTTTTTGTATTCATATTGGTCAGTGGTACTTAAGTCACTTGAAAGATATACCACACCACAATTATTTAATTATTTTTTATGTTTAACGCTTCCTCTTACTTTGCACAAGTTATGAAAATATCTGCAGTTTGATGTTATAGGCAGAGTGGCATGTAAAAGTTTGATGAAATGATCTCTAAAAGTTCTAACTTTAAAGATGACACTTTTCATTTGCATTTTAGGCAAAAATATACACTGCTCAAAAAAATAAAGAGAACACTAAAATCCCACACCCTAGATCATAGAATCATAGAATGCTAGAGTTGGAAGGGGCCTCCTGGGTCATCTGGTCCAATCCCCTGCTCAAAGCAGGATTCACTAAATCATCCCAGACAGATGTCTGTCCAGCCTCTGTTTGAAGACTTCCATTGAAGGAGAACTCACCACCTCTCGTGGCAGCATGTCCCACTCATTGATCACCCTAACTGTCAAAAAGTTTTTTCTAATATCTAATGTGTGTCTCCTCCCATTCAGTTTCACCCCATTTCTTCTAGTCTTTGCTTGTGCAAATGAGAATAAAGATGGTCCTTCTACAATTTGACAGCCCTTGAGTTATTTGTAGACAGCTATTAAGTCTCCTCTCAGTCTTCTATTTTGCAAGCTAAACATTCCTAAATCCTGTAAATGTTCCTCATAGAACATGGCTTGCAAACCGGTCACCATTCTGGTCGCTCTTCTCTGAACTTGCTCCAGTTTGTTGATGTCTTTTTTAAAATGTGGTGCCCAAAACTGGACACAGTATTCCAAATGAGGTCTTACCAAAGAGGAGTAGAGAAAATAATGACTTCACGTAATCTAGACTATATGCTTCTGTTAATACATCCCAGAATTGTATTTGCCCTTTTTGCTGCTGCATCACACTGTTGACTCATGTTCAGTCTGTGATCTATTAGTATACCCATGTCTTTTTCACATGTGCTGTTGCTTAGCCAGATTCCTCCCATTCAGATATCACTGAATGAAATATTACAGTTGTAAATCTTTATTCATTACATAGTGGAATGTGTTGAGAACAATAAAACTTAAATAATCAACATAAATCACAACTAATATCCCACGGAGGTCTGGAGTTGGAAAGATGCTCAAAATCAAAGTGGAAAAGAAAGTTACAGGCTGATCCAACTTCAATGGAAATGCCTCAAGACAAGGAAATGAGTAGTGTGTGACCTCCACGTGCCTCTATGACCTTCCTACATGCTCCTGATGAGGCAGTGGATGGTCTCCTGACCTGGACTAAAGCATCTGCCAACTCCTGGACAGTCTGTGGTGCAACATGACGTTGGTGGATGGTGCGAGACATGATGTCCCAGATGTCTTCAATTGGATTCAGGTCTGGGGAAAGGGCGGGCCAGTCCATAGATTCAATGCCTTCATCTTGCAGGAACTGCTAACACACTCCAGACACATGAGGTCTGGCATTGTCCTTCATTTAGTAGATCACAGGGCCAACCGCACCAGCATATGGTCTCACAAGGGGTCTGAGGATCTCATGTTGGTACCTAATGGCAGTCAGGCTACCTCTGACAAGCACATGGAGGGCTGTGTGGCTCTCCAAAGAAATGCCACCTCACACCATTACTGACCCACTGCCAAACCGGTCATGATGAAGGATGTTGCAGGCAGCAGATTGCTCTCCACGGCATCTCCAGACTCTGTCACATCTGTCATATGTGCTCAGTGTGAACCTGCTTTCATCTGTGAAGAGCACAAGGTGCCAGAGGCGAATTTGCCAATCTTGGTGTTCTATGGCAAATGCCAAGCATCTTGCACAGTGTTGGGCTATGTGCACAACCCCATCTGTGGATGTTGGGAACTCAGACCATCCACATGGAGTCAGTTTCTAACCGTTTGTGCAGACACATGCACATTTGTGGCCTGCTGGAGGTAATTTTGCAGGGCTCTGGCAGTGCTCCTCTTGTTATTCCTTGCACAAAGGCTGAAGTAGCAGTCCTGCTGCTGGGTTGTTGCCCTCCTATGGACCCCTCCACTTCTCCTGGTGTACTGGCCTGTCTCCTGGTAGCACCTCCAGCCTCTAAACACTACTCTAACAGACACAGCAAACCTTCTTGCCACAGCTCGCATTGATGTGCCATCCTGGATGAGCTACACTACCTGAGCCACTTGTGTGGGTTGTAGAGTCCGTCTCATGCTACCACGAGTGTGAAAGCACAACCAACATTCAAAAGTGACCAAAACATCAGCCAGAAAGCATTGGTACTGAGATGTGGTCTGTGGTCCCCACCTGCAGAACCACTCCTTTATTGAGTGTGTCTTGACAGTTGCCAATAATTTCCATCTGTTGTCTATTCCATTTGCACAACAGCATGTGAAATTGATTATCAAACAGTGTTGCTTCCGAAGTGGACAGTTTGATTTCACAGAAGTTTGATTTACCTGGAGTTATATTCTGTTGTTTAATTGTTCCCTTTATTTTTTGAGCAATATATATATAAATATATATATATATATACTAGCTGAAGAGCCTGGCGTTGCCTGGGCATGGTAAATATCTGTGGTTAGTTATAGCACCTCACTTCTCTTATTTTCCCATCACGCCTCTCATTTTCCCAATCACATCTTTCATTTTCCCCCTCACATCTCTCATTTTCTCCCTCACACCTCTCATTTTCTCCCTCACTCCTCTCATTCCCCCCTAACACTTGTCATTTCAACCTCACATCTGTCATTTTCTGATCACTCTACTATTTTTCCTCACTCCTCTCATTTTGCACTCACACCTTTTCATTTTGACCTCACACCTCTCATTTTCACCTCATCACCTCAGTATATACATGTTTGTCATCTCCCTTATATATAGTATACATCTGTATGTCATCTCCTGTATATAGTATATACCTGTATGTCATCTCCCCTGTATATAGTATATACCTGCTGTGTGTCATCTCCCCTATATATAGTATATACCTGAATGTCATCTCCTTCTATATATAGTATATCCCTGTATGTCATCTCCTCCTGTATATAGTATATACCTGTGTGTCATCTCTCCTGTATATAGTATATACCTGTGTGCCATCTCCTCCTGTATATAGTATATACCTGTATGTCATCTCCTCCTGTATATATATGTACCTGTATGTCATCTCCTCCTCTATATAGTATATACCTGTGTGTCATCTCTCCTGTATATAGTATATATCTGTGTGTAATCTCCTCTGTATATAGTATATACCTGTGTGTCATCTCCTCCTGTATTAGACCTTGTTCACACGTTATTTGCTCAGTATTTTTACCTCAGTATTTGTAAGCTAAATTGGCAGCCTGATAAACCCCAGCCAACAGGAAGCCCTTTCCTGGCAGTATATATTAGCTCACACATACACATAATAGACAGGTCATGTGACAGACAGCTGCCGTATTTCCTACATGGTACATTTGTTGTAGTTTGTCTGCTTATTAATCAGATTTTTATTTTTGAAGGATGATACCAGACTTGTGTGTGTTTTAGGGCGAGTTTCGTTTGTCAAGTTGTGTGTGTTGAGTTGCGTGTGGCGACATGCATGTAGCGACTTTTATGAGATGAGTTTTGTGTGGCAACATGCGTGTAGCAACTTTTTGTGTGTCGAGTTGCATGTGACAGGTTAGTGTAGCAAGTTGTGTGCAGCAAGTTTTGCGCATGGCGAGTTTTGCACGTGGCGAGTTTTATGTGTGGTGCCTTTTGAGTATGTGCAAGTTTTGTGTGAGGCAACTTTTGCATGTGTTGCAACTTTTGTGCATGTGGCAATTTTTCCGCGTGTGCAAGTTTTGCGTGTGGCGAGTTTTCCATGAGGTGAGTTTTGCACTTGTGGCGAGTTTTGCAAGAGCCTAGTTTTTGCATGTGGCGAGTTCTGCGCGTGGCGAGTTTTGAGCGGCGACTTTTGTGTTTCGACTTTTATGTGGCGAGGTTGGTGTATGTGTGGGGAAATGTGTCCTGAGGGTAATATGTGTTCAAGCACGTGGTAGTGTGTGGCGAATTTTGTGTGTGTGGTCATATCGCCGTGTGTGGTGAGTATCCCATGTTGGGGCCCCACCTTAGCAACTGTACGGTATATACTCTTTTGTGCCATCGCTCTCATTCTTTAAGTCCCCCTTGTCCACATCTGGCAGCTGTCAATTTGCCTCCAACACTTTTCCTTTCACTTTTCCCCATTATGTAGATAGGGGCAAAATTGTTTGGTGAATTGGAAAGCGCGGGGTTAAAATTTCACCGCACAACATAGCCTATGATGCTCTCAGGGTCCAGACGTGTGACTGTGCAAAATTTTGTGGCTGTAGCTGCGACGCCTCCAACACTTTTCCTTTCACTTTTTTCCCCATTTTGTAGATAGGGGTAAAATTGTTTGGTGAATTGGAAAGCGCGGGGTTAAAATTTCGCCTCACAACATAGCCTATGATGCTCTCGGGGTCCAGACGTGTGACTGTGCAAATTTTGTGGCTGTAGCTGCGACGGTGCAGATGCCAATCCCAGACATACATACACACATACATACACACACACACACACACACATTCAGCTTTATATATTAGATATATATATATATATTTATATATGTTGTCATTAAGTTCCATTTTAAAAATTACAAAATGGGAAATGGGACGATGCACAAGATTGGTTACCCTTGGAGGTTTCTGAACTCAGATAACTTTGACCAATTAGCCTGTTAGGGTTATGGATTGCTCACTATTATCGTATTAAAGATCAGGTGATGCAAATTTCCCAGCTTCATAAAATCCAGCCTCCTCTAACCTTGTGCCAAAAAACAGCAGCCATAGGATCTTCTAAGCAGCTGCCTATCACTGTAAAAATGAAAATGATGGAAACCCAAAAAACAGGAAAAGGCTATATGAAGATAGAAAAGCATTTTCAAGTTTACCCTTTCCTCAGTTAGAAATGTAAGTAGGAAATGGCAGTTAACAGGAACAGTGGAGGTCAAGATAAGGTCTGGAAGACCAAGAAAAATTTCAATGAGTATCCTCCATTAAGCCTGAGTGCAAGACTCTTTTGTAAAACACAGTTCAATCCAGGTTGTCTGGCATCAGTTGTGGTGAACTTGGAAATGTGGGAGAACAATCTCCCCCCATGTTGTACCCAACTTATTTTCCAGAAGCCTGCTCCCTACAATCGACTAGTCCTGCCTCAACATGGAAAAGAATTCCCACAAATTAAATACACATAGGACTGTCTGCCACCATGATCACAAAACAGTTTCAAGTTCTATTGAGCCTCCTACTACAACAATTACATCATTACATGCTCAAGAGCCAACTGCAAGACAAGCATATTTTGCCTACACAATGTTTTAGCCACACATTCTCTATGCTGAATATTTCTGAGGCCAACAATCTCTTCCTAATTACTTCTTTGTGGGAAATGGCCGGAGTTCCTTGTCACTCCCCCTTCCATCCATGCCCAGCCTAACTCCCACCCTCCCATTCAGTGGCCACAAAATTGTAATTCTGACAATTCAATTTTTTGTCATTATGCCGTTTACCGATCAGATTAATTTTATATTTTGATAGATCGTGCTTTTATGAATGCAGTGATACCAAATATGTGTATTTTTTTTGTTTTATTTTTAATGGGGCACAAGGGGTGATTTGAACTTTTGTGCTTTGCTTTTTTTCACTTTTTTTTAATTATTATTTTATTGCTGTATTTAATAGTCCCCTTAGGGGATTTCAAGCGACAATTGTCTGATTGCTTGTGCTATACATAGCAGTGCATTAGAACTGCTATATATAGTTAAAATCATGGACTCCTTTGAACACCAGTTAAACATTGGTATTCACAGGAAAATTGTAATGACAGGCACAAGCATTTTCAGCTAATACCCAGCTGTCATAGCAACCCATCGGCTCCTCATTTTCTCGTAATGGGTACGTAGATGTTCACGTGGAATGAGTCGCACCTCTGCCGACGCGTGTCAAGTGCCGCTGTAAAAGACTGACAGCAGAATTTAACAGGTTAACAGCAGTTGTGGAGCTAAAATCCATTCATGGATGTTAGAGACACATGATCGATGATTAAGTCAGCCATCATTTGCAAGGAAAAGATGCAGGCTCAGCATGAAAGCTCACATCAAATTCAGGAAGCTGTCATACAACATACATGTCATATGGCGGTATGGGATTAAACAATATCCTCTTTTGTTTCTAACACAATCCTTTTTTAGCCCTCTTTTTTTTTAACCATAGCTAAATATGCCAAATTGGCAGTTAAGTACATATATGGAAAGCAAAATGCTTCAACAGTGTACAAAATTATCGTGGGGAGGAAAGTTCCAAAATAAGATTAGTAAAACAGGTATACAAAAACATTTGCATATTCTTAACACGTCTATTGATTTTCCAGTTGCCATAATTCCACAATGTGTTGCAATTTCAATGTATAAACATATATATATATATATATATATATATATATATATATATATATACAGTATATGTACATTTATATATATATATATATATATATGTGTTAGGACTGGCGGAACGCACCAAGTATAAGGTGAAATAATATAGGTGCGTTCGCAGTCCGGAGTCCACCGTGCAGGTGAAAACCTGCTGCTAGTAAATGGCAGCGCTATATGGCGGTGGAAGCAAACCCTGTTAAGCCACATGACCGCAAAAACCGCACTAAAGAGTGCAAGCAAGGAGTCAGCGAACTCAGTCCCAAGACTCAGGGTAGAAGTCCGTTCTGACTACTTGCGCACAACACCGCAACTGGGTGTAATAACAAATAGTTTGAGAGCACCGAAGTGCGAACTGTGCCGTGCTGGCAGACACCACCAGACACCCGGACGTGGGTAGGAAGCGCACTACTGGCGCGTGGCACCGCACTGGCGGTCACAGCAATGGACGCTGATTCGTGTAAAAGACGTAGTGAGGTTAGTCGGGCGCTAGATAGCAGCCATGCACCTTACTCAAACAGTCATACAATAGGGTAGGGGTATCCAAGGACGACTTGCACTCACAACAAAGACACGTATGCAATTGTACACTAGCGCATGGCCGTGCGGTCATGCGAAGCTTATATAGCTGCAACACATTCAGGACCTTCCAATAAAGGACCAATGGGAACCGCTGCAGCATCTGAGCATGTGACCCTCGATCTCCAACGGGAGATCTCACCCTGGGCATGCTCAGAAGGGAAAAAGCAGGACTTAGACCCAAAAGCATCCGCTCGCTGCTGCCCAGCACTGGCTTTAATGGCAAAAGCTCAAAAGCTGGAAAAAGCAACAGCAAGCCTAAGCACGGAGTGAGACTGCGCCAGATGCAAGGACCGACGTCTCCGCTGAGCAGGTTCCACTGCGGCAAGAGTAGAATGGGAGACCGCAGCAGAAACGGCCCAAGATTCCCCTTGTGCAGAAGCGGGAACTCGACACCTAACATATATATATATATATATATATATATACACGCAAATAAAAACTATGATTTATTTATATACATAAATACCACATTATTACTTATTCACTTAAATGTACTAGTAACCTGAACTATTAATTCAACAAATTATTATGATGTAAACCATGAAGAGGAGAAAAGATCAAATAAAAAAAGTATTTAAAAAATAGCTTTTTTACATATTTATATCACTACAGTAAAAAAACTATAAAATACCCAGTAATTGAAATATACTAAAAAAATGTCAAAAATAATACAATTTGTTCCATAATGTTCCATTATGCAGGAACTTTCAGGCCTTCTAATTAAGAAGTTAAGTTTTTATATTTTTTTTGAGATTTCAATGCACAACAGTATAGAGGAAACACTGTAGATAACTGGCGTATATCTAGAGAAGGGTAAAGGAATTAGGGTACCGTCACACTATACGATTTACCTACAATCACGACCAGCGATATGACCTGGCCGTGATCGTAGGTAAATCGTAGTGTGGCCGCTGGGGAGCTGTCACACAGACAGCTCTCCAGCGACCAACGATGCCGAGGTCCCCGGGTAACCAGGGTAAACATCGGGTTACTAAGCGCAGGACCGCGCTTAGTAACCCGATGTTTACCCTGGTTACCAGCGTAAAAACAAACAAACAGCACATACTTACATTCCGGTGTCCGTCAGGTCCCTTGCCGTCTGCTTCCCGCACTCAGTGACTGCCGGCCGTAAAGTGAAAGTGAAAGCACAGCTCAGCGGTGATGTCACCGCTGTGCTCTGCTTTCACTTTACGGCCGGCAGTCACAGTGCGGGAAGCAGACGGCAAGGGACCTGACGGACACCAGAATGTAAGTATGTACTGTTTTTTTTTTTTTAGTTTTACGCTTGTAACCAGGGTAAACATCGGGTTACTAAGCGCGGCCCTGCGCTTAGTAACCCGATGTTTACCCTGGTTACAAGCGAACGCATCGCTAGATCGCATCGCTAGATCGGTGTCACACACACCAATCTAGCGATGACAGCGGGAGATCCAGCGACGAAAGAAAGTTCTAAACGATCTGCTACGACGTACGATTCTCAGCAGGATCTCTGATCGCTGCTGCGTGTCAGACACAGCGATATCGTAACGATATCGCTGGAACGTCACGAATCGTACCGTCGTAGCGATCGAAATGGCAGTGTGTGACGGTACCCTTAGCGAAGTGTTGAGATGGAGTGCAATACTAACAGGTACAACAATACGAGTCTAGAACATTAAAAGAACGACCAGATTTGCATTTGTGGGGATAAATTGTGTTTAAGGTATTTAATTACAGAAGAATCAATTTGGAGTTTGATAGTGGTAAAGGAAAGATTGAAATGAGAAAAGCATGGTGTAGTTGAAAACATGTAAGCACCTCATGAATCTGAACCAACTTTTGGATACAAATGAGAATAATGATTTGTAGGTAACTTGGTAACGTTCTTTTTATTCGGTTACAGACAGGAATAGTATAAGAATAGGCAATCCGATATCTTGTGGCTGAAATATTGTCACTCACAAGAACAAGGGTTGAGAATGTGGTCAGCAAAGGAATAGTTTAATTAATAAGTATTGGAGACAAGTTTTTGTGTCTAACTTCTGCGGTGGGAGCTGAACTCTGAAATTGTAATTTAGGTGCCCATCCGCTGTAAATCAACCATGAATCAAATTTCCTGTGCTGTGCTCCCTCACCAATCAGGGAACAGGAAGCAGATAGTGCAGCACCTTTGTAAGGGTGGTTAGTGGCATCCGCCAGAGCGGAGCTGTACACACTCTGTGCAGTAATCTTTGATTCATCCTGACAACCGGTCAGTATAGGGTGGGAATTCCCACTTGATCTCAGCATCTGACTCAGAGCATCCTCAGGCGTGGGCTCAAAAGCCATCGAGTTACAGCGGGATCAATCACCAGCATAGTGGGGGTGAATTTCAGGGATGCCACTAGCGTCCGTCTGCTGCACCCTGTGACTGCTAACAGGGCACATTTCCTTAGTTTCCCTGAGACTCTGTGAAGCAACAGAGTTCGCATCAGTTCATACCGGGTGACAGAACCTGAGTTTATTCCGGCGTAGTACCGCCATATAGTGCCGCCATTACCTAGCAGCAGGTTCCATCTATGCACGGTGGACCCCGGGCTGAGAACGCACCTTTTACTAACTTTATATTTATTCGGTGCGTTCCGCTAGCCCTATCATTATACTAGCGCCAGGGTCTGGTTAGTAATGGTGAACGATCAGCGTCTTCAACTGTGCATCCAGCAACTGGAGGGTAGGTTGGCGGCTCTTGAGCGCACAACCTCAGCCGTGGATGTTACCGCAGATGCCGTTCAGGCTGCTAGCTTAGCTGCAGCTAGTTGTCCACTGCCACCCCTGCTCCGACATTATCCCGACTCTCGTTACCAGACAAGTTTGCTGGTGACAGTAAGCTGTGTCGGGGATTCGTGAGCCAGTGTGCCATATATCTTGAGCTCGTGGTTGCACGTTTTCCTACGGAACAGGCTAAAGTGGGATTTATTATATTCCTTCTGTCTGACAGGACGTTGGAGTGGGCAACGCCGCTGTGGGAGCATGACAATCATGTGGTGCAGAGTGCTCCTCGATTCCTGGACTCTCTGAAACAGGTCTTTATGGGACCTCATGTCACCCATGATACGGCGCTTCAACTGCTGGCATTGACACAAGGCTCGTCCATGGCCAGTCATTTCTCCGTCCACTTCCGGACTTTGGCATCTGAGCTGGAGTGGCCAGATAAAGTCCTTATCCCTGTGTTCTGGAAAGGGCTGGCTGACCTTGTGAAGGATGCCTTGGCCAATAGGGAGATTCCTGCCACACTGGAAGAGCTTATCACTATATCCACCCGCATCGACCTTCATTTTAATGAACGAAGGTTGGAGCAAACCCAGTGTAGGCAGAGGTTTTGGTTGGCACCTACCTTCGCCAGGCCTCTGGAATCTCTGGTTCAGGCATCCGAGCCCCATGAGGCCAGGAAGGTTTCTTGAACGGGACCTAAGTCCTGGGCCACTCGATTACCCATGGTCTGTAATGTCCGCCACCAGTCAGGACATTATGCCAAGAAATGTCTCCAGCGGTTGTGAAACGACCGCGTCTAGTAACCGTAGGAGGAGGTTCACTAGAAACAGCGGTGTTTTCCTTCAAACGGTCCTTCACAGGGACAATCACCTTAGGCTCATCCACTCTTACAGTCGAGCTTTGTGTGGATTCCGGGGTGGAGGGGAATTTTATGTCCTCTGCCTTTGCCCAATGCCACGCAATACCCCTGGTGATGCTCGCCAAGCCGGTGACTGTACGAGTGGTGAATGGGTCGACACTGCCCTCACAAATAACACACCAGACAATCCCATTTACGTTATCTATGTCTCCATCCCATCAGGAGATTATTTCCCTTCTTGTCATTCCCGAGGGAAAAGACGAGATCCTGCTAGGGATACCCTGGCTATGTTACCACTCCCCTCAGATAGAGTGGTCCTCAGGGAGAATTTTGGGATGGAGTGAATATTGTGAGGGCAGATGTCTGAGGGAGTGCGTTCAGGTTGCCACTACAGAGATACCCGCAGATCTTTCCTCTCTCCCCAAGCATTATTGGTCCTATGCGGACGTGTTCTTCAAGAGGGCTGCGGAGACCTTTCCACCTCACTCCCCCTATGACTGTCCTATTGATCTCTTGCCTGGGTCAGAGCCTCCCTGGTGTAGGTTCTATTCCCTGTCTCTCCCGGAGATGGAGGCAATGATTCAATACATCCGGGAGAATCTGGCAAGAGGATTCATTAGGAAGTCAGTGTCATCTGGAGGGGTGGGGTTCTTTGTGTAGAAGAAGAATGGAGAACTACGTCCATGCATAGACTACAGGGGTCTTAATGCCATCACAGTTAAGAATAAGTACCCTTTGCCCCTGATATCTGAGCTCTTCTATAGGTTACGGGGAGCAAGTGTATTTACTAAACTAGATCTGCGGGGTGCTTACAACCTGATATGCATCCATGAGGAGGACGAATGGAAGACGGATTTTAACACCAGGGATGGGCACTATGAATACGTGGTGATGCCCTTTGGGCTCTGTAATGGCCCAGCCATTTTCCAAGGCTTTGTGAATGATATCTTCTGGGATATGCTCTCCACATCGGTGGTAGTCTATCTGGATGATATTCTCATCTACTCTCCAGATTTGGATTCCCACCAGAGAGGTGTTTGCAAAGTCTTCAACCTCCTACGGGTAAACTCCCTCTATGTCAAGTTGGAGAAGTGTGTGTTTGAGCAGGAGTCTGTCACATCTGTCATGTCGTCGAATACTTACCCGTCCAGCTGGCGCGCTCCCGACAGTGTCCCTCGCTCTCTTCCACCCGGATTCTCAGGCTCTCATCACTTCTGCGACCCGCGCATGCGCAGATGCGCTCCTCCCGCCACTAAGGTTTCTGGGAGGTTGTGACCCGGTGGCTCCACCCCAACATGGTAGCGCCCATAGGGTATTTTAATCCTGCGTCTACTCAGGTAAGTGTCTATTTTGCTCACGCAAGCATTCTTACTGACATTTTCCCTATTACCTAGGCTCCCTCTTTCTATTTACTTTGCTTAGTCTCAGCCTTGTCCTTTTCTGTTTCCCAGGTCTCTCTGTCGTTCCGCCAGTCCAGTGTCTCTGCCGTCCCACTAGTCCTGTGTCTTTGTTGTCCCGCTAGTCCTGTGTCTCTGCCAGGGGTGGATTAAGGGTAGCCAGGGCCCCAGGCTGTTCAGACACTGTGGGCCCCCCGGTCATGTGATGGGGTCATGTGATGGGGTCATGCGACGGGGTCATGCGATGGGGTCATCATATATCTGAACCAGATTATTTCAGAAAAATAGTTTCTGTGTGAAACTATAACCTGTCAAACATCCATTGATCTAGTCAATTTACCCTTAATTTAGGAAGAAAAAAAACACAATACTATCACCATAAGTGCCAGTATTCACAGGAAATCTGTACTTAGTATGCAGTGTCTGTGTAGAGGTAATACAGTGATCACCAGTGACATTATACACAGGACCTCTGCATATAGTATACAGTGTATAGTGTCAGTGTATAGATAACACTGACTCACCAGTAGTGTTGAGTGATACCGTCCGATACTTGAAAGTATCGATATCGGATAGTATCGGCCGATACCTGAAAAGTATCGGATATCGCCGATACCGATATCCGATACCAATACAAGTCAATAGGACACCAAGTATCGGAAGGTATCCTGATGGTTCCCAGGGTCTGAAGGAGAGGAAACTCTCCTTCAGGCCCTGGGATCCATATTAATGTGTAAAATAAAGAATTAAAATAAAAAATATTGATATATTCACCTCTCCGGCGGCCCCTGGACATCACGCTGGTAACCGGCAGGCTTCTTTGTTTAAAATGAGCGCGTTTAGGACCTGAGGAATGACGTCGCAGCTTCTGATTGGTCATGTGCCGCCCATGTGACCGCCACGCGACCAATCAGAAGCCGCGACGTCATTCCTCAGGTCCTAAATTCCTAGAATGAGGAGTTTAGTGCCTGAGAATGACGTCGCGGCTTCTGATTGGTCGCGTGGCGGTCACATGGGCGGCACGCGACCAATCAGAAGCCGCGACGTCATTCCTCAGGTCCTAAACGCGCTCATTTTAAACAAAGAAGCCTGCCGGTTACCAGCGTGATGTCCAGGGGCCGCCGGAGAGGTGAATATATCAATATTTTTTATTTTAATTCTTTATTTTACACCTCACTATGGATCCGATACCGATACCCGATACCACAAAAGTATCGGATCTCGGTATCGGAATTCCGATACCGCAAGAATCGGCCGATACCCGATACTTGTGGTATCGGAATGCTCAACACTACTCACCAGTGATGTCTCTAGGTGGAGTCCTTCATCTTTCATCCAGCACAGACCGCCATCACTTCATCCAGCCAGCACTTGTCTCTGCAGAAAATAACAGTTATCTCAAGCTCCACTTGCAGAACACATTACTTAAATTTTCACAACTTCTACATTCCACCACATGAAGAAAAATAGGTGACATAGTGTCACTCTACACAGTAACAGAAAAATAAAAGAACCTGGCACTCAACTTAAATGCAAGTGTCTTGATTTTTTTTGTGTAGTACCAAAAAAGATTTCGGTCTATTTGACCTTCTTCAGTTACTACAAATGTGAGAAAAGATAATACAAATAAACAAACCAAATATAAACATCAAACAACATACAGGTCCTTCTCAAAAAATTTGCATATAGTGTTAAATTTCATTATTTACCATAATGTAATGATTACAATTAAACTTTCATATATTATAGATTCATTATCCACCAACTGAAATTTGTCAGGTCTTTTATTGTTTTAATACTGATGATTTTGGCATACAACTCCTGATAACCCAAAAAACCTGTCTCAATAAATTAGCATATCAAGAAAAGGTTCTCTAAACGACCTATTACCCTAATCTTCTGAATCAACTAATTAACTCTAAACACATGCAAAAGATACCTGAGGCTTTTATAAACTCCCTGCCTGGTTCATTACTCAAAACCCCCATCATGGGTAAGACTAGCGACCTGACAGATGTCAAGAAGGCCATCATTGACACCCTCAAGCAAGAGGGTAAGACGCAGAAAGAAATTTCTCAACAAATAGGCTGTTCCCAGAGTGCTGTATCAAGGCACCTCAATGGTAAGTCTGTTGGAAGGAAACAATGTGGCAGAAAACGCTGTACAACGAGAAGAGGAGACCGGACCCTGAGGAAGATTGTGGAGAAGGACCGATTCCAGACCTTGGGGAACCTGAGGAAGCAGTGGACTGAGTCTAGTGTGGAAACATCCAGAGCCACCGTGCACAGGCGTGTGCAGGAAATGGGCTACAGGTGCCGCATTCCCCAGGTAAAGCCACTTTTGAACCATAAACAGCGGCAGAGGCGCCTGACCTGGGCTACAGAGAAGCAGCACTGGACTGTTGCTAAGTGGTCCCAAGTACTTTTTTCTGATGAAAGCAAATTTTGCATGTCATTCGGAAATCAAGGTGCCAGAGTCTGGAGGAAGACTGGGGAGAAGGAAATGCCAAAATGCCTGAAGTCCAGTGTCAAGTACCCACAGTCAGTGATGGTGTGGGGTGCCATGTCAGCTGCTGGTGTTGGTCCACTGTGTTTCATCAAGGGCAGGGTCAATGCAGCTAGCTATCAGGAGATTTTGGAGCACTTCATGCTTCCATCGGCTGAAATGCTTTATGGAGATGAAGATTTCATTTTTCAGCACGACCTGGCACCTGCTCACAGTGCCAAAACCACTGGTAAATGGTTTACTGACCATGGTATTACTGTGCTCAATTGGCCTGCCAACTCTCCTGACCTGAACCCCATAGAGAATCTGTGGGATATTGTGAAGAGAAAGTTGAGAGACGCAAGACCCAACACTCTGGATGAGCTTAAGGCCGCTATTGAAGCATCCTGGGCCTCCATAACATCTCAGCAGTGTCACAGGCTGATAGCCTCCATGCCACGCCGCATTGAAGCAGTCATTTCTGCCAAAGGATTCCCGACCAAGTATTGAGTGCATAACTGAACATTATTATTTGTTGGTTTTTTTGTTTGTTATTAAAAAACACTTTGATTTGATTGGATGGGTGAAATATGCTAATTTATTGAGACAGGTTTTTTGGGTTATCAGGAGTTGTATGCCAAAATCATCAGTATTAAAACAATAAAAGACCTGACAAATTTCAGTAGGTGGATAATGAATCTATAATATCTGAAAGTTTAATTGTAATCATTACATTATGGTAAATAATGAAATTTAACACTATATGCTAATTTTTTGAGAAGGACCTGTATGTCCTTGTATGTACAGCTGGAGAGGACCCAAAGGAAAGTAAAGAAAAAAAGGGGGGGGGGAGAGGGGGAGAAGTGTTGTGAATTCTGTGGCCAAGCTCCCTCCTGTGGTCGTGAGTGGTACTGCGGCTGGTTCTGTCTATAAGCTTCCTTTGGTGGATGAGAGTGGTACTGCGGCTTCTGAGTTTCCTTCCTCAGGTGATGAGGTTAAGTCGTTAGGTGCTGCTCTATTTAACTCCACCTGGTGCTTTGATCCTGGCCTCCAGTCAATGTTCTAGTATTGGTCTTGCTTCCTCCTGGATCTTTCCTGTGGCCTCTCTATCCTGCATAAGCTAAGTTCTGCTTGTGTTATTTTTGTTTGCTGTATTTTCTGTCCAGCTTGCTATATTGGTTTTTTCTTGCTTGCTGGAAGCTCTGAGACGCAGAGGGAGCACCTCCGTACCGTTAGTCGGTGCGGAGGGTCTTTTTGCCCCTCTGCGTGGTTGTTTGTAGGTTTTTGTGTTGACCGCAAAGCTATCTTTCCTATCCTCGGTCTATTCAGTAAGTCGGGCCTCACTTTGCTAAATCTATTTCATCTCTGTGTTTGTATTTCATCTTTACTCACAGTCATTATATGTGGGGGGCTGCCTTTTCCTTTGGGGAATTTCTCTGAGGCAAGGTAGGCTTATTTTTCTATCTTCAGGGCTAGTTAGTTTCTCAGGCTGTGCCGAGTTGCATAGGGAGCGTTAGGCGCTATCCACGGCTACCTCTAGTGTGGTGTGTTAGGATTAGGGATTGCGGTCAGCAGAGTTTCCACGTCTCAGAGCTTGTCCTATGTTTTTGGTAAATGTCAGGTCACCTTGTGTGCTCTGAACTTCAAGGTCCATTGTGGTTCTGAATTACCTGTTCACAACAGTACTGGAGGCCCAAAGTACTAATGCTTCTCAATAGAGGGAAAAGAGAAGTTCTGAGACCATTTTTTTTTCTTTGCACTGTGTTCTGTCTTTCTTTTCCCCTTTACATCAGGGTGGTTCAGAACACAGGTGTGGACATGGATATTCAGGGTCTGTCCTCGTTGATGGATAATCTCACTATAAGAGTACAGAACATTCAAGATTTAGTGGTTCAGAATCTTATGTTAGAACCTAAAATTCCTATTCCTGAGTTATTTTCTGGAGATAGAGCTAAGTTTTTGAATTTTAAAAATAATTGTAAACTGTGTTAGGAGTCGAGTTTCCTCTGCTGCACAGGGGGAATCTCGATCCGTCTCCGCTGCGGTCTCCCATTCTCCTCCAGCCGCAGTGGAGTCTGCTCAGCAGGGACGTCGATCCCAGCGTCTCACTCAGTCTGACTCTGTGCGAAGAGTTGCTGCTGCTTTTTCTGCTTCTGCCATTAAGGCCAGTGCTGGGCAGCGGCGAGTGGACGTTTCTGGATCTAAGTCCTTGTTTGCACGCACTGAGCATGCCCAGGGCAAGTTCTCCTGTTGGAGATCGAGGGTCACATGATCAGGTGCTGCAGCACATCCCATTGGTCCTTTTGGCAGGTCTTGGAAGGGCAAAAGTTCTGTAGCCACTTCCTGTGCTGCAACTATATAAACTGCGCATGACCGCACGGCAATGCGCTAGTATTGTCTTGTAAATATGTGTGTGTGTTGTGAGTGAAAGTCGCTCTTTAAATAACCCTCCCTATTGAATGTCTGTTCGCGGAAGGTGTATGTTTGCTAATCTAGCGCCCGAATTATCCAACAGCACGAAACACACATTGCAGCGTCCTCTTGCTGTGTCCGCCGGTACGGCGCCGTGCGCTTGCCTTGCGCTTTCCATACCCAAGCCAGTGTGGTTGGTGGCGTCCGTCAGTGCGGCATTGCTCGCACTCCTGTGCATTCATATATTTATATTTAGTTACCTTACACACCCAGTTGCGGTGTAGTGCCAGCGAGGGTCTAATCGGACTTCAATCCCAGTTGGGGTTAAGTACGCTGACTACTCGCTCGCGCTTTAGGTGCGGTACCGCGATCCTGTGACGCAACAGGATTGCTCCCTTCACGCTGGGTGAGGTTGAACCCACGTGTATATACTTTAGTGTACCGCCATATAGCCTGTATTTACTAGCAGCAGGTTTTCACCTGCACGGTGGACCCCGGACTGCGAACGCATCTATATCACCTTTCTTGGTGCGTTCCGCCAGTCCTAACAAACTGTTTCTGGCTTTGAAACGCCGCTCCTCTGGTGACCCAGTTCAACAAGTTAAAATCATTATTTCTTTATTACGTGGCTACCCTCAAGACTGGGCATTTTCCCTTGCGCCAGGAGATCCTGCATTATGTAATATTGATGCGTTTTTTCTGGCGCTCGGATTGCTGTACGACGAACCTAATTCAGTGGATCAGGCAGAGAAAAATTTGCTGGCTCTGTGTCAGGGTCAGGATGAGATAGAGATTTATTGTCAGAAGTTTAGAAAGTGGTCCGTGCTCACTCAATGGAATGAATGTGCGCTGGCAGCTATTTTCAGAAAGGGTCTCTCTGAAGCCCTTAAGGATGTCATGGTGGGATTTCCTATGCCTGCTGGTCTGAATGAGTCTATGTCTTTGGCCATTCAGATCGGTCGACGCTTGCGCGAGCGTAAATCTGTGCACCATTTGGCGGTATTATCTGAGCATAAACCTGAGCCTATGCAGTGCGATAGGACTTTGACCAGAGCTGAAAGGCAAGAACACAGACGTCAGAATGGGCTGTGTTTCTACTGTGGTGATTCCACTCATGCTATCTCCGATTGTCCTAAGCGCACTAAGCGGTTCGCTAGGTCTGCCACCATTGGTACGGTACAGTCGAAATTTCTTTTGTCCGTTACTTTGATCTGCTCTATGTCTTCCTATTCTGTCATGGCATTTGTGGATTCAGGCGCTGCCCTGAATTTGATGGACTTGGAGTATGCTAGGCGCTGTGGGTTTGTCTTGGAGCCCTTGCAGTGTCCTATTCCATTGAGAGGAATTGATGCTACGCCTTTGGCCAAGAATAAGCCTCAGTATTGGACCCAGCTGACCATGTGCATGGCTCCTGCGCACCAGGAGGATATTCGCTTTCTGGTGTTGCATAATCTGCATGATGTGGTCGTGTTGGGGTTGCCATGGCTACAAGTCCATAACCCAGTATTAGTTTGGAATTCAATGTCTGTGTCCAGCTGGGGTTGTCAGGGGGTACATGGTGATGTTCCATTTCTGTCTATCTCATCATCCACCCCTTCTGAGGTCCCAGAGTTCTTGTCTGATTACCGGGATGTATTCGATGAGCCCAAGTCCAATGCCCTACCTCCGCATAGGGATTGTGATTGTGCTATCGATTTGATTCCTGGTAGTAAGTTTCCTAAGGGTCGACTGTTTAATTTATCTGTACCTGAGCACGCCGCTATGCGGAGTTACGTGAAGGAGTCTTTGGAGAAGGGTCATATTCGCCCGTCGTCGTCGCCATTGGGAGCGGGTTTCTTTTTTGTGGCCAAGAAGGATGGTTCGCTGAGACCTTGTATTGATTACCGCCTTCTAAATAAAATTACGGTCAAATTTCAGTACCCCTTGCCGCTGCTGTCTGATTTGTTTGCTCGGATTAAGGGGGCGAGTTGGTTCACCAAGATAGATCTTCGTGGTGCGTATAATCATGTGCGTATCAAACGGGGCGATGAATGGAAAACAGCATTTAATACGCCCGAAGGCCATTTTGAGTACCTGGTTATGCCATTCGGACTTTCTAATGCTCCATCAGTGTTTCAGTCCTTTATGCATGACATCTTCCGAGAGTACCTGGATAAATTCCTGATTGTATACTTGGATGATATTTTGGTCTTCTCGGATGATTGGGAATCTCATGTGAAGCAAGTCAGAATGGTGTTCCAGGTCCTGCGTGCTAATTCTTTGTTTGTGAAGGGGTCAAAGTGTCTCTTTGGTGTTCAGAAGATTTCATTTTTGGGGTTCATTTTTTCTCCTTCTACTATCGAGATGGACCCTGTTAAAGTTCAGGCCATTTATGATTGGACTCAGCCTACATCTCTGAAGAGTCTGCAGAAGTTCCTGGGCTTTGCTAATTTTTATCGTCGCTTCATCGCTAATTTTTCTAGCATTGCTAAACCGTTGACTGATTTGACCAAGAATGGTGCTGATGTGGTCAATTGGTCTTCTGCTGCTGTGGAAGCTTTTCAGGAGTTGAAGCGTCGTTTTTCTTCTGCCCCTGTGTTGTGCCAACCAGATGTTTCGCTTCCGTTCCAGGTCGAGGTTGATGCTTCCGAAATTGGAGCAGGGGCTGTTTTGTCACAGAGAAGTTTTGATTGCTCGGTGATGAAACCATGCGCCTTCTTTTCCAGGAAATTTTCGCCTGCTGAGCGAAATTATGATGTTGGCAATCGAGAGTTGCTAGCCATGAAGTGGGCATTCGAGGAGTGGCGTCATTGGCTTGAAGGAGCTAAGCATCGCGTGGTGGTCTTGACTGATCACAAAAACTTGACTTATCTCGAGTCTGCCAAACGGTTGAATCCTAGACAGGCTCGTTGGTCGCTGTTTTTCTCCCGTTTTGACTTTGTGGTTTCGTACCTTCCGGGCTCTAAAAATGTGAAGGCGGATGCCCTGTCTAGGAGTTTTGTGCCCGATTCTCCGGGTTTGTCTGAGCCGGCGGGTATTCTCAAAGAGGGGGTAATTTTGTCTGCCATCTCCCCTGATTTGCGGCGGGTGCTGCAAAAATTTCAGGCTAATAGACCTGACCGTTGCCCAGCGGAGAAACTGTTTGTCCCTGATAGGTGGACGAATAAAGTTATCTCTGAGGTTCATTGTTCGGTGTTGGCTGGTCATCCTGGAATCTTTGGTACCAGAGATTTGGTGGCTAGATCCTTTTGGTGGCCGTCTCTGTTGCGGGATGTGCGTTCTTTTGTGCAGTCCTGTGGGATTTGTGCTCGGGCTAAACCCTGCTGTTCTCGTGCCAGTGGGTTGCTTTTGCCCTTGCCGGTCCCGAAGAGGCCTTGGACACATATCTCTATGGATTTTATTTTGGATCTCCCCGTCTCTCAAAGAATGTCGGTCATTTGGGTGGTTTGTGATCGCTTCTCTAAGATGGTCCATTTGGTGCCCTTGTCTAAATTGCCTTCCTCCTCTGATTTGGTGCCATTGTTTTTTCAGCATGTGGTTCGTTTACATGGCATTCCAGAGAACATCGTTTCTGACAGAGGTTCCCAGTTTGTTTCGAGGTTTTGGCGAGCCTTTTGTGCTAGGATGGGCATTGATTTGTCTTTTTCCTCGGCTTTCCATCCTCAGACAAATGGCCAGACTGAACGAACCAATCAGACCTTGGAAACATATCTGAGATGTTTTGTTTCTGCTGATCAGGATGATTGGGTGTCCTTTTTGACTTTGGCTGAGTTCGCCCTTAATAATCGGGCCAGCTCGGCTACTTTGGTTTCGCCGTTTTTCTGCAATTCTGGGTTCCACCCTCGTTTCTCTTCAGGGCAGGTTGAGTCTTCGGACTGTCCTGGTGTGGATACTATGGTGGATAGGTTGCAGCAGATTTGGACTCATGTAGTGGACAATTTGACTTTGTCCCAGGAGAAGGCTCAACGTTTCGCTAACCGCAGGCGCTGTGTGGGTCCCCGACTTCGTGTTGGGGATTTGGTTTGGTTGTCATCTCGTTATATTCCTATGAAGGTTTCCTCTCCTAAATTTAAGCCTCGTTTCATTGGTCCATATAGGATTTCTGAGGTTCTTAATCCTGTGTCTTTTCGTTTGACTCTTCCAGCTTCTTTTTCCATCCATAACGTGTTCCATAGGTCATTGTTGCGGAGATACGTGGCACCTGTGGTTCCATCTATTGATCCTCCTGCTCCGGTTTTGGTTGAAGGGGAATTGGAGTATATTGTGGAGAAGATTTTGGATTCTCGTGTTTCGAGACGGAAACTCCAGTATCTGGTTAAGTGGAAAGGTTATGGTCAGGAAGATAATTCCTGGGTCTTTGCCTCTGATGTCCATGCTGCCGATCTGGTTCGTGCCTTTCATGTGGCTCATCCTGGTCGGCCTGGGGGCTCTGGTGAGGGTTCGGTGACCCCTCCTCAAGGGGGGGGTACTGTTGTGAATTCTGTGGCCAAGCTCCCTCCTGTGGTTGTGAGTGGTACTGCGGCTGGTTCTGTCTATAAGCTTCCTTTGGTGGATGAGAGTGGTACTGCGGCTTCTGAGTTTCCTTCCTCAGGTGATGAGGTTAAGTCGTTAGGTGCTGCTCTATTTAACTCCACCTGGTGCTTTGATCCTGGCCTCCAGTCAATGTTCTAGTATTGGTCTTGCTTCCTCCTGGATCTTTCCTGTGGCCTCTCTATCCTGCATAAGCTAAGTTCTGCTTGTGTTATTTATGTTTGCTATATTTTCTGTCCAGCTTGCTATATTGGTTTTTTCTTGCTTGCTGGAAGCTCTGAGACGCAGAGGGAGCACCTCCGTACCATTAGTTGGTGCGGAGGGTCTTTTTGCCCCTCTGCGTGGTTGTTTGTAGGTTTTTGTGTTGACCGCAAAGCTATCTTTCCTATCCTCGGTCTATTCAGTAAGTCGGGCCTCACTTTGCTAAATCTATTTCATCTCTGTGTTTGTATTTCATCTTTACTCACAGTCATCATATGTGGGGGGCTGCCTTTTCCTTTGGGGAATTTCTCTGAGGCAAGGTAGGCTTATTTTTCTATCTTCAGGGCTAGTTAGTTTCTCAGGCTGTGCCGAGTTGCATAGGGAGCGTTAGGCGCTATCCACGGCTACCTCTAGTGTGGTGTGTTAGGATTAGGGATTGCGGTCAGCAGAGTTTCCACGTCTCAGAGCTTGTCCTATGTTTTTGGTAAATGTCAGGTCACCTTGTGTGCTCTGAACTTCAAGGTCCATTGTGGTTCTGAATTACCTGTTCACAACAGAGAAGGTATATATATAACAAAGGTATATACAACAATAAGATAACGGTCATAATTAGTGTTGAGCATTCCGATACCGCAAGTATCGGGTATCGGCCGATATTTGCGGTATCGGAATTCCGATACTGAATTCCGATACTTCCCGCGTATCGGATACCGGAATCGGAAGTTCCCAGAATTCAAATTGAACGCAGCAGCCAATGAGGAATGAATGAAAGTGTGGGCACATCCTGTTTAGCATGGTGGGCATGTAAGTACTGGCAAGGCTGGGATTGGCTGCTGAAATGATGTCACTCTGCACTATAAAAAAGCGCTGCCGCCATTTTGCGCTCACTCTGCTGTGATTTCAGTTAGGGACAGGACGCTGTGTTCTAACTGAGGGCCAGTCGAGCTAGCTAATTGCTTTATTTTCCTTTCCAAAGGCTAATTTAGCAAAACGCTGTGTGTTCTTCACTGTTCACCTTGCTCTTGCCTTGCAGCGCTGTTTTAACAGCGTTCTGCAAGGTCTCTGTGTGTGTGTGTGTGTGCAGCTCACTCTGTAGTCTGTGTGCAGCCATATACCCGGTTGTATTCAGCTCAGGGGGGGTTCACACTGCCTCACACAGTTGTTCTTTTTTGCTCTTAGTGCAGCCTGCTGCACATTTTTTCTCAAATTTCCTATTAGTGTTTTTCCACCAGTCTCCAGCTCTATTGTGGAAAAACACTACATAGGATAACCTAGAGGGGGGTTTTTGGGCCTTGCAGCGCCGTTTACGGCTGTCTGCACGGTCTCCGTGTGAGCCCAGCTCGCCCTGTAGTCTGTGTGCAGCCATAGCCGGTTGGATTCAGCTCAGGGTTCGTTACTGGCTCATACCTTGAGAAAAATTTTCCTTTTTTTCAAATAGTGCAGCCTGTTTAAAATTTGAAAAAAAAAATTCCTATTAGTGTCTTTCCACTCGTATCCAGCTAAATAGTGGAAAAACACTATATAGGATAACCTAGAGGAGGGTTTTTTGGCCTTGCAGCGCCGTTTACGGCTGTCTGCACGGTCTCCGTGTGAGCCCAGCTCGCCCTGTAGTCTGTGTGCAGCCATAGCCGGTTGGATTCAGCTCAGGGTTCGTTACTGGCTCATACCTTGAGAAAAATTTTCCTTTTTTTCAAATAGTGCAGCCTGTTTAAAATTTGAAAAAAAAAAAAATTCCTATTAGTGTCTTTCCACCAGTCTCCAGCTCAATTGTGGAAAAACACTACATAGGATAACCTAGAGGTTTTTTTGGGCGCCTTGCAGCGCCGTTTACGGCTGTCTGCACGGTCTCTGTGTGAGCGCAGCTCGCCCTGTAGTCTGTGTGCAGCCATAGCCGGTTGGATTCAGCTCAGGGTGCGTTACTGCCTCATACCTTGAAAAACAATTTCCTTTTTTTCAAATAGTGCAGCCAGTTTAAAATTTGAAAAAAAAAATTCCTATTAGTGTCTTTCCACTTGTATCCAGCTAAATAGTGGAAAAACACTATATAGGATAACCTAGAGGAGGGTTTCTTGGCCTTGCAGCGCCGTTTACGGCTGTCTGCACGGTCTCCGTGTGATTTAAACTAGCTCTGTAGCCCGATCTGCACCAAAAAAAAGGTTAAGTTCACCAAACACAACTTACACTTGTGTAGGCCACATTTGAAAAATAATAAAGTTTAGTCCACAATTTACAACATTAGTGTTTCTTACACCTGTTAGGAGGAGCATTACAGGAATAAGCACACTAAGGCCTTAGTACTTTTCTGCTTATCTTTATCTGTCAACCAAGATGAAGAGGGCAGGGAGTAAGGCACGTGGGCGTGGGCGCGGAGCAGGGAGAGGAGCAGGGAGAGGACGTGGTGATTCTGTGCCTGCTGCGGGCGCCGGTGACTCGTCGTCACTCAGTTTCAGCAGGGAACAGTCCTTCATGCGCAGCTTTGTCGGAGAGCGCCGTGCACCGCTGCTGCGTGAAGACCAAATTGAAGCCGTTGTCGGGTGGATGGCAGCTAACGCCTCGGCATCGACTTCAGTTAGTGCCACATCCTCTCAGGCACAGAGCACTGGAGAGCAGCCATCTGTCTCTTCACCACCTGCCAAATTGGCCAGGCAGTCAGAGAGCCCAGGACAGGAGCCGTCTCTACTTCTGTTCTCTGAATCTCTTGGCTTGGAAACAGGGGGCCAGCCAAGCAGCATTGGAGAAATGGAAGAAGAGGCAGTGTGCAGTGATGCCCAACACCTTTTTCTCTCTGACTCTGAAGAGGCAGGTGGGCCAGTGCCTCCGGTGACCACAGCGCAGTACGCATCTGATGATGAAACTCAGGTGCCGCTTTCTCGTGCGTACTGTGCTGCTGAGACTACCCAGGAGGAGCAGTTGGTGGCAGAGGGTAGTGGAGATGATGAGGTCCTTGACCCATCGTGGCGTGAGGAACAGGAAGGTGGTGGGAGCAGCTCAGAGGAAGAGCTTCCTCTTACGGGCCAAAGAGGGAGAGGGAGGGGGAAGACTGCGGAGCCTGTAGCCTCCACTTTGGCACCCGTTAGGAGCCTGTCTCTTTCCAAAGCCAAAAAGGGCGCTCCCAAGACTTGCAGTGCCTGGTCCTTTTTTGACACAGTTGCAGATGACATTTGTTTTGTCAAATGCAAGCTGTGTCATCATAAAGTAAAAAGAGGGAAAAATGTCAGCAACCTCAATACCACAAATATGTGGAAACATGTGCGGACCAGGCACGCGGTGGAGTTACAGAAACACACTGAAGATGTAGGCCAACCAACAGCGGCAGCTACCACCTCTTCAGCTCGTGTTGCCTCTTCCTCCAGCTCACGCACAGCTGGTTTGGCTTCCTCCCAGAGACCTTGTGTAATTCCACCCACAGCACCACCTTCCCAGTCATCCTCACACTCCCAGTCTACTCTACAGCCATCGGTAGTACAGGCATGGGAGAAAAGGCGGGCATTCTCGGCCAACCACCCCCGAGCACAGGCTCTGAATGCAGGCATTGCCAAACTGTTGTCCCTGGAAATGCTCTCGTTCAGGCTGGTGGAGACTGACAGCTTCCGTGACTTGATGGCATTGGCAGTCCCACAGTACAAGGTGCCCAGCCGCTTTTACTTCAGCAGGCAGGCTGTCCCTGCCCTGCACAGGCATGTTGAGGCAAACATAAAACATGCGCTACTGAACGCCGTCAGTAGCAAGGTCCACCTCACCACCGATGCGTGGACCAGTCAGCATGGACAGGGGCGATATGTTTCCCTCACTGCCCATTGGGTTAATGTTGTTGAGCCAGGTACAGATCGTGCGAGTGGCGCAGGACGTGTCCTGCCCACTCCAAGGATTGCAGGAATCCAGTCTGTACGCATCGACTCCTCCTCTTACACCAGTTCCTCTGATTCCTCTCTGCAGGATCCGTCACAGTCCACCCCCACATGGACCCGTGAACGTTTACCTATGACCGACATGAGCACAGCCGTGGCCAAACGTCAGCAGGCCGTCTTGAAACTAGTTTCATTGGGGCATCGAAGCCACACAGCGCAGGAGCTCTGGAATGCCATAAAGCAGGAGAGCGATGTGTGGTTACTGCCAGCGAATCTCCAGCCAGGCATGGTAGTGTGTGACAATGGCCGAAATCTGGTGGCAGCTTTGGCCCTTGGCAACCTCACTCACATCCCATGTCTGGCACATGTGCTCAATTTGGTTGTGCAGAGTTTTCTGAGGGACTATCCGGATCTTGATGCCCTGCTGCACAAGGTCCGCCTAGAGTGTGCTCACTTGCGGCGTTCCAGCTTGGCCAGATCCCGCATTGCTGCTCTGCAGCGCCGATTCCGCCTTCCGGAACACCGCATCATATGTGACCTACCTACCCGGTGGAATTCCACGTTACATATGTTGGAGCGGTTGTGTGAGCAGCAGCAAGCAGTTATGGAGTACCAGCTGCATCAGGCGCAAAGAAGTCGCAGTCAGCGCCGATCAGACTTCACAACCACAGAGTGGGCCACTATGAAGGACGTCTGCCAGGTTTTGCGTCCTTTTGATTATTCCACGCGGATGGCAAGTGCAGATGATGCACTAGTCAGCATGACTGTCCCCCTTATCTGCCTGCTTCAGCAAACTTTGCAAGGGTTAAGGGATGATGTGGTGGAAGAGGTGGAGGATGAGGAGTCACCTTTTCCATCAGCTTCTGGAGAGTCAGCGCCACGTGGTTCCTCACAAAGGGGTACGCAGGGGCCAATTTGTGAGGAGGATGAGGAGGAGTCAATGGAGGAGGAAGAGCTCCGTCCAGAGGAGGGAGCGACACAATTGTCCAGTGGTCAGTGTGTACAGCGAGGGTGGGGTGATGACGAGCGGGCAGAGATCATGTCTCAAGCAGGGGACAGCGTTTCTGGGCCGGTTGGCACTCTGCAGCACATGGTGGATTTCATGCTGCAGTGCCTGAGAAACGACCGCCGCATCGACCACATTCTCAACATGCCTGATTATTGGGTGTTCACCCTCCTCGATCCTCGCTACCGGGACAACGTCCAAAACCTCATCCCTGCGTTGACCCGGGAGCGTAAATTGCGGGAGTACCACGACACACTGGTGAATTCCATCATCTTCTCCTGTCCAACTGAGAGGAGTGCTGCTAGTGCTTTACAAAGCAGCTCAGTGCGTCGAGGCAGTGGGGGAGGCTCTGCCCAAAGAGGGAGCAGAAGCAGTGCCTCTGCCCAAGGCAAGCCCAGTATGGCACAACTCTGGCACACTTTTGTGTGCCCGCCCCAAATGTCTACACCATCACCGGCGGCTCCAGTCAGCAGGAGGCAACGGTTCCGTCAGATGGTGACAGACTACATGGCTTGCCCTCTTACTGTACTCCCAGACGGCTCTTCCCCGTTTAAGTTTTGGGTCTCTAAGCTGGATACATGGCCAGAGCTAAGCCAGTATGCATTGGAGGTGCTGGCTTGCCCTGCGGCTAGTGTCTTATCGGAACGTGTCTTTAGTGCCGCAGGTGGTGTACTAACAGACCGTCGCATGCGACTATCCTCCGATAACGTTGACCGGCTTACTTTCCTGAAAATGAACCAGGCCTGGATCTCGCAGGAATTTGCCACTCCTCTGCCTGATTAAGTAATTGGGTGTCATCCAGGTCTCCTGCTGTGTTCATCTTTCTACCACCTGAACTGCTATTCCTGGGCTCCAACACCGCCAGTTGCGGCTCAGAAGTGCAGGCTGCACAGTAAAAACATACGACCCAGTGTTATTGGGTTTCAGTAACGTCAGCTGATCCCCAGCTGTGTAGCCGGCAATGTGTCCTGCGACCGCCACGCTGGCACAACAACCTAAATGTAAGGGAACCTCTCCCCCCCCCCCCCCGTCGTTTGTTACTGAAAGAGCCATCTTGTGCAGCAGTAATGCTGCGCAAGGAAAAGGTAGCTCTTTTTTTTTAGCTCTTTGCACACGCAGAACTTAACACTTATAAAATGTGTTCACTGATACCGTTATACCGTCCCGGAGCTGGGACTTTCCTTCGTAATGTGACGCAGCACAGCCGTCATTCCTACCCCCTTGGTGCCATGCGCTGCCTCCTCAGCGTTGTTTTAAGCTGTCACGGAGCCTGCGCTGTTCTGTTATCCCTTGGGCATGCCCTATTTGCGCTGCCTGTCTTCTGACATAATTTGGTGTCAGGCTGGCTGCGCCTGTGCGGCCGCGGTGCCCGAGATCCCGCCTCGCAGTGTCTTCTGATTGAGTCACACTGCGGGCCTGGGATCCATGGGCATGCGCAGTGCATATCTTCCCCTCGGGCTCTCGCTCATTTCCCTCCGCCTTCTTTAGACTGTGCGCCGTCAGCTGATCCCTAGCATGCCACGGCCGTGACACCGCACAGTCTGAAGAAGAGGGAAGGAGGGGAGTGAGAGTCGAGGTTATGCACTGTGCATGCCCATGGTTCCAAGGCCCGCAGTGGGATTACGTTAGATGAGACTGCGAGGTGGGATCTGGAGCAGCGTGGACGCACAGGCACTGACAGCCTGACACCAAATTATGTCAGAAGACAGGCAGCGCTAATTGGGCATGGCCAAGGGCTAACAGAACAGCGGAGGCTCCGTGGCAGCTTAAAACAACGCTGAGGAGGCAGCGCACGGCATCAAGGGGATAGGAATGACAGCTGTGCTGTGTCCCATTACGAAGGAAATTCGCACCTCCGGAACGGTTTAACGGTATAAAGGGACACATTTTTAGTGTTTACTTCGGTGTTTGCAAGGAGCATAATTAAAAGAGCAACCTTTTCCTTTTGCATCCTTAGTGCTGCACAACATGGCTCTTTCAGCTACAAACGTCTTGGGGGGGGGGGGTTAAAGGTTTCCTTTCAACTTGCTCCAATCAGGCTTCGGCCTACACTCTGTTCCTCTGCTCCTCCTGCTGTCCCTGGGCTCTAACACCGCCAGTTGGTGCCTGGAAGTGCTGTGTGCACAGTCAACAGTCGCTCTTCTGTTATTGGGGTTCAGTAACGTCAGCTGATCCCCAGCTGTGTGTGCGGCAATACCTCCAATCTGCTCCTCCTGCTGTCCCTGGGCTCTAACACCGCCAGTTGGTGCCTGGAAGTGCTGTGTGCACAGTCAACAGTCGCTCCTCTGTTATTGGGGTTCAGTAACGTCAGCTGATCCCCAGCTGTGTGTGCGGCAATACCTCCAATCTGCTCCTCCTGCTGTCCCTGGGCTCTAACACCGCCAGTTGGTGCCTGGAAGTGCTGTGTGCACAGTCAACAGTCGCTCCTCTGTTATTGGGGTTCAGTAACGTCAGCTGATCCCCAGCTGTGTATCCGGCAACGTGTCATGCGACCGCCACGCTGGCACAACTAAAATGTAAGGGGACCTGTCCCCCCCCCCCCCTAGGCGTTTGTTACTGAAAGAGCCACCATGTGCAGCACTAATACTGCACAAGGGAAAGGTCGCTCTTGAAATTATGCTCCTTGCAAACGCTGAACTACACACTCATGTAATGTGTCCCCTCACACCGTCCAACCGTCCCGGAGGTGGGACTTTCCTTTGTAATGTGACGCAGCACAGCCGTCATTGCTACCCCCTTGGCACCGTGCGCTGCCTCCTTAGCGTTGTTTGATTCCGTCATGGACCCTGCGCTGTTATGTTATCCCTTGGCCATGCACAGTTTGCGCTGCCCGTCCTCTGACATCATTTGTTGTCGTCCTGGCTGCGCCTGTGCGTCCACGCTGCCCGAAATCACACCTCGCAGTGTCGTCTAATGTGATCCCACAGTGGGCCTGGTATCCATGGCCATGCGCAGTGCATATACTAGCCTCTCACTCCCCTTCTTCACGCTTCTTCAGACTAGGCGGCGTCAGCTGATCCCTAATAGCATGCCACGGCCGTGACGCCGCACAGTCTGAAGAAGCAGGAAGGAGGTGAGTGAGAGGCGATGATGTGCACTGCGCATGCCCATGGATCCCTGGCCCGCAGTGGGACTACATTAGATGACACTGCAAGGTTGGATCTCGGGCAGCTTGGACGCACAGGCACTGCCAGCCTGACACCTACATGATGTCAGAAGACGGGCACCGCTAACTGTGCATGGCCAAGGGATAACATTACAGTGCGGGCTCCGTGACAGAACCAAACAACGTTGAGGAGGTGGTGCCCGGCACCAAGGGGGTTGGAATGACGGCTGTGCTGTGTCACATTACAAAGGAAAGTCCCACTTCCGGGATGGTTTGACGGTGTGAGGGGACACATTATATGAGTGTGTACTTCAGCGTTTGCAAGGAGCATAATTTTCGGAGCCACCATTTTCCATGTGCAGTATTACTGCTGTACAAGATGGCTCTTTCAGCAACAAATGCCTGGGGGGGGGGGTTAAAGGTTCCCTTTCAACTTGCTCCACTGCAGGCTTCGGCCTACACTCTGCTCCTCTTTGATTCCCTGGGTTTCAACACTGTCAGTTGCCACCTGGAAGTGTTGTCTACACAGAAAAAAACACTAGGTGATGTGTCAGTGGGGTTCAGCACCGCCAGCTGTTCCCCTGCTGTGTAGTCGGCAACGTGTCCAGCACAAGCCACGCTGGCACAACAGAACAAAAGCTGCCACCAGTGCAGGCTTCGGCCTACACTCTGCTCCTCTCCTCCTCCTGCTGACCCTGGGCTCAAACACCGCTAGTTTTTGCCCGGAAGTGCTAGCTGCACAGAGAAAAACACCAGCCAATGTGTTAGTGGGGTTCAGCAACGCCAGCTGTTCCCCTGCTGTGTAGCCGGCAACGTGACCTGCAAACGCCATGCAGGCACAGGAACTGAAATTAAAAGGGAACCTGGCCCCACCCCCCCAGGTGTTTCAATGTATAACAGCCACCTAGTACAGCAGTACTGCTGCATTTGTACAAGGTGGCTGACTTTTTCTCCTTGCCCACGTGGAACTCAACACGTACAAAATGTGTCTCATTGAGACCATTCCACTGTCCCTGAGGTGTGACTTTCCTTTGTAATGATACGCAGCACCCCCCTTGGTAGCGTTTCCCGTCTTTTGTCATCATGGTTAGCTGGCTGCGCCTGTGCATCCGCCCTGCTAGAAACAACGCCCCTCGTTGTCATATTTATTTTGTCAGCGAGGGTGTGGTTTATGGGCACGAGCAGTGCATATGTTCGCCTGTCTTAACTCATCTCCTTCCGCCTTCTTCAGACTGTGCGGCCTCCTGGCCGTGGTAGGCGATAAGGGATCAGCTGAGGCCGCCCAGTCTGGAGCAGGTGTAAGGACATGTGTAAGCGGCAAACCTATTTACTGCACAAGGCCACGAATCCCAGCCACGCAGTGTGATTTTTTGAAAACACACTGTGGGTCTGGGATTCATGTCCATCGCTAACCGCAACGGCCGACATGAAATGAGGTCAGAAGACAGGAAGCGCTCACAGCGCATGGCCAAGGGATCACAATAGCGCAGACTCCTGTACAGCAAATAACAACGCTCAGGAATCTGCGCCCAGTACCTAGGTGCAAATTTTGACACCTGTGCTGCGTCTCGTTAAAAAGACAAGTCACGCCTCCACAACTGTTTGACAGTATAATGGGCTAAATAGTGTACGTGTTTTAGTCAGCGTGTGCAAGGAGCAAAACAAATAGAGCAACCTTTTACTTGTGCAGCATTAATGCTGCACAAGGTGTGGCTCTTGTACCTTGCAACACCTGAGGGGGGGGTTAAAGGTAACCTTTGAAATTGGTTCAACTAGGCTTCGGCCTACACTCTGCTCCTCTACTCCTCCTGCTCACCCTGGGCTCAAACAACGCCAGTTTCTGCCCGGACATGCTAGCTGCACAGAGAAAAACACCAGCCAATGTGTTAGTGGGGTTCAGCACCGCCTGCTGTTCCCCCGCTGTGTAGCCGGCATCGTGTCCAGCACAAGCCACGCTGGCACAACCGACCAAAAGCTGCCACCAGTGCAGGCTTCGGCCTACACTTTGCTCCTCTCCTCCTCCTCCTGCTGACCCTGGGCTCTAACACCGCTAGTTTTTGCCCGGACATGCAATCTGCACAGAGAAAAACACCAGTCAATGTGTCAGTGGGGTTCAGCAACGCCAGCTGTTCCCCTGCTGTGTAGCTTGCAACGTGACCTGCAAACGCCACGCAGGCACATGAACTGAAATTGAAGGGAGCCTGCCCCCCACCCACAGGTGTTTCTATGTATATCAGCCACCTTGTACAGCAGTACTGCTGCATTTGTACGAGGTGGCTGACTTTTTCTCCTTGCCCACGTGGAACTCAACACGTACAAAATGTGTCTCATTAGAGACCATTACAATGTCCCTGAGGTGTGACTTTCCTTTGTAATGACACGCAGCACCACCCTTGTTAGCGCTGCCCGTCTTTTGACATCATTGGTTAGCTGGCTGCGCCTGTGCATCTCCCCTGCTCGAAACAACGGCCCTCGGTGTCTTATTTTTTTGGACAGCGAGGGTGTGATTGATGGGCATGTGCAGTGCATATGTTTGCCTGTGTTCACTCATCTCCTTCCGCCTTCTTCAGACTGGGTGTCCTCATGGCCGCGGCAGGCGATAAGGGATCAGATGAGGCCGCCCAGTCTGAAGCAGGTGTAAGGACATGTGTGAGCGGCAAACATATTTAGTGCACCAGGGCACAAATCCCAGCACCGCAGTGTGATTTTTTAAAAACACACTGTGGGTCTGGGATTCATGTCCATCGCTAACCGCAACGGCCGACATGAAATGAGGTCAGAAGACAGGAAGCGCTCACAGCGCATGGCCAAGGGATCACAATAGCGCAGACTCCTGTACAGCAAATAACAACGCTCAGGAATCTGCGCCCAGTACCTAGGTGCAAATTTTGACACCTGTGCTGCGTCTCGTTAAAAAGACAAGTCACGCCTCCACAACTGTTTGACAGTATAATGGGCTAAATAGTGTACGTGTTTTAGTCAGCGTGTGCAAGGAGCAAAACAAATAGAGCAACCTTTTACTTGTGCAGCATTAATGCTGCACAAGGTGTGGCTCTTGTACCTTGCAACACCTGAGGGGGGGGTTAAAGGTAACCTTTGAAATTGGTTCAACTAGGCTTCGGCCTACACTCTGCTCCTCTACTCCTCCTGCTGACCCTGGGCTCAAACACCGCTAGTTTTTGCCCGGAAATGCTAGCTGCACAGAGAAAAACACCAGCCAATGTGTTAGTGGGGTTCAGCACCGCCAGCTGTTCCCCTGCTGTGTAGTCGGCAACGTGTCCAGCACAAGCCACGCTGGCACAACAGAACAAAAGCTGCCACCAGTGCAGGCTTCGGCCTACACTTTGCTCCTCTCCTCCTCCTGCTGACCCTGGGCTCAAACAACGCCAGTTTCTGCCCGGACATGCTAGCTGCACAGAGAAAAACACCAGCCAATGTGTTAGTGGGGTTCAGCACCGCCTGCTGTTCCCCCGCTGTGTAGCCGGCATCGTGTCCAGCACAAGCCACGCTGGCACAACCGACCAAAAGCTGCCACCAGTGCAGGCTTCGGCCTACACTTTGCTCCTCTCCTCCTCCTCCTGCTGACCCTGGGCTCTAACACCGTTAGTTTTTGCCCGGACATGCAATCTGCACAGAGAAAAACACCAGTCAATGTGTCAGTGGGGTTCAGCAACGCCAGCTGTTCCCCTGCTGTGTAGCTTGCAACGTGACCTGCAAACGCCACGCAGGCACATGAACTGAAATTGAAGGGAGCCTGCCCCCCACCCACAGGTGTTTCTATGTATATCAGCCACCTTGTACTGCAGTACTGCTGCATTTGTACGAGGTGGCTGACTTTTTCTCCTTGCCCACGTGGAACTCAACACGTACAAAATGTGTCTCATTAGAGACCATTACAATGTCCCTGAGGTGTGACTTTCCTTTGTAATGACACGCAGCACCACCCTTGTTAGCGCTGCCCGTCTTTTGACATCATTGGTTAGCTGGCTGCGCCTGTGCATCTCCCCTGCTCGAAACAACGGCCCTCGGTGTCTTATTTTTTTGGACAGCGAGGGTGTGATTGATGGGCATGTGCAGTGCATATGTTTGCCTGTGTTCACTCATCTCCTTCCGCCTTCTTCAGACTGGGTGTCCTCATGGCCGCGGCAGGCGATAAGGGATCAGATGAGGCCGCCCAGTCTGAAGCAGGTGTAAGGACATGTGTGAGCGGCAAACATATTTAGTGCACCAGGGCACAAATCCCAGCACCGCAGTGTGATTTTTTAAAAACACACTGTGGGTCTGGGATTCATGTCCATCGCTAACCGCAACGGCCGACATGAAATGAGGTCAGAAGACAGGAAGCGCTCACAGCGCATGGCCAAGGGATCACAATAGCGCAGACTCCTGTACAGCAAATAACAACGCTCAGGAATCTGCGCCCAGTACCTAGGTGCAAATTTTGACACCTGTGCTGCGTCTCGTTAAAAAGACAAGTCACGCCTCCACAACTGTTTGACAGTATAATGGGCTAAATAGTGTACGTGTTTTAGTCAGCGTGTGCAAGGAGCAAAACAAATAGAGCAACCTTTTACTTGTGCAGCATTAATGCTGCACAAGGTGTGGCTCTTGTACCTTGCAACACCTGAGGGGGGGGTTAAAGGTAACCTTTGAAATTGGTTCAACTAGGCTTCGGCCTACACTCTGCTCCTCTACTCCTCCTGCTGACCCTGGGCTCAAACACCGCTAGTTTTTGCCCGGAAATGCTAGCTGCACAGAGAAAAACACCAGCCAATGTGTTAGTGGGGTTCAGCACCGCCAGCTGTTCCCCTGCTGTGTAGTCGGCAACGTGTCCAGCACAAGCCACGCTGGCACAACAGAACAAAAGCTGCCACCAGTGCAGGCTTCGGCCTACACTTTGCTCCTCTCCTCCTCCTGCTGACCCTGGGCTCAAACAACGCCAGTTTCTGCCCGGACATGCTAGCTGCACAGAGAAAAACACCAGCCAATGTGTCAGTGGGGTTCAGCAACGCCAGCTGTTCCCCTGCTGTGTAGCTTGCAACGTGACCTGCAAACGCCACGCAGGCACATGAACTGAAATTGAAGGGAGCCTGCCCCCCACCCCCCCAGGTGTTTCTATGTATAACAGCCACCTTGTACAGCAGTACTGCTGCATTTGTACAAGGTGGCTGACTTTTTCTCCTTGCACACGTGGAACTCAACAAGTACAAAATGTGTCTCATTACAGACCATTACAATGTCCCTGAGGTGTGACTTTCCTTTTTAATGACACGCAGCACCCCCATTGTTAGCGCTGCCCGTCTCCTGACATCATTGGTTGGCTGGCTGTGCCTGTGCGTCCCCCCTGCCCGACACAACGCCCCCCGTTGTCTCATATATTTTGACTGCGAGGGTGTGATTGATGGGCACGAGCAGTGCATATGTTCCCCTGTTTTCACTCCCCTCCTTCCGCCTTCTTCTGACTGTGCGGCCTCATGGCCGCGGCATGCGATAAGGGATCAGCTGAGGCCGCCCAGTCTGAAGCAGGTGTAAGGACATGTGTGAGCGGCGAACATATTTACTGCACAAGGCCACGAATCCCAGCACCGCAGTGTGACTTTAGGAAAAGCCACTGTGGGTCTGGGATTTATGGCCATCGTTAACCGCACCGGCCAACATGAAATGAGGTCATGAGACGGCCTGCACTAACAGGGTATTGCCAAGGGATAACACAAGAGCGCAGACTCCTGTACAGCAAATAACAACGCTCAGGAATCTGCGCCCAGTACCTAGGTGCAAATTTTGACACCTGTGCTGCGTCTCGTTAAAAAGACAAGTCACGCCTCCACAACTGTTTGACAGTATAATGGGCTAAATAGTGTACGTGTTTAATTCAGCGTGTGCAAGGAGCAAAATTAAATAGAGCAACCTTTGACTTGTGCATCAATAATGCTGTTCAAGGTGTGGCTCTTGTACCTTGCAACACCTGAGGGGGGGGTTAAAGGTAACCTTTGAAATTGGTTCAACTAGGCTTTGGCCAACACTCTGCTCCTCTACTCCTCCTGCTGACCCTGGGCTCAAACACCGCTAGTTTTTGCCCGGAAATGCTAGCTGCACAGAGAAAAACACCAGCCAATGTGTTAGTGGGGTTCAGCACCGCCAGCTGTTCCCCTGCTGTGTAGTCGGCAACGTGTCCAGCACAAGCCACGCTGGCACAACAGAACAAAAGCTGCCACCAGTGCAGGCTTCGGCCTACACTTTGCTCCTCTCCTCCTCCTGCTGACCCTGGGCTCAAACAACGCCAGTTTCTGCCCGGACATGCTAGCTGCACAGAGAAAAACACCAGCCAATGTGTTAGTGGGGTTCAGCACCGCCAGCTGTTCCCCTGCTGTGCAGCTTGCAACGTGACCTGCAAACGCCACGCAGGCACATGAACTGAAATTGAAGGGAGCCTGGCCACCACCCCCAGGTGTTTCTATGTATAACAGCCACCTTGTACAGCAGTACTGCTGCATTTGTACAAGGTGGCTGACGTTTTCTCCTTGCCCACGTGGAACTCAACACGTACAAAATGTGTCTCTTTGAGACCATTCCACTGTCCCTGAGGTGTGACTTTCCTTTCTAATGATACGCAGCACCCCCCTTGGTAGCGCTTCCCGTCTTCTGACATCATTGGTTGGCTACTTGCGCCTGTTCGTCCGCCCTGCCTGAATAAAATGCTCCTCGTTGTCTTAATTATTTTGACTGCGAGGGTGTGATTGATGGGCACGAGCAGTGCATATCTTCGCCTGTCTTAACTCATCTCCTTCCGCCTTCTTCAGACTGTGCAGCCTCATGGCCGCGGCATGCGAGAAGGGATCAGCAGAGGCCGCCCAGTCTGAAGCAGGTGTAAGGACGTGTGTGAGCGGCCAAAATATTTACTGCTCAAGGCCACGAATCCCAGCACCGCAGTGTGGCTTTATGAAAAGACACTGTGGGTCTGGGATTTATGGCCATCGTTAACCGCACCGGCCAACATGAAATGAGGTCATAAGATGGGCAGCGCTAACAGGGCATTGCCAAGGGATAACACAAGAGCGCAGACTCCTGTACAGCAAATAACAACGCTCAGGAAGCTGCGCCAAGCACCAAGGCGTTATTTTGGACACCTGTGCTGCGTCTCATCAAAAAACCAAGTCACGCATCCACTACAGTTTGACTGTAGAATGTGGTAAATTGTGTATGTCTTTCATTCAGCGTGTGCAAGTAGACAAATTAATAGAGCAACCTTTCACTTGTGCAGCATTAATACTGCACAAGGTGTGTCTCTTGTACTTTGTAACACCTGAGGGGGGGGTTAAAGGTTTCCTTTGAAATTGGTTCAACTAGGCTTCGGCCTACACTCTGCTCCTCTCCTCCTCCTCCTGCTTCAACACGGGCTCTAACATCGCAAGTTTTTGCCCGCAAGTGCTAGCTGCACAGATAAAAACACACGCCATTGTGTTAGTGGGGTTCAGCAACGCCAGCTGTTCCCCCAGTGTGTAGCCGGCAAAGTGTCCTGCAAACGCAACGCAGACACAAAGCTGCCTCCAGTGCAGGCTTCGGCCTACACTCATCTCCCCCTGCTTACCCTTTGCTCCAACACCGCTAGTTGGGGCTCTAGGAAGACAATCTTTAATAGGCAAGGCAACGCATCCGGGTTCCAGCACCGCCAGCTGGTTCTCGGCAGTGTTCTTGTCACAGGTACTCCCTCGTGCCAAGCCTGGTTTCAGCACCGTCAGCTGTTTCCGGGTTGTGTCAACTTCACTGAGACGCCTATGCTTGCCCCGTCGTGGGGCGGTCGAGTTAGCCAACTCCAGGGTGCCTCCAGTTTAGGAGCTTCCTATGTGGGCTGCGTGAACTGGTAGTCAAGGCTGGTTCTGTAGTGCCAGTAGGCCCAGCTCCCCCTGTAGGACTGTTGGGGTTCGGTAACTGCGGCTGCCTCGCGGCCTAGCTGTTCTCTCCTCTCCTGTGGGCCTTGGGGTCCACCACCTGGTTCCAGCACCGTCAGCTGGTTCCGGGCCGAGCCTTTGGCTTAGGTGCCTCCTCCTGGGTATCCGAGTTCCGCCAACGCCAGGCGGTCCTTGGTAGTGCTTTTAAGCGCGGGCACCTACAGCTTAGTAACCGGGATCCAGCACCGTCAGCTGGTCCTCGGTCGTGCCATTGGCTCTTGCACACTGGGGCAACGCATCCGGGTTCCAGCACCGCCAGCTGGTTCTCGGCAGTGTTCTTGTCACAGGTACTCCCTCGTGCCAAGCCTGGTTTCAGCACCGTCAGCTGTTTCCGGGTTGTGTCAACTTCACTGAGACGCCTATGCTTGCCCCGTCGTGGGGCGGTCGAGTTAGCCAACTCCAGGGTGCCTCCAGTTTAGGAGCTTCCTATGTGGGCTGCGTGAACTGGTAGTCAAGGCTGGTTCTGTAGTGCCAGTAGGCCCAGCTCCCCCTGTAGGACTGTTGGGGTTCGGTAACTGCGGCTGCCTCGCGGCCTAGCTGTTCTCTCCTCTCCTGTGGGCCTTGGGGTCCACCACCTGGTTCCAGCACCGTCAGCTGGTTCCGGGCCGAGCCTTTGGCTTAGGTGCCTCCTCCTGGGTATCCGAGTTCCGCCAACGCCAGGCGGTCCTTGGTAGTGCTTTTAAGCGCGGGCACCTACAGCTTAGTAACCGGGTTCCAGCACCGTCAGCTGGTCCTCGGTCGTGCCATTGGCTCTTGCACACTGGGGCAACGCATCCGGGTTCCAGCACCGCCAGCTGGTTCTCGGCAGTGTTCTTGTCACAGGTACTCCCTCGTGCCAAGCCTGGTTTCAGCACCGTCAGCTGTTTCCGGGTTGTGTCAACTTCACTGAGACGCCTATGCTTGCCCCGTCGTGGGGCGGTCGAGTTAGCCAACTCCAGGGTGCCTCCAGTTTAGGAGCTTCCTATGTGGGCTGCGTGAACTGGTAGTCAAGGCTGGTTCTGTAGTGCCAGTAGGCCCAGCTCCCCCTGTAGGACTGTTGGGGTTCGGTAACTGCGGCTGCCTCGCGGCCTAGCTGTTCTCTCCTCTCCTGTGGGCCTTCGGGTCCACCACCTGGTTCCAGCACCGTCAGCTGGTTCCGGGCCGAGCCTTTGGCTTAGGTGCCTCCTCCTGGGTATCCGAGTTCCGCCAACGCCAGGCGGTCCTTGGTAGTGCTTTTAAGCGCGGGCACCTACAGCTTAGTAACCGGGTTCCAGCACCGTCAGCTGGTCCTCGGTCGTGCCATTGGCTCTTGCACACTGGGGCAACGCATCCGGGTTCCAGCACCGCCAGCTGGTTCTCGGCAGTGTTCTTGTCACAGGTACTCCCTCGTGCCAAGCCTGGTTTCAGCACCGTCAGCTGTTTCCGGGTTGTGTCAACTTCACTGAGACGCCTATGCTTGCCCCGTCGTGGGGCGGTCGAGTTAGCCAACTCCAGGGTGCCTCCAGTTTAGGAGCTTTCTATGTGGGCTGCGTGAACTGGTAGTCAAGGCTGGTTCTGTAGTGCCAGTAGGCCCAGCTCCCCCTGTAGGACTGTTGGGGTTCGGTAACTGCGGCTGCCTCGCGGCCTAGCTGTTCTCTCCTCTCCTGTGGGCCTTGGGGTCCACCACCTGGTTCCAGCACCGTCAGCTGGTTCCGGGCCGAGCCTTTGGCTTAGGTGCCTCCTCCTGGGTATCCGAGTTCCGCCAACGCCAGGCGGTCCTTGGTAGTGCTTTTAAGCGCGGGCACCTACAGCTTAGTAACCGGGTTCCAGCACCGTCAGCTGGTCCTCGGTCGTGCCATTGGCTCTTGCACACTGGGGCAACGCATCCGGGTTCCAGCACCGCCAGCTGGTTCTCGGCAGTGTTCTTGTCACAGGTACTCCCTCGTGCCAAGCCTGGTTTCAGCACCGTCAGCTGTTTCCGGGTTGTGTCAACTTCACTGAGACGCCTATGCTTGCCCCGTCGTGGGGCGGTCGAGTTAGCCAACTCCAGGGTGCCTCCAGTTTAGGAGCTTCCTATGTGGGCTGCGTGAACTGGTAGTCAAGGCTGGTTCTGTAGTGCCAGTAGGCCCAGCTCCCCCTGTAGGACTGTTGGGGTTCGGTAACTGCGGCTGCCTCGCGGCCTAGCTGTTCTCTCCTCTCCTGTGGGCCTTCGGGTCCACCACCTGGTTCCAGCACCGTCAGCTGGTTCTCGGCAGTGTCTTTTGCTCTTGTACCTTCTGCTCCCCATCCTGGTTCCAGTACCGTCAGCTGGTTCCGGGCAGAGCCTTTGGCTTAGGTGCCTCCTTCTGGGTATCCAAGTTCCACCAATGTCAGGTGGTCCTTGGTAGTGCTTTCAGGCACGGGTACCTCCTGCTTAGTAACCGGGTTCCAGTAACGTCAGCTGGTCCTTGGTAGTTCCATTGGCTCTTGGACATTCGGCTACCCATCCGGGTTCCAGTACCGTCAGCTGGTTCTCGGCAGTGTCTTTTGCTCTTGTACCTTCTGCTCCCCATCCTGGTTCCAGTAACGTCATCTGGTTCCGGGCAGAGCCTTTGGCTTAGGTGCCTCCTTCTGGGTATCCGAGTTCCGCCAACGTCAGGCGGTCCTTGGTAGTGCTTTTTAGCACGGGTACCTCCTGCTTAGTAACCGGGTTCCAGTAACGTCAGCTGGTCCTCGGTAGTTCCATAGGCTCTTGAACCTTCGGGTAGCCATCCGAGTTCCAGTTCCATCAGCTGGTTCTTGGCATTTTCTCAGCCTTCTTGTACCTTCTGCTACATTTCCAAGTTGAAGACCCTAACGTCGACAACCCGGAAGACCACCCCGATGACGACGACCCGGAAGACCACCCCGATGACGACGACGACGACGACGGCGGAGACGACGACGGCTGAGACGACGACGGCGGAGATGACGACACTGGAGACGAAGACCCTGGAGACGACAACATGGAAGACCGAGAAGCAGAAGAACAAGAGGCTGCAGAACAAAGAGCAGAAGAACATTAAGCATAAGACTTAATATCAGAGCAAAAGATATTATCTAAATTATATGCAGAAGAAGACTAAGCAGTGTATGGGGGTGAGTCCGTTCCTCCTCGTGGTGCCCCTGGATAAAGCCTGATGCTGCAGGCCAAACTGAACGCGGACAAATGTAACTTTTGTGACTGGCAGAACGGAAGGTGTAATCTTCCAACTTTTATAGATAACAACTACGGGAATGCCTGTCACAAATGAGAATATGATGAAGAAGTAGAATAGGAAGAATAATAACAGTGGAATAAAAAGAATATGTAGAATAGGAAGAATAATAATAGTTGAAGAAAATGAATATGAAGAATGTAATAAAAAAAAAAATAGGTAGAAGATGAAGAAGAAGATGAATAAGGTGAAGAAGTTGATGTCAAGGATGCTGATGATGATGAAGATGAAAGTGTGGGAAAAGAAAAAGAAAAAAAAGAAGGGGAAGGGCGTGGAATAGTGAAACATCAATATCTGACAAAATAAAAAAAATTTACATACTCAATATCTTTTTCAATCCGAACTTCTTTAAAAAAAAAAAAAAAAACATGCTATTCTATTTGATTGGACTAATCCTCATTGCCTTTAATGTCTCCGCCACCTCCCCCATACATCCTACATTATTCTTAGTTGTTTTCCTTCAGGTAGAATGAACCTACAAGGAAAGAAAGGGTTTATTTTAATTCCGATATTTTGGTCCCATTGACTTGCATTGGGATCGGGTATCGGTATCGGCGATATCCGATATTTTTTGAATATCGGCCGATCCAAACCGATACCGATACTTTCCGATATCGGAAGGTATCGCTCAACACTAGTCATAATGTAATGTTAGGAATCCATATAATTAGCTGAGGTTTCACAAAATATTCCTATACCAAAAACATCCAAATAGATCCAAAATAGAGGATCCCTATTTAGAGAAGGAGAGGAGGAAAAACATAAAGCCTAGCATACCTTACTGAGAGGGTTACTTGAAGGACCTAGGTAACAGAGTGAATTTGGACCTAAGTGACAGCGCACAGAACAGATGGTTGCCGCCCCTGAAAAGAGAGGTGCACGTGGTTCCGTTATTGAAGGACAGTGGAAATATGTACAGTAGGTGCCACACCAAGGTGAAAGTTACCTGAGGGAATTCTGCCTCGCTCCCTCTGTTATGATGAGCTATGAGCTAGGAGATAAATACAGTAGTGAGGGATCCGCACAGGGCTAACATAGCAGAGCGCAACATATCACAGAGCACAGGCACAATGCAATGCAGAGTGCTGCATAATAGGTGCTGAAGACCAGTGTCCGGGGTAGAGCGTAATTACCTGCTGGAGTCTGGGGCTAGACGCGGTGTCCACTGCTACTCAGAGTAGGTGCCGGAGTGAGGGACCGCTGAAAGCCGGCGTGTTAAATAGAGTGCCGGGATCTGGACCCGGCCTGAGGTGACGAACCTGGAAGTGAATGCGAGAGAGCGCATGATTGGCGCATGTGGACTTCTGGAGTGAGGTCATAGGAGGCGGTGTGAGGCTGTGCTATAAGTGGTCATCCTAGCACGTATTGTGAGCGGAAGGTTGCTTCTAGATGGTGCATCTATGTTAGAGAGGGTGATATCCATGGAGGCGAAGGTCAGAGGCATGGTTCAAAATCTCAATAAAGACAACTCTAGGAAATAGACACAAGGATTAGTAGTCTGCATGCAATCAGAAACAACCTAATGCACAATATATACTGTACAATCTTTTAGGGAAAATATATTATGAAACGTATATGATGGAAAAAGCAACATAGATGGCAGAAAAATGCATAATAAATATATACATATAGTGGATCATATATAGACATGACAGTTCGTCTTATAGACTGGACAATTATAGATGAACATATGTTATGTATGAGCTGATTTCATATTTAAGGCGGTAAGTATGATCTCATAGAAAGATTTGAAACGAGCCGTGAAGACATACTCAGATAAAGGATAATAGGTTGTGTTGAGCGATACCTTCCGATATCGGAAAGTATCGGTATCGGTTTGGATCGGCCGATATTCAAAAAATATCGGATATCGCCGATACCGATACCCGATCCCAATGCAAGTCAATGGGACCAAAATATCGGAATTAAAATAAACCCTTTCTTTCCTTGTAGGTTCATTCTACATGAAGGAAAACAACTAAGAATAATGTAGGATGTATGGGGGAGGTGGCGGAGACATTAAAGGCAATGAGGATTAGTCCAATCAAATAGAATAGCATGATTTTTTTTTTTTAAAGACGTTCGGATTGAAAAAGATATTGACTATGTAAATTTTTTTTTATTTTGTCAGATATTGATGTTTCACTATTCCACGACCTTCCCCTTCTTTTTTTTCCTTTTCCCACACTTTCATCTTCATCATCATCAGCATCTTTGACATCAACTTCTTCACCTTATTCATCTTCTTCTTCATCTTCTACCTATTTTTTTTTTTTATTACATTCTTCATATTCATTTTCTTCAACTATTATTATTCTTCCTATTCTACATATTATTTTTATTCCACTGTTATTATTCTTCCTATTCTACTTCTTCATCATATTCTCATTTGTGACAGGCATTCCCGTAGTTGTTATCTATAAAAGTTGGAAGATTACACCTTCCGTTCTGCCAGTCACAAAAGTTACATTTGTCCGCGTTCAGTTTGGCCTGCAGCATCAGGCTTTATCCAGGGGCACCACGAGGAGGAACGGACTCACCCCCATACACTGCTTAGTCTTCTTCTGCATATAATTTAGATAATATCTTTTGCTCTGATATTAAGTGTTATGCTTAATGTTCTTCTGCTCTTTGTTCTGCAGCCTCTTGTTCTTCTGCTTCTCGGTCTTCCATGTCGTCGTCTCCAGGGTCGTCGTCTTCAGTGTCGTCATCTCCGCCGTCGTCGTCTCCGCCGTCGTCGTCTCCGTCGTCGTCTCCGCCGTCGTCGTCGTCGTCATTGGGGTGGTCTTCCGGGTCGTCGTCGTCGTCGTCATCGGGGTGGTCTTCCGGGTCGTCGACTTTAGGGTCTTCAACTTGGAAATGTAGCAGAAGGTACAAGAAGGCTGAGAAAATGCCAAGAACCAGCTGATGGAACTGGAACTCGGATGGCTACCCGAAGGTTCAAGAGCCTATGGAACTACCGAGGACCAGCTGATGTTACTGGAACCCGGTTACTAAGCAGGAGGTACCCGTGCTAAAAAGCACTACCAAGGACCGCCTGACGTTGGCGGAACTCGGATACCCAGAAGGAGGCACCTAAGCCAAATGCTCTGCCCGGAACCAGCTGACGTTACTGGAACCAGGATGGGGAGCAGAAGGTACAAGAGCAAAAGACACTGCCGAGAACCAGCTGACGGTACTGGAACCCGGATGGGTAGCCGAAGGTCCAAGAGCCAATGGAACTACCGAGGACCAGCTGACGTTACTGGAACCCGGTTACTAAGCAGGAGGTACCCGTGCCTGAAAGCACTACCAAGGACCACCTGACGTTGGTGGAACTTGGATACCCAGAAGGAGGCACCTAAGCCAAAGGCTCTGCCCGGAACCAGCTGACGTTACTGGAATCAGGATGGGGAGCAGAAGGTACAAGAGCAAAAGACACTGCCTAGAACCAGCTGACGGTGCTGGAACCAGGTGGTGGACCCGAAGGCCCACAGGAGAGGAGAGAACAGCTAGGCCGCGAAGCAGCCGCAGTTACCGAACCCCAACAGTCCTACAGGGGGAGCTGGGCCTACTGGCACTACAGAACCAGCCTTGACTACCAGTTCACGCAGCCCACATAGGAAGCTCCTAAACTGGAGGCACCCTGGAGTTGGCTAACTCGACCGCACCACGACGGGGCAAGCATAGGCGTCTCAGTGAAGTTGACACAACCCGGAAACAGCTGACGGTGCTGAAACCAGGCTTGGCACGAGGGAGTACCTGTGACAAGAACACTGCCGAGAACCAGCTGGCGGTGCTGGAACCCGGATGCGTTGCCCCAGTGTGCAAGAGCCAATGGCACGACCGAGGACCAGCTGACGGTGCTGGAACCCGGTTACTAAGCTTTAGGTGCCCGCGCTTAAAAGCACTACCAAGGACCGCCTGGCGTTGGCGGAACTCGGATACCCAGGAGGAGGCACCTAAGCCAAAGGCTCGGCCCGGAACCAGCTGACGGTGCTGGAACCAGGTGGTGGACCCGAAGGTCCACAGGAGAGGAGAGAACAGCTAGGCCGCGAGGCAGCCGCAGTTACCGAACCCCAACAGTCCTACAGGGGGAGCTGGGCCTACTGGCACTACAGAACCAGCCTTGACTACCAGTTCACGCAGCCCACATAGGAAGCTCCTAAACTGGAGGCACCCTGGAGTTGGCTAACTCGACCGCCCCACGACGGGGCAAGCATAGGCGTCTCAGTGAAGTTGACACAACCCGGAAACAGCTGACGGTGCTGAAACCAGGCTTGGCACGAGGGAGTACCTGTGACAAGAACACTGCCGAGAACCAGGTGGCGGTGCTGGAACCCAGATGCGTTGCCCCAGTGTGCAAGAGCCAATGGCACGACCGAGGACCAGCTGACGGTGCTGGAACCCGGTTACTAAGCTGTAGGTGCCCGCGCTTAAAAGCACTACCAAGGACCGCCTGGCGTTGGCGGAACTCGGATACCCAGGAGGAGGCACCTAAGCCAAAGGCTCGGCCCGGAACCAGCTGACGGTGCTGGAACCAGGTGGTGGACCCGAAGGTCCACAGGAGAGGAGAGAACAGCTAGGCCGCGAGGCAGCCGCAGTTACCGAACCCCAACAGTCCTACAGGGGGAGCTGGGCCTACTGGCACTACAGAACCAGCCTTGACTACCAGTTCACGCAGCCCACATAGGAAGCTCCTAAACTGGAGGCACCCTGGAGTTGGCTAACTCGACCGCACCACGACGGGGCAAGCATAGGCGTCTCAGTGAAGTTGACACAACCCGGAAACAGCTGACGGTGCTGAAACAGGCTTGGCACGAGGGAGTACCTGTGACAAGAACACTGCCGAGAACCAGCTGGCGGTGCTGGAACCCAGATGCGTTGCCTTGCCTATTAAAGATTGTCTTCCTAGAGCCCCAACTAGCGGTGTTGGAGCAAAGGGTAAGCAGGGGGAGATGAGTGTAGGCCGAAGCCTGCACTGGAGGCAGCTTTGTGTCTGCGTTGCGTTTGCAGGACACTTTGCCGGCTACACACTGGGGGAACAGCTGGCGTTGCTGAACCCCACTAACACAATGGCGTGTGTTTTTCTCTGTGCAGCTAGCACTTGCGGGCAAAAACTAGCGATGTTAGAGCCCGTGTTGAAGCAGGAGGAGGAGGAGAGGAGCAGAGTGTAGGCCGAAGCCTAGTTGAACCAATTTCAAAGGAAACCTTTAACCCCCCCCTCAGGTGTTACAAAGTACAAGAGACACACCTTGTGCAGTATTAATGCTGCACAAGTGAAAGGTTGCTCTATTAATTTGTCTACTTGCACACGCTGAATGAAAGACATACACAATTTACCCCATTCTACAGTCAAACTGTAGTGGATGCGTGACTTGGTTTTTTGATGAGACGCAGCACAGGTGTCCAAAATAACGCCTTGGTGCTTGGCGCAGCTTCCTGAGCGTTGTTATTTGCTGTACAGGAGTCTGCGCTCTTGTGTTATCCCTTGGCAATGCCCTGTTAGCGCTGCCCATCTTATGACATCATTTCATGTTGGCCGGTGCGGTTAACGATGGCCATAAATCCCAGACCCACAGTGTCTTTTCATAAAGCCACACTGCGGTGCTGGGATTCGTGGCCTTGAGCAGTAAATATTTTGGCCGCTCACACACGTCCTTACACCTGCTTCAGACTGGGCGGCCTCTGCTGATCCCTTCTCGCATGCCGCGGCCATGAGGCTGCACAGTCTGAAGAAGGCGGAAGGAGATGAGTTAAGACAGGCGAAGATATGCACTGCTCGTGCCCATCAATCACACCCTCGCAGTCAAAATAATTAAGACAACGAGGAGCATTTTATTCAGGCAGGGCGGACGAACAGGCGCAAGTAGCCAACCAATGATGTCAGAAGACGGGAAGCGCTACCAAGGGGGGTGCTGCGTATCATTAGAAAGGAAAGTCACACCTCAGGGACAGTGGAATGGTCTCAAAGAGACACATTTTGTACGTGTTGAGTTCCACGTGGGCAAGGAGAAAACATCAGCCACCTTGTACAAATGCAGCAGTACTGCTGTACAAGGTGGCTGTTATACATAGAAACACCTGGGGGTGGGGGCCAGGCTCCCTTCAATTTCAGTTCATGTGCCTGCGTGGCGTTTGCAGGTCACGTTGCAAGCTGCACAGCAGGGGAACAGCTGGCGTTGCTGAACCCCACTAACACATTGGCTGGTGTTTTTCTCTGTGCAGATCTCATGTCCGGGCAAAAACTGGCGGTGTTTGAGCCCAGGGTCAGCAGGAGGAGGAGAGGAGCAAAGTGTAGGCCGAAGCCTGCACTGGTGGCAGCTTTTGGTCGGTTGTGCCAGCGTGGCTTGTGCTGGACACGATGCCGGCTACACAGCGGGGGAACAGCTGGCGGTGCTGAACCCCACTAACACATTGGCTGGTGTTTTTCTCTGTGCAGCTAGCATTTCCGGGCAAAAACTAGCGGTGTTTGAGCCCAGGGTCAGCAGGAGGAGGAGGAGAGGAGCAAAGTGTAGGCCGAAGCCTGCACTGGTGGCAGCTTTTGGTCGGTTGTGCCAGCGTGGCTTGTGCTGGACACGATGCCGGCTACACAGCGGGGGAACAGCTGGCGGTGCTGAACCCCACTAACACATTGGCTGGTGTTTTTCTCTGTGCAGCTAGCATTTCCGGGCAAAAACTAGCGTTGTTAGAGCCCAGGGTCAGCAGGAGGAGGAGAGGAGCAGAGTGTAGGCCGAAGCCTAGTTGAACCAATTTCAAAGGTTACCTTTAACCCCCCCTCAGGTGTTACAAAGTACAAGAGCCACTCCTTCTGCAGCATTAATGCTGCACAAGTAAAAGGTTGCTCTATTAATTTGTCTACTTGCACAAGCTGAATGCAACACGTACACTATTTAGCCCATTATACTGTTAAACAGTAGTGGAGGCGTGACTTGTCTTTTTAAAGAAAAGCAGCACAGGTGTCGAAAACAACACCTTTTTGCATGGGCGCAGCTTCCTGAGCGTTGTTAGTTGCTGTACAGGAGTCTGCGCTCTTGTGATCCTTTGGCCATGCGCTGTGAGCGCTTCCTGTCTTATGACCTCATTTCATGTTGGCCGTTGCGGTTAGCGGTGGACATGAATCCCAGACCCACAGTGTGTTTTCAAAAAATCACACTGCGTGGCTGGGATTCGTGGCCTTGTGCAGTAAATATTTTTGACGCTCACACATGTCCTTACACCTGCTTCAGACTGGGCGGCCTCATCTGATCCCTTATCGCCTGCCGCGGCCATGAGGACACCCAGTCTGAAGAAGGCGGAAGGAGATGAGTGAACACAGGCAAACATATGCACTGCACATGCCCATCAATCACACCCTCGCTGTCCAAAAAAATAAGACACCGAGGGGCGTTGTTTCGAGCAGGGGAGATGCACAGGCGCAGCCAGCTAACCAATGATGTCAAAAGACGGGCAGCGCTAACAAGGGTGGTGCTGCGTGTCATTACAAAGGAAAGTCACACCTCAGGGACATTGTAATGGTCTCTAATGAGACACATTTTGTACGTGTTGAGTTCCACGTGGGCAAGGAGAAAAAGTCAGCCACCTTGTACAAATGCAGCAGTACTGCTGTACAAGGTGGCTGTTATACATAGAAACACCTGTGGGTGGGGGGCAGGCTCCCTTCAATTTCAGTTCATGTGCCTGCGTGGCGTTTGCAGGTCACGTTGCAAGCTACACAGCAGGGGAACAGCTGGCGTTGCTGAACCCCACTGACACATTGACTGGTGTTTTTCTCTGTGCAGATTGCATGTCCGGGCAAAAACTAGCGGTGTTAGAGCCCAGGGTCAGCAGGAGGAGGAGGAGAGGAGCAAAGTGTAGGCCGAAGCCTGCACTGGTGTCAGCTTTTGGTCGGTTGTGCCAGCGTGGCTTGTGCTGGACACGATGCCGGCTACACAGCGGGGGAACAGCTGGCGGTGCTGAACCCCACTAACACATTGGCTGGTGTTTTTCTCTGTGCAGCTAGCATTTCCGGGCAAAAACTAGCGGTGTTTGAGCCCAGGGTCAGCAGGAGGAGGAGAGGAGCAAAGTGTAGGCCGAAGCCTGCACTGGTGGCAGCTTTTGGTAGGTTGTGCCAGCGTGGCTTGTGCTGGACACGATGCCGGCTACACAGCGGGGGAACAGCTGGCGGTGCTGAACCCCACTAACACATTGGCTGGTGTTTTTCTCTGTGCAGCTAGCATTTCCGGGCAAAAACTAGCGGTGTTTGAGCCCAGGGTCAGCAGGAGGAGGAGAGGAGCAGAGTGTAGGCCGAAGCCTAGTTGAACCAATTTCAAAGGTTACCTTTAACCCCCCCTCAGGTGTTACAAAGTACAAGAGCCACTCCTTCTGCAGCATTAATGCTGCACAAGTAAAAGGTTGCTCTATTAATTTGTCTACTTGCACAAGCTGAATGCAACACGTACACTATTTAGCCCATTATACTGTTAAACAGTAGTGGAGGCGTGACTTGTCTTTTTAAAGAAAAGCAGCACAGGTGTCGAAAACAACACCTTTTTGCATGGGCGCAGCTTCCTGAGCGTTGTTAGTTGCTGTACAGGAGTCTGCGCTCTTGTGATCCTTTGGCCATGCGCTGTGAGCGCTTCCTGTCTCATTACCTCATTTCATGTTGGCCGTTGCGGTTAGCGATGGACATGAATCCCAGACCCACAGTGTGTTTTTAAAAAATCACACTGCGGTGCTGGGATTCGTGCCCTGGTGCACTAAATATGTTTGCCGCTCACACATGTCCTTACACCTGCTTCAGACTGGGCGGCCTCATCTGATCCCTTATCGCATGCCGCGGCCATGAGGACACCCAGTCTGAAGAAGGCGGAAGGAGGTGACTTAAAACAGGCGAACATATGCACTGCACATGCCCATCAATAACACCCTCGCATCCAAAATATGAGACAACGAGGGGCGTTGTGTCAGGCAGGGCGGACGCACAGGCACAGGCAGCCAACCAATGATGTCAGAAGACGGGCAGCGCTAACAATGGGGGTGCTGCGTGTCATTAAAAAGGAAAGTCACACCTCAGGGACATTAGCATTGGTCTCTAATGAGACACATTTTGTACGTGTTGAGTTCCACGTGGGCAAGGAGAAAACATCAGCCACCTTGTACAAATGCAGCAGTACTGCTGTACAAGGTGGCTGTTATACATAGAAACACCTGGGGGTGGGGGGCAGGCTCCCTTCAATTTCAGTTCATGTGCCTGCGTGGCGTTTGCAGGTCACGTTGCAAGCTACACAGCAGGGGAACAGCTGGCGTTGCTGAACCCCACTGACACATTGACTGGTGTTTTTCTCTGTGCAGATTGCATGTCCGGGCAAAAACTAGCGGTGTTAGAGCCCAGGGTCAGCAGGAGGAGGAGGAGAGGAGCAAAGTGTAGGCCGAAGCCTGCACTGGTGGCAGCTTTTGGTCGGTTGTGCCAGCGTGGCTTGTGCTGGACACGATGCCGGCTACACAGCGGGGGAACAGCTGGCGGTGCTGAACCCCACTAACACATTGGCTGGTGTTTTTCTCTGTGCAGCTAGCATTTCCGGGCAAAAACTAGCGGTGTTTGAGCCCAGGGTCAGCAGGAGGAGGAGAGGAGCAAAGTGTAGGCCGAAGCCTGCACTGGTGGCAGCTTTTGGTCGGTTGTGCCAGCGTGGCTTGTGCTGGACACGATGCCGGCTACACAGCGGGGGAACAGCTGGCGGTGCTGAACCCCACTAACACATTGGCTGGTGTTTTTCTCTGTGCAGCTAGCATTTCCGGGCAAAAACTAGCGGTGTTTGAGCCCAGGGTCAGCAGGAGGAGGAGAGGAGCAAAGTGTAGGCCGAAGCCTGCACTGGTGGCAGCTTTTGGTCGGTTGTGCCAGCGTGGCTTTTGCTGGACACGATGCCGGCTACACAGCGGGGGAACAGCTGGCGGTGCTGAACCCCACTAACACATTGGCTGGTGTTTTTCTCTGTGCAGCTAGCATTTCCGGGCAAAAACTAGCGTTGTTAGAGCCCAGGGTCAGCAGGAGGAGGAGAGGAGCAGAGTGTAGGCCGAAGCCTAGTTGAACCAATTTCAAAGGTTACCTTTAACCCCCCCTCAGGTGTTACAAAGTACAAGAGCCACTCCTTCTGCAGCATTAATGCTGCACAAGTAAAAGGTTGCTCTATTAATTTGTCTACTTGCACACGCTGAATGCAACACGTACACTATTTAGCCCATTATACTGTTAAACAGTAGTGGAGGCGTGACTTGTCTTTTTAAAGAAAAGCAGCACAGGTGTCGAAAACAACACCTTTTTGCATGGGCGCAGCTTCCTGAGCGTTGTTAGTTGCTGTACAGGAGTCTGCGCTCTTGTGATCCTTTGGCCATGCGCTGTGAGCGCTTCCTGTCTTATGACCTCATTTCATGTTGGCCGTTGCGGTTAGCGGTGGACATGAATCCCAGACCCACAGTGTGTTTTTAAAAAATCACACTGCGGTGCTGGGATTTGTGCCCTGGTGCACTAAATATGTTTGCCGCTCACACATGTCCTTACACCTGCTTCAGACTGGGCGGCCTCATCTGATCCCTTCTCGCATGCCGCGGCCATGAGGCTGCACAGTCTGAAGAAGGCGGAAGGAGATGAGTTAAGACAGGCGAAGATATGCACTGCTCGTGCCCATCAATCACACCCTCGCAGTCAAAATAATTAAGACAACGAGGAGCATTTTATTCAGGCAGGGCGGACTCACAGGCGCAACTAGCCAACCGATGATGTCAGAACATGGGAAGCGCTACCAAGGGGGGTGCTGCGTATCATTAGAAAGGAAAGTCACACCTCAGGGACAGTGGAATGGTCTCAAAGAGACACATTTTGTACGTGTTGAGTTCCACGTGGGCAAGGATAAAAAGTCAGCCACCTTGTACAAATGCAGCAGTACTACTGTACAAGGTGGCTGTTATACATAGAAACACCTGGGGGAGAGGGGGCCAGGCTCCCTTCAATTTCAGTTCATGTGCCTGCGTGGCGTTTGCAGGACACGTTGCCAGCTACACATCAGGGGAACAGCTGGCGTTGCTGAACCCCACTAACACATTGGCTGGTGTTTTTCTCTGTGCAGCTAGCAGTTCCGGGCAAAAACTAGCGGTGTTTGAGCCCAGGGTCAGCAGGAGGAGGAGAGGAGCAAAGTGTAGGCCGAAGCCTGCACTGGTGGAAGCTTTTGGTCGGTTGTGCCAGCGTGGCTTGTGCTGGACACGATGCCGACTACACAGCAGGGGAACAGCTGGCGGTGCTGAACCCCACTGACACATCACCTAGTGTTTTTTCTGTGTAGACAACACTTCCAGGTGTCAACTGACAGTGTTGAAACCCAGGGAATCAAAGAGGAGCAGAGTGTAGGCCGAAGCCTGCAGTGGAGCAAGTTGAAAGGGAACCTTTAACCCCCCCCCCCCAGGCATTTGTTGCTGAAAGAGCCATCTTGTACAGCAGTAATACTGCACATGGAAAATGGTGGCTCCGAAAATTATGCTCCTTGCAAACGCTGAAGTACACACTCATATAATGTGTCCCCTCACACCGTCAAACCATCCCGGAAGTGGGACTTTCCTTTGTAATGTGACACAGCACAGCCGTCATTCCAACCCCCTTGGTGCCGTGCGCCACCTCCTCAACGTTGTTTGGTTCTGTCACGGAGCCCGCGCTGTAATGTTATCCCTTGGCCATGCACAGTTAGCGGTGCCCGTCTTCTGACATCATTTAGGTGTCAGGCTGGCAGTGCCTGTGCGTCAAAGCTGCCCGAGATCCAACCTTGCAGTGTCATCAAATGTAATCCCACTGCGGGCCAGGGATCCATGGGCATGCGCAGTGCATATCATCGCCTCTCACTCACCTCCTTCATGCTTCTTCAGACTGTGCGGCGTCACGGCCGTGGCATGCTATTAGGGATCAGCTGACGCCGCCTAGTCTGAAGAAGCATGAAGAAGGGGAATGAGAGGCTAGTATATGCACTGCGCATGGCCATGGATACCAGGCCCACTGTGGGATCACATTAGACGACACTGCGAGGTGGGATTTCGGGCAGCGTGGACGCACAGGCGCAGCCAGGACGACAACAAATGATGTCAGAGGACGGGCAGCGCAAACTGTGCATGGCCAAGGGATAACATAACAGTGCAGGGTCCATGACGGAATCAAACAACGCTAAGGAGGCAGCGCATGGTGCCAAGGGGGTAGCAATGACGGCTGTGCTGCGTCACATTACAAAGGAAAGTCCCACCTCTGGGACGGTTGGACGGTGTGAGGGGACACATTACATGAGTGTGTAGTTCAGCGTTTCCAAGGAGCATACTTTCAAGAGCGACCTTTCCCTTGTGCAGGATTAGTGCTGCACATGGTGGCTCTTTCAGTAACAAACGCCTAGGGGGGGGAACAGGTCCCCTTACATTTTAGTTGCGCCAGCGTGGCGGTCGCATGACACGTTGCCGGATACACAGCTGGGGATCAGCTGACGTTACTGAACCCCAATAACAGAGGAGCGACTGTTGACTGTGCACACAGCACTTCCAGGCACCAACTGGCGGTGTTAGAGCCCAGGGACAGCAGGAGGAGCAGATTGGAGGTATTACCACACACACAGCTGGGGATCAGCTGACGTTACTGAACCCCAATAACAGAGGAGCGACTGTTGACTGTGCACACAGCACTTCCAGGCACCAACTGGCGGTGTTACAGCCCAGGGACAGCAGGAGGAGCAGATTGGAGGTATTACCGCACACACAGCTGGGGATCAGCTGACGTTACTGAACCCCAATAACAGAGGAGCGACTGTTGACTGTGCACACAGCACTTCCAGGCACCAACTGGCGGTGTTAGAGCCCAGGGACAGCAGGAGGAGCAGAGGAACAGAGTGTAGGCCGAAGCCTGATTGGAGCAAGTTGAAAGGGAACCTTTAACCCCCCCCCAAGACGTTTGTAGCTGAAAGAGCCATCTTGTGCAGCGCTAAGGATGCAAAAGGAAAAGGTTGCTCTTTTAATTATGCTCCTTGCAAACACAGAAGTAAACACTAAAAATGTGTCCCCTTATACCGTTAAACCGTCACGGAGGTGCGAATTTCCTTCGTAATGGGACACAGCACAGCTATCATTCCTACCCCCTTGGTGCCATGTGCTGCCTCCTCAGCGTTGTTTTAAACTGTCACGGAGCCTGCGCTGTTCTGTTATCCCTTGGCCATGCCCAATTAGCGCTGCCTGTCTTCTGACATAATTTGGTGTCAGGCTGTCAGTGCCTGTGCGTCCACGCTGCTCCAGATCCCACCTCGCAGTCTCGTCTAACGTAATCCCACTGCGGGCCTTGGATCCATGGGCATGCACAGTGCATATCCTCGACTCTCACTCCCCTCCTTCCCTCTTCTTCAGACTGTGCGTTGTCACGGCCGTGGCATGCTATTAGGGATCAGCTGATGGCGCACAGTCTAAAGAAGGCGGAGGGAAATGAGCGAGAGCCCGAGGGGAAGATATGCACTGCGCATGCCCATGGATCCCAGGCCCGCAGTGTGACTCAATCAGAAGACACTGCGAGGCGGGATCTATGGCAGCGCGGCCGCACAGGCGCAGCCAGCCTGACACCAAATTATGTCAGAAGACAGGCAGCGCAAATAGGGCATGGCCAAGGGATAACAGAACAGCGCAGGCTCCGTGACAGCTTAAAACAACGCTGAGGAGGCAGCGCATGGCACCAAGGGGGTAGGAATGACAGCTGTGCTGCGTCACATTACGAAGGAAAGTCCCAGCTCTGGGACGGTATAACGGTATCAGTGAACACATTTTATAAGTGTTAAGTTCTGCGTGTGCAAGGAGCCCCAAAAAAATAGCTACCTTTTCCTTGTGCAGCATTACTGCTGCACAAGATGGCTCTTTCAGTAACAAACGACGGGGGGGGGGGGGCAGGTTCCCTTACATTCAGGTTGTTGTGCCAGCGTAGCGGTCGCAGGACACATTGCCGGCTACACAGCTGGGGATCAGCTGACGTTACTGAAACCCAATAACACTGGGTCGTATGTTTTGACTGTGCAGCCTGCACTTCTGAGCCGCAACTGGCGGTGTTGGAGGCCAGGAATAGCATTTCAGGTGGTAGAAAGATGAACACAGCAGAAGACATGGATGACACCCAATTAATTAATCAGGCACAAGAGTGGCAAATTCCTGCGAGATCCATGCCTGGTTCATTTTCAGGAAAGTAAGCCGGTCAACGTTATCGGAGGATAGTCGCATGCGATGGTCTGTTAGTACACCACCTGCGGCACTAAAGAAACGTTCCGATAAGACACTAGCCGCAGGGCAAGCCAGCACCTCCAATGCATACTGACTTAGCTCTGGCCATGTATCCAGCTTAGAGACCCAAAACTTGAACGGGGAAGAGCCGTCGGGGAGTACAGTAAGAGGGCAAGCCATGTAGTCTGTCACCATCTGACGGAACCGTTGCCTCCTGCTGACTGGAGCCGCCGGTGATGGTGTAGACATTTGGGGCGGGCACACAAAAGTGTGCCAGAGTTGTGCCATACTCGGCTTGCCTTGGGCAGAGGCACTGCTTCTGCTCCCTCTTTGGGCAGAGCCTCCCCCACTGCCTCGACGCACTGAGCTGCTTTGTAAAGCACTAGCAGCACTCCTCTCAGTTGGACAGGAGAAGATGATGGAATTCACCAGTGTGTCGTGGTACTCCCGCAATTTACGCTCCCGGGTCAACGCAGGGATGAGGTTTTGGACGTTGTCCCGGTAGCGAGGATCGAGGAGGGTGAACACCCAATAATCAGGCATGTTGAGAATGTGGTCGATGCGGCGGTCATTTCTCAGGCACTGCAGCATAAAATCCACCATGTGCTGCAGAGTGCCAACCGGCCCAGAAACGCTGTCCCCTGCTTGAGACATGATCTCTGCCCGCTCGTCATCACCCCACCCTCGCTGTACACACTGACCACTGGACAATTGTGTCGCTCCCTCCTCTGGACGGAGCTCTTCCTCGTCCATTGACTCCTCCTCATCCTCCTCACAAATTGGCCCCTGCGTACCCCTTTGTGAGGAACCACGTGGCGCTGACTCTCCAGAAGCTGATGGAAAAGGTGACTCCTCATCCTCCACCTCTTCCACCACATCATCCCTTAACCCTTGCAAAGTTTGCTGAAGCAGGCAGATAAGGGGGACAGTCATGCTGACTAGTGCATCATCTGCACTTGCCATCCGCGTGGAATAATCAAAAGGACGCAAAACCTGGCAGACGTCCTTCATAGTGGCCCACTCTGTGGTTGTGAAGTCTGATCGGCGCTGACTGCGACTTCTTTGCGCCTGATGCAGCTGGTACTCCATAACTGCTTGCTGCTGCTCACACAACCGCTCCAACATATGTAACGTGGAATTCCACCGGGTAGGTAGGTCACATATGATGCGGTGTTCCGGAAGGCGGAATCTGCGCTGCAGAGCAGCAATGCGGGATCTGGCCAAGCTGGAACGCCGCAAGTGAGCACACTCTAGGCGGACCTTGTGCAGCAGGGCATCAAGATCCGGATAGTCCCTCAGAAAACTCTGCACAACCAAATTGAGCACATGTGCCAGACATGGGATGTGAGTGAGGTTGCCAAGGGCCAAAGCTGCCACCAGATTTCGGCCATTGTCACACACTACCATGCCTGGCTGGAGATTCGCTGGCAGTAACCACACATCGCTCTCCTGCTTTATGGCATTCCAGAGCTCCTGCGCTGTGTGGCTTCGATGCCCCAATGAAACTAGTTTCAAGACGGCCTGCTGACGTTTGGCCACGGCTGTGCTCATGTCGGTCATAGGTAAACGTTCACGGGTCCATGTGGGGGTGGACTGTGACGGATCCTGCAGAGAGGAATCAGAGGAACTGGTGTAAGAGGAGGAGTCGATGCATACAGACTGGATTCCTGCAATCCTTGGAGTGGGCAGGACACGTCCTGCGCCACTCGCACGATCTGTACCTGGCTCAACAACATTAACCCAATGGGCAGTGAGGGAAACATATCGCCCCTGTCCATGCTGACTGGTCCACGCATCGGTGGTGAGGTGGACTTTGCTACTGACGGCGTTCAGTAGCGCATGTTTTATGTTTGCCTCAACATGCCTGTGCAGGGCAGGGACAGCCTGCCTGCTGAAGTAAAAGCGGCTGGGCACCTTGTACTGTGGGACTGCCAATGCCATCAAGTCACGGAAGCTGTCAGTCTCCACCAGCCTGAACGAGAGCATTTCCAGGGACAACAGTTTGGCAATGCCTGCATTCAGAGCCTGTGCTTGGGGGTGGTTGGCCGAGAATGCCCGCCTTTTCTCCCATGCCTGTACTACCGATGGCTGTAGAGTAGACTGGGAGTGTGAGGATGACTGGGAAGGTGGTGCTGTGGGTGGAATTATACAAGGTCTCTGGGAGGAAGCCAAACCAGCTGTGCGTGAGCTGGAGGAAGAGGCAACACGAGCTGAAGAGGTGGTAGCTGCCGCTGTTGGTTGGCCTACATCTTCAGTGTGTTTCTGTAACTCCACCGCGTGCCTGGTCCGCACATGTTTCCACATATTTGTGGTATTGAGGTTGCTGACATTTTTCCCTCTTTTTACTTCATGATGACACAGCTTGCATTTGACAAAACAAATGTCATCTGCAACTGTGTCAAAAAAGGACCAGGCACTGCAAGTCTTGGGAGCGCCCTTTTTGGCTTTGGAAAGAGACAGGCTCTTAACGGGTGCCAAAGTGGAGGCTACAGGCTCCGCAGTCTTCCCCCTCCCTCTCCCTCTTTGGCCCGTAAGAGGAAGCTCTTCCTCTGAGCTGCTCCCACCACCTTCCTGTTCCTCACGCCACGATGGGTCAAGGACCTCATAAACTCCACTACCCTCTGCCACCAACTGCTCCTCCTGGGTAGTCTCAGCAGCACAGTACGCACGAGAAAGCGGCACCTGAGTTTCATCATCAGATGCGTACTGCGCTGTGGTCACCGGAGGCACTGGCCCACCTGCCTCTTCAGAGTCAGAGAGAAAAAGGTGTTGGGCATCACTGCACACTGCCTCTTCTTCCATTTCTCCAATGCTGCTTGGCTGGCCCCCTGTTTCCAAGCCAAGAGATTCAGAGAACAGAAGTAGAGACGGCTCCTGTCCTGGGCTCTCTGACTGCCTGGCCAATTTGGCAGGTGGTGAAGAGACAGATGGCTGCTCTCCAGTGCTCTGTGCCTGAGAGGATGTGGCACTAACTGAAGTCGATGCCGAGGCGTTAGCTGCCATCCACCCGACAACGGCTTCAATTTGGTCTTCACGCAGCAGCGGTGCACGGCGCTCTCCGACAAAGCTGCGCATGAAGGACTGTTCCCTGCTGAAACTGAGTGACGACGAGTCACCGGCGCCCGCAGCAGGCACAGAATCACCACGTCCTCTCCCTGCTCCTCTCCCTGCTCCGCGCCCACGCCCACGTGCCTTACTCCCTGCCCTCTTCATCTTGGTTGACAGATAAAGATAAGCAGAAAAGTACTAAGGCCTTAGTGTGCTTATTCCTGTAATGCTCCTCCTAACAGGTGTAAGAAACACTAATGTTGTAAATTGTGGACTAAACTTTATTATTTTTCAAATGTGGCCTACACAAGTGTTAAGTTGTGTTTGGTGAACTTAACTTTTTTTTTGGTGCAGATCGGGCTACAGAGCTAGTTTAAATCACACGGAGACCGTGCAGACAGCCGTAAACGGCGCTGCAAGGCCAAAAAACCCTCCTCTAGGTTATCCTATATAGTGTTTTTCCACTATTTAGCTGGATACAAGTGGAAAGACACTAATAGGAATTTTTTTTTTTCAAATTTTAAACTGGCTGCACTATTTGAAAAAAAGGAAATTGTTTTTCAAGGTATGAGGCAGTAACGCACCCTGAGCTGAATCCAACCGGCTATGGCTGCACACAGACTACAGGGCGAGCTGCGCTCACACAGAGACCATGCAGACAGCCGTAAACGGCGCTGCAAGGCCCAAAAAAAACCCTCTAGGTTATCCTATGTAGTGTTTTTCCACAATTGAGCTGGAGACTGGTGGAAAGACACTAATAGGAATTTTTTTTTTTTCAAATTTTAAACAGGCTGCACTATTTCAAAAAAAGGAAAATTTTTCTCAAGGTATGAGCCAGTAACGAACCCTGAGCTGAATCCAACCGGCTATGGCTGCACACAGACTACAGGGCGAGCTGGGCTCACACGGAGACCGTGCAGACAGCCGTAAACGGCGCTGCAAGGCCAAAAAACCCTCCTCTAGGTTATCCTATATAGTGTTTTTCCACTATTTAGCTGGATACGAGTGGAAAGACACTTATAGGATTTTTTTTTTTCAAATTTTAAACAGGCTGCACTATTTGAAAAAAAAGGAAAATTTTTCGCAAGGTATGAGCCAGTAACGAACCCTGAGCTGAATCCAACCGGCTATGGCTGCACACAGACTACAGGGCGAGCTGGGCTCACACGGAGACCGTGCAGACAGCCGTAAACGGCGCTGCAAGGCCAAAAAACCCTCCTCTAGGTTATCCTATATAGTGTTTTTCCACTATTTAGCTGGATACGAGTGGAAAGACACTAATAGGAATTTTTTTTTCAAATTTTAAACAGGCTGCACTATTTGAAAAAAAGGAAAATTTTTCTCAAGGTATGAGCCAGTAACGAACCCTGAGCTGAATCCAACCGGCTATGGCTGCACACAGACTGCAGGGCGAGCTGGGCTCACACGGAGACCGTGCAGACAGCCGTAAACGGCGCTGCAAGGCCCTAAAAACCCCCTCTAGGTTATCCTATGTAGTGTTTTTCCACAATAGAGCTGGAGACTGGTGGAAAAACACTAATAGGAAATTTGAGAAAAAATGTGCAGCAGGCTGCACTGAGAGCAAAAAAGAACAACTGTGTGAGGCAGTGTGAACCCCCCCTGAGCTGAATACAACCGGGTATATGGCTGCACACAGACTACAGAGTGAGCTGCACACACACACACACACAGAGACCTTGCAGAACGCTGTTAAAACAGCGCTGCAAGGCAAGAGCAAGGTGAACAGTGAAGAACACACAGCGTTTTGCTAAATTAGCCTTTGGAAAGGAAAATAAAGCAATTAGCAAGCTCAACTGGCCCTCAGTTAGAACACAGCGTCCTGTCCCTAACTGAAATCACAGCAGAGTGAGCGCAAAATGGCGGCAGCGCTTTTTTATAGTGCAGAGTGACATCATTTCAGCAGCCAATCCCAGCCTTGCCAGTACTTACATGCCCACCATGCTAAACAGGATGTGCCCACACTTTCATTCATTCCTCATTGGCTGCTGCGTTCAATTTGAATTCTGGGAACTTCCGATTCCGGTATCCGATACGCGGGAAGTATCGGAATTCGGTATCGGAATTCCGATACCGCAAATATCGGCCGATACCCGATACTTGCGGTATCGGAATGCTCAACACTAATAATAGGTCATATTCCCTATTAAGTCCCTTCGGGTGTAAAGTGTCCAAAACGTGAATCCAGTATGCTTCACGGCGTTTCAGGGATGCTAGTCTGTCAGCACCCTGTCTGAGAGACGGTATCTGTTCAATCATCTGGAATTTCATCTGGGAAATGCTGTGTCCCTTGCTGATAAAGTGATTGGAGATTGGTGAAAGCATGTTCTTGCACCTAATTGTGTATTTGTGCTTGGATATGCGGTTGCGTATGGCCTGTGTCGTTTCCCCTACATACAGCATGCCGCAGGGGCATTTTCTTAGATATACCACATACGCCGAATCGCAGGAAGAGTAGTGTTTAATGGGGAAGCTTTTGCCTGAGCATGGATGGTGGAAGGTATTGCCCTTTTGAACATTACTACATTGTGAGCAGTGTAGACACGGGAACTCTATTTAACACACCGGCCTTGAGCGGTCCCTCACTACAGCACCTACTCTGACTAGCGGTGGACACCGCGTCTAGCCCCAGACTCCAGCAGGTAATTACGCTCTACCCCGGACACCGGTCTTCAGCACCTATTATGCAGCGCTCTGCATTGCATTGTGCCTGTGCTCTGTGATATGTTGCGCTCTGCTATGTTAGCCCTGTGCGGATCCCCCACTACTGTATTTATCTACTAGCTCATAGCTCATCATAACAGAGGGAGCGAGGCAGAATTCCCTCAGGTAACTTTCACCTTGGTGTGGCACCTGTCATGATCCAGTTCTGAGTTGATGTGTTCAGCTGTATTGTCTCTGGACTGGTCATGTGGGAGTTATTCCTCTCTGCCTCACTCTGAAGCTGGCTGAGCTATTTAAGTCCTCTTCAGCCTGTGGGCCAGTGTCAGGTATAGTTCATCCTGCACTGTTTGAGCTCCTGACCTGGATCCCAGTACTAGTGTTCCTCTTTGCCTCTGACTGCCTGCACCCGTTTATGACTTGTTCTGACCTTTGGCCTGTGCCCCGACTGCGTCTTACGTCTCACATTTTGGTTACCACGTTCCCGGTAGGTTCTGACGTCTTGCTTGTTCCCGACTTTTCTCTGCTTGCCCCTTCTGTACCGCACTGCTATCTCCATGTATGACCTTGGCTTGTTTCAAGTCCTTTTCCGTGTGTTGTTGTTCAGTGTTGCTGCGCTGTGTGTGCAACCTCCTTTCCTTAACCAGCACCCCGTGGTGGAGGTTGCTCTATACTGCACTGCAGCAGCACATTACATTTGCCACTTAGATTTTTAATCTGAATAATGAACTTAATTTTTTATGGAATACTGCGAGTTCTGACGTCTATGTAGATCTACCCTTATTACTAAAAAGGGCTTTTTGTCATGCACCATGCATTGCTCGGATGTGCTTGTTACTAGCCGAATAATGGGCGTTTCTCGAAGTAAAACTTAAATCCCTGCCCCGCGTCTTTGGCGCCTGTTACATAACCAATGAGCATGCGGGGATTGCCTATGAGACACTGTAATGCCATAGCCATCTTGGTTATGGCATTACTGTGATTGGCTGGCTGACATCATCAGAGATTATAAAAGTACAGGTGCCTCCCAGCTCGGCACAGCTCTGTGACAATTCACAATGGAGGGAGACAGTGCTTGTCTAGACCTGTGTGTGCACAGTATAACCAATCAGAAGCCTGTAGTGTTGGTACTGGTGCTTAGGATGAGCCATCATACTGACAGCACTTTTGAGGGATATTCGTTGATAGCACAAACAACAAGCATTTAGCCTGGGGAGGGAGAGAGAGATTCTCAGGAGCAGAGAGAGTGACAGAATCCATTATGTAGACAGGAATCAGGCCTGTGCAGTCCGTCGGCAAATATATAGTTCCCTTTTTTTCTGAGTGGTGGAAAAACTGACTGTATTTTGACTCCTCAAATGTTATGTGCTTTGAGGTCCTTTTTTTGTGTTATATAACACAACCAAAATGTGTTGAAACATTTTCCTGGGCTACATCTCTTAGCCAGACACTATTCCATATTGTGGAGACATTTTTTATGATCTCTACTATATTCCATAGTGTGAAGAATAATTTTTGTGAAATCAGTGAACAAAGGCTTTTAAAAATGTTGTTGGCCTCTATTTCTTAGACATACAGTGTTACTTTGTCTGTGAATATTTCTATGATCTCTGTAAGTGAAAAAACGCTTTTAGAAATTTTGTAGATCTCCATTTCTCAGACACACAGTGTTACGTGATCGGTGAATATTTCTGCGTACTCTAAAAATGCACAAAAGCTTTTTAACCCCTTCACGACATGCGCAATACTAGTACAGCGCATGTCGTGTCTCCCCTTTGATGTGGGCTCCGGCGCTGAGCCCCCATCAAAGTCGCGACATGTCAGCTGTTTTGTACAGCTGACATGTGCACGCAATAGCGACAGGTGGAATCGCGTTCCACCTGCGGCTATTAACTAGTTAAATGCTGCTGTCAAACGCTGATTTAACTAACGCTTCCGGCCATCGGGCCGGAAATGCGTGCATCGCCGACCCCCATCATGTGATCGGAGGACAGCGTTGCATCGGCATGGCAACCTGAGGTCTCCTTGAGACCTCTATGGTTGTTGATGCCGGCTTGCTGTGAGCGCCACCCTGTGGTCGGCGCACATAGCAAGTCTGTAATTCAGCTGCATAGGATCAATCTGATGATCGCTCCTATGTAGCAGAGCCGATCCAGTTGTGCCAGCTTCTAGCCTCCCATGGAGGCTAATGAAGCATGGCAAAAGTTTACAATTTTTTTTTAAAGAATATGAAAAAAATAAAAAAAATATGAAAGTCTAAATCACCCCCCTTCGAAATAAAACAGTGAAAAAAAAATCAAACATACACATATTTAGTATTGCCGCATTCAGAATCGCCCGATCTATCAATTAAAAAAAGGATTAACCTGATTGCTAAACGGCGTAGCGAGAAAAAAATTCCAAATGCCAGAATTACCTTCTTTTGGTCGCCGCGACATTGCATTAAAATGCAATAACGGGCGATCAAAAGAGCGTATCTGCACAAATGTGGTATCATTAAAAATGTCAATTTGACACACAAAAAATAAGCCCTCACCTGACCCAAAATCCTGAAAAATGGAAACGCTACGGGTATCGAAAAATGGCGCAATTTTTTTCTTTTTTTGCAAAGTTTGGAATTTTTTTCACCACTTAGATAAAAAATAACCTAGACATGTTTGATGTCTATGAACTCATAATGACGTGGAGAATCACAATAGCATGTCAGTTTTAGCAATTAGTGAACCTAGCAACAAGCCAAACAAAAAAAACAAGGTGTGGGATTGCACTTTTTTTTGCAATTTCACCACACCTGAATTTTTTTTCCCATTTTCTAGTACAAGACATGGTAAAACCAATGGTGTCGTTCAAAAGTACAACTCGTCCCGCAAAAAATAAGCCCTCACATGGCCATATTGTCAGAAAAAAAAAAGTTATGGCTCTGGGAAGGAGGGGAGCGAAAAATGAAAAAGCAAAAAAGGAAAAGGGCTGCATCTTGAAGGAGTTAAATTTTGCAGGCCTCGATTTCTCAGACATACAGTGTTACTTTGTGATTATTTCTGTGATTTGCAAAACTGCACAAAAGCATTTAACATTTTGTAGGCCTTCATTTCATAGACATACAGTGTCACTTTTCTCTGAATATTTCTGTGATCTCTAAAACTGAGAAAAAACATTGAAACAGTTTTCTGGATTGAATTTGATTGAATTTGATTTGATTGTTGCGTCGGCGCACTATGTCCCGGAACACAGCGTAATACTTCCGGGACATGGTGCGCCAGTGCATGCGCACTAATGCTTTTCGGCTTTGCCCGCAGTTGGGCAAAGAATACTGCAATTGCGCAAGGCAAGATTGCTTTGCGCAGGCGTGTTCTTCGGAGGAAAGCGAATCAACTTCAAGACAATATTGCGGGAAAGGAAGGGGTGAATAAAAGACCTGAAAACACCACCCATCGGACCAAAAAAAGGGCCCGCCAAATTCAGGTGACAGGTTCCCTTTAAGGGATTGGAAAGTGGAAGTGTTGATGATGGTGCATGCAGATGTGGGGCAGGTGTGACTATGCCTGTTCCTGGAGCACAAGAAACATGCCAATCCATGACACATAGGTTCCTGTCCCACTTTGCAGTGAGGCACGGTACACCACTTCTGAAACCAGAGCAGTGAGAACAGGTAGTCGGTTGGATAGCAGATAATGCTTCCAGCAGTGTTAGCACCACCACACAGTCTTCCACACAGTGAAGTCTCACCAGCCTAAAGTCTGGATAATTTGATCCTCTCCCTAATCCTCCTTCCTCCCACAATGTTAAGTCTCAGAAGACTAGTGATCCTAAACTAGGACACTCCGAGGAGCTGATTACCACAACATTTCTTGATTGTAGCCTCTCAATCTGTATGCTCCAAGAGGGACAGGACGACATGCTGTTTAGTGATGCATGAAACATAGAGCAGCCATGGCCACAAGAAAATGATGGTGGGAAATGGCAAATTTGGGATAAGGAGGAGGAAGATGATGATGAGACACAGTTGCCACTAGGTCTTATTGTTGTTAAGCCAGAAAGTCAGGAGGACCAGGGTGCGGTGATGGAAAACGAGGTGGTGCATTGCAAAGTCACTGACCCAACCTGGAAAGCTGGCATGGAGAGCGAGGCCTGCATTGCTGAGGGGGAGAGATAGGCAGCACCGAAACAGGAAGGAAGAGGCAGTGGGTGACCAGAGGGAGAAGGCGAGCAACTGTTCCAAATGACCGACAGTCCTCAGTTTCTCTGTCAAAGAGCTGTGTGTTCCCCAGTCTGGGACTTATTAAAAGAGAGTTCTGAGACACCAACATTTCTGAGACGACAAAATGGCCATTTGTAATGCCATGCAAAGATCAGCAAATAGGTGGGAATAGCGTGGGTATGCTAATGTTTTTATCAATATTATTGTGTGTGCATAAAAGGATAAAAGGACATTTCAATGTTGATTGACAGTCATTTTGTATTTCTTTCATTTTCTTACTATTGCACCAACAGTTGTCTCCTTCATACCCTGCGTCTTACTTATGATTTAGTAGGTAGCCCGTTCCAGCTTTGTGCAGGTCTATGGTCTTGTCTCTGACTTCTTTTTAAAGCTCTTTTGTCTTGCCTGTGTTGTAGAGGGTAGAGTCTGACTGATTAATTGAGTCAGTCGACTGGGGTCTTTTATAAAAGGTGACTATGTAAGACAGCTGTCTTTAATGCATATAACGAGTTGATTAGGAGCATCTAACTGGTCTATAGGAGCGAGAACTCTTAATGGTTGCTAGGGGATCAAATACTTATTTCTAGGGTTGAGCGAAACGGGTCGTTCATTTTCAAAAGTCGCCGACTTTTGGCAAAGTCGGGTTTCATGAAACCCGATCCGACCCTGTGCGGGGTCGGCCATGCGGTACGTGACTTTCGCGCGAAAAGCGCCATTTCTCAGCCAATGAAGGTAAACGCAGAGTGTGGGCAGCGTGATGACATAGGTCCTGGTCCCCACCATCTTAGAGAAGGGCATTGCAGTGATTGGCTTGCTGTCTGCGGCGTCACAGGGGCTATAAAGGGGCGTTCCCGCCGACCGCCATGTTACTGCTGCTGATCTGAGCTTAGGGAGAGGTTGCTGCCGCTTCGTCAGAAGCAGGTATAGCGTTAGGCAGGGTCCATTAACCACCAAACCGCTTGTGCTGTAGCGATTTCCACAGCCCAACACCACCTTCGGTGTGCAGGGACAGTGGAAGCTACATTTTTTTTTTTCCTCAGCGCTGTAGCTCATTGGGCTGCCCTAGAAGGCTCCCTGATAGCTGCATTGCTGTGTGTACGCCGCTGTGCAAACCAACTGCTTTTTTCAAAGCACAAATCCTCTTGTTCCTTCCTTTCTGCACAGCTATCTTTTTTGTTTGTCCACACTTTTTATTTAATTTGTGCATCAGTCCACTCCTTATTGCTGCCTGCCATACCTGGCTGAGATTACTGCAGGGAGATAGTAATTGTTGGACACTCCCTGTTTTTTTTTTTTTTTTGTGGGAGATTAAGATTGACATTTATGCTAGAGTGCCATCCCTGTGTGTGCCATCTCTCACTCAGTGGGCCATAGAAAGCCTATTTATTTTTTTGCTTGATTTGGGTTATAAAATCTACCTGAAAAAATCACTACATCAATCAGTGGGAGAAAAATATTGGCCTCAGGGCTTGTGTGCCACTCTTGACTCCTGTGTGTGCCACCTCTCACTCAGTGGGCCATAGAAAGCCTATTTATTTTTTTGCTTGATTTGGGTTCTAAAATCTACCTGAAAAAATCAATACATCAATCAGTGGGAGAAAAATATTGGCCTCAGGGCTTGTGTGCCACTCCTGACTCCTGTGTGCATCATCACTCACTCAGTGGGCCATAGAAAGCCTATTTTTTTTTTTTTTTACTTTATTTGGGTTCTAAATTCTACCTGAAAAAATCAATAAATCAATCAGTGGGAGATTAATATTGGCCTTTGGGCTTGTGTGCCTGTCCTAAGCGTGCCATCTCTCTCTCTCAGATAGTGGGCCATAGAAAGCCTATTTATTATTTTTTTTATTGGGTTTATAAATTTTCCCTGGAAAAAAAAAAAAGTGGGAGATTAATATTGGCCTCTGGGCTTGTGTGCCAGTCCTGAGCGTGCCATCTCTCTCACAAATAGTGGGCCATAGAAAGCCTATTTATTTATTTTTTTTGGTTTTATAAATTCTCCCTGAAAAAAAAAAGGGAGATTAATATTGGCCTTTGGGCTTGTGTGCCAGTCCTAAGCGTGCCATCTCTCTCTCTCAGATAGTGGGCCATAGAAAGCCTATTTATTATTTTTTTTATTGGGTTTATAAATTTTCCCTGAAAAAAAAAAAAGTGGGAGATTAATATTGGCCTCTGGGCTTGTGTGCCAGTCCTGAGCGTGCCATCTCTCTCACAAATAGTGGGCCATAGAAAGCCTATTTATTTTTTTGGTTGATTTGGGTTCTAAATTCTACCTGAAAAAATCAATAAATCAATCAGTGGGAGATAAATATTGGCCTCTGGGCTTGTGTGCCACTCCTGACTCCTGTGTGCGTCATCTCTCACTCAGTGGGCCATAGAAAGCCTATTTTTTGTTTTATTTGTTTTATAAATTCTCCCTGAAAAAATCATTTTATTTTATTTGGTTTCTAAATTCTTCCTGAAAAAATCTTTTTTTTTTATTATTTTTTTTTTCTAAAGTCTCCCTGGAAAAAAAAAAAATCAAATCAGTGGGAGATTAATATTGCCCTTTCTGCTTGTGTGCCAGTCTTGACTCCTGGGTGTGCCATCTCTCTCTCTCTCTCCAATTGTGGGCCATAGAAAGCCTATTATTTTTTTAGCTTGATTTGGGTTCCAAAATCTACCTGAAAAAATCACTACATCAATCATTGGGAGAACAATATTGGCCTCTGGGCTTGGGTGCCACTCCTGACTCCTGTGTGCGTCATCTCTCACTCCGTGGGCCATAGAAAGCCTATTTTTTCTTTTATTTGTTTTCTAAATTCTCCCTGAAAAATCATTTTATTTTATTTGGTTTCTAAATTCTTCCTGAAAAAAATCATTTTTTTTAATTATTTTTTTTTTCTAAAGTCTCCCTGAAAAAAAAAATCAAATCAGTGGGAAAATAATATTGCCCTTTCTGCTTGTGTGCCAGTCTTGACTCCTGGGTGTGCCATCTCTCTCTCTCTCTCTCTCTCTCTCTCTCTCTCTCTCCAATTGTGGGCCATAGAAAGCCTATTTTTTTTTTTAGCTTGATTTGGGTTCCAAAATCTACCTGAAAAAATCACAACATCAATCATTGGGAGAACAATATTGGCCTCTGGGCTTGTGTGCCACTCCTGACTCCTGTGTGCGTCATCTGTCACTCAGTGGGCCATAGAAAGCCTATTTTTTCTTTTATTTGTTTTCTAAATTCTCCCTGAAAAAATCATTTTATTTTATTTGGTTTCTAAATTCTTCCTGAAAAAATCATTTTTTTATTATTTTTTTTTCTAAAGTCTCCCTGGAAAAAAAAAAAAAATCAAATCAGTGGGAGATTAATATTGCCCTTTCTGCTTGTGTGCCAGTCTTGACTCCTGGGTGTGCCATCTCTCTCTCTCTCTCCAATTGTGGGCCATAGAAAGTCTATTATTTTTTTAGCTTGATTTGGGTTCCAAAATCTACCTGAAAAAATCACTACATCAATCATTGGGAGAACAATATTGGCCTCTGGGCTTGTGTGCCACTCCTGACTCCTGGGTGTGCCATCTCTCTCTCTCTCTCTCTATCTCTCTCCAATTGTGGGCCATAGAAAGCCTATTTTTTCTTTTATTTGTTTTCTAAATTCTCCCTGAAAAATCATTTTATTTTATTTGGTTTCTAAATTCTTCCTGAAAAAAATCATTTTTTTTAATTATTTTTTTTTTCTAAAGTCTCCCTGGAAAAAAAAAAAATCAAATCAGTGGGAGATTAATATTGCCCTTTCTGCTTGTGTGCCAGTCTTGACTCCTGGGTGTGCCATCTCTCTCTCTCTCTATATCTCTCTCCAATTGTGGGCCATAGAAAGCCTATTTTTTTTTTTAGCTTGATTTGGGTTCCAAAATCTACCTGAAAAAATCACTACATCAATCATTGGGAGAACAATATTGGCCTCTGGGCTTGTGTGCCACTCCTGACTCCTGTGTGCATCATCTCTCACTCAGTGGGCCATAGAAAGCCTTTTTTTGTTTTATTTGTTTTCTAAATTCTCCTGAAAAATCATTTTATTTTATTTGGTTTCTAAATTCTTCCTGAAAAAATCATTTTTTTTTATTATTTTATTTTTCTAAAGTCTCCCTGGAAAAAAAAAAAAATCAAATCAGTGGGAAAATAATATTGCCCTTTCTGCTTGTGTGCCAGTCTTGACTCCTGGGTGTGCCATCTCTCTCTCTCTCTCTCTCTCTCCAATTGTGGGCCATAGAAAGCCTATTTTTTTTTTTAGCTTGATTTGGGTTCCAAAATCTACCTGAAAAAATCACAACATCAATCATTGGGAGAACAATATTGGCCTCTGGGCTTGTGTGCCACTCCTGACTCCTGTGTGCGTCATCTGTCACTCAGTCGGCCATAGAAAGCCTATTTTTTGTTTTATTTGTTTTCTAAATTCTCCCTGAAAAAATCATTTTATTTTATTTGGTTTCTAAAATCTTCCTGAAAAAATCATTTTTTTTTATTATTTTTTTTTTCTAAAGTCTCCCTGGAAAAAAAAAAAAATCAAATCAGTGGGAGATTAATATTGCCCATTCTGCTTGTGTGCCAGTCTTGACTCCTGGGTGTGCCATCTCTCTCTCCAATTGTGGGCCATAGAAAGCCTATTATTTTTTTACCTTGATTTGGGTTCCAAAATCTACCTGAAAAAATCACTACATCAATCAGTGGGACATAAATATTGGCCTCTGGGCTTGTGTGCCACTCCTGACTCCTGTGTGCATCATCTCTCACTCAGTGGGCCATAGAAAGCCTTTTTTTGTTTTATTTGTTTTCTAAATTCTCCCTGAAAAAATCATTTTATTTTATTTGGTTTCTAAATTCTTCCTGAAAAAATCATTTTTTTTTATTATTTTATTTTTCTAAAGTCTCCCTGGAAAAAAAAAAAAAATCAAATCAGTGGGAAAATAATATTGCCCTTTCTGCTTGTGTGCCAGTCTTGACTCCTGGGTGTGCCATCTCTCTCTCTCTCTCTCTCCAATTGTGGGCCATAGAAAGCCTATTTTTTTTTTTAGCTTGATTTGGGTTCCAAAATCTACCTGAAAAAATCACAACATCAATCATTGGGAGAACAATATTGGCCTCTGGGCTTGTGTGCCACTCCTGACTCCTGTGTGCGTCATCTGTCACTCAGTGGGCCATAGAAAGCCTATTTTTTGTTTTATTTGTTTTCTAAATTCTCCCTGAAAAAATCATTTTATTTTATTTGGTTTCTAAATTCTTCCTGAAAAAATCATTTTTTTTTATTATTTTTTTTTTCTAAAGTCTCCCTGGAAAAAAAAAAAAATCAAATCAGTGGGAGATTAATATTGCCCATTCTGCTTGTGTGCCAGTCTTGACTCCTGGGTGTGCCATTTCTCTCTCTCTCTCCAATTGTGGGCCATAGAAAGCCTATTATTTTTTTAGCTTGATTTGGGTTCCAAAATCTACCTGAAAAAATCACTACATCAATCAGTGGGACATAAATATTGGCCTCTGGGCTTGTGTGCCACTCCTGACTCCTGTGTGCGTCATCTCTCACTCAGTGGGCCATAGAAAGCCTTTTTTTGTTTTATTTGTTTTCTAAATTCTCCCTGAAAAAATCATTTTATTTTATTTGGTTTCTAAATTCTTCCTGAAAAAATCATTTTATTTTATTTGGTTTCTAAATTCTTCCTGAAAAAATCATTTTATTCTATTATTTTTTTTTCCTAAAGTCTCCCTGAAAAAAAAACAAAAACAAATCAGTGGGAGATTAATATTGCCCTTTCTGCTTGTGTGCCAGTCTTGACTCCTGGGTGTGCCATCTCTCTCTCTCTCTCCAATTGTGGGCCATAGAAAGCCTATTATTTTTTTAGCTTGATTTGGGTTCCAAAATCTACCTGAAAAAATCACTACATCAATCATTGGGAGAACAATATTGGCCTCTGGGCTTGTGTGCCACTCCTGACTCCTGTGTGCGTCATCTCTCACTCAGTGGGCCATAGAAAGCCTTTTTTTGTTTTATTTGTTTTCTAAATTCTCCTGAAAAATCATTTTATTTTATTTGGTTTCTAAATTCTTCCTGAAAAAATCATTTTTTTTTATTATTTTATTTTTCTAAAGTCTCCCTGGAAAAAAAAAAAAATCAAATCAGTGGGAAAATAATATTGCCCTTTCTGCTTGTGTGCCAGTCTTGACTCCTGGGTGTGCCATCTCTCTCTCTCTCTCTCTCTCTCTCTCTCTCTCCAATTGTGGGCCATAGAAAGCCTATTTTTTTTTTTAGCTTGATTTGGGTTCCAAAATCTACCTGAAAAAATCACAACATCAATCATTGGGAGAACAATATTGGCCTCTGGGCTTGTGTGCCACTCCTGACTCCTGTGTGCGTCATCTGTCACTCAGTGGGCCATAGAAAGCCTATTTTTTGTTTTATTTGTTTTCTAAATTCTCCCTGAAAAAATCATTTTATTTTATTTGGTTTCTAAATTCTTCCTGAAAAAACCATTTTTTTTTATTATTTTTTTTCTAAAGTCTCCCTGGAAAAAAAAAAAAATCAAATCAGTGGGAGATTAATATTGCCCATTCTGCTTGTGTGCCAGTCTTGACTCCTGGGTGTGCCATCGCTCTCTCTCTCTCCAATTGTGGGCCATAGAAAGCCTATTATTTTTTTAGCTTGATTTGGGTTCCAAAATCTACCTGAAAAAATCACTACATCAATCAGTGGGACATAAATATTGGCCTCTGGGCTTGTGTGCCACTCCTGACTCCTGTGTGCGTCATCTCTCACTCAGTGGGCCATAGAAAGCCTTTTTTTGTTTTATTTGTTTTCTAAATTCTCCCTGAAAAAATCATTTTATTTTATTTGGTTTCTAAATTCTTCCTGAAAAAATCATTTTTTTTTATTATTTTATTTTTCTAAAGTCTCCCTGGAAAAAAAAAAATCAAATCAGTGGGAAAATAATATTGCCCTTTCTGCTTGTGTGCCAGTCTTGACTCCTGGGTGTGCCATCTCTCTCTCTCTCTCTCTCTCTCTCTCTCCAATTATGGGCCATAGAAAGCCTATTTTTTTTTTTAGCTTGATTTGGGTTCCAAAATCTACCTGAAAAAATCACAACATCAATCATTGGGAGAACAATATTGGCCTCTGGGCTTGTGTGCCACTCCTGACTCCTGTGTGCGTCATCTGTCACTCAGTGGGCCATAGAAAGCCTATTTTTTGTTTTATTTGTTTTCTAAATTCTTCCTGAAAAAATCATTTTTTTTTATTATTTTTTTTTTCTAAAGTCTCCCTGGAAAAAAAAAAAATCAAATCAGTGGGAGATTAATATTGCCCATTCTGCTTGTGTGCCAGTCTTGACTCCTGGGTGTGCCATCTCTCTCTCTCTCTCCAATTGTGGGCCATAGAAAGCCTATTATTTTTTTAGCTTGATTTGGGTTCCAAAATCTACCTGAAAAAATCACTACATCAATCAGTGGGACATAAATATTGGCCTCTGGGCTTGTGTGCCACTCCTGACTCCTGTGTGCGTCATCTCTCACTCAGTGGGCCATAGAAAGCCTTTTTTTGTTTTATTTGTTTTCTAAATTCTCCCTGAAAAAATCATTTTATTTTATTTGGTTTCTAAATTCTTCCTGAAAAAATCATTTTATTTTATTTGGTTTCTAAATTCTTCCTGAAAAAATCATTTTATTCTATTATTTTTTTTCCTAAAGTCTCCCTGAAAAAAAAACAAAAACAAATCAGTGGGAGATTAATATTGCCCTTTCTGCTTGTGTGCCAGTCTTGACTCCTGGGTGTGCCATCTCTCTCTCTCTCTCCAATTGTGGGCCATAGAAAGCCTATTATTTTTTTAGCTTGATTTGGATTCCAAAATCTACCTGAAAAAATCACTACATCAATCATTGGGAGAACAATATTGGCCTCTGGGCTTGTGTGCCACTCCTGACTCCTGTGTGCGTCATCTCTCACTCAGTGGGCCATAGAAAGCCTTTTTTTGTTTTATTTGTTTTCTAAATTCTCCCTGAAAAAATCATTTTATTTTATTTGGTTTCTAAATTCTTCCTGAAAAAATCATTTTATTTTATTTGGTTTCTAAATTCTTCCTGAAAAAATCATTTTATTCTATTATTTTTTTTCCTAAAGTCTCCCTGAAAAAAAAACAAAAACAAATCAGTGGGAGATTAATATTGCCCTTTCTGCTTGTGTGCCAGTCTTGACTCCTGGGTGTGCCATCTCTCTCTCTCTCTCCAATTGTGGGCCATAGAAAGCCTATTATTTTTTTAGCTTGATTTGGGTTCCAAAATCTACCTGAAAAAATCACTACATCAATCAGTGGGACATAAATATTGGCCTCTGGGCTTGTGTGCCACTCCTGACTCCTGTGTGCGTCATCTCTCACTCAGTGGGCCATAGAAAGCCTTTTTTTGTTTTATTTGTTTTCTAAATTCTCCCTGAAAAAATCATTTTATTTTATTTGTTTTCTAAATTCTCCTGAAAAATCATTTTATTTTATTTGGTTTCTAAATTCTTCCTGAAAAAATCATTTTTTTTTATTATTTTATTTTTCTAAAGTCTCCCTGGAAAAAAAAAAAAATCAAATCAGTGGCAAAATAATATTGCCCTTTCTGCTTGTGTGCCAGTCTTGACTCCTGGGTGTGCCATCTCTCTCTCTCTCTCTCTCTCTCTCTCCAATTGTGGGCCATAGAAAGCCTATTTTTTTTTTTAGCTTGATTTGGGTTCCAAAATCTACCTGAAAAAATCACAACATCAATCATTGGGAGAACAATATTGGCCTCTGGGCTTGTGTGCCACCCCTGACTCCTGTGTGCGTCATCTGTCACTCAGTGGGCCATAGAAAGCCTATTTTTTGTTTTATTTGTTTTCTAAATTCTCCCTGAAAAAATCATTTTATTTTATTTGGTTTCTAAATTCTTCCTGAAAAAAACATTTTTTTTTATTATTTTTTTTTCTAAAGTCTCCCTGGAAAAAAAAAAAAAATCAAATCAGTGGGAGATTAATATTGCCCATTCTGCTTGTGTGCCAGTCTTGACTCCTGGGTGTGCCATCTCTCTCTCTCTCTCCAATTGTGGGCCATAGAAAGCCTATTATTTTTTTAGCTTGATTTGGGTTCCAAAATCTACCTGAAAAAATCACTACATCAATCAGTGGGACATAAATATTGGCCTCTGGGCTTGTGTGCCACTCCTGACTCCTGTGTGCGTCATCTCTCACTCAGTGGGCCATAGAAAGCCTTTTTTTGTTTTATTTGTTTTCTAAATTCTCCCTGAAAAAATCATTTTATTTTATTTGGTTTCTAAATTCTTCCTGAAAAAATCATTTTATTCTATTATTTTTTTTTCCTAAAGTCTCCCTGAAAAAAAAAAAAAATCAAATCAGTAGGAGATTAATATTTACATTTGTGCTTCAGTGACAGTCTTGCGTGTGTGGCATCTCTCTCATTTGTTGCCACCAACAACAGAGTGTGTAACATTGTGCCTGATTTTCATTGTGGTCTCACTCACCTGTAAAGGGGTAGCTAAATCATACTGAAGTTATAGCTCACCGTGTAAGTTGTGTGACAGCAACAAATACCGTTAGTTTGTTTACGTTTTTAAAACAATGAGGAAGTCTGGTGGAAGAGGTCGTGGCCGGGGGCGTTCATTGTCAGCTGGTAATGAGGGTAGTGGTAGTGGTGGAGCATCAGCTGGTCGTGGGAAAAAAAATATTGCACCTAAGTCTGGAGCTGTGGAGCCAGGTTCGTCGTCTGGCTACACAAGGCCTCGAACGCTCCCTTTTCTGGGAGTAGGAAAACCGCTTTTAAAGCCGGAGCAGCAAGAGCAAGTTTTGGCTTATCTTGCTGACTCAGCCTCTAGCTCTTTTGCCTCCTCTCGTGAAACTGTCAAATGTCAAAGCAGCGCGTCGTTAGTGGATGTTCACTGTCAGGGACAAGTCGCTTCCTTGTCCTCTTCAGCAAAAACAACAACAGAGAAGAATGCAGCAGGCGACACAACGGGTTACTCCATGGAGCTCTTTACACATACCGTCCCTGGCTTAGAAAGTGAAGCAGTTAACAGTCCATGCCCATTACAAGTTGAATCTGACATGGAGTGCACTGATGCACAGCCACAGCCAGACTACTATGCTGGTCCTTTGACTCAGACCACAACATTGCCATCGCAGGGTGCTGATCAAGAATCAGACCCTGATGAGACTATGTTGCCCCATCACGAACGCTATACCACCGACCGCCACGGTGACACAGACGAAGTTGCACACGAGCTACAAAAAGAGGTAATAGATGACCCAGTTCTTGACCCCGATTGGCAGCCATTGGGGGAACAGGGTGCAGGCGGCAGCAGTTCTGAAGCGGAGGAGGAGGGGCCGCAGCAGGCATCAACATCACAACAGGTTCCATCTGCCGGGCCCGTATCTTGCCCAAAACGCGTGGCAAAGCCAAAACCTGTTGGAGGACAGCGTGGCCATCCGGTTAAAGCTCAGTCTGCAATGCCTGAAAAGGTATCCGATGCTAGAAAGAGTGCAGTCTGGCATTTTTTTAAACAACATCCAATTGATCAGCGCAAAGTCATCTGTCAAAAATGTTCAACTACCTTAAGCAGAGGACAGAATCTGAAAAGTCTCAATACAAGTTGCATGCATAGACATTTAACCACCATGCATTTGCAAGCCTGGACTAACTACCAAACGTCCCTTAAGGTTGTAGCACCCTCGGCCAATGAAGCTAGTCAGCAACGCAACATCCCTTCCGGCAGTGTAGGGCCACCATTTTCCGCACCACCTGCAGTATCTGTGCAGGTTTCTTTGCCAGGCCAAAGCAGTCAGGGTCAGGGAATCACCAGTTTCGTAGTAGGAAACACTGCATCTAGGGCACCGGCGGCAACAATACCATCTCCCACCGTCTCTCAGTCTGCCATGTCCACCGGCACCCCCGCTAGTTCCACGATCTCCAGCTCTCCAGTCCAGCTCACCCTACATGAGACTATGGTTAGAAAAAGGAAGTACTTAGCCTCGCATCCGCGTACACAGGGTTTGAACGCCCACATAGCTAGACTAATCTCGTTAGAGATGATGCCCTACCGGTTAGTTGAAAGCGAAGCTTTCAAAGCCCTGATGGACTACGCTGTACCACGCTACGAGCTACCCAGTCGATACTTTTTTTTCAGAAAAGCCATCCCAGCCCTCCACCAGCATGTTAAAGAGCGCATCTTCCATGCACTCAGGCAATCTGTGAGCACAAAGGTGCACCTGACAACAGATGCATGGACCAGTAGGCATGGCCAGGGACGTTACGTGTCCATCACGGCACACTGGGTGAATGTTGTGGATGCAGGGTCCACAGGGGACAGCAAGTTTGGGACAGTTCTGCCTAGCCCACGGTCTAGGAAACAGTTGGCTGTAGCCGTTCGCACCCCCTCCTCCTCCTCTTCGTCCTCCTGCAGAAGCGAGAGCTCGTCCACAGACAGCAGTCGCACAACCACTCCATCCGCAGCTGCCACTGTTGCACACCAGGTCTCCCATTATGGGGCAGCTACTGGCAAACGTCAGCAGGCTATATTGGCTATGAAGTGTTTGGGCGACAACAGACACACCGCAGAAGTTCTGTCCGAGTTCTTGCAGAAAGAAACGCAGTCGTGGCTGGGCACTGTAGATCTTGAGGCAGGCAAGGTAGTGAGTGATAACGGAAGGAATTTCATGGCTGCCATCTCCCTTTCCCAACTGAAACACATTCCTTGCCTGGCTCACACCTTAAACCTGGTGGTGCAGTGCTTCCTGAAAAGTTATCCGGGGTTATCCGACCTGCTCCTCAAAGTGCGTGGACTTTGCTCACATATCCGCCGTTCGCCCGTACACTCCAGCCGTATGCAGACCTATCAGCGTTCTTTGAACCTTCCCCAGCATCGCCTAATCATAGACATTGCAACAAGGTGGAACTCAACACTGCACATGCTTCAGAGACTGTGCGAACAGAGGCGGGCTGTTATGTTTTTGTGGGAGGATACACACACGGGCAGGCAGTAGGATGGCAGACATGGAGTTGTCAGGTGTGCAGTGGTCGAAGATTCAAGACATGTGTCAAGTCCTTCAGTGTTTTGAGGAATGCACACGGCTGGTTAGTGCAGACAACACCATAATAAGCATGAGCATCCCCCTAATGCGTCTGCTGATGCAAAGTTTGACGCACATAAAGGATCAGGCGTCTGCAGCTGAGGAAGAGGAAAGCCTTGATGACAGTCAGCCATTGTCTGGCCAGGGCAGTGTACAGGACGAGTTAGTGGGCGAAGAGGAGGAGGAGGACGAGGAGGATGATGGGGATGATTATATTTTTAATGAGAAAGCTTTTCCGGGGCCACTGGAAATTAGTGGCGCGGCAAGGCCGGGTTCTGGTTTTTGGAGGGACACAAGTGACGTGGATTTGCCTGAAACTGCCCCTCAACCAAGCACAACCGCAGATTTGAGAACTGGAACTTTGGCCCACATGGCGGATTATGCCTTACGTATCCTCAAAAGGGACACACGCATAACTAAAATGATGAACGATGACGATTACTGGTTGGCCTGCCTCCTTAATCCTCGCTATAAAGGCAAATTGCAAAATATAATGCCACATGAGAACTTGGAACTAATATTAGCAACCAAACAATCAACTCTTGTTGACCGTTTGCTTCTGGCATTCCCTGCACACAGCGCCCGTGATCGTTCTCACACGAGCTGCAGGGGCCAGCAGACCAGAGGAGTTAGAGGGGCAGAAATCAGAAGTGGCGTTGGCCAGAGGGGTTTTCTGACCAGGTTGTGGAGTGATTTTGCTATGACCGCAGACAGGACAGGTACTGCAGCATCAATTCAAAGTGACAGGAGACAACATTTGTCCAGTATGGTTACAAACTATTTTTCATCCCTTATCGATGTTCTCCCTCAACCGTCATTCCCATTTGATTACTGGGCATCAAAATTAGACACCTGGCCAGAATTGGCAGAATATGCATTGCAGGAGCTTGCTTGCCCGGCAGCTAGTGTCCTATCAGAAAGAGTATTCAGTGCTGCAGGTTCAATACTAACAGAAAAAAGGACTCGTCTGGCTACCCAAAATGTAGATGATCTAACCTTCATTAAAATGAACCACAACTGGATTTCGAAATCTTTTGCCCCACCTTGCCCGGCTGACACCTAGCTTTCCTATGAAAAGGTCTTGCCTGTGGACTATTCTGAATGACTTTTCCAATCTCGTAATTTTCTGCACCTGATTGTCCAGCATACGACATGTTTACACCTCACTAAATGGCCAAACTCCCCACACGGGGCCGTGGTATCGACACTTGGCGCCAGCACCCGTGAGAGTGCTGTTTGTCTGAAGAGGTGGGTGTGCCCGCTTTTGGTCGACGGCACTGCCACTGGGTCCCTCCTAGTACAATAAAGTGTCTCTGGCGGTGGTGGTGCGCACCCAACGTCAGACACACCGTTGTAATATGAGGGGCCCTGGGCCTGTACCGCCGGCCACAAGACAGTTCCCCCCCCAGCTCAAACAGTGCTCTACCACTTGCAAAATTATCTCACAGCTCCACCAATGTTTAGTCTATGCGCTGACATCCTTCAATGCCTGCCACTGACAATACCATTGTATTGACATTTTTGTTATGTTAGGCCTTCGAAGCCTGTCTGCGGTCACTCCTTCCACTATGCCTCCACTGACCACACCACTGCTGCCCGTGTACCCCTGGAACCAATTTAAAATTGCCTACAGCCATGTGTTATTATTTTAGGCCTTCGATGCCTGTCTGCGGTCACTCCTTCCACTAGGCCTCCACTGACCACACCACTGCTGCCCGAGTACCCCTGGAACCAATTTAAAATTGCCTACAGCCAGCCCAATTTTTTTATTTTAGGCCTTCAATGCCTGTCTGCGGTCCGTTTTTCTACTACTACTACACTGACCAGGCCACTGCTGCCCGTGTACCCCTGGAACCAATTTAAAATTGCCTACAGCCAGCCCAATTTTTTTATTTTAGGCCTTCGATGCCTGTCTGCGGTCCGTTCTTTCTACTACTACTACACTGACCAGGCCACTGCTGCCCGTGTTCCCCTGGAACCAATGTAAAATTGCCTACAGCCATGTGTTATTATTTTAGGCCTTCGATGCCTGTCTGCGGTCACTCCTTCCACTAGACCTCCACTGACCACACCACTGCTGCCCATGTACCCCTGGAACCAATTTAAAATTGCCTACAGCCAGCCCAATTTTTTTAATTTAGGCCTTCGATGCCTGTCTGCGGTCCGTTCTTTCTACTACTACTACACTGACCAGGCCACTGCTGCCCGTGTTCCCCTGGAACCAATTTAAAATTGCCTACAGCCATGTGTTATTATTTTAGGCCTTCGATGCCTGTCTGCGGTCACTCCTTCCACTAGGCCTCCACTGACCACACCACTGCTGCCCGTGTACCCCTGGAACCAATTTAAAATTGCCTACAGCCAGCCCAATTTTTTTATTTTAGGCCTTCGATGCCTGTCTGAGGTCCGTTCTTTCTACTACTACTACACTGACCAGGCCACTGCTGCCCGTTTACCCCTGGAACCAATTTAAAATTGCCTACAGCCATGTGTTATTATTTTAGGCCTTCGATGCCTGTCTGCGGTCACTCCTTCCACTAGGCCTCCACTGACCACACCACTGCTGCCCGTGTACCCCTGGAACCAATTTAAAATTGCCTACAGCCAGCCCAATTTTTTTATTTTAGGCCTTCGATGCCTGTCTGCGGTCCGTTCTTTCTACTACTACTACACTGACCAGGCCACTGCTGCCCGTGTACCCCTGGAACCAATTTAAAATTGCCTACAGCCATGTGTTATTATTTTAGGCCTTCGATGCCTGTCTGCGGTCACTCCTTCCACTAGGCCTCCACTGACCACACCACTGCTGCCCGTGTACCCCTGGAACCTATTTATAATTGCATAGAGCATCCTTTTTTTAATAGTAGGCGTACAAAGTCTGTCTGCGGTTCACTATTGAAATTGTCCTCCACTGCCCAGAGCACTGCAGCTTGTGTACCCCTGTAACTTTTTTCTGCTGCAGTGAGCCACATTTTTGGTTTGAATCCTACTACCTGTGTCTGTCTGCGCCACTCAATTCAGCTGTGTTCCTTTGAAAAAAGCTGAGCGTCAATAGTCTTGTTTTCAGCCTCTAGGAATTTTAAAACTGCATTGGGTGTACAACTTTGGTAGGGCCTACTAACGGTGTCTGCCTCCCCAAGGTGTTCCCCAGGTTTCCTCTCCATTGCTTCAATCTTCATGCTCTCGTTTAGTAGTTGTTGGAAACTACGCTGCATTAGGCCTACAAATTGGGTATGGGGTGTAGAGAGATGGTGTGTTACACTCCAAGGTGTTCCCCAGGTTTCCTCTCCATTGCTTCAATCTTCATGCTCTCGTTTAGTAGTTGTTGGAAACTACGCTGCATTAGGCCTACAAATTGGGTATGGGGTGTAGAGAGATGGTGTGTTACACTCCAAGGTTTTCCCCAGGTTTCCTCTCCATTGCTTCGATCTTCATGCTCTCGTTTAGTAGTTGTTGGAAACTACGCTGCATTAGGCCTACAAATTGGGTATGGGGTGTAGAGAGATGGTGTGTTCCACTCCAAGGTGTTCTCCAGGTTGCCTTTCCTGAGCTTCAATCTTCATGCTCTCGTTTAGTAGTTGTTGGAAACTACGCTGCATTAGTCCTACAAATTGGGTATGGGGTGTAGAGAGATGGTGTGTTCCACTCCAAGGTGTTCTCCAGGTTGCCTTTCCTGAGCTTCAATCTTCATGCTCTCGTTTAGTAGTTGTTGGAAACTACGCTGCATTAGGCCTACAAATTGGGTATGGGGTGTAGAGAGATGGTGTGTTCCACTCCAAAGTGTTCCCCAGGTTTCATCGCCATTGCTTCGATCTTCATGCTCTCGTTTAGTAGTTGTTGGAAACTACGCTGCATTAGGCCTACAAATTGGGTATGGGGTGTAGAGAGATGGTGTGTTCCACTCCAAGGTGTTCCCCAGGTTTCCTCTCCATTGCTTCGATCTTCATGCTCTCGTTTAGTAGTTGTTGGAAACTACGCTGCATTAGGCCTACAAATTGGGTATGGGGTGTAGAGAGACGGTGTATTCCACTCCAAGGTGTTCCCCAGGTTTCCTCTCCATTGCTTCGATCTTCATGCTCTCGTTTAGTAGTTGTAGAAAACTACACTGCATTAGGCCTACAAATTGGGTATGGGGTGTAGAGAGATGGTGTGTTCCACTCCAAGGTGTTCCCCAGTTTTCGTCCACATTGCTTCGGTCTTCCGACTCTCGTTTAGTAGTTGTAGAAAACTACACTGCATTAGGCCTACAAATTGGGTATGGGGTGTAGAGAGAGGGTGTGTTACACTCCAAGGTGTTCCCCAGGTTTCGTCCACATTGCTTCGATCTTCCGACTCTCGTTTAGTAGTTGTTGAAAACTACACTGCATTAGGCCTACAAATTGGGTATGGGGTGTAGATAGATGGTGTGTTCCACTCCAAGGTGTTCTCCAGGTTGCCTTTTTCTGAGCTTCGATCTTCATGCTCTCGTTTAGTAGTTGTTGGAAACTACGCTGCATTAGGCCTACAAATTGGGTATGGGGTGTAGAGAGATGGTGTGTTCCACTCCAAGTTGTTCCCCTGGTTTCCTCGCCATTGCTTCGATCTTCATGCTCTCGTTTAGTAGTTGTTGGAAACTACGCTGCATTAGGCCTACAAATTGGGTATGGGGTGTAGAGAGATGGTGTGTTCCACTCCAAGGTGTTCTCCAGGTTGCCTTTTCTGAGCTTCAATCTTCATGCTCTCGTTTAGTAGTTGTTGGAAACTACGCTGCATTAGTCCTACAAATTGGGTATGGGGTGTAGAGAGATGGTGTGTTCCACTCCAAGGTGTTCTCCAGGTTGCCTTTCCTGAGCTTCAATCTTCATGCTCTCGTTTAGTAGTTGTTGGAAACTACGCTGCATTAGGCCTACAAATTGGGTATGGGGTGTAGAGAGATGGTGTGTTCCACTCCAAGGTGTTCCCCAGGTTTCATCGCCATTGCTTCGATCTTCATGCTCTCGTTTAGTAGTTGTTGGAAACTACGCTGCATTAGGCCTACAAATTGGGTATGGGGTGTAGAGAGATGGTGTGTTCCACTCCAAGGTGTTCCCCAGGTTTCCTCTCCATTGCTTCGATCTTCATGCTCTCGTTTAGTAGTTGTTGGAAACTACGCTGCATTAGGCCTACAAATTGGGTATGGGGTGTAGAGAGATGGTGTGTTCCACTCCAAGGTGTTCCCCAGGTTTCGTCCACATTGCTTCGGTCTTCCGACTCTCGTTTAGTAGTTGTAGAAAACTACACTGCATTAGGCCTACAAATTGGGTATGGGGTGTAGAGAGACGGTGTGTTACACTCCAAGGTGTTCCCCAGGTTTCGTCCACATTGCTTCGATCTTCCGACTCTCGTTTAGTAGTTGTTGAAAACTACACTGCATTAGGCCTACAAATTGGGTATGGGGTGTAGAGAGATGGTGTGTTACACTCCAAGGTGTTCTCCAGGTTGCCTTTCCTGAACTTCTATCTTCAGGCTCTCATTAAATTGTAGTTAAATGGAACAACTGCATTTGGCGTACTAGTTGGTTTGGGGCCTACTATCGGTGTCTGCCACTCCTTGCTGTTCTCCTGGTTTCCTGTCCTGAAATTCCATTTTCAGGCTCTTGTTAAGTAGTTGTTAATGTTAGACTGCATTTGGCCTACTAGTTGGGTTGGGGCCTACTATCGGTGTCTGCCACTCCTTGCTGTTCTCCTCAACTGAACAAAGCTTGGCCGCCTGTTTACTACTGTTGCCAATTTTGAACTGCATTTCGACTACTTACTGATTTGGGCCTACTCTCTGTGTCAGCCTCTCATTCCAGTTGTCCTCCACTGCAATGACCCCTGGTTAGTCCTGTGTTACCAATTTTGAACTGCATTTAGCCCACTTTATTCTTTGGGCCTATATCTGTGTTTCCTCCTCATCCTGTCCGTTGCCCAGCCAGTGATAGATGAGTCTGCTGGTACATTGACCCATAATGCAAAATTCCCCGTGCACGCTACACAGCAAGATTGTGACCCTGCTGAAAGTCAGGTTCCTCTTCAAGCATACCATACCACCTTACACGGGGACAAAGAGGAAGGTGCAGATGAAAGTGCAGGTTCCTTCATCAGGTGGGGGGAGGAATACTAGTTGGCGACGTCACTGGCACAAGGCCTCTCATAGTACGCAAAAGTGTTGCTGCCGGTGGGAGGCGCCCCCGCCGTGCAAACACACCGCTGTACTTTGAGGGGCCCTGTGCCAGTGCCAATGCCAACGAGTGGGCCCCCCCTGCTTGCTCAGGATCACAGCACTTGCAAAGTTAAAATACTTACCTCTCCCTGCTCCACTGCCGTGACGTGGTCCAGATTTACTGGGCCCACTAATTACTTGAACCAGCCCTACCCCCCACAACTTTAGCCAAATGACCCCCAATTTCAAATGCCTTCCAATTATTATAAGGTAAATTACGATTGACAAGCTTCTTTAACAAGAATGGATGTTTTTGCCATTAAAATGGGCAGTGTAGGTGTTTTCCTGGCCTCCACTCACTGCCGACTATGCTCCCCCATTGACTTGCATTGGGTTTCGTGTTTCGGGCGATTCCCGACTTTTCGCGATAATCGGCCGATTCCACTCGACTCGACTTCTAAGATAGTCGGGTTTCGCGAAACACGGCTCGACTCTAAAAAGGTCAAGGTCGCTCAACCCTACTTATTTCTAACTGCAAAATGCAAATAAATTTATATAATTTATGCAATGTGATTTTTTGGGATTTTATTTTTGATATTCTATCTCTCAATGTTAAAATTAACCTTCCCTTAAAATTATAGACTGTTCATGTCAATGTCAGTGGGCAAACTTACAAAATCAGCAAGGGATAAAATACTTACTTTCTCCATTGTGTATACAAAAAAAACCTGAATTCGAGAACAATATATATATATATATATATATATATATATATATATATATATATCTTTATATTTCATACAGAGCTAGATAGCAGAATAGGCGATAATTCAATTGTCGGGCTCTGTAAAATCATTGCAGAACCCGACAGGATATGAGAGTAGTGTATCTTACATATTACTCATCAAACTCAATTTGACAGGTGGACCCGCCCCTATCAAAGTGTATAACCCCTCCCCTCCTTGTCAGGGCATCTGACTCCCTCCTCTTTTGATAATGTTTGATATTGTTATCACAGTATTTGATACAGTGATTATTATCACAGTATTTGGTTGCTTTTATATTAGATTTTTCATTTTATACGTAGCTGTTATGAGCTTGCTTCTGTAAGATGTATTTTAGAACCAGTGTTTCTGTCCATAATGCGCAGCATATGGTCTTCTCATTTACACAGAGTAGCTGTCTACTCCTTACTTAACTACAACCAGATGTAGTTCTGCATGACATACACCAAATGGTTAGGCAATCAACCCAGCAAAAGAGACAGCCAACACCCAGCAAAAAACTACAACCAGAGTTTCACATGTTATTCAACACCATACATGACAACAGACAAATGGGGACTAGACATTCAGAATTTCTGCAGGCGTCAAACAGCTCCATACAAACAGAAAGGTCAATACACAACTGTGACCGAAGCAGCAAAAAAACAGATGTAGAAGTACACAGTGTTAGGGCTAGCGGAACGCACCAAATAATAAGACAGAGTAAGGTGCGTTCACAGCCCGGGGTCCACCGTGCAGAGATGGAACCTGCTGCCAAGTAATGATGGACTATATGGCGGTACATTGTGAATACACACATGGGTTAACCTCACCCTTGCGCAAGCAAGGAGTCTCAGAACTCAATCCTAGGGTTGAGCGACTTTTCTTTTTATAGGATCGGGTCGGGTTTCACGAAACCCGACTTTTTCAAGAGTCGAGTCGAGTGAAATCGGCCGATCCTATAGAAAAGTCGGGGTCGGGGTCGGCCGAAACACGAAACCCAAAGCAGTGCATTGGGTTTCTAATGGTTCCCAGGGTCTGAAGGAGAGGAAACTCTCCTTCAGGCCCTGGGATCCATATTTAAGTGTAAAATAAAGAATCAAAATAAAAAATATTGATATACTTACCCTCGGACGCGCCCTGGTTCTCACCGGCAGACTTCCTTCCTAAGAATGAGCGCCTGAAGGACCTTCGATGACGTCGCGGCTTGTGATTGGTCGCGTGAGCGGTCACATGGGCGTCACGTGACCAATCACAAGCCGTGACGTCATCTAAGGTCCTTCAGGCGCTGATTCTTAGGAAGGAAGGCTGCGGGTTAGAACCAGGGCGCGTCCGAGGGTGAGTATATACCTATTAGGAATATACTCACCCTCAGACGCGCCCTTGGACGCTTCCTTCCTAAGAATTAGCGCCTGAAGGACCTTAGATGATGTCGCGGCTTGTGATTGATCGCGTGACGCCCATGTGACCGCTTACGCGACCAATCACAAGCCGTGACGTCATCGAAGGCCCTTCAGGCGCTCATTCTTAGGAAGGAAGGCTGCCGGTGAGAACCAGGGCGCGTCCGAGGGTAAGTATATCAATATATTTTTTTTTTTATTCTTTATTTTACACTTAAATATGAATTCCGATACCGATTCCCGATATCTTAAACATATCGGAACTCGGTATCGGAATTCCGATTCCAGATCAGAAGATCGCCGACCTCATGGCCGACCCCACACAGGGGTCGGGTCGGGTTTCATGAAACCCGACTTTGCCAAAAGTCGGCGACTTCTGAATCTGGCCGACCCATTTCGCTCAACCCTACTCAATCCCAAGACACAGGATTTGAGTACATAGACCTCATGTGCTCGACACCGCTACTGGGGTGTCAGAGTGATAGAAATAGAAGCACGAGAGTGCATGCAGTGCCGCACTGGCGAACGCCACTAACCACCCAGGCTTGGGTCAGGAAAGCCCTGTGAAACCGCAAGGCGCCGCACTGGCGGTCACAGCAATAAGACGCTGTATTGTGTGTTTACTTGCTGATGGCTAAGTTGGGCGCTAGATAGCAATCCTTCATTCGCGAGCAGTCAACAACACTAGGAATGGGAATGATTTAGGAGCTTTCATCCATCGACATACATTCATCAACAAACACACATTATCAAGTCTATACTAGCGCATGGCCGTGCGGTCATGCGCAGCTTATATAGTTGCAGCACGTTCGGGACCTTCCAATAAAGGACCAATGGGAAGCTGCTATCGAAGTTTTGCACTTTCATGACCTTTCTGGAGGACCAATGGGATGTGCTGCAGTACCTGAGCATGTGACCCTCGATCTCCAACGGGAGATCTTGCCCTGGGCTTGCTCAGAAAGAGAAAAGCAGGACTTAGTCCCAAAAGCATCTGCTCGCCGCTGCCCAACACTGACTTCAATGGTAGAAGGAGGAAAAGCAGCAGTAACTCTTTGTACAGAGTGGGACTGAGCAAGACACTGGGACGGACGTCTCCGCTGAGCAGACTCCACTGTGGCTGGAGAAGAATGGGAGACCGCAGCGGAGATGGCTCGAGATTCCCCCTGTGCAGAAGCGGGAACTCGACACCTAACATTACCCTCCCTCCTTGGACCTCGCTACACTCGAAGGCAGCAATGAGCTGTGGAGCTCAAATGTTTTCAGCAGACTCCCAGGACCTGTCCTCTGGGCCATAACCCTTCCAATTCACCAAATAAAACTTTTTGCCACGTACCACCTTGCACCCCAAAATAGCGTTCGCCTCGTAATCATCCGTAGACGAACCCGATGTCCCAGCAGATGACTCGGAAAACTGAAACATGTATACGGGTTTCAAGAGGGACACATGAAAGGTGTCAGTGATACCCAAGCGTGGAGGAAGGGCCAGACGGTAGACCACAGGGTTAACCTGTTCGAGGACCTTGAAGGGACCCAAGTAGCGAGGTGCAAACTTAGTGGACTCAACACGCAGCCTGATGTTACGGGCAGAGAGCCACACTAAATCGCCAGGATCAAAGGTCGGAGCGGGGCGCCGATCGACGGAGGACCTCATTCTCTCCTTGGAGGCCCGAATGGCATCCTCAGTGCGGTCCCAAATGTCCCGTGCCTCCACAGCCCAGTCTGCCACCCTGGAGTCAGCGGAAGACACAGGCATGGGCACAGGAACACGCGGATGCTGGCCGTAATTTAGGAGGAATGGAGTCTGACCGGTGGAGTCGGCTACGGCATTGTTAAGCGCAAACTCTGCCTACGGTAGCAAGGATGCCCAGTCATCCTGCCTGGCAGAAACAAAATGTCGTAAATATGTGACCAAGGTCTGGTTGGCCCTCTCTACCAACCCATTCGTCTCGGGATGTTATGCCGAAGAGAGATTCAACTCAATACTGAGTAGACAACAAAGCTCTCTCCAGAATCGAGACGCAAACTGGGGACCCCGGTCACTAACAATTTTGTCTGGCATACCGTGTAGGCGAAAGGTATGTTTGATGAACAAGACAGCCAAAGCCCATGCAGAAGGTAGCCGTGGAAGAGGCACCAAGTGCACCATTTTGGAAAAATGGTCGGTGATCACCCAGATAATGGTGCAGTTACGAGACTTGGGTAAGCCCACCACAAAGTCCATCCCGACCATCTCCCAGGGCCTGTCCGCCACCGGCGGAGGGTAAAGCAAACCAGCTGGCCGTTGCCGAGGGGAATTTTTCATGGTGCAAGAGACACATGCCCGAACATATTCTGCAACATCACGAGCCATATGCGGCCACCAGTATGTCCTCGCCAGTAACTCAGATGTCCTTTTGGAACCAAAATGTCCACCCACCCTGGACGAGTGTGCCCAAGAGAGAACCTCCGGTTGCAAACTGCATGGTACAAAAGTCTTGCCCGGAGGCACAGACTCTAGCGAAAACGGAGCCACAGTTCTCAAGCTCTCGGTGAAGACAATAAGACGAAGCTCCTCTTCCTCCTCCACAGATGACACAACGGAGCGAGAGAGAGCGTCGGCCCGAATGTTCTTCTCCCCAGAAAGAAAATGGAGGGTGAAATGAAACCGGGAGAAGAATAAGGACCATCTGGCCTGGCGAGAATTCAACCGCTGGGCTGTCTGCAGGTACACCAAATTTTTATGGTCTGTGAAGACTTGGAAGGGAAAACGAGCTCCCTCCAAGAGATATCTCCACTCCGAGAAAGCCAACTTCATGGCTAGCAACTCCCTGTCCCCGATGGAATAATTCCTCTCTGCTGGTGAGAAGGTCTTAGAAAAGAAGAAGCACGGATGCTTCCGACCTTGAGCATTCTTTTGGAAGAGGACTGATCCAGCACCAACAGAAGAGGCATCCACCTCCATGATAAATGGCTTATCTACATTGGGGTGATGTAAGATGGGAGCGCTAGCGAAGTGTGACTTTATGGAGTTAAAGGCCTTGGAGACCTCCTCAGACCACAATTTGGGATTTGCCCCCTTCTTGGTGAGGGCAACCAAGGGAGCTACCAAAGTTGAGAAGTGTGGAATGAACTGGCGATAATAATTAATGAACCCCATAAAGCTCTGCACCGCTTTAAGAGAATGGGGTTCCTGCCAGTCCATCACAGCCTGTAGTTTGGCAATATCCATAGCCAATCCCTGGGCAGAGATGATATAGCCTAGGAAAGGTAAGGACTTCTGCTCGAACATACACTTCTCCAACTTGGCATAGAGGGAGTTTGCCCGTAGGAGGTCGAAAACTTTGCAAACATCTCTCTGGTGGGAGTCAATATCTGGAGAGTAGATGAGAATATCATCCAGATAGACTACGACCGAGGTGGAGAGCATATCCCGGAAGATGTCGTTCACAAAGTCTTGGAAAACGGCTGGGGCATTACAGAGCCCGAAATGCATCACCAGATATTCATAGTGCCCATCCCTGGTGTTAAAAGCCGTCTTCTATTTGTCCCCCTCACAGATGCGAATCAGGTTGTAAGCACCCCGCAGATCTAATTTAGTAAATACCCTTGGTCCCCAAAGCCTATCGAAGAGCTCAGATATCAAGGGCAAAGGATACTTATTCTTAACGGTGATGGCGTTAAGACCCCTGTAGTCTATGCATGGACGCAATTCCCCATTCTTCTTCTGCACGAAGAAGAACCCTGCCCCAGCAGGTGACACTGACTTCCTAATGAATCCTCTTGCCAGATTTTCCTGGATGTACTGTGACATTGCCTCCGTTTCCAGGAGAGATAACGGATAGACTCGACCCCGGGGAGGCTCAGCACCAGGCAAGAGATCAATAGGACAGTCATAGGGGCGATGGGGCGGAAGGGTCTCCACCGCCTTTTTGGAGAACATGTCTGCATAAGACCAATACTGCTTGGGGAGAGAGGATAGATCTGCGGGTACCTCTGTAGTAGCAACCTGAACGCACTCCCTCTGACACCTACCCCCACAAGATTCGCCCCATCCCAGAATTCTGCCTGAGGACCACTCGATATGAGGAGATTGGTACCGTAGCCAAGGTATTCTCAACAGGACCTCATCAATTCCCTCAGGAATGACGAGCAGAGATATAATCTCCTGATGAGATGGCGACATGGACAGAGTAAAATGGATGGTCTGGTGTGATATCTATGAGGGCAGTGTTGACCTATTCACCACTCGTACCGTTACTGGTTGAGCTAGCATAACCAGGGGTATTGCGTGACGTTGTGCGAAGGCAGAAGACATAAAATTGCCCTCCACCCTAGAATCCACGCAGAGCTCTACCGAGTGGGAGAATGAGCCTATAATAATTGTCCCCTTAAAGGACAATTTGGAGGCAAACATCGCCGTGTCTAGTGTACCTCCACCTACTACCACTAGACACTGACGTTTCCTTGACCGCTGAGGACATCTGGTGGCTAGATGTCCTGACTGCTGGCAAACATGACAGACCTTGAGTGCGCAAGTGGTCCGGGACTTAGATCCCGCTCGTGACACTTCCATGGCCTCATGTGACTCAGGAACCAGGACCGGAGATTCCAGAGTTTTGGCGAAGGTAGGAGCCAGCCGAAACCTCTGCCTACACTGGGCTCGCTCTAACCTCCGCTCGTTAAAATGGAGGTCAATTCGAGTAGAGACAGTTATTAACTCCTCCAGTGTGGCAGGAATCTCCCTAGGGGCCAGAGCGTCCTTAATGTGATCAGTCAGGCCCCTCCAAAATATGGGGATAAGGGCTTTATCCGACCACTCCAGCTCAGAAGCTAAAGTGCGGAATTGGATGGCAAAATGACTGACCAAGGACTCACCCTGAGTTAATGCCAGCAGTTGGAGCGCAGTATCACGAGTGACTTGAGATCCTAAAAAGACCTGTTTCAGAGTGCTCAGGAACAGCAGAGCACTCTGCACCACATGATCGCCACGCTCCCACAGCGGCGTACCCCATTCCAACGCCCTGTCCGACAAGAGAGACAAAATAAATCCCACCTTAGCCCGCTCTGTGGGAAAACGTGCAGCCAGGAGCTCAAGGTTAATAGAGCACTGACTCACGAATCCCCTACAAAGTGTGCTATCACCAGAAAATTTTTCTGGCAGCGGGAGGCGAGATAATGTCGGAACAGGGGTGGCAATGGACAAGGTTGCTGCAGCCACGCTAGCAGCCTGTACAGCAACTGCGGTAACATCTACAGCTGAGGTTGAGCTCTCGAGAGCCGCCAACCTACCCTCCAGCTGCCGGATATACCGCAAGGATTGCTGTTTGTCCGTCATTACTAGCCAGACCCTGGCGCTAGTATAATGTTAGGGCTACCGGAACGCACCAAATAAAAAGACAGATAGAGTAAGGTACGTTCACAGCCCGGGGTCCACCGTGCAGAGATGGAACCTGCTGCCAAGTAATGACGGACTATATGGCGGTACAATGTGAATACACACACGGGTTAACCTCACCCTGTGTGAAGGAAGCGAACCCTGTTGCATCACAGGGCCGCGGTACCGCACCAAGAGCGCAAACAAGGAGTCTCAGAACTCAATCCCAAGACACAGGATTTGAGTACATAGACCTCATGCGCTCGACACCGCTACTTGGGTGTCAGAGAGACAGAAATAGAAGCATGAGAGTGCATGCAGTGCCGCACTGGCGAACGCCACTAACCACCCAGGCTTGGGTCAGGAAAGCGCTAGGAAAGCGCACGGTGCCGCACTGGCGGTCGCAGCAATAAGACGCTGTATTGTGTTTTTAATTGCTGATGGCTTAGTCGGGCGCTAGATAGCAATCCTTCATTCACGAGCAGTCAACAACACTAGGAATGGCAATGATTTAGGAGCTTTCATCCATCGACATACATCCATCAACACACACACATTATCAAGTCTATACTAGCACATGGCTGTGTGGTCATGCGCAGCTTATATAGTTGCAGCACGTTCAGGACCTTCCAATAAAGGACCAATGGGAAGCTGCTATCGAAGTTTTGCACTTTCATGACCTTCCTGGAGGACCAATGGGATGTGCTGCAGTACCTGAGCATGTGACCCTCGATATCCAATGGGAGATCTTGCCCTGGGCATGCTCAGAAAGAGAAAAGCAGGACTTAGTCCCAAAATCATCTGCTCGCCGCTGCCCAACACTGACTTCAATGCTAGAAGCAGGGAAAGCAGCAGTAACTCTTTGTACAGAGTGGGACAGAGCAAGACGCTGGGACCGATGTCTCCACTGAGCAGACTCCACTGCGGCTGGAGAAGAATGGGAGATCGCAGCGGAGATGGCTCGAGATTCCTCCTGTGCAGAAGCGGGAACTCGACACCTAACACACAGAGAGTGGCTTAAAATATTTATTGTCACATACCACAACTATAGGAAAAACACATTATAAGGCAGTTTTAACTAATTGCTAGCATATGTTAGCTAGCAGTGTGAAGCGGACAGACAAGTACATTTTTGATTAAATTGGTAATTTCTGACAGAACGGGTAAAACTTGAAAATTTTGATGACACAAAATCTGATACGATTCTATCATTACTCTGCAAGTCAGAAGTGAAACACTGTAAAAGCTTCTTGAATGGTAACCCGCGCGCTAAATGGTGTAATACATATATGCAATAATGTCCGCATACACTACTATACAAATCCTGGATTTGCGCGTTTTGATAACAATAAGAGTCTCAATTCTTGTTCAGGAATGTCACAAATTCACGTGGAAAGATAATATTGGCCGGACAAAAGCCGTAGCTATCAAAAAATATGCCCGTCTTATCATTGCAGAGTACGATTAATACCCAGTGGCATCCAGCTTGATTCGCCGGGTCTGTATTCACGATATATGCCGCGGGTCTCTGAGTCACTCTTTCTTCCGGAAGCAAATCACACGGAAACACACCGGCAAATATGCGTTCTGTATAATTATCGGCCTTCAGCATCGCTGTAAGCTGTAGACTTCCATCGTTACTTAATTAAAATCGTACAAGATCTCTCGCCTATTATTAATTTCCAGAATGGTGTGGTTGACTGCAAAAACAATCACATTTATCATGTGGGGTGTCGCTAGCGCAAAGTGGACTTCAGCACGTAGGTTACCTGTTTTAATGAGCGAGAAATGGCCTCCAGGCTCTTGATCAGGCGATAAATCAAAAGCAAATAGAGTGAATCCAGCCATAAATTCTTCACGATCTATCGCCATGGCACAATCAGCCTTCTGCTTCCCAGATATATGGGCAAGCACCATATACTCCCTGATGGCTAAATCAACCTTAAAATTAGGATTATAAGGTCTTGCGGGTATCTGTTGGCCATCCAGATATAAAGCCGCGTGGTTGACGTGGTAGTGGTGGAAGTGCAATGGGCTTTTCGCGTAAGAACCGCTAAAGCCCTCATTATCTACAAACCCCAATATAACAGTTTTTGGTATCTGGCCTAGGAATAGGTTCTCGTGGTTCGTGATCCGTGTCCCTGCGGCAATGCTGTACACTTTCATACATGTTCGGTCAATAGCGTACTTGGCTGTTGCGGATAGGAGGGCCTGGCTGTGACCGATTCGGACAGCCGGAGATACCTGCACTCTTTTCACATAGAGAGCCGCTTGCGAGATTTGCACCTTCAGCGGCTCAGCTTCTGCGGACATGAGGCGGAAAGCATCCTTATTTCTTGTTAACTTAACCTTAAGGTCAAGTCCATTCAATATTAACTTTGGTTGATTAAATATATCCCCAAAAATGGGCCCCAAGAGGTTGACCGGTGTCACGCCCGCTGCGCATACTCACCCGGCTTCTTCCATCCCGCGGTGCGCTCACGATCCTGTCCCACGCCACGCTGCGTCCTCCTTTGCCGGCTCTCGGCGTCCGGTCTCTCTGCGCATGCGCGGTCGCGTCTCCTCCGTCGCTGGGCCTGCTGGGAGGTCGCGACCCGATGGCTCCGCCCCAACATGGCGGCGCCCATCGGCTATTTCTTCTCGGCGTCTTTCCAGGCAAGACGCCTTTGCCTTGTAGGTGCACTGCCTGCTGTCAGTGTCCCTATGCCCTAAGGCTCCCCTGTATCTTTTCCCAGCTTAGTTCTCGCTTTGTCTCAGTGTTAGTTCCGTGTTCCTACTGTGTCCTGCCAAGTTCCGTGTTCCTGCTGTGTCCTGCCAAGTTCCGTGTTCCTGCTGTGTCCTGCCAAGTTCCGTGTTCCTGCTGTGTCCTGCCAAGTTCCGTGTTCCTGCTGTGTCCTGCCAAGTTCCGTGTTCCTGCTGTGTCCTGCCAAGTTCCGTGTTCCTGCTGTGTCCTGCCAAGTTCCGTGTTCCTGCCGTGTCCTGTCAAGTTCCGTGTTCCTGCTGTGTCCTGCCAAGTTCCGTGTTCCTTCCGTCTCCTGCCAAGTCCTGTGTTCCTGCCGTGTCCTGCACCGTCTCGTGTTCCTGTCTTTATCAGTTAAGTCCTGTTTACCTATCATTTTACCGCCATTCCAATAGCTCTGTGGTCACCTTCTTTATCTTGGGTCGTCCCTTTGGCTCTAGCTGTTGTGTCACCATTCCCCCGAGGTCCTGCCCCTAACACTCCCTGTATAGGGGGTGATTCCATCTGGTCCGCTCGACCCCCGGGGCTCTAGAGTCACGACCCAGAGGGTCCACTCTCGGATTTTTGTCCGAATCCCTACAACCGGCTTTGAGTGAGAAGTTGCATTGGCTCTTTTGGTAAACCCTGCATTTGCGCCATCCAAGCTCCTGTCATTATGATGGCCCGCAGTGTCTTTATAGAACAAACCGGCTGTAAATCTGCGAGCTGGAATTTAAAAGGGTCTCTATGTACGCTCTATAGCTGTAGAGATTGTCCGATTGTGAGATAAGTCGGTCTCCCAGAGTAATATCGACCTGGTTAAAAAGCGTGGCTAAAGGGTAGTTTATGAGCCCCACACGCGCGCCATAGCCATATTATCATGCTTCACGATGCGACAGCTTATGTACAGCAGCGTGTTGTTCAGATCATAATAATAATCGCCGCTCCCAGATATGAAAAATTCCAGCGGCCCATTGTCTGACAGCGCCGTAACCGCTTGTACTTCTACAAATAGAGATTTCTCTATACTTGTCTGTGTCGGGAGTACGTCAAAAATATCCAGTTCAGATTTTGCACACTCTACAGAAGCGTCATGCAGGAAAGCCATAATTACTGAATAGAAGATGTCGTCCACAGAGCATCTTACTCGTTTCTGACGGGGCGTCTCTTGATTGTAGTTTTAGTCATGAGCATCGGCGGTAAAGGCTTTTTTAGCGACATAAATTATCCCAGATCCGTCTTGCTGAGGTTATGTATTTATCCTATTCATAAGGGTCGTTGAGGCGGTAGTGACCACGTCTCTAGCAATGTTATGGGCAGTCGTCTTCAGGTGTGGTTTTACTAATTCTAAGCCTTTTCTGAAAAGCGGTATGGTGCGGCGAAATAAGCCTTTAAATATCCCGGCCAGGCCAGAGCCATACATGTACTCGCTCCTGCTGAACCACTCTAGCCCGTACCCCGACTGGGCAGTATAGTAGCGGGCATAAACAGCGGGATCTCCATACACCCTTTGAGACACCATTTTATCGTGTCAATACTGTCGCGGTCTAAAACGTAATAGCACAATACTTTTTCCATACTTGAATTTAACTGGTGTGCCCTGGTCTGATAAGATAGAGATTGTCACAGAATCAAAATGCTGCTTGCATAAGGGCACGTAATCGGGTCTTGTGTACTGAAGGGTAATAATCTCACCGCTCTTGCCGGTTACCTGAGCGGTTCTCAGAAGTTGGACATAGCTGTCCCCCAAAAGCTGATGCTGTATTATATCTGAGTACACAAACAATGTATGAAATCCTTCTTTTATATCTGCATAAATCTTCTTCCGTTCAACCGGGTTATGGCCTACAGAAGCCTCGATGTATGGTTGGAGGCCTAAAATGTGCGCCAATTTGTGGCCAGGGGGCAAAATATATTGACGGCGAATCCGATAGGGTGACGCTCCTCTTCACATCATCATAACGCAACTTAAAACCGTCGCTGGATATCTTCAAAATATCAATTCTCTCATTAATAGCGCGTATGAGGTCCGTGATTGTTGAATAAAACCCCGACTTTACGTAATATTCCTTTAGCACATCGTCTCGTTTTCCTATATAGAAATTCCCGTCATTCTGTTCAAATGTGTACCATGTATGCGAATATTGAATTTCCATTAGCGCAACTTCGTACGGGCTTCCAAGATGAACCGGCTTAGATAATTTATTGGTATACTCTGCAATTGTATTGTCCGGAAAAATGGCACAAGACGCGTTTGAAGCTACTGTGATAAAAAACGAACCAGCTTCCATGGTTATATATCTGTCAACTCCGAAGCCGGGATCCAACTATTGAATTTTTCGGGGTACCCCAGCCATTTGACAAAGCAGTGGCTCACACCCCTGACACGTTTTTTTCTCAAAATCTTTTCTACTCTGTAGACACGATTCTCATCCATAGGTATTTTTTGCAGCTCTTCCTTATAAAATGACCCCTCTACAGCGTCACCGGCTAAATCACTAATTTTATAAAGAGGTTTATGAAATTTATTGGAGACGGTGGTAATTAACCCCTTCATGACCCAGCCTATTTTGACTTTAAAGACCTTGCCGTTTTTTGCAATTCTGACCAGTGTCCCTTTATGAGGTAATAACTCAGGAACGCTTCAACGGATCCTAGCGGTTCTGAGATTGTTTTTTCGTGACATATTGGGCTTCATGTTAGTGGTAAATTTAGGTCAATAAATTCTGCGTTTATTTGTGATAAAAACGGAAATCTGGCGAAAATTTTGAAAATTTTGCAATTTTCACATTTTGAATTTTTATTCTGTTAAACCAGAGAGTTATGTGACACAAAATAGTTAATAAATAACATTTACCACATGTCTACTTTACATCAGCACAATTTTGGAAACAAAATTTTTTTTGGCTAGGAAGTTATAAGGGTCTAAATTTGACCAGCGATTTCTCATTTTTACAACGAAATTTACAAAATCATTTTTTTAGGGACCACCTCACATTTGAAGTCAGTTTGAGGGGTCTATATGGCTGAAAATACCCAAAAGTGACACCATTCTAAAAACTGCACCCCTCAAGGTACTCAAAACCACATTCAAGAAGTTTATTAACCCTTCAGGTGCTTCACAGCAGCAGAAGCAACATGGAAGGAAAAAATGAACATTTAACTTTTTAGTCACAAAAATTATATTTTAGCAACAATTTTTTTATTTTCCCAATGGTAAAAGGAGAAACTGAACCACGAAATTTGTTGTCCAATTTGTCCTGAGTACGCTGATACCTCATATGTGGGGGTAAACCACTGTTTGGGCGCACGGCAGGGCTTGGAAGGGAAAGAGCACCATTTGACTTTTTGAATGAAAAATTGGCTCCACTCTTTAGCGGACACCATGTCACGTTTGGAGAGCCCCCGTGTGCCTAAAAATTTGAGCTCCCCCACAAGTGACCCCATTTTGGAAACTAGGCACCCCAAGGAACTTATCTAGATGCATAGTGAGCACTTTGAACCCCCAGGTGCTTCACAAATTGATCCGTAAAAATGAAAAAGTACTTTTTTTTCACAAAAAAAATTTTTCGCCTCAATTTTTTCATTTTCACATGGGCAATAGAATAAAATGGATCATAAAATTTGTTGGGCAATTTCTCCCGAGTACGCCGATACCTCATATTTGGGGGTAAACCACTGTTTGGGCACTCGGCAGGGCTCGGAAGGGAAGGCGCGCCATTTGACTTTTTGAATGGAAAATTAGCTCCAATTGTTAGCGGACAGCATGTCGCGTTTGGAGAGCCCCTGTGTGCCTAAACATTGGAGCTCCCCCACAAGTGACCCCATTTTGGAAACTAGACCCCCCAAGGAACTTATCTAGATGCATATTGAGCACTTTAAACCCCCAGGTGCTTCACAGAAGTTTATAACGCAGAGCCATGAAAATAAAAAATAATTTTTCTTTCCTCAAAAATGATTTTTTAGCCTGGAATTTCCTATTTTGCCAAGGGTAATTGGAGAAATTGGACCCCAAATATTGTTGTCCAGTTTGTCCTGAGTACGCTGATACCCCATATGTGGGGGTAAACCACTGTTTGGGCGCACGGCAGGGCTCGGAAGGGAAGGCATGCCATTTGGCTTTTTAAATGGAAAATTAGCTCCAATCATTAGCGAACACCATGTCACGTTTGGAGAGCCTAAACATTGGAGATCCCCCAGAAATGACCCCATTTTGGAAACTAGACCCCCAAAGGAACTAATCTAGATGTGTGGTGAGGACTTTGAACCCCCAAGTGCTTCACAGAAGTTTATAACGCAGAGCCATGAAAATAAAAAAAAAATTATTTTCTCAAAAATGATCTTTTAGCCTGCAATTTTTTATTTTCCCAAGGGTAACAGGAGAAATTTGACCCCAAAAGTTGTTGTCCAGTTTCTCCTGAGTACGCTGATACTCCATATGTGGGGGTAAACCACTGTTTGGGCACATGCCGGGGCTCGGAAGTGAAGTAGTGACGTTTTGAAATGCAGACTTTGATGGAATGCTCTGTGGGCGTCACGTTGCGTTTGCAGAGCCCCTGATGTGGCTTAACAGTAGAAACCCCCCACAAGTGACCCCATTTTTGAAACTAGACCCCGAAAGGAACTTATCTAGATGTGTGGTGAGCACTTTGAACCCCCAAGTGCTTCATAGAAGTTTATAATGCAGAGCCGTGAAAATAATAAATACGTTTTCTTTCCTCAAAAATAATTATTTAGCCCAGAATTTTTTATTTTCCCAAGGGTAACAGGAGAAATTGGACCCCAAAAGTTGTTGTCCAGTTACTCCTGAGTACGCTGATACCCCATGTGTGGAGGTAAACCACTGTTTGGGCACACGTCGGGGCTCAGAAGGGAAGTAGGGACTTTTGAAATGCAGACTTTGATGGAATGGTTTGCGGGCGTCACGTTGCGTTTGCAGAGCCCCTGGTGTGCCTAAACAGTAGAAACCCCCCACAAGTGACCCCATTTTAGAAACTAGACCCCCAAAAGAACTTATCTAGATATGTGGTGAACACTTTGATCCCCCAAGTGCTTCACAGATGTTTACAACGCAGAGCCGTGAAAATAAAAAATCATTTTTCTTTCCTCAAAAATAATGTTTTAGCAAGCATTTTTTTATTTTCACAAGGGTAACAGGAGAAATTGGACCCCAGTAATTGTTGCGCAGTTTATCCTGAGTATGCTGGTACCCCATATGTGGGGGTAAACCACTGTTTGGGCGCACGTCGGGGCTCAGAATTGAGGGAGCACCATTTGACTTTTTGAATACGAGATTGGCTGGAATCAATGGTGGCGCCATGTTGCGTTTGGAGACTCTTGATGTGCCTAAACAGTGGTAACCCCTCAATTCTACCTCCAACACTAACCCCAACACACCCCTAACCCTAATCCCAACTGTAGCCATAACCCTAATCACACCCCTAACCACAACCCTAATTCCAACCCCAACCCTAAGGCTATGTGCCCAAGTTGCGGATTCGTGTGAGATATTTCAGCAAAATTTTTGAAAAATCCGCGGGTAAAAGGCACTGCGTTTTACCTGCGGATTTTCCGCGGATTTCCAGTGTTTTTTGTGCGGATTTCACCTGCGGATTCCTATTTAGGAACAGGTGTAAAACGCTGCGGAATCCGCACAAAGAATTGACATGCTGCGGAAAATACAACGCAGCGTTTCCGCGCGGTATTTTCCGCACCATGGGCACAGCGGATTTGGTTTTCCATAGGTTTACATGGTACTGTAAACCTGATGGAACACTGCTGCGAATCCACAGCGGCCAATCCGCACCGTGTGCACATAGCCTAATTCTAAAGGTATGTGCACACGCTGCGGAAAACGCTGCAGATCCGCAGCAGTTTCCCATTAGTTTACAGTTCAATGTAAACCTATGGGAAACAAAAATTGCTGTACACATGCTGCGGAAAAACTGCACGGAAACGCAGCGGTTTACATTCCGCAGCATGTCACTTCTTTGTGCGGATTCCGCAGCGGTTTTACAACTGCTCAAATAGAAAATCGCAGTTGTAAAACCGCAGTGAAATGCGCAGAAAAAATGCGGTAAATCCGCCATAAATCCGCAGCGGTTTAGCACTGCGGATTTATCATATTCGCAGCGGAAAAATCTGCAGAGGACCAGAATACGTGTGCACATACCGAAACCCTAACCCTAACCCTAGCCCTAACCCTAGCCCTAACCCTAACCCTAGCCCTAACCCTACCCCTAACCCTAGCCCTACCCCTAACCTTAGCCCTAACCCTAACCCTAACCCTACCCCTAACCCTACCCTTAACCCTACCCCTAACCCTACCCCTAACCCTATTCTAACATTAGTGGAAAAAAAAAATCTTTATTTTTTTACTGTCCCTACCTATGGGGGTGACAAATGGGGGGGGGTCATTTATTATTTTTTTTATTTTGATCACTATATATATATAATCTATCTCAGTGATCAAAATGCACTTTGGAACGAATCTGCCGGCCGGCAGATTCGGCGGGCGCACTGCGCATGCGCCCGCCATTTTGGAAGATGGCGGCGCCCGGGGAGAAGACGGACGGACCCCGGCAGGATCGGTAAGTATGATGGGGTGGGGGGGTGCACGGGGGGGGGGGGTCGGAGCACGGGGGGGTGGATCGGAGCGCGGGAGAGGTGGAACGGAGCACGGGGGGTGGAACGGAGCACGGGGGGGTGGAACGGAGCACGGGGGGTGGAACGGAGCATGGGGGGTGGATCGGAGTGCAGGGGGGGTGATTGGAGCACGGGGGGAGCGGACAAGAGGACGGAGGGGAGCCGGAGCAGTGTATCGGTGGGGTGGGGGCAAATTAGTGTTTCCAGCCATGGCCGATGATATTGCAGCATCGGCCATGGCTGGATTGTAATATTTCACCAGTTATAATAGGTGAAATATTACAAATCGATCTGATTGGCATTTTCACTTTCAACAGCCAATCAGAGCGATCGTAGCCACGGGGGGGTGAAGCCACCCCCCCTGGGCTAAACTACCACTCCCCCTGTCCCTGCAGATCGGGTGAAATGGGAGTTAACCCTTTCACCAGATCTGCAGGGACGCGATCTTTCCATGACGCCACATAGGCGTCATGGGTCGGATTGGCACCGACTTTCATGATGCCTACGTGGCGTCATGGGTCGGGAAGGGGTTAAAAAAATCTCTTCGCTGTACGATTTTTTAGAGCCCTTACAGAAGGTCCCATTATAGCGGGAAATTCTGACATGATCTCCAATCTTTAAAGTCGGTTTAATAGGCTTATTAGTAATAGTAGAACTGTAAATATTGTGACAGATTTGCATCGCATTTTTCTCTGTCACAGCAGCGGGACTACAGCGTATCGTTGAGTGGTACGTATGATTGTAGCTATGGACCAAATCCAGTAAAATATCAATATACATAAAAGGTATTATGCTGCATAAGATAGCGCCACATACGGGTTTTTAATGTGCGATTAAAGCGCTCTACCATAGCGTCCTTTACGTCATTGTTTTGTAGAAAAGTGGTGAATATTATGCATATTACATAGTTGCTTGAGTGGTGAATTTATACATTCTTTGCCGCGATCCGTCTGCAATTTCTTCAGTATGCGCTTATCATTTTGAAATATTAATTCGAACGATCTGGCTACACTCGCACCGGTCTTGTTTGATAAGGCCACGCACCATGCGTATCTCGATAGAGTATCAATCACCATCAGGATGTATTTGACATTATCATTTTCCCTTGAATAGTCAATTAAACTTACGAGATCCACCTGCCACTGCGCATCAATGTCCGAGACGTAAATTTTATTTGTCAAAAAGCATTTTCTAGCAGGTTTGTGTAGCGTGTAGGTGTCTTGTTTATTCAACCAGTCAGTCACATCAGATTTCTTTATTTCTTGTCTCTCTAAATAATTTGTCAATTCCGCTGAATGATCCGGGGGCCTCAGGCGTAAAATATTGTGTCTCTAATATGTGGTCATAGGAATTAGACGCCATGATTGAATAAAATGATTGTGTGTCGATAATCAACAACCGCCTGCTTCTTTCAGAAATTCAATTGTATAAAATTTCAGGTTTTAATCCGGCTATATCATGCTTGAGTTAATACAAGCAATAATTGTCTGTATGGGTGTGTTCTGGGTGTTAACAGAAGGCGTGTGGCGGGGAGTAACTGGGTGTGTTTCTGGGTGTTAACAGTTGGCTTGTTTTCTGACAGTCAGAATAAATACAGCTGCCTGTAGCAATGCAGTACACCACACATCCACCAAAAGCCACACCAGACTAACCGCAGAGCTATTCTAAATGTAAGTATATACAGAGTGCCGCATTATTCTATTTTGTCTTATTATTTGCAAATGCTTAATTATATTTAACTATGCATCTCTAAAACCATAATTAAAGTTGTTATTTGTTTTAATAATTTAGTATTATATTGATGGTTAGCGGCATTATTTGTTTTAATAATTTAACCATATATTTATTATGACATAATTTGTGTAATACAATAGTTAATAGCTGTTAATACATCATAACTAGCGTATTCAGCGCTTGAGGTATTTAACCATGTATAAAGACTTATTACATATGTTTTTCATGACATAGACATATTTATACAGTAGGTACAAATTTAGTTGTGCTGTATAATATAGTTTAACTGTATAACCAGTATTTATGGTGTAAAATTAATATAGAAAGACTTATCCGTATTACATATGTTTTGCTTAGTATAAACATATTTATGCAGCATTCGCAAATCTAGTTGTGCTGCATAATATAGTTTAACTGTATAACCCGTATTTATGGTGTAAAATTAATATAGATAGCACAAAAAATTTACACAGATAATTTATTTTAGATGGAATCCCAAAAATTTTTGGCTTTTTCCGACCTAGTTGAGGATTCGCTATTAGGTATGTTTCAAGCTTTATATAAATGCAACTGTTAGTGTGCCATTCTAAGTAAGGGCTGTTTTGTATATTATTTTTATATTCTTTTATTCTTTCTTGTTTAAGATGAACTTATGAGGGACATCCCCGATGATTTTTTAAACGCCTTCAGCGTGCCTGCTCTGGATTGTGATACACCTGGAGCTGAGTATAGTAACACTAATGAAGCTGACGCAGCAGTATGGGATTTGGCGCAAGACATCATATTTGCGTTGTGTGTCTGTGTGTGTGTGTGTATATATATCTTTTAAAGGGACTCTGTCACCTGAATTTGGAGGGAGCAATCTTCAGCCGTAGAGGCGGGGTTTTCGGGTGTTTGATTCACCATTTCCTTACCCGCTGGCTGCATGCTGGCTGCAATATTGGATTTAAGTTCATTCTCTGTCCTCCATAGTACACGCCTGCGCAAGGTAAGATTGCCTTGTGCAGGCATGTACTACGGAGGACAGAGAATAAACTTCAATCCAATATTGCAGCCAGCATGCAGCCAGCGGGTAAGGAAAGGGTGAATCAAACACCCGAAAACCCCGCCTCTACGGCTGAAGATTGCTCCCTCCAAATTCAGGTGACAGAGTCCCTTTAAGTATTTAGACGTGTAAATATATATTAATTCTTTACAGATGTCGCCCTGAATATCTTTTAAGTATTTAGACATGCAAATATATATTGATTCTTTCCAGATGTCGACCTGATTCCAGAACCAATTACCTCGGAACACAATCAGATGTCCACTGAAGACCTGTTGTACCAGACCCCCACACCGAGAAACAGCCGTTTCTAGAGCCCCTAAAAACCGCGAGGGCCTGCGAGCAAGAAAGGAAAAGGTAGCAATCGTATGAAAACGTGTTTTTGCTCAACCGCTCTGAGATAATCCCCCTCGCCTCTACTAAGTCCTATATCTTTATTTATAGCTTGTAAAGTGAAGCCTAGGAGAATTGTATACACAAAAGAGAATATACCGTTGCTAATGGAGAACCTCACAGAAGCTCCAGAAGCCATAACGGCAATCATCCACCCCACATTGCTAGCCCGTAAGTGTATATTTTGATATACATGCACAGTCTCTGTACAATCAATGATACACGTGCTTCTCCAATGAGATCCTGGTCCCACACATATCTGACACATGTATAATCTTTCCAGCAGCTAAGCGCAGCGCCATGCGGCAGTCTCGCACATATCTGACACATGTATAATCTTTCCAGCAGCTAAACGCAAAGTCATGAGAAAAACACCACCAGCACCTCTACACCCACTACAGCTCTCCGAGAATGGCGCAGCACCAGTGTGGACGGCAATACAGTCGGCTAATGGAGCTGTTACAACACCCCCGGTATCGCCGATTTATGTGGTGCAGGGCGCAGGAAACCCGGTGTCAGCTGACCAGCGTGACAAAACCCCTTCAAGTGCTGAACAGCCATCGATCAGTCGTGTGAATGACCCGGCGCTATTATGCCCAGAAGTGATAGCGGCACCTCGAAAACATAAGCGAAAAACAAAGCATACTACAGAGCCAACAAGCACATTCAGCGCCGTGAGTGCCACAGCCCCGCTGACTCGTGAAGAGCTTGATCGCGCGATTGATCAGCTCGCTGATGGTAAGCAATCAGCCATAGAACCATTCATTATACGTATGGCTCACACTATGCCGCCACCAGCAGCATATCTAACTGTACCTGCTAATTCCTCTGGTGCCGGCCCCTCAGGTGCCTCTAATATACACACGCCAGCAGCATATCTAACTGTACCTGCTAATTTCTTTGGTGCCGGCCCCTCAGGAGCCCCTAATTTGGGTGGCATATCTCATGCCTGTGTATCTAACTCTGTTAATGTTAAGAAATGGTTAAAGAGGTCGTTACCAGTGACTGTTAAGGTGTGTAAAAAGCCAAGGATTCAGGCAGCGGTGTCAATACCTGCTAACAATACAGAATCTGTATCTGCAGCATCTACAAATTTGCTGCCTGAATCTGTCGGTTGGGGTCCCTCTGAAATGCCTGTGTTTAAGAAACAGTTCACCCGCTACTTACGCTACAAACTCTGGATCCCCAAATAAAGTTTTTTTGTGATATTTTTGAAAAATTATTATCAACACTATCCCCAACACATGCTAATAAGGCCAAACTATATGCACTCCGGAACCTGCAGCTGGATGGGGAGATAACAGCTACAGCTACCCCATTATGACTGAATATGGTCGGGTATGGTGTTCATAAATCATCTAAACCAGCACAACCCAGGCATAATAGGGCTAGAGTTATAAAGAGGACTCTAAAATTGTTGGTCAGCGCTAGACGCGCGCTATGCGCTAGGAGGCGTCGTGGTGGCATGTGTCCTGCAATACCTCTACAGACTCCCCAGTTGTCGTCACAAGAGTCAGAACAGTGTTCACATAGCCGAGACAACTCTGCAAATGCCATGCATGCATCTACACAAAATTCACAAGCCACAGACGCTGGCGCTGTCGCTGTTGGTAATGTGCGGAGCCCCGATCATACAGTATTTTTACAACACATCCATCATCATCAAAGGGCCCTCCGCAATTTCAATGGGCATATACATACAGATCATTTTAGATTTGTAAATTTGGAGCGTGTACGATCATTTGTAGAGGGTATGAATATTGTTCATGACAGCATTCAGTCATTACTGGATAGAATCATCAGGGACATTGAACCTGGAGACTTTGTACAGTTAAGGCTTGAAGGTGGCAATACTTTAGACCCTATTTTCACTACAAAACAAACCCGTGAAGATTTTAATTCCGAATCTTTTTTAAATGCCGTTGCCAGCACACTTCAAAGTAACGCTGAATGCATATCATCCAATTCGCTAAAGCTAGTCGTCACCATCATTAAAAACCGACGCGGTGGTGTAAAAAGGCGCTTGAAATCTATAGCGAGAAGTCAGGTCATTAAACAAAAGAGGCGATGGCTGTATGATTTTAACAATTACACGACAAATCTGTGTTTAACTGCTAGTGTATGCGCCCTGATGGACGACACGGATGTCACTGATGATGTTTTACTGAGCCGCTCTAAAAACATACACACAGCCCTAGGCATCCCTGATGATCAATTAGTGAGTTTTAGAGATATTCCAGCATTTGAAAAATATTTTGGGGTCACCATAAAAGTAGTGCACTATAGTCAGGGTGATTGGCACTACTTTCAGAACGGCAATACAGCTAATGGTAAAACCGTATTGATATTGTTCCATGATAATCACTACTACGGTATCAAAAATATGAAGGGTTTTTATCGGCGCTGATTACTTTTGTGAGCTCTGCAATTCAGTGTTTCATCACAAGAACAATCACTCCTGTCAGTATTTTTGTAGGGCCTGTCAGAGAGAGGATTGTGTAGAAAGCAATGCCTACCAGCAGCCCAGATGCCCTGTTTGCCGGGTTTATTGCAGCTCGAGCGAGTGCTTAGATTATCACAAACAATTGGGTGTATACAATTATACGAAAAGGAGGCTTTCAAACAACTCAACAATACGAATTGCTATTTGAAATTGGCTTCAGACCCCACTGCCGCCTTTCAAAGGCAATTACTTGACATTTTGAATGATGCTTTAGAAAAAGGCCTCATAACTAAAGCAATTTGGGAAGGATTATGTGTTGATTATCCTGTTATGCCTACAATATATTTTCTGCCGAAGATACACAAGAACTTGGTCAACCCACCCGGAAGACCAATAGTCTCCGGGTGTGGTGGACTAAATGAACCAGTGTGTAGATTTTTGGATTTTTATCTAAAACCTTGTGTGGAGGAGTTGCCCTCATATGTGAAGGATTCAGGGGAGGTACTACAACGATTACAGGGGATACATTTTGAAGCAGACATGATTCTCATCACTGGAGATGTGGAAACATTATATACATGTATTAGCCACGAACGAGGTATCTCTGCAGCGAAATTCTTCCTTTCCAATAAAGGTATGGATAAGGACTTGTTACAACTTCTCCTGGAACTATTAGAATACGCATTGACCCATAACTATTTCACGTTCAAGGATAGATTCTTTAAACAACAACGAGGAGTGGCAATGGGGGTGTCTTTTGTGCCCTCATATGCCAACCTCTTTATGGGTCAATGGGAACATGAACATATGCTGCCATACCTACATGATACTCAGGGTCCCACGGTGGTAAGTTGGATGCGTTTCATTGATGATCTTCTTTTCATCTGGCAGGGGGACAAATTGGAACTAGACAAATTCCTTCTACATCTGAATGCCAATGATTGGAATGTAAAACTTACCTTTAAAACTGCCAAAGAGGAAATCGATTTTTTGGATCTTAAGTTGAAAGTAGATGATTTGGGGATTATTCACAGTACCATCTTCCGTAAAGAGACTAGCACAAATTCGGTATTGCATGCAAAATCGGCACATCCGAGACATACTGTCAAGGCAATCCCTAAGGGACAATTTATTAGGGCCAGAAGAATCTGTGACACAGACGAGGAATTTGAAATTCAGGCCCATGATATTACTACGAGATTCCTGAGCTGAGGATATAATGCTACGGATGTGAATCAGGGCTACCAACAAGCGAAGGCAATGGATCGTAATACAATTCTTCGGAATAAGATCACTACAAAAGAGGACTCACATCTGCGGATTATCACGAATTACCATGGAAGATGGAGAGATATGAATGATATATTTAATCGATTTTGGCCAATATTAAAACGGGATCCGGGACTAACTAAGTTCATCGAAGATAAAGCACAGATTGTAGCAAGAAGAGGTAAGACCATCGGAGAAACTATCATACATAGTCATTATGTTGCACCAAAATCCAACTTCATATTTAATTCGAAAGGTCCCAAATGGGGATCACGGCCGTGTGGAGATTGCAGTGCCTGCAAATATATGGTCAAGACGGAGACTTTTTTCAACTCATCAAAAACACGTGATTTTAAAATCGTCCATCCGATTAATTGCAGGACAACATCAGTGATATACTACCTAACATGTCCATGTGGACTTATATATACAGGTCCTTCTCAAAAAATTAGCATATAGTGTTAAATTTCATTATTTACCATAATGTAATGATTACAATTAAACTTTCATATATTATAGATTCATTATCCACCAACTGAAATTTGTCAGGTCTTTTATTGTTTTAATACTGATGATTTTGGCATACAACTCCTGATAACCCAAAAAACCTGTCTCAATAAATTAGCATATCAAGAAAAGGTTCTCTAAACGACCTATTACCCTAATCTTCTGAATCAACTAATTAACTCTAAACACATGCAAAAGATACCTGAGGCTTTTATAAACTCCCTGCCTGGTTCATTACTCAAAACCCCCATCATGGGCAAGACTAGCGATCTGACAGATGTCAAGAAGGCCATCATTGACACCCTCAAGCAAGAGGGTAAGACCCAGAAAGAAATTTCTCAACAAATAGGCTGTTCCCAGAGTGCTGTATCAAGGCACCTCAATGGTAAGTCTGTTGGAAGGAAACAATGTGGCAGAAAACGCTGTACAACGAGAAGAGGAGACCGGACCCTGAGGAAGATTGTGGAGAAGGACCGATTCCAGACCTTGGGTAACCTGAGGAAGCAGTGGACTGAGTCTGGTGTGGAAACATCCAGAGCCACCGTGCACAGGCGTGTGCAGGAAATGGGCTACAGGTGCCACATTCCCCAGGTAAAGCCACTTTTGAACCATAAACAGCGGCAGAGGCGCCTGACCTGGGCTACAGAGAAGCAGCACTGGACTGTTGCTAAGTGGTCCCAAGTACTTTTTTCTGATGAAAGCAAATTTTGCATGTCATTCGGAAATCAAGGTGCCAGAGTCTGGAGGAAGACTGGGGAGAAGGAAATGCCAAAATGCCTGAAGTCCAGTGTCAAGTACCCACAGTCAGTGATGGTGTGGGCTGCCATGTCAGCTGCTGGTGTTGGTCCACTGTGTTTCATCAAGGGCAGGGTCAATGCAGTTAGCTATCAGGAGATTTTGAAGCACTTCATGCTTCCATCGGCTGAAATGCTTTATGGAGATGAAGATTTCATTTTTCAGCACGACCTGGCACCTGCTCACAGTGCCAAAACCACTGGTAAATGGTTTACTGACCATGGTATTACTGTGCTCAATTGGCCTGCCAACTCTCCTGACCTGAACCCCATAGAGAATCTGTGGGATATTGTGAAGAGAAAGTTGAGAGACGCAAGACCCAACACTCTGGATGAGCTTAAGGCCGCTATTGAAGCATCCTGGGCCTCCATAACATCTCAGCAGTGTCACAGGCTGATTGCCTCCATGCCACGCCGCATTGAAGCAGTCATTTCTGCCAAAGGATTCCCGACCAAGTATTGAGTGCATAACTGAACATTATTATTTGATGTTTTTTTTGTTTGTTGTTAAAAACACTTTTATTTGATTGGATGGGTGAAATATGCTAATTTATTGAGACAGGTTTTTTGGGTTATCAGGAGTTGTATGCCAAAATCATCAGTATTAAAACAATAAAAGACCTGACAAATTTCAGTTGGTGGATAATGAATCTATAATATATGAAAGTTTAATTGTAATCATTACATTATGGTAAATAATGAAATTTAACACTATATGCTAATTTTTTGAGAAGGACCTGTATTGGCCTAACGTCAAGACAACTACCTGTACGTGTATTGGAACATGTGTGAGACATTCGAGCAGCAAGATCGCTCAGCCCTGGAAAATTACAGCAAGAAGAGATTGCCAAACTAAAGACAATCCCAGCACATTACAGGGAATTTCATGCATCAGGACCAATAGATCTTCAGATAAGAGGTATTGATATTGTACATCTTGGCATTCGGGGAGGGAACATTATGAATAAATTAGCCCAAAAAGAGTGCCGTTGGATAACAAGTTTGAGGACTATGAAACCATACGGCTTAAATGACCAATGGGGTTTTGCTAGTTTCTTATAGTGGGGTGGTCCTTTGGCTGCTGCTTATACTGCCATGAATGATATTCTTGTTTTTAATTTATTTATTTTTTCATCTTTATGTCTTGTCTTTTCTTTTTGTATATCTTTTATTATTAAATGTTATGTTTTTAATTATGTTTGTTTGTCCCTTTAGGAGAGAGGTTCACTCTACAGTTGGCTTTTTTCTTGATCTTGTGGCTTGATATTTATATATTTTTCTTCTTATATTCATTTATATAGGGATTTGAGTAGTACCAAATCGGGTTTGAAGATATGTGACGGTCGAATATAAAGTCATCTTTATGGATCTCGGGGAAGAATAAATCACTTCATTATTACAAACTTTTTTCACTGTTGTTTAAATGTTTTATATATATATATATGTGTGTATGTATATGTATGTGTATGCATATGTATGTGTATATGTATATATATATATATGTATGTATTCTTTTTCTTTTGAATTTCACTTTGAAATATTGAGTCTTATTGACAGTATAGAACTTATAACTATTTATTTTCTGTATTTGCACTATATTTTCTTATTTGCATAATTGTTGCACTTTTTTATTGATTGTGCTCAATGTATGTAAAAAGATAGCACATGTATTTAATATTTGTTTCACTTTATTAATATCTAAACACACATCACTTTGTATACTTGTTCAACACTCGTAAAATATGCATATCTCATTTGGTACCTTGATCCCAGTATATTCATTTGCCATAGGTCTTGGGTCTATATGTCCTTTGGTTAGGTTTATTTACATCTCTGCCCCTATTTTATATGATCTAGGCTGTACTGTGCGTGTCTCCTGTTCCATGGTGTGGGCATCTGGCATCCTGCGGTTCAACGGCGGTGTCGTTGGTCTCACATTTGTGGGGCTCTTTGGCGCCGCCGTGGGGTGTCGGAGTTTTGGCCGTGGCAACATGAGACACGCTTTTATGTAAGTACTATACTCCTATGTGGCTCATACAGTGCTGAGCGCGTCCCCTGCCCCTATGGTGTGCGCGCCTCCTGTCCCGTGCCTCGCTTGCAGCGTCGTAGATCGCGCGATAGTGCATCTCTGTGACGTTGCCGCGGGACTCGGGGTGGGGGCGTGTCGCCGTGGTGGCACGTGACGCGCTCACATCTATGCACTCTAAACCACATGATCAGCGTGGTGCGGTGCGCATCTCCGGCTTCTCTGGTGTGCGCATGCTCAGTCACTTGCCCGGCTTGTGGTGTCACGGGCGGTGCGACGTGCTTCCTTGTGACGTCGCTGCTGAGCATTTGGCGGGCCTGCTATCACCGGAGCGGCATGCGATGCGCCGCCTTCAACGCACTGCGATCTTATTGGCCCCAGCCCGGACCCCTCCAATATATAAAGCCGCGTTGTTACCTCCCTCACATCACTCCCTGAGGAAGCAGAATGTGTGAAACGCGCGTTAGAGTGTGAGGAGGCAGCTTGGGCGCATTCATCATGAGCACTGGTTAGTATATACATATACTTATTTGCACTATGCACTATGCACTTTCCAAAGTATCTGCCATCTTCTAAAATCTGCCTGAGGCTGTTTTATATGGAGGACTTGTGCAATATATAAAAAGGCTGTTTACATTGGCTGTGGGCACACATATTGGGTTACACTGTTCCTTATTTACGTCCCATTGTGGACACAGACCCTGGCGGTGTGATAGCTTTAAAAGGATACATATCCTGCTATTTTCTTCTTCTTTTGTTACCAGTGCTCAGATACTATATAAAAGAGGTATCTTTTTGATGTATATCTAGTGATAATATTAATGTCCAAGACTGCCCCTCTTGATTTTAACTTATTTGTGTATTGTTCTAGTGGTGTCTAATAAAGCAGTTTGAACTTTTAAACATTTTCTCTTTAATTATTTATCTTCAAGTATATTCTTTTGATTGGTTTAAAAATTGGGTGTAAGCGACCCGGCATTCTGCAGACTTAAAACATTTTGTGATTCATTCAACCGTTTTGTTTTCAGAAATAGCGAGACTGAGCATAAATGTAATGGTTTGCGCTGTCCTGTATGTCGCAGCCGTATAAATAAATTCGATGCTCATCTTTGTTACATGCGGCGGTATATAGCACAGGATGAGTCAGATTGTTATATCTTTTATGATTTTGAATGTATGCAGGAGACAGGCACCCACATCCCGAATTACATTTATGCTACAACCCTGTATGGTCACCCCTCCTGGGAGTTTGAGGGTGATACCTGTACACATGACTTTGTACAGTTCTTTAAATTTTCAGATCACACATTTATTGCCCACAATGGTGGAAGATGCGACTCATACTTTATTGTTAAGGAACTGATTTCTGAAAAACTACAGGTACAGTTGATAACCCAAGGTGGCCGTCTCTTGTGTGTGTCGCTACCCGATTTGTCTATAAGGTTTATAGACTCTCTAAATTTTATCCCCATGAAACTCAGTAAATTACCACAGGCCATGGGTTTTTCAGGCAGCAAAGGACTTTTTCCACACTTTTTCAATACCAGAGAAAACCAAAGCTATGTAGGCCCCATACCTGATGTAAAATTTTATGGGGTGGAGTACATGTCACCTGGTGAGAAGGTAGAGTTCCTGGAGTGGTATGAGACACAGGTAAACACAACTTTTAACTTCAAGGCTGAGCTAAAATCTTATTGCAAACAGGATGTTGAAATTTTGAGACGCTCCTGCGAGATCTATAGGAAGCGTATTATGCAAATGACAGAAAAATTTCAAAAAATACTGTAAGCGTCAAAAGCAAACGATTGTAGTGAGCAGATGTGTTAATCCTTTTCAGCTCCTCACCCTGGTCTCGGTGTGTATGACAATGTACCGGTTTAAATTTCTTCCAAAAAAGACCATCGCCATTTTGCCAGGTGATAATTATCACAAGTCAAAAAAGCGCTACTCGTCACCCGCTATACAGTGGCTCATGTATGTAGCCCACTCCGAGAACATCGACATACAGCACGCTTTGAGAAGCGGTGAAAAACAAGTCGGGAAATATTTTCTAGATGGTTATGCCTATGTTAGCGGCCAACACATAGCCTTTGAATTTCAGGGTTGTTTTTACCACGGGTGTCCCGTGTGCTATAATGAAAATGACACGAATAAGGTCACAAACACGTCCTACGGCCAGTTATATTACACCTTTTTAGCTAAAAAGCGTTACTTACAGTGCTGCGGGTACACAGTAAGAGTGATGTGGGAGCATGCGTGGAATGAAATGGTTGAAAATGATTCTATTCTTCAAGCATTTCTCCACCAGATGGAATTCCCCATTCCTTTAGACCCCCGTGATGCTCTTTATAGCGACCGAACTAACGCCATTAAGCTCTATCACCATCTGGAAGAAGGTTAGACTTTACATTACTATGATTTCACCAGTCTGTACCCCTTTGTAAACAAAACTAAAACATACCCTGTAGGCCATCCAGACATCATCTATGACAATTTTGGATTCATTAAAAAATACTTTGGCATTGCAAAAGTCAAGGTCTACCCGCCGAGAGATTTATTTTTTCCAGTTCTACCGGTAAAACTCAACAAAAAATTAATGTTCCCCCTTTGCTACACATGCGCTGTAAGTTCCCAGGCAGATATTTGTGCTCATAGTGATGAAGAACGTGCCCTAACAGGCAACTGGTGCACTATAGAGCTCGAGATGGCTATAGAAAAAGGGTATCGGATAGCACACATCTATGAAATATGGATTTTTCCTAAAACCACTGATGATCTGTTTGCTCCCTACATTAAATTACATCTTAGGGATAAGCAGGAAGCCTCTGGTTATCCTAGCTGGTGCACTGATGACGACAAGAAAAGGCAGTACATTGACTCTTTTCTTGAAAAAGAAGGTGTCCAATTACGGCCTGAAAATATAGCTGTCAATCCTGCTAAGAGACATATCTCCAAGCTTTTCTTAAATTCTTTATGGGGAAAGCTTGCTCAGAGATCTAATCTATCATGTACCAGCATTGTTAGGGATCCAGATGAGCTTTTTAAGTATTTGTTCCTGCCTTACTATGACATTTTGATGTTACATTTCCTTGATGATGACACCGCAACCATTAATTGGAAATATGCAAAAGGCCACCACACACTCAACAAAAACACAAACATTTTTATAGCGTGTTTTACAACAGCGTATGCTCGGTTAGAGCTCTATTCGCTGCTGGACCGGCTGCAGGAGAGGTGCCTTTATCACGACACAGATTCTGTTATTTTTGTACAGAGAGCTGGTGATTGGCAGCCGCCTTTAGGCGATTGCCTGGGGGAACTGACCAGTGAAATACCCGATGGTACACACATCACAGAATTTGTATCCGCGGGCCTCAAAACTTACGGATACAAACTCAACACCGATAAAACTGTCTTAAAAGTTAAGGGGATAACACTAAATGTCGGTAACTCTCAATCTATTAATTTCAACAGTCTAAAAGATCTAGTTCTGGATTACCCGCGCAATTCTGACACAGATACACAGAAACGTATTGTCGTACAGCAGCCGTCCATTGTGAGAAATAAAAAGTACTGGGAGATTGAAACAAGTGCGTTTACACAAAGCGGCGACTAATTGATGGTTTCACCACCCTGCCTTTTGGGTATTAGCCGAGCATTGTGGTGATGGATACACGCCTGCAACACCCATTCTCATGCATTCTAGCAGGACCGTCTATTTCTGGAAAGAGCTATTTTGTAAAACAACTGCTATATAATATTGAAACAAATTTTTCTCAGAAACCTGATAATATTGTTTGGTTTTATTCGTGTTGGCAAAAACAATATGATGAAATCTCTCTCTATTTTCCCAACACCAGATTTGTGGAGGGTCTGCCGAATACATTCGTAGATGACGAATTATTCCCGTCAGAGAAGGTGAATTTGGCCATTGTTGATGATCTCATGGAGAGTGCTAGTGAAAATTGTGAGATAGAAAAAGCCTTTACCAAGTATGAGCACCACAGAAATCTCAGCATTTTCTACCTGGTACAAAACATATTTTGTCAGGGTAAGAAAAGCCGCACGATAAATTTAAACACAAAGTACATGGTGCTTTTTAATAACCCCCAAGATAAATTACAAATTTTAACTCTAGCTCGTCAGATGTATCCCGGAAAAACACGTTTTTTCCTAGAAGCTTTTGAGGATGCCACGCGGTAGCCTTATGGGTATTTGCTTGTAGATTTGAGAGCTAATACCCCTGAGGATCTTCGCTTAAGGACTGGATTGTTTCCACCAGCGTTGCCTGCTGTCTATGTTCAAAAGAAAAACACTTCTAAAAAGTGAATTTTACGTGGAATCAGACATTCTACGCTGTGTGCGTTGTGATGTAAAGATGTCTGAGAGACTCCGGCGTAACTGGGCGCTCTTAAAAACTCTGGTGAAAGCAACCCTCGCTGTCAGAAAGTCTATTTTGCGCAATGCAAGCAATGATTTAATTACAGCCATCGGCTAGATTGCTTTAAACATCTTAAAAGGCAGGATTCCGCTGAAAGAGCATCAAAAGGGCATATTAAAGAAGTGGTGTAAAGCTATAAGAACCCTGAGTGACAGGTCTCAGCCCATAAAGAAAAAGAAGCGCCTACTAAAGCAGGCCGGCAGGTTTATCGGCCCTCTTTTAGCTTTTGCAATTCCAATAATAATAAGTCTGCTCGCAGGAAAATAATGGAGCATACAGAGAAAATGTATCTAGTCCCCAAACAGGAGCTAGACAAACTATGACCCAGTGCTACAGATAACATACGCGACAGTGTTATTCGTTGCCCTGATGGTGAAATTAGCGCCATTTTACAACGTCGTGACATTCCAGATGATGTGAAAATTAAAATGTATAGCTCACGCGACCAATCACAAGCCCCGCGGTCATCGAAGGCCCTTTACGCGCTCATTCTTCAGAACGAAAGCAAGGCGGTTGCAGCGGTGACGACCAGGGCGCGTCAGAGGGTAAGTATATCAATATTTTTTATTTTTATTCTTTATTTTACACATTAATCTTAATCCCGATACCGATTCCCGATATCACAAAAATATCGGAACTCGGTATCGGAATTCCGATACCGAAAATATCGGCCGATACCCGATACTTGCGGTATCGGAATGCTCAACACTAGTAACGGCTTTAAATCTCGTTAGCACTCCTGATCCTGATCAGCAACAATTGTCAAATACCGACTCTGATAAAAATCAAGAGGTCGCTGAAATTATCAGCCATATAAACCAAAGATATAAAAAGAATGCTGAATTTTTACTAAACAGGTTACTGCAGAATAAAAATCTTACAGCATGGAATAATAGAGCTGAATTTATTTTCAAAGGATCCATAATACCAGGGTCTAACTCACTGGATTTGGTACGCAGTACAACACAGAGTCATGCTCTGACCAGCAGGAATTTACCTCCGGGTTGGGATTCATTTATGCAGGCTATGGCCAAGCTAAATATACCATCTACAGTTGTGGGTAATCCCACTACTAGGAAGCTTTTAGATGAGTTAAAAATTTCCAGCAGTGAGACACGCACTGTATCTACACCGCAGAAGCTAGCTCCGTCGCCCCGTACAATTCAATCTTTACATTCCCCGTCATTAGGCACCACACACGGAACTCTGCTGCCTAAAAAAAGGTCTCTACAGATACTACAAACCATGTGGCTCATGATGTAAAGAATGTACTGGATAAATGCTGTACTCGGCTTGTAACACTATATTATTTATTTTGTAAGAAGTGTAATGATGTATGTTAATTGTACTTGTGATACTATTTACTTATTTATTTTGTAAGAAGTGTGTTGGTGTATGTTCATTGTACTATTTAATGTTTTTACTTTTTATATTCTGTAAGAATTTTTATATTATTGAAATGTCTTTGAGATGTATTTATTTTACAACCATAAAATCTTTTAAACTTTTACAATATTGTGTCTTTGCTTTTTTTATAAACGTATAAAAACACAATGCTTCATAATTGCGGGTGTTGTAACATGGCCATATACATAATATGCCCATGTTATAAAACACAATTTTGCACTACATGTGAACACTGTGAATAAAATACATTGCTCTGATTACAGAATGCAATCTCACAGCAGCTACATATAAAATGAAAATCTAATATAAAAACAACCAACATTGCTCTGATTACAGAATGCAATCTCACAAACAACTACATATAAAATGAAAAATCTAATATAAAAACAACCAAATACTGTGATAATAATCACTGTATCAAATACTGTGATAACAATATCAAACATTATCAAAAGAGGAGGGAGTCAGATGCCCTGACAAGGAGGGGAGGGTTTACACACTTTGATACACTTTGATAGGGGCGGGTCCACCTGTCAAATTGAGTTTGATGAGTAATATGTAAGATACACTACTAATGTTAGTAGTGTGTGTGTGTAAAATATATATAAAGATGACTGACTAGCTTTTAATCATTCTATTTATTAAACTGTGTGATTTAATAGATGTGGAGATGAGCGCATGTCACATGTAAATGTATCCCCTCCTACTTTTTTGGGGTGTGTTTACTTGAAGTTATTTATTTAATTGCATCCTTGTCAGTTGTCAGTACCACATATGGTTGTCCTGTGGAAGGAGTAAGCTGGACTCTAAAATGCATTGCCAAATAAGCCACTTTATCCTGAGATCCTTATTTTTGGATTGCGTTATAAATCATCAGCGCAGATCAAAATCCACCCTACCTTGATATCTTTCCTGGTAGCTGTACACACAGTGCTGAGTTATCACTATGTATAAAGAATAGTAAGTACTGACAGTGCTTCCTCTACCAGACCTAATCCTCGTGTGATCAATTGATGCCAGAAGAGAACAGGAGCTGCTGGGTCCTCCCAGTGCTAGATCAGCTCTGCTGTTCAAGCAGGAGGCCTCTGCAAGATAAATTGACATGCTGCGGTCAGTCTCCACGGCGATGCATGCAGGCACCGATGCATGCATAGTGGGCATGGGAGTTCTTTAAGTCCCATCCACTATGCTGTAACATCTGGACACTGCGGGTTGGACGATGCAGATGTGTGCAGCGTCCAACCCACAGCATTTACTGACCGAAGCAACATACCCTAAGGGAGGCTTACATACAGAGAAAATCAGCAATATAAATGTATTTAAATATGACCTTATGAGAAAAAAATGAAAAAAAGTACAACAAAAGATTGAAAAATAAATCCTCTACAAATCGAAACTGCTACTGTTTGCTTTTCCCCATTTTCCCCAAATGAAATAAATCATTTTTCAATAGGTATGAATAATTTCTACACACAGAACACAAGTTAAAAGTTTGTTTACTGGTCTCTTATGGTGGTCATAAAAGAAACAAAATGAAAAAATAGAAACATAATTTTTGATGTCTTCAATTGATATTAGCAAAAAAAAACCATAACTATTAGGTCCATATATCATGCATATGAAATAAAATGATGTATAGAGTGTATACAAATTTCTGCTTCTGTGGTGGTCTAAAACATCAGTATTTTAGTGCTTATATGACTTCATATTAGGCTTTTATGTGCATTATTTAACATCAGAGCTTTTTTTCTGTTGCACAGCTGGGAACTCTTCTCACCTAACATTCAACATACAAAAGTACATTTCACATTACTTTATTAATGATGTAGTATTTGATGAGGTCTTATTTTTTGAAGGAAACAAAAATACCTCAACTTATTTATGAAAAAGTAACTTTCATCTTTGCTTCTGACCTACAATGATTTTTTTATAGCATGTCATTTTCAAACAGTAAAAGGAGACAATATGCAGGATAGCATCCCTTTATGAAAAAAATAAGAAAACAAAATGCTCCTTTGAAGTTAACCTTGATACATCACAGCAAACCAAAAATATATGAAACTTTTTAACCTATCATGATGTATGACAGCTGATATTTTATGAGCATAATCATATAAATAGGCTTAGGTAAGTCAGTTTATGTATCAAAATAAAAACCAATATATTGAGCTAGAGCATATATTTGTTTAAGTGCCATGCATATGTGTGCATTCACACTGTGGCTATTTAATAAATGGAAATAGAATTAAAAAAAATAGCAAACACCCCACAATAAGTGGAAAATGGTATAAATACATGTAAATAACATAAGGTAATCCGTCAAAACTGTTCTAATATAAAAAGCGTAAAAGCCATCTCACCACGACAAGTTGTACACCAATCAGGAAGGTACCTAACTCTTGCAGTTTACCTTACTATGTGTCAGCAGGCGTAAAAATATTTAAGGGCAGAGATGGACATGGGTCCCAATTGTAGAGACACTTATCTGTGGAAAGCTATTTATACAAAATGAACAGCCCAAAAGAGGGAAGCTTTGTCCCTGTTTGTACAAAGGATAAAAAGCTAAACCAAAACCAAATAATTGAGCCAAAGCATATGTTGGTCTAAGTCACATGCATAGGTGTGCATTCACTTTGTGGCTATTTAGTAAGTTGAACCTAAGATAAAAACAAAATGAGAAAATACCCTGTAGAAAATAAATAAGTAGTAATAGTACATGTCAATAGCAATAGTTAGCAATGTTTTGACCCATAAAATGTAAAAGCCATCCCACCATGACAAGGTTTATCTCAATCGGTATGGTACCTAACTCTTGTAGTTCAACTCTTCATAATGTTGCAAGAGAAAAACTTTTCAGTGTTCCTGCAGAAGCTAATTACAAAGTAGAAATATTTATTCAGAATGTTCGAAGAAAATTACTTTTCAATGTACCTGCAGAAGAAGCAAAATGGAAGCATGTGACTCAAAGAAACAGAAGGATAAGAAGGCAGTAAGCACCTATACCGCTGAAGAATCGCTACCAGGCTATTACACAGTACAATAAAACAAGCCCAAACTGAAAAATACAATTCCAAACTTCTCCACCATGCTCACAACCACAGTGGGGGAGCCTACTGAGGAGAAGTATCTCTCACAAGTACATATAGGACACTCCCACAATAGATTTTATAGAGAAAAACAGAGTACATATCCATGCTAAAATTACAAATTTATTGATTACCAAAAAATAACAACAATCAAATATCAAATGTATCTTTACAAATATACTCCACAAAAAGTTATTGCAAGCAAAGAGAAAGTGAAGGTAGCACAGATCAAAAACACAGTGTGGAAAAACATGATGCCAATAGTGTCATTATAAAGTGCATAGTGCAACAAGTAAGCAGGCAAAAGATCAGGGTATAAAGGGTCTGTATGAATATATAGGGTCCGTGTGGTAAGATCACTGAGCCCTGTACACAGGCTCCGATCGATCACAGTGTTAGCGGTCAGAAAAAAACACCCTGAATCAAAAGGCAATGTGATGTGACCGTGGAAAACTGCTTGATTGTCATGATAAAGTGGCCTGTATCCAGGATAAAAGATTTCGTATTTTTAACCAATGTGGTCAGATACTTTTCTAAAAAAAAAATGGACAGAGGAGGTAGGATGGAGTCTGTTGATGCGACTATGGGGCCAGAAGCCAAAGTTAAATACATTAAAGAACAACTTTGCCCAACTACCTCTTCCTCGGATTGGCAGAACTTAAAGTCTAAAATTGACAAAATTATTGAAGACAACCGCAGATCGTTACAAGAAAAGAAAAGGAGTAAATTCTATAGGGACTCAGAAGACTAAAAACTGGAACGTGTTTACAGATGGAACGAATCAACAAATTATGGACGAGGACAATTCTCTACAAGGTGCCCTGGCTCATTCAGTTCAGACAGCAGTGGTTCTTCCCACAATTACAATCAGAGACATTTTTTAGGCAAGGGACCTCCTCCGAGGGGCAACTCACGACAACAAGGAGGAGACCGACCAGGAGATCGTACCGTAAATCCAACAGATCGCATGGTGACGAGGTCGCAGGTAGGGACACCAAATCCGTCATAAACATCTCCTCTTATACCCTGAGACCCTCTGAGCTTTCTGTTTTACAATGTGGTCTTTCTTTTTGCCCAACCCTCCCATGGGATAACTTTAAACTTGAGCAGGACCTCCAACATTTTTTTCGCAATATTAGCCCCTTAATCCCATATGATGTACTATCCCGTCCAGGTGACCTGGGACTTAATTCCCAGTGACGGGATAGTACGTCATATGCGATCGGCCGCGCTCACAGGGGGAGCGCGGCCGATCGCAGCCGGGTGTCAGCTGCCTATCGCAGCTGACATCCGGCACTATGTGCCAGGAGCGGTCACGGACCGCTCCCGGCACATTAACACCCGGCACACCGCGATCATCTTTCACCGCGGTGTGCCGGCGGTGCAGGGAAGCATCGCGCAGGGAGGGGGCTCCCTGCGGGCTTCCCTGAGACGATCGGTACACGGTGATGTACTCACCGTGTACCGAGCGTCTTCTCCCTGCAGTCCCCGGATCCAAAATGGCCGCCGGGCTGCATCCGGGTCCTGCAGGGATCACTTCCGGGTCAGGATCAGGCTGCAGCTGCAGCTCTAATCCTGCCCGGCTGTATGTCAGATCACCGATCTAACAGAGTGCTGTGCACACTGTCAGATCGGTGATCTGTGATGTCCCCCCCGGGACAAAGTGAAAAAGTAAAAAAAAAAATTTCCACATGTGTAAAAAAAAAATAAAAAAAAAATTCCTAAATAAAGAAGAAAAAAAAAATATTAATCCCATAAATACATTTCTTTATCTAAAAAAAAACCAAAAAACCAATAAAAGTACACATATTTAGTATCGCCGCGTCCGTAACGACCCGACCTATAAAACTGGCCCACTAGTTAACACCTTCAGTGAACACTAGGGTTGAGCGACCTTGACCTTTATAGAGTCGAGCCGTGTTTCGCGAAACCCGACTATCTTAGAAGTCGAGTCGAGTGGAATCGGCCGATTATCGCGAAAAGTCGGGTATCGCCCGAAACACGAAACCCAATGCAAGTCAATGGGGGACCATAGTCGGCAGTGAGTGGAGGCCAGGAAAACACCTACACTGCCCATTTTAATGGCAAAAACATCCATTCTTGTTAAAGAAGCTTGTCAACCGTAATTTACCTTATAATAATTGGAAGGCATTTGAAATTGGGGGTCATTTGGCTAAAGTTGTGGGGGGTAGGGCTGGTTCAAGTAATTAGTGGGCCCAGTAAATCTGGACCACGTCACGGCAGTGGAGCAGGGAGAGGTAAGTATTTCAACTTTGCAAGTGCTGTGATCCTGAGCAAGCAGGGGGGGCCCACTCGTTGGCATTGGCACTGGCACAGGGCCCCTCAAAGTACAGCGGTGTGTTTGCATGGCGGGGGCGCCTCCCACCGGCAGCAACACTTTTGCGTACTATGAGAGGCCCTGTGCCAGTGACGTCGCCAACTAGTATTCCTCCCCCCACCTGATGAAGGAACCTGCACTTTCATCTGCACCTTCCTCTTTGTCCCCGTGTAAGGTGGTATGGTATGCGGGAAGAGGAACCTGACTTTCAGCAGGGTCACAATCTTGCTGTGTAGCGTGCACGGGGAATTTTGCGTTATGGGTCAATGTACCAGCAGACTCATCTATCACTGGCTGGGCAATGGGCAGGATGAGGAGGAAACACAGATATAGGCCCAAAGAATAAAGTTGGCTAAATGCAGTTCAAAACTGGTAACACAGGACTAACCAGGGGGCAGTGCAGTGGAGGACAACTGGAATGAGAGGCTGACACAGAGAGTAGGCCCAAATCAGTAAGTAGTCGAAATGCAGTTCAAAATTGGCAACCGTAGTAAACAGGCGGCACAGCTTTGTTCAGTGGAGGAGAACAGCAAGGAGTGGCAGACACCGATAGTAGGCCCCAACCCAACTAGTAGGCCAAATGCAGTCTAACATTAACAACTACTTAACGAGAGCCTGAAAATGGAATTTCAGGACAGGAAACCAGGAGAACAGCAAGGAGTGGCAGACACCGATAGTAGGCCCCAAACCAACTAGTACGCCAAATGCAGTTGTTCCGTTTAACCACAATTTAATGAGAGCCTGAAGATAGAAGTTCAGGAAAGGCAACCTGGAGAACACCTTGGAGTGTAACACACCATCTCTCTACACCCCATACCCAATTTGTAGGCCTAATGCAGCGTAGTTTCCAACAACTACTAAAAGAGAGCCGGAAGATCGAAGCTCAGGAAAGGCAACCTGGAGAACACCTTGGAGTGGAACACACCATCTCTCTACAACCCAAACCCAATTTGTAGGCCTAATGCAGTGTAGTTTCCAACAACTACTAAACGAGAGCATGAAGATCGAAGCATTGGCGAGGAAACCTGGGAAACACCTTGGAGTGGAACACACCATCTCTCTACACCCCATACCCAATTTGTAGGCCTAATGCAGTGTAGTTTCCAAGAACTACTAAACGAGAGCCGGAAGATCGAAGCTCAGGAAAGGCAACCTGGAGAACACCTTGGAGTGGAACACACCATCTCTCTACACCCCATACCCAATTTGTAGGCCTAATGCAGTGTAGTTTCCAACAACTACTAAACGAGAGCATGAAGATCGAAGCTCAGGAAAGGCAACCTGGAGAACACCTTGGAGTGGAACACACCATCTCTCTACACCCCATACCCAATTTGTAGGCCTAATGCAGTGTAGTTTCCAAGAACTACTAAACGAGAGCCGGAAGATCGAAGCTCAGGAAAGGCAACCTGGAGAACACCTTGGAGTGGAACACACCATCTCTCTACACCCCATACCCAATTTGTAGGCCTAATGCAGTGTAGTTTCCAAGAACTACTAAACGAGAGCCGGAAGATCGGAGCTCAGGAAAGGTAACCTGGAGAACACCTTGGAGTGGAACACACCATCTATCTACACCCCATACCCAATTTGTAGGCCTAATGCAGTGTAGTTTCCAACAACTACTAAACGAGAGCATTAAGATCGAAGCAATGGCGAGGAAACCTGGGGCACCCCTTGGGGAGGCAGACACCGTTAGTAGGCCCTACCAAAGTTGTACCCCCAATGCAGTTTTAAAATTCCTAGAGGCTGAAAACAAGACTATTGACGCTCAACTTTTTTCAAAGGAACACAGCTGAATTGAGTGGCGCAGACAGACACAGGTAGTAGGACTTAACCCAAAAATGTGGCTCACTGCAGCTTAAAAAAGTTACAGGGGTACACAAGCAGCAGTGCTCTGGGCAGTGGAGGACAATTTCAATAGTGGACCGCAGACAGACTTTGTACGCCTACTATTAAAAAAAGGATGCTCTATGCAATTAAAAATAGGTTCCAGGGGTCCACGGGCAGCAGTGGTGTGGTCAGTGGACGAGTATTGGAAGGAGGGACCGCAGACAGGCGTAGTAGGCCTAACATAACAAAATTAGGCTGTAGACACTGTAAAATTGGTTCCAGGGGTACACGGGCAGCAGTGGTGTGGTCAGCGGAGGAAAATTGGAATTAGGGACTGCAGACAGACTTTGTAGGCTGTCCCCTGTGGACCATGCATCCAACACATTAACCCAGTGCGCCGTAATGGACACGTAACATTTTGTGGACATGCCTATTGGTCCATGCGTCTCTTGTCAGGTGCACCTTTCTACTGTTTGATTGCCTGAGTGCTATGACAATGCAGACTTTTTCATGCCGGTGGAGGGCTGGGATGGCTTTTCTCGCAAAAGAAATGTCGACTGGGTAGCTTGAACCGTTGCACAGCGTAGTTCATCTGGGCTTTCTAAATATAAAACAAAGAAAAAAAGGAGGCTACATGCACTTTCAGCTGGGTTCCAGGGGTACACGGCCAGCATTGGTCTGGTCAGTGGAGAACTATTGGAAGGAGTGACCGCAAACAGGCATCGAAGGCCTAACATAATAACACATTGCTGTTGGCAATTTTAAATTGGTTCCAGGGGAACACGGGCAGCAGTGGCCTGGTCAGTGTAGTAGTAGTAGTAGAAAGAACGGACCGCAGACAGGCATCGAAGGCCTAAAATAAAAAAATTGGGCTGGCTGTAGGCAATTTTAAATTGGTTCCAGGGGTACACGGGCAGCAGTGGTGTGGTCAGTGGAGGCCTAGTGGAAGGAGTGACCGCAGACAGGCATCGAAGGCCTAAAGTAAAAAAATTGGGCTGGCTGTAGGCAATTTTAAATTGGTTCCAGGGGTACACGGGCAGCAGTGGTGTGGTCAGTGGAGGCATATTGTAAGGAGTGACCGCAGACAGGCATCGAAGGCCTAAAATAATAACACATGGCTGTAGGCAATTTTAAATTGGTTCCAGGGGTACACGGGCAGCAGTGGTGTGGTCAGTGGAGGCCTAGTGGAAGGAGTGACCGCAGACAGGCATCGAAGGCCTAAAATAAAAAAAATTGGGCTGGCTGTAGGCAATTTTAAATTGGTTCCGGGGTACACGGGCAGCAGTGGTGTGGTCAGTGGAGGCATATTGTAAGGAGTGACCGCAGACAGGCATCGAAGGCCTAAAATAATAACACATGGCTGTAGGCAATTTTAAATTGGTTCCAGGGGTACACGGGCAGCAGTGGTGTGGTCAGTGGAGGCCTAGTGGAAGGAGTGACCGCAGACAGGCATCGAAGGCCTAAAGTAAAAAAATTGGGCTGGCTGTAGGCAATTTTAAATTGGTTCCAGGGGTACACGGGCAGCAGTGGTGTGGTCAGTGGAGGCATATTGTAAGGAGTGACCGCAGACAGGCATCGAAGGCCTAAAATAATAACACATGGCTGTAGGCAATTTTAAATTGGTTCCAGGGGTACACGGGCAGCAGTGGTGTGGTCAGTGGAGGCCTAGTGGAAGGAGTGACCGCAGACAGGCATCGAAGGCCTAAAATAAAAAAAATTGGGCTGGCTGTAGGCAATTTTAAATTGGTTCCGGGGTACACGGGCAGCAGTGGTGTGGTCAGTGGAGGCATATTGTAAGGAGTGACCGCAGACAGGCATCGAAGGCCTAAAATAATAACACATGGCTGTAGGCAATTTTAAATTGGTTCCAGGGGTACACGGGCAGCAGTGGCCTGGTCAGTGTAGTAGTAGTAGAAAGAACGGACCGCAGACAGGCATCGAAGGCCTAAAATAAAAAAATTGGGCTGGCTGTAGGCAATTTTAAATTGGTTCCAGGGGTACACGGGCAGCAGTGGTGTGGTCAGTGGAGGCATATTGTAAGGAGTGACCGCAGACAGGCATCGAAGGCCTAAAATAATAACACATGGCTGTAGGCAATTTTAAATTGGTTCCAGGGGTACACGGGCAGCAGTGGCCTGGTCAGTGTAGTAGTAGTAGAAAGAACGGACCGCAGACAGGCATCGAAGGCCTAAAATAAAAAAATTGGGCTGGCTGTAGGCAATTTTAAATTGGTTCCAGGGGTACACGGGCAGCAGTGGTGTGGTCAGTGGAGGCATATTGTAAGGAGTGACCGCAGACAGGCATCGAAGGCCTAAAATAATAACACATGGCTGTAGGCAATTTTAAATTGGTTCCAGGGGTACACGGGCAGCAGTGGTGTGGTCAGTGGAGGCCTAGTGGAAGGAGTGACCGCAGACAGGCATCGAAGGCCTAAAGTAAAAAAATTGGGCTGGCTGTAGGCAATTTTAAATTGGTTCCAGGGGTACACGGGCAGCAGTGGTGTGGTCAGTGGAGGCATATTGTAAGGAGTGACCGCAGACAGGCATCGAAGGCCTAAAATAATAACACATGGCTGTAGGCAATTTTAAATTGGTTCCAGGGGTACACGGGCAGCAGTGGTGTGGTCAGTGGAGGCCTAGTGGAAGGAGTGACCGCAGACAGGCATCGAAGGCCTAAAGTAAAAAAATTGGGCTGGCTGTAGGCAATTTTAAATTGGTTCCAGGGGTACACGGGCAGCAGTGGTGTGGTCAGTGGAGGCCTAGTGGAAGGAGTGACCGCAGACAGGCATCGAAGGCCTAAAATAAAAAAAATTGGGCTGGCTGTAGGCAATTTTAAATTGGTTCCGGGGTACACGGGCAGCAGTGGTGTGGTCAGTGGAGGCATATTGTAAGGAGTGACCGCAGACAGGCATCGAAGGCCTAAAATAATAACACATGGCTGTAGGCAATTTTAAATTGGTTCCAGGGGTACACGGGCAGCAGTGGCCTGGTCAGTGTAGTAGTAGTAGAAAGAACGGACCGCAGACAGGCATCGAAGGCCTAAAATAAAAAAATTGGGCTGGCTGTAGGCAATTTTAAATTGGTTCCAGGGGTACACGGGCAGCAGTGGTGTGGTCAGTGGAGGCATATTGTAAGGAGTGACCGCAGACAGGCATCGAAGGCCTAAAATAATAACACATGGCTGTAGGCAATTTTAAATTGGTTCCAGGGGTACACGGGCAGCAGTGGCCTGGTCAGTGTAGTAGTAGTAGAAAGAACGGACCGCAGACAGGCATCGAAGGCCTAAAATAAAAAAATTGGGCTGGCTGTAGGCAATTTTAAATTGGTTCCAGGGGTACACGGGCAGCAGTGGTGTGGTCAGTGGAGGCCTAGTGGAAGGAGTGACCGCAGACAGGCATCAAAGGCCTAAAATAATAACACATGGCTGTAGGCAATTTTAAATTGGTTCCAGGGGTACACGGGCAGCAGTGGCCTGGTCAGTGTAGTAGTAGTAGAAAGAATGGACCGCAGACAGGCATCGAAGGCCTAAAATAAAAAAATTGGGCTGGCTGTAGGCAATTTTAAATTGGTTCCAGGGGTACACGGGCAGCAGTGGTGTGGTCAGTGGAGGCATAGTGGAAGGAGTGACCGCAGACAGGCTTCGAAGGCCTAACATAACAAAAATGTCATGACAATGGTATTGTCAGTGGCAGGCATTGAAGGATGTCAGCGCATAGACTAAACATTGGTGGAGCTGTGAGATAATTTTGCAAGTGGTAGAGCACTGTTTGAGCTGGGGGGGGAACTGTTTTGTGGCCGGCGGTACAGGCCCAGGGCCCCTCATATTACAACGGTGTGTCTGACGTTGGGTGCGCACCACCACCGCCAGAGACACTTTATTGTACTAGGAGGGACCCAGTGGCAGTGCCGTCGACCAAAAGCGGGCACACCCACCTCTTCAGACAAACAGCACTCTCACGGGTGCTGTCGCCAAGTGTCGATACCACGGCCCCGTGTGGGGAGTTTGGCCATTTAGTGAGGTGTAAACATGTCGTATGCTGGACAATCAGGTGCAGAAAATTACGAGATTGGAAAAGGCATTCAGAATAGTCCACAGGCAAGACCTTTTCATAGGAAAGCTAGGTGTCAGCCGGGCAAGGTGGGGCAAAAGATTTCGAAATCCAGTTGTGGTTCATTTTAATGAAGGTTAGATCATCTACATTTTGGGTAGCCAGACGAGTCCTTTTTTCTGTTAGTATTGAACCTGCAGCACTGAATACTCTTTCTGATAGGACACTAGCTGCCGGGCAAGCAAGCTCCTGCAATGCATATTCTGCCAATTCTGGCCAGGTGTCTAATTTTGATGACCAGTAATCAAATGGGAATGACGGTTGAGGGAGAACATCGATAAGGGATGAAAAATAGTTTGTAACCATACTGGACAAATGTTGTCTCCTGTCACTTTGAATTGATGCTGCAGTACCTGTCCTGTCTGCGGTCATAGCAAAATCACTCCACAACCTGGTCATAAAACCCCTCTGGCCAACGCCACTTCTGATTTCTGCCCCTCTAACTCCTCTGGTCTGCTGGCCCCTGCAGCTCGTGTGAGAACGATCACGGGCGCTGTGTGCAGGGAATGCCAGAAGCAAACGGTCAACAAGAGTTGATTGTTTGGTTGCTAATATTAGTTCCAAGTTCTCATGTGGCATTATATTTTGCAATTTGCCTTTATAGCGAGGATCAAGGAGGCAGGCCAACCAGTAATCGTCATCGTTCATCATTTTAGTTATGCGTGTGTCCCTTTTGAGGATACGTAAGGCATAATCCGCCATGTGGGCCAAAGTTCCAGTTCTCAAATCTGCGGTTGTGCTTGGTTGAGGGGCAGTTTCAGGCAAATCCACGTCACTTGTGTCCCTCCAAAAACCAGAACCCGGCCTTGCCGCGCCACCAATTTCCAGTGGCCCCGGAAAAGCTTCCTCATTAAAAATATAATCATCCCCATCATCCTCCTCGTCCTCCTCCTCCTCTTCGCCCGCTAACTCGTCCTGTACACTGCCCTGGCCAGACAATGGCTGACTGTCATCAAGGCTTTCCTCTTCCTCAGCTGCAGACGCCTGATCCTTTATGTGCGTCAAACTTTGCATCAGCAGACGCATTAGGGGGATGCTCATGCTTATTATGGTGTTGTCTGCACTAACCAGCCGTGTGCATTCCTCAAAACACTGAAGGACTTGACACATGTCTTGAATCTTCGACCACTGCACACCTGACAACTCCATGTCTGCCATCCTACTGCCTGCCCGTGTATGTGTATCCTCCCACAAAAACATAACAGCCCGCCTCTGTTCGCACAGTCTCTGAAGCATGTGCAGTGTTGAGTTCCACCTTGTTGCAACGTCTATGATTAGGCGATGCTGGGGAAGGTTCAAAGAACGCTAATAGGTCTGCATACGGCTGGAGTGTACGGGCGAACGGCGGATATGTGAGCAAAGTCCACGCACTTTGAGGAGCAGGTCGGATAACCCCTGATAACTTTTCAGGAAGCACTGCACCACCAGGTTTAAGGTGTGAGCCAGGCAAGGAATGTGTTTCAGTTGGGAAAGGGAGATGGCAGCCATGAAATTCCTTCCGTTATCACTCACTACCTTGCCTGCCTCAAGATCTACAGTGCCCAGCCACGACTGCGTTTCTTTCTGCAAGAACTCGGACAGAACTTCCGCGGTGTGTCTGTTGTCGCCCAAACACTTCATAGCCAATACAGCCTGCTGACGTTTGCCAGTAGCTGCCCCATAATGGGAGACCTGGTGTGCAACAGTGGCAGCTGCGGATGGAGTGGTTGTGCGACTGCGGTCTGTGGACGAGCTCTCGCTTCTGCAGGAGGACGAAGAGGAGGAGGAGGGGGTGCGAACGGCTACAGCCAACTGTTTCCTAGACCGTGGGCTAGGCAGAACTGTCCCAAACTTGCTGTCCCCTGTGGACCCTGCATCCACAACATTCACCCAGTGTGCCGTGATGGACACGTAACGTCCCTGGCCATGCCTACTGGTCCATGCATCTGTTGTCAGGTGCACTTTTGTGCTCACAGATTGCCTGAGTGCATGGACGATGCGCTCTTTAACATGCTGGTGGAGGGCTGGGATGGCTTTTCTGGAAAAAAAGTGTCGACTGGGTAGCTCGTAGCGTGGTACAGCGTAGTCCATCAGGGCTTTGAAAGCTTCGCTTTCAACTAACCGGTAGGGCATCATCTCTAACGAGATTAGTCTAGCTATGTGGGCGTTCAAACCCTGTGTACGCGGATGCGAGGCTAAGTACTTCCTTTTTCTAACCATAGTCTCATGTAGGGTGAGCTGGACTGGAGAGCTGGAGATTGTGGAACTAGCGGGGGTGCCGGTGGACATGGCAGACTGAGAGACGGTGGGAGATGGTATTGTTGCCGCCGGTGCCCTAGATGCAGTGTTTCCTACTACGAAACTGGTGATTCCCTGACCCTGACTGCTTTGGCCTGGCAAAGAAACCTGCACAGATACTGCAGGTGGTGCGGAAAATGGTGGCCCTACACTGCCGGAAGGGATGTTGCGTTGCTGACTAGCTTCATTGGCCGAGGGTGCTACAACCTTAAGGGACGTTTGGTAGTTAGTACAGGCTTGCAAATGCATGGTGGTTAAATGTCTATGCATGCAACTTGTATTGAGACTTTTCAGATTCTGTCCTCTGCTTAAGGTAGTTGAACATTTTTGACAGATGACTTTGCGCTGATCAATTGGATGTTGTTTAAAAAAATGCCAGACTGCACTCTTTCTAGCATCGGATACCTTTTCAGGCATTGCAGACTGAGCTTTAACCGGATGGCCACGCTGTCCTCCAACAGGTTTTGGCTTTGCCACGCGTTTTGGGCAAGATACGGGCCCGGCAGATGGAACCTGTTGCGATGTTGATGCCTGCTGCGGCCCCTCCTCCTCTGCTTCAGAACTGCTGCCGCCTGCACCCTGTTCCCCCAATGGCTGCCAATCGGGGTCAAGAACTGGGTCATCTATTACCTCTTCTTGTAGCTCGTGTGCAACTTCGTCTGAGTCACCGTGTCGGTCGGTGGTATAGCGTTCGTGATGGGGCAACATAGTCTCATCAGGGTCTGATTCTTGATCATTACCCTGCGAGGGCAATGTTGTGGACTGAGTCAAAGGACCAGCATAGTAGTCTGGCTGTGGCTGTGCATCAGTGCACTCCATGTCAGATTCAACTTGTAATGGGCATGGACTGTTAACTGCTTCACTTTCTAAGCCAGGGATGGTATGTGTAAAGAGCTCCATGGAGTAACCCGTTGTGTCGCCTGCTGCATTCTTCTCTGTTGTTGTTTTTGCTGAAGAGGACAAGGAAGCGACTTGTCCCTGACCGTGAACATCCACTAACGACGCGCTGCTTTGACATTTACCAGTTTCACGAGAGGAGGCAAAAGAGCTAGAGGCTGAGTCAGCAAGATAAGCCAAAACTTGCTCTTGCTGCTCCGGCTTTAAAAGCGGTTTTCCTACTCCCAGAAAAGGGAGCGTTCGAGGCCTTGTGTAGCCAGACGACGAACCTGGCTCCACAGCTCCAGACTTAGGTGCAATATTTTTTTTCCCACGGCCAGCTGATGCTCCACCATTCCACTACCCTCATTTCCAGCTGACAATGAACGCCCCCGGCCACGACCTCTTCCACCAGACTTCCTCATTGTTTTAAAAACGTAAACAAACTAACGGTATTTGTTGCTGTCACACAACTTACACGGTGAGCTATAACTTCAGTATGATTTATCTACCCCTTTACAGGTGAGTGAGACCACAACGAAAATCAGGCACAATGTTACACACTCTGTTGTTGGTGGCAACAAATGAGAGAGATGCCACACACGCAGGACTGTCACTGAAGCACAAATGTAAATATTAATCTCCCACTGATTTGATTTTTTCTTTTTTTTCAGGGAGACTTTAGGAAAAAAAAATAATAGAATAAAATGATTTTTTCAGGAAGAATTTAGAAACCAAATAAAATAAAAAGATTTTTTCAGGGAGAATTTAGAAAACAAATAAAACAAAAAAAGGCTTTCTATGGCCCACTGAGTGAGAGATGACGCACACAGGAGTCAGGAGTGGCACACAAGCCCAGAGGCCAATATTTATCTCCCACTGATTGATGTAGTGATTTTTTCAGGTAGATTTTGGAACCCAAATCAAGCTAAAAAAATAATAGGCTTTCTATGGCCCACAATTGGAGAGAGAGAGAGAGATGGCACACCCAGGAGTCAAGACTGGCACACAAGCATAAAGGGCAATATTAATCTCCCACTGATTTGTTTTTGTTTTTTTTTCAGGGAGACTTTAGGAAAAAAAAAATAATAGAATAAAATGATTTTTTCAGGAAGAATTTAGAAACCAAATAAAATAAAAAGATTTTTTCAGGGAGAATTTAGAAAACAAATAAAACAAAAAAAGGCTTTCTATGGCCCACTGAGTGAGAGATGACGCACACAGGAGTCAGGAGTGGCACACAAGCCCAGAGGCCAATATTTATCTCCCACTGATTGATGTAGTGATTTTTTCAGGTAGATTTTGGAACCCAAATCAAGCTAAAAAAATAATAGGCTTTCTATGGCCCACAATTGGAGAGAGAGAGAGAGATGGCACACCCAGGAGTCAAGACTGGCACACAAGCAGAAAGGGCAATATTAATCTCCCACTGATTTGTTTTTTTTTGTTTTTTCGGCGAGACTTTAGGAAAAAAAAATAATAGAATAAAATGATTTTTTTCAGGAAGAATTTAGAAACCAAATAAAATAAAAAGATTTTTTCAGGGAGAATTTAGAAAACAAATAAAACAAAAAAAGGCTTTCTATGGCCCACTGAGTGAGAGATGACGCACACAGGAGTCAGGAGTGGCACACAAGCCCAGAGGCCAATATTTATCTCCCACTGATTGATGTAGTGATTTTTTCAGGTAGATTTTGGAACCCAAATCAAGCTAAAAAAATAATAGGCTTTCTATGGCCCACAATTGGAGAGAGAGAGAGAGATGGCACACCCAGGAGTCAAGACTGGCACACAAGCAGAAAGGGCAATATTAATCTCCCACTGATTTGTTTTTTTTTTTTTTTCAGGGAGACTTTAGGAAAAAAAAAATAGAATAAAATGGTTTTTTCAGGAAGAATTTAGAAACCAAATAAAATAAAATGATTTTTTCAGGGAGAATTTAGAAAACAAATAAAACAAAAAAAGGCTTTCTATGGCCCACTGAGTGAGAGATGACGCACACAGGAGTCAGGAGTGGCACACAAGCCCAGAGGCCAATATTTATCTCCCACTGATTGATTTATTGATTTTTTCAGGTAGATTTTGAAACCCAAATCAAGCTAAAAAAATAATAGGCTTTCTATGGCCCACAATTGGAGAGAGAGAGAGAGATGGCACACCCAGGAGTCAAGACTGGCACACAAGCAGAAAGGGCAATATTAATCTCCCACTGATTTGTTTTTTTTTTTTCTCAGGGAGACTTTAGGAAAAAAAAAATAGAATAAAATGATTTTTTCAGGAAGAATTTAGAAACCAAATAAAATAAAATGATTTTTTCAGGGAGAATTTAGAAAACAAATAAAACAAAAAAAGGCTTTCTATGGCCCACTGAGTGAGAGATGACGCACACAGGAGTCAGGAGTGGCACACAAGCCCTGAGGCCAATATTTATCTCCCACTGATTGATTTATTGATTTTTTCAGGTAGAATTTAGAACCCAAATCAACCAAAAACATAAATAGGCTTTCTATGGCCCACTATTTGTGAGAGAGATGGCACGCTCAGGACTGGCACACAAGCCCAGAGGCCAATATTAATCTCCCACTTTTTTTTTTTTGTTCCAGGGAAAATTTATAAACCCAATAAAAAAAATAATAAATAGGCTTTCTATGGCCCACTATCTGAGAGAGAGATGGCACGCTTAGGACTGACACACAAGCCCAAAGGCCAATATTAATCTCCCACTGATTGATTTATTGATTTCAGGTTGAATTTAGAACCCAAATAAAGCAAAAAAAAAAAAATGGGCTTTCTATGGCCCACTGAGTGAGTGATGATGCACACAGGAGTCAGGAGTGGCACACAAGCCCTGAGGCCAATATTTTTCTCCCACTGATTGATGTAGTGATTTTTTCAGGTAGATTTTTATAATAAATAGGCTTTCTATGGCCCACTGAGTGAGAGATGGCACACACAGGGATGGCACTCTAGCAGAAATGTCAATCTTAATCTCCCACAAAAAAAAAAAAAAAGAAACAGGGAGTGTCCAACAATTACTATCTCCCTGCAGTAATCTCAGCCAGGTATGGCAGGCAGCAATAAGGAGTGGACTGATGCACAAATTAAATAAAAAGTGTGGACAAACAAAAAAGATAGCTGTGCAGAAAGGAAGGAACAAGAGGATTTGTGCTTTGAAAAAAGCAGTTGGTTTGCACAGCGGCGTACACACAGCAATGCAGGGAGCCTTCTAGGGCAGCCCAATGAGCTACAGCGCTGAGGGGAAAAAAAAAAAATGTAGCTTCCACTGTCCCTGCACACCGAAGGCGGTGTTGGTCAGTGGAAATCGCTACAGCACAAGCGGTTTGGTGGTTAATGGACCCTGCCTAACGCTATCCCTGCTTCTGACGAAGCGGCAGCAACCTCTCCCTAAGCTCAGATCAGCAGCAGTAACATGGCGGTCGGCGGGAACGCCCCTTTATAGCCCCTGTGACGCCGCAGACAGCAAGCCAATCACTGCAATGCCCTTCTCTAAGATGGTGGGGACCAGGACCAATGTCATCACGCTGCCCACACTCTGCGTTTACCTTCATTGGCTGAGAAATGGCGCTTTTCGCGTCATTGAAACGCGACTTTGGCGCGAAAGTCGCGTACCGCATGGCCGACCCCGCACAGGGGTCGGATCGGGTTTCATGAAACCCGACTTTGCCAAAAGTCGGCGACTTTTGAAAATGAACGACCCGTTTCGCTCAACCCTAGTGAACACCGTAAGAAAAAAAAATGAGGCAAAAAACAACGCTTTATTATCATAACGCTGAACAAAAAGTGGAATAACACGCGATCAAAAAGACAGATATAAAAAACCATGGTAGCGCTGAAAGCGTCATCTTGTCCCGCAAAAAACGAGCCACCATATCGCATCATAACCAAAAAAATAAAAAAGTTATAGTCCTCAGAATAAAGCGATGCCAAAATAATTATTTTTTCCATAAAATAGCTTTCATCGTATAAAAGCGCCAAAACATTAAAAAAATGATATAAATGAGGTATCGCTATAATCGTACTGACGCGAAGAATAAAACTGCTTCATCAATTTTACCAAACGCGGAACGGTATAAACGCCTCCCCCAAAAGAAATTCATGGATAGCTGTTTTTTGGTCATTCTGCCTCACAAAAAATCGGAATAAAAAGTGATCAAAAACTGTCGCGTGTCCGAAAATGTAACCGATAAAAACGTCAACTCGTCCCGCAAAAAACAAGTCCTCACATGACTCTGTGGACCAAAATATGGAAAAATTATAGGTCTCAAAATGTGGAGACGCAAAAACTTTTTTGCTATAAAAAGCGTCTTTTAGTGTGTGACGGCTGCCAATCATAAAAATCCGATATAAAAAATGCTATAAAAGTAAATCAAACCCCCCTTCATCACCCCCTTAGTTAGGCTAGGTTCGCATTGCGTTAATGGGTTAACGCTAACGGACAGCGTTGCACGGCGAAAATGTCACAATTAACGCCGTGCAACGGGTCTGTTAGCACACCCATTGACAGCAATGTGATTTTCCGGTGTAGCGCATCGCTAGAGTGTGCCATTTTCGGCTCGCGCTAGCAAGGTGCCGTTCTTTTGTGGCGCGCCTCGGACGCTGCTTGCAGCATCCGCGGCGCGCCCGAGGTCCGATCCCCGATCTTCCAGAGCAGGGACATTAACGCGACCACTAAACACGACACCTAAAAAGACATTGCGTTAGCGCAATCTGCTAGCGCTAAACGGATTTCCCTAACGCAATGTGAACCTAGCCTTAGGGAAAAATAATAAAATTAAAAAAAATGTATTTATTTCCATTTTCCCATTAGGGTTAGGGTTAGGGCTAGGGTTAGGGCTACGGTTAGGGTTTGGATTACATTTACGGTTGGGATTAGGGTTGGGATTAGAATTAGGGGTGTGTCAGGGTTAGGTGTGTGGTTAGGGTTACAGTTGGGATTAGGGTTAGGGGTGCGTATGGATTAGGGTTTCATTTATAATTGGGGGGTTTCCACTGTTTAGGCACATCAGGGGCTCTCCAAACGCGACATGGCGTCCGATCTCAATTCCAGCCAATTCTGCATTGAAAAAGTAAAACAGTGCTCCTTCATTTCCGAGCTCTCCCGGGCGCCCAAACAGGGGTTTACCCCAACATATGGGGTATCATCATACTCGAGACAAATTGGACAACAACTTTTTGGGTCCAAGTTCTCTTGTTATCCTTGGGAAAATAAAAATTTGGTGGGCTAAAAATCATTTTTGTGGGGAAAAAAAAGGAATTTTTATTTTCACGGCTCTGCGTTGTAAACTGTAGTGAAACACTTGGGGGTTCAAAGTTTTCACAACACATCTAGATAAGTTCATTGGGAGGTCTAGTTTCTAATATGGGGTCACTTGTGGGGGGTTTGTACTGTTTGGGTACATCAGGGGCTCTGCAAATGCAACGTGACTCCTGCAGACCAATCCATCTAAGTCTGCATTCCAAATGGCGCTCCTTTCCTTCCGAACTCTGCCATGCGCCCAAACAGTGGTTTACCCCCACATATGGGGTATCAGCGTACTCAGTACAGATTGTACAACAACGTTTGGCATCCATTTTATCCTGTTACCCTTGGTAAAATAAAACAAATTGGAGCTGAAATAAATTTTGTGTGAAAAAAAGTTAAATATTCATTTTTATTTAAACATTCCAAAAATTCCTGTGAAACCCCTGAAGGGTTAATAAACTTCTTGAATGTGGTTTTGAGCACCTTGAGGGGTGCAGTTTTTAGAATGGTGTCACACTTGGGTATTTTCTATCATATAGATCCCTCAAAATGACTTCAAATGAGATGTGGTCCCTAAAAAAAAATGGTGTTGTAAAAATGAGAAATTGCTGGTCAACTTTTAACCCTTATAACTCCCTAACAAAAAAAAATTTTGGTTCCAAAATTGTGCTGATGTAAAGTAGACATGTGGGAAATGTTACTTATTAAGTATTTTGCGTGACATATCTCTGTGATTTAAGGGCATAAAAATTTAAAGTTGGAAAATTGCGAAATTTTCTAAATTTTTGCCAAATTTCCGTTTTTTTCACAAATAAACGCAAGTTATATCGAATAAATGTTACCACTAAAATAAAGTACAATATGTCACGAGAAAACAATGTCAGAATCGCCAAGATCCGTTGAAGCGTTCCAGAGTTATAACCTCATAAAGGGACAGTGGTCAGAATTGTAAAAATTGGCCCGGTCATTAATGTGCAAACCACCCTCGGGGCTTAAGGGGTTAGATTAAAAACACACTTTGGCCTACAGAATGATCGTGTCCGGGATAGACCTCCCTTTAACTCAGGGAGCCCCATCCCTGAATTATCCATCTCATCCTTAGGTTTATTTAATAAGAGCTCGTACCATCCGCCACGTACGTACCATGCAGCAGAAACCTGTATTGATTTAATACATAGAGATGTACAAAATATTCTCGTTAAACAACAAAAGGGATTGTTCCCAACTAAAAACAACATTACACCCTTAGAAAGACAAGCCTTAGAATCTCTACGCCATAACAAACATATAGTAATCAAGCCGGCAGACAAGGGTGGGGCCATAGTCATCATGAATAAAAACGATTACCTGAGAGAAATCAACAATCAATTAGCAGACACATCTACTTATCTAAAAATCTCCCATGATCCCACCCCCGTGATTAGGTCCAAGATCAACACTATTCTCAGTAAGTACCTCGCCCTTGAATGCATTGACCAAAATACAGCTACCTTTCTATCCAACCCACACCCCACAATACCCGTCTTTTATGTTCTCCCCAAAATTCATAAATCCCTCACGAATCCCCCGGGCTGCCCCATAGTCTCATCAACAGACTCCATCCTAGCTCCTCTGTCCATTTTTTTTAGAAAAGTATCTGACCCCATTGGTTACCAATACGAAATTTTTTATCCTGGATACAGGCCACTTTATCAGGACAATCAAGCAGTTTTCCACAGTCAAATCACATTGCCTTTTGACTACTCTTGATGTTAAGAGTTTATACACATCCATCAAGCACGATCTAAGCTTGGAGGCGGTTGATAACCTACTTCAGACCCTAGATCTTAGCCCACAATCCCAGCAGTTTATTTTAGACCTTCTCTCTGTAGTCCTCAAGGACAATTTTTTATGTTTGGGGATCAGTTCTACCTTCAAACCTGTGGGACTGCCATGGGCTCTAATGTGGCGCCAGCACACGCGAACATCTGTATGGACACATTTGAGAACAAACACATTTACAACAACACACTGTTCCAGAAACACTCTAAATGCTGGCTCCGATACATCGATGATGTGTTCTGCCTATGGGATGGAACACCAGATACTTTTTCTTCTTTTGTTTCACAGATCAACAGCATCAGACCAGAGCTGCAGTTCACCCCTAGCTGTGACACCCAGAAAATCCCATTTTTGGACACTTTGGTGACCAAAAATGACAAAGGGGGTCTAGACACGGATATTTTTGTAAAACCCACTAACTCTAATAATTTACTTCTTTTCACAAGCTGTCATCCTAGATCTACCCGTGAGAGTCTCCCACGCTCCCAATTCCTGAGGGTCACCAACATTGTCTCTGATACAGACTTGGTTGGTTCACGGTTGGACGACATGGCCCAAAAATTCAGGAGCAGGAAATACCCAGAAAAAATTCTTACAATGGAAAAATAGAGGGCACTTGAACGCCCTCCTTGCATATAAGATACGATACGATACGATACACTTTATTGATCCCGTGGGAAATTAAGGTATCACAGCAGCACAACTTAAATCAAATCATAAAAATCATAAAAGAATTACATAGTTGACATGACAGTGGAGTTGACAGAAGAACATTATACATTATACATTAGAATAGGACATACACAACGAGTGAACTGAAATGTAGAGAAATAAGTAGACATTCACCTTGGTGGTTTAACCCTAATGTTATTGTTGTACATTCCCATGGCAGTTGGCACAAACGATTTCCTATATTTTTCCTTCTTACACTTCAGAAGTATTAGCCGGTTACTGAAGGTGCTCTTCTGTCTCATGAATAGCTCATATAATGGATGTGCATTATTGTTCATAATTGCCATACACTTTCTCAGAGATCTTTTCTCCACTACCTCCCCCAAAGAGTCCAGATTACAGCCCACAGCAGAACTTGCGTTCTTAATAATCTTATTCAGCTTATTAGCATCAGAGGCCCGCACACTACTACCCCAGCATGTGATTGTAAAAAAGATGGCCCTTGCCACCACAGACTGGTAGAACATTTCTAACATTTTGCTGCACACATTAAAAGACCTCAGTTTCCTTAGGAAATACAATCTACTCATCCCCTTCTTGTAGACAAACTCTGAGTGGCATCTCCAGTCCAGTTTACTATCCAAATGGACCCCCAAATATTTGTAACTCTCCACCTGCTCTACCTCCTGACCAGCAATAGTGATCGGTAAGCATTCCAACTTAATCCTGCTATAGTTGGCCACCAACTCCTTGGTTTTCTTAACATTTAGTTGTAGATAGTTACCATTGCACCAATCCACGAAATTCGACACCACCCTTCTATATTCCTCATTCCCCTGATCTCCCCTAATGCATCCCACAACCACGGAGTCATCCGAAAATTTTTGAAGGTGGCAAAGTACAGATTTATACTGAAAGTCTGAAGTATACAGTGTGAATAGAAAAGGCGCAAGCACCGTTCCCTGGGGGGCACCTACACTGCTCAGTAATCTGCTTGACACAACTGCTCCCATCTGTACATACTGTGGCCGATCTGATAGGTAGTCAGTTATCCAATTTCTCATCCCCTCCTCAACCTTAATATCAGTCATCTTTTTGTGTAGTAAAAGTGGCTGCAGGGAGATGGGACCTGCCCCATCCACCTCCCCTATGCCATGGACTATAGTCCCCAACCTGGACCTGCCCCATCCACCTCCCCTATGCCATGGACTATAGCCCCCACAATGGATCTGCCCCCATCCACCTTCCCTACAGCTCCTACCCAACATCCCCACAGTCCCTATCCCTATTGCCTTTATACACTTGCTTTGGCAAAACTGATGTGTATTTGGTCCTGCCAATAAAGCTTCTTTGAATCTTGAATCTTGAATCTTGAGTTAAATGCACTCGAGAAATCGAAAAACATCGCTCGCACCATGGTTCCGGCAATCTCCAGAAATGAATGTACCCTATGTAACAGAGAAAGAATGGCATCATCCACCCCCAATCTATGTCGGTAGGCAAACTGAAGGGGATCGATAAAAGCATTGACCCTTGATCTTAAGTGAGCAAGCACTAATCTTTCCAAGGCCTTCATAGCGTGAGATGTTAAGGCTACAGGACGATAGTCATTTAGGGTTGCAGGAGAAGAAGTCTTGGGTACCGGCACCAGACAGGAAGTTTTCCATAACACAGGTACCCTCTGTGTTTGTATACTTCCATTAAATAGGCGTGTAAAGACAGTACACAGCTGGTCTGCACACACTTTAAGGACACGTGAGCTGAGTCCATCAGGTCCTGCAGCTTTACCAATGTTAAGTGACTTAAACTGCCTCCTCACATCATTTTCGGATACTCTAAATTTAGTCTGCTCATCCTCCAATATCGATGTTGCAGAATTTGCACCCAATTCCCATCCACTATCAGTTGGCAGTACACATGTACTACTAAACCTGTTGAAATACTCGTTCATCTCATTAGCCTTGTCCATTGTTCCTCGATCATTTTCAGGCCTCATCTTAAGCCCAGTCAGTAATTTCATTCCTGTCCAAACCTCCCTGGTATTATTGTGGGACAGTTTCTTTTCAAGTTTAATTCTGAAGGCTTCCTGGGCCTCCTTTATTTTATGCTTCAATTCATGCTGTATCATTTTAATTTCCTCTTTGTCACCCAGTTTAAATGCCTTTTTTTTCCTGTTGAGCAAATGCTTCAATTCCTTTGTTATCCATGGCTTGTTGTTTGCAAAACACCTAATATTTTTAGCCGGCACCAACATATCAGTGCAGAAGTTAATGTAGTCAGTCACTCTACCAACCACTTCATTAACATTTGTATACTCGTCCATTGTCCCAAGCAACACATCCCAGTCTGTAAGATGAAAGCAATCCTGCAAAGCCTGTTCATTTGTTGGACTCCACATTCTAGCTAATTTAATGGTAGCAGGCTGTGTACTAACAACAGGTTGGTAGACTGGTGACAATGGTACAAGATTGTGATCAGACTTCCCCAAGGGCGGCAGGGTAGACGATGAATAAGCATTCTTGACATTCGCATAGAGTAAGTCCAAAGTAATTTTGTCACGTGTTGTACACTTAACAAATTGATAGAATTTAGGTAAGGCAGTAGAAATTTTAGCCCGGTTAAAATCCCGAGAGATTACAGTAAGCGAGTTGGGGTGTTTCAGCTGGAGCCGAGCAATGACTCCTGACAGCACTTCACCTGTGCAGCCTCATGGTTTGCAGTTGGTGGTATGTACAACACTATTGCAATAACAAACGAGAATTCTCTAGGAATATAGTAAGGTCTGAGGCCAACAGCTAACAGTTCAATGTTCGGACAACAATGGCGCTACCTTACAGTCACATGCCCCTGATTGCACCAACCATTGTTTATGTAGAGTATAACTCCACCGCCCTTTTTTTTGCCGCTATTCATAGTGTCTCTATCCGCCCGGACCATGTGGAATCCTGGTACTGAGACACTTGAGTCTGGGATCTCGCCACGTAACCATGTTTTAGTAAAACACATCGAACTGCATTCCTTGTATTCCCTCTGGGTCCGTATTAATGCCAGCAGTTCATCCGACTTATTACCCAGTGATTGAACATTCCCCATGAATGTTTCTAAACCCGAACGGGTTCCTTTCGTACATACACATCACCCCATCATGCCACTGATCTATAAAACCATCAATAAGCACTGGCATCTCCTTTCAGAAGCCTACCCACAAATAGCATCCTTCCAAACACCTGCACTGATGTGCAAACGCAGACCTAGGAACTACAAAAACTCCCTGGTCAGGGCCGACATTGGCAGTCTCACTAAACAACCTAAACAACAATTCCTGAACTCACAGCGAATGGGTACATTCCCATGCTTGAATTGCGCATGTTGTGCCAATGTAATTAGATCCAGTGAATTCCTACATCTGCACACAGGCAAGAGATTTAAGATTAATGGCTTTTATACTTGTGAAACCAACTTTGTGGTGTACCTAATTAAATGCCCGTGTGGCCTCCTGTATATAGGGGAGACCACACAGCATGTGCGGGACAGAATTTCAAGCCACAAATCTACAATTAGACTGAAAAAAACTTGGCTCCCACTCCCACACCACTTTGCTCTGGCCAACCACTCAGTTTCCCAACTCCGCTACCAGGTGATAGAAAGGGTAGAAAAACCCAGACGTGGGGGTGATCACGTTAAACTTCTGAAGGAAAGAGAATCCTTTTGGATTTATATGCTACAGACTATGGCCCCCAAAGGCCTCAACAGGGAATTAGATTTGATCTTTTAGTTGAGTGGATTGTTCTATACGTAACTTTGATATGTTGTAACTATATCTGCCGCAGGTTCTCCAAGTTCTCCGGTCAAGGTCGCCCCCGTTTCTAACCTATGTAATTCTTTTTGTCTCCACCCTTCCTTCCCACATCAGACCTCTTGAGCAAGCATTATAAGAAAAATATGTATTTGGTTTTCTTTTCCTCTATTTGGCTGATCTGGGTAAGTCCCCTTTATTTTCTCTTTTTTCATTTTTTGAAAAAAAAAATTATTTTCTTCATTTTTCCTTTTTTCTTTTCTTTTTTCTTTTTTCTTTTTTACCTTTCATTTGCTTTTTTGCCATCCCTTTTTTCATTATTTGTGTACTTGTTTTTTTCTTTTATTTTTTCCTTTATGTTTTTTTTTTGTAGCTCTCTTGTTTTTCCTCGTTTGTTTTTTTTCCTCTTTTTCCTGTTTTTCTTAGTACATTCTTTCCAGTCATGGTTTAGTCGTGTTAGGACTGGCGGAACGCACCAAGAAAGATGATACAGATGCGTTCGCAGTCCGGGGTCCACCATGCAGGTGAAAACCTGCTGCTAGTAAATACAGGCTATATGGCGGTACACTAAAGTATATACACGTGGGTTCAACCTCACCCAGCGTGAAGGGAGCAATCCTGTTGCGTCACAGGATCGCAGTACCGCACCTAAAGCGTGAGCGAGTAGTCAGCGTACTTAACCCCAACTGGGATTGAAGTCCGATTAGACCCTCGCTGGCACTACACCGCAACTGGGTGTGTAAGGTAACTAAATATAAATATATGAATGCACAGGAGTGCGAGCAATGCCGCACTGACGGACGCCACCAACCACACTGACTTGGGTATGGAAAGCGCAAGGCAAGCGCACGGCGCCGTACAGGCGGACACAGCAAGAGGACGCTGCAATGTGTGTTTCGTGCTGTTGGATAAGTCGGGCGCTAGATTAGCAAACATACACCTTCCGCGAACAGACATTCAATAGGGAGGGTTATTTAAAGAGCGACTTTCACTCACAACACACACACATATATACAAGACAATACTAGCGCATGGCCGTGCGGTCATGCGCAGTTTATATAGTTGCAGCACAGGAAGTGGCTACAGAACTTTTGCCCTTCCAAGACCTGCCAAAAGGACCAATGGGATGTGCTGCAGCACCTGAGCATGTGACCCTCGATCTCCAACAGGAGAACCTGCCCTGGGCATGCTCAGTGCGTGCAAACAAGGACTTAGATCCAGAAACGTCCACTCGCCGCTGCCCAGCACTGGCCTTAATGGCAGAAGCAGGAAAAGCAGCAGCAACTCTTCGCACAGAGTCAGACTGAGCGAGACGCTGGGATCGACGTCCCTGCTGAGCAGACTCCACTGCGGCTGGGGGAGAATGGGAGACCACAGTGGAGACGGATCGAGATTCCCCCTGTGCAGCAGAGGAAACTCGACTCCTAACATTATCCCCCCTCCTAGGGCCCCCCCCCCTCCTTGGGCCTCGCTACGTTCGAAGGCAGCAATGAGCTGCGGAGCCCGAATGTGCTCAACAGTAAAGTATATCGTGGCACAACTGTGTCGGTGCTCAAGTGAGGTATCCCACACCAGAAAGTCTAATAAATAAATAACTTGGCACTCAACTTGGTGAAAAGTGGTAATTGAAAAAATCAAAATTTATTACTTGGAATGGCAGTCCAGCAATATATTAGACGTTTCGGTCAGTTATTATGACCTTCTTCAGTAAACTGCACAAGTATATAACATAATGTGATAATTACAAAATAGAAAATGACAATATCAAAATGCATGAAAAAAGGACAACAACGTAAAATCTCAAAAAACAAAGTGTGTGATGGAAGGGAAGGAGAGAGAGGTAGGGAAGTCGTAATTTTACATACCCGACTGCTGTGGTTATGAGTATAATCGGCACTTAGTATGAATATAACAGGGTAGTCATATGAAGAACCCCGTACTCTTAATAGTAAACGGCCTAGGACAACAAAAAAACCGAATGAGGACACATCCCCTATCAGTGCCTAAATATGTGCCTAAATATGCCTAAATGTGTAGAGTAATACTAACCGATCAAAGAAATATCTAATGCAACCCACAGGAAATGGATAACTGCAGAAAAGGAGCTGTAGAAATAGGGAGAAATAATGAATAGAAATCTGAAATATACAGGTGAGGGGGAGGGAAGGAAGAAGATAGACCTACTTGGAATAACTATGGCTTCCGGGAATAATATATATGTGTGTGGGACCAGATAGCGTCCAGATCACTAAGGGTAAAAGGAAATACTGTAATTGGGCCCATAGCATAAGAAATTGAAAAAATAAATATACAAAATAAAATGATGCTCACCAGAAGTGAATAGAATGATGCTCACCAAAAGTGAGGAGGTCTCAATATAGACCCATGATACCAAATGGGAGCTGAATTTTCTGGTGACAAGGAAAAATGTATAAGACTCTGCAGTGGAGCGTAGCTATAGTAAGAGAGGCAATCTGGCTCACCTATTATGTAAAACGCCCTGGAAAGTCCAATATGGGTAACGAAAAGCAGGCAGCTCCTAGAGCATATAAATAATAAGAGACGGGCCAGAACATCTAAAGCAGGGGACCAGAGTAATGTTACAAGAACTCACCGGAGGAACGTGGGCTGGACGGGAACATCAACGCGGTGTCCACCGCTTGTTGAATGATCAGAGACTGGATGCGCCGAGCTACGTAGCCAGGAGGCGGGACTAAGCACCGGAAGTGCGGCCGGACGTAACCGGTGTGAAGAATCATGGGACTTGTAGTCCCTAGTGGCGATAAAGTGAGGGAGACAAATCGCCACTAAAATGATATTGGGGCTAAACAGCGGACCATGTACCACAGGGGTGGCCGCAATCACTGTAGCGACACGCTACGAAGCATTATATGAAACTAGAAGGCGGGCACCTCCTCAAAACCGGAAAGACCGACCGGAAGTGGGCGCAAAGAACTATGGAATATGTAGTTCTGGGAGTAAACGCTGAAAATAGCATCACAAAGAAAGGATCGGAACTCTATTAAAAGTAATAGGCAGACACCTCCCCAAAACCCCGAAAACCGACCGGAAGTGGACGCAAGGAACAAAGAGTTCCGAGTGACACTGTAGGAATAACCTATCAAAAGGAGCATATAGTGAAAAATAAGAAAAGGCAGAGGGGTAAGGGGGGGGGCATGTTGTAGTAGGAAGAGGAGATGACTAATGAACATATGGAGTATGTAATCCTGGCTGTAATTTAAGACCAGTTCTACTTACAAACGAAAGGTACAGCTATGGGGTCTAATGTAGCTCCGCCATATGCTAACAGCTACATGGCCCTCTTCGAGGAAGAGATTGTCTATCCAGACCCTCTGTTTCAAGCCTATTGCCCCTTCTGGAAACGATACATAGATGACGTCTTTTGTCTATGGACAGGTACGCCTCAAACCTTGGACTTGTTCTTCCACACTCTCAATACATCTTGGCCAGGACTTACCTTCACAATGACAAGCAGTACGGAAAGAGTCAACTTTCTAGATACACTTATCTTCAAGGATGAGCTAGGTACACTTAGGACAGATCTGTATACTAAACCAACCGACAGAAACAGCCTGCTGCACTACAGCAGTTCTCACCCTACAGCTACAAAGAGATCGATTCCTCGGTCACAATTTAAACGGGTACAGAGGATAGTTACAGATCCTAATCTTCTAGAGATTAGAACAGACGAGATGTACCTCAAATTTAGGGAAAGGGGTTATCCCCCCGATCTCCTTGCAGAGGCTATCAATCCCCATACTACATCACGTCCCTTGAATAACAAGAGAGTACCCTTTGTACACGTATATCATCCATATGTACACATCTTACATCACAGCATCAGACGTCACTGGAACTTGCTCCGTACAGCCCATCCTCAGATCCCAGAATTTCAAGATCACTTTCTGCTATGCTACAAGCGCTCTAATAATATCCGAGATTCACTAGTCAAAGCTGACCTGGGCACTAGTAAGGAGAGTACACAACGCTTTCTTACTCAACCCAAACATGGCACCTTCCCATGCCTACATTGCACCCAATGTAATAGTGTTATTAAGGGTGACGTTTTTTTCCATCCTCACTCTGGCAAAAGGTACGACATAAAAGGGTACTTCACTTGTGACTCGTCATTTGTTGTTTATGCGATTAAATGTCCATGTGGCCTCTTGTATATTGGCGAGACCACTCAACCTATTAGATCTCGGATTTCCAAGCACAAATCCACAATCCGTTGCCAGAACTTATTACTACCACTTCCATCCCATTTTATATCCAAGGGCCATAACATATCCCAATTAAGGTTTCAAATATTGGAACACATCCCAGTACAGAGACGAGGCGGAAACAGAATCTACCTCCTCAAGAAGAAGGAGGCGTACTGGATTCACGAATTACAAACTTTATCTCCGAAGGGCCTCAATAGAGACTATGACCCTCTGGCCTTCATCTAAATTTAAATTAACTTGAGTCTATATTTAAAGTGTTACTTCTCTATTATAAAGTAATTCTTATATGTTAGCCATTTATAATATTATCTGTACAATACACTGTATACTAATATGTTGGTTTCTCTTTACAGAGCCGCCTCTATTGACAATCAACATGCAAATCACTGCCTGCTCCCTCCCCCTCGGATTTCCCCTCCTTTGTTCCCTACCCGGCTGCTATTGTGATGTTTTGATTTCAGTGAGTGTTGTGCCTCTCTTAGATACACAGATCCACACTTCCGACTTCAGCTTAAATTACAGCCAGGATTACATACTCCATATGTTCATTAGTCATCTCCTCTTCCTACTACAACATGCCCCTCCCTTACCCCTCTGCCTTTTCTTATTTTTCACTATATGCTCCTTTTGATAGGTTATTCCTACAGTGTCACTCGGAACTCTTTGTTCCTTGCGTCCACTTCCGGTCGGTTTTCGGGGTTTTGGGGAGGTGTCTGCCTATTACTTTTAATTGAGTTCCGATCCTTTCTTTGTGATGCTATTTTCAGCGTTTACTCCCAGAACTACATATTCCATAGTTCTTTGCGCCCACTTCCGGTCGGTCTTTCCGGTTTTGAGGAGGTGCCCGCCTTCTAGTTTCATATAATGCTTCGTAGCGTGTCGCTACAGTGATTGCGGCCACCCCTGTGGTACATGGTCCGCTGTTTAGCCCCAATATCATTTTAGTGGCGATTTGTCTCCCTCACTTTATCGCCACTAGGGACTACAAGTCCCATGATTCTTCACACCGGTTACGTCCGGCCGCACTTCCGGTGCTTAGTCCCGCCTCCTGGCTACGTAGCTCGGCGCATCCAGTCTCTGATCATTCAACAAGCGGTGGACACCGCGTTGATGTTCCCGTCCAGCCCACGTTCCTCCGGTGAGTTCTTGTAACATTACTCTGGTCCCCTGCTTTAGATGTTCTGGCCCGTCTCTTATTATTTATATGCTCTAGGAGCTGCCTGCTTTTCGTTACCCATATTGGACTTTCCAGGGCGTTTTACATAATATGTGAGCCAGATTGCCTCTCTTACTATAGCTACGCTCCACTGCAGAGTCTTATACATTTTTCCTTGTCACCAGAAAATTCAGCTCCCATTTGGTATCATGGGTCTATATTGAGACCTCCTCACTTTTGGTGAGCATCATTCTATTCACTTCTGGTGAGCATCATTTTATTTTGTATATTTATTTTTTCAATTTCTTATGCTATGGGCCCAATTACAGTATTTCCTTTTACCCTTAGTGATCTGGACGCTATCTGGTCCCACACACATATATATTATTCCCGGAAGCCATAGTTATTCCAAGTAGGTCTATCTTCTTCCTTCCCTCCCCCTCACCTGTATATTTCAGATTTCTATTCATTATTTCTCCCTATTTCTACAGCTCCTTTTCTGCAGTTATCCATTTCCTGTGGGTTGCATTAGATATTTCTTTGATCGGTTAGTATTACTCTACACATTTAGGCATATTTAGGCACATATTTAGGCACTGATAGGGGATGTGTCCTCATTCGGTTTTTTTGTTGTCCTAGGCCGTTTACTATTAAGAGTACGGGGTTCTTCATATGACTACCCTGTTATATTCATACTAAGTGCCGATTATACTCATAACCACAGCAGTCGGGTATGTAAAATTACGACTTCCCTACCTCTCTCTCCTTCCCTTCCATCACACACTTTGTTTTTTGAGATTTTACGTTGTTGTCCTTTTTTCATGCATTTTGATATTGTCATTTTCTATTTTGTAATTATCACATTATGTTATATACTTGTGCAGTTTACTGAAGAAGGTCATAATAACTGACCGAAACGTCTAATATATTGCTGGACTGCCATTCCAAGTAATAAATTTTGATTTTTTCAATTACCACTTTTCACCAAGTTGAGTGCCAAGTTATTTATTTATTCGAATGTGCTCAACAGGCTCCCAGGACCTGTCCTCGGGACCATAACCCTTCCAGTCCACCAAATAAAATTTTTTACCACGCACCACCTTGCACCCCAAAATAGCGTTCACCTCATAATCGTCCGTAGACGAACCCGATGTCCCAGCAGATGACTCGGAGAACCGGGACATATACACGGGTTTCAAGAGGGACACATGAAAGGTGTCGGTGATACCCAGGTGTGGCGGAAGGGTCAAACGATAGACCACAGGATTAACCTGCTCGAAGACCTTGAATGGGCCCAAGTAGCGAGGAGCAAATTTAGTGGACTCAACTCGCAACCTGATGTTACGGGCGGAGAGCCACACCAAGTCGCCCGGAGCAAAGGTCGGAGCGGGGCGCCGATGAGCATTGGCGGAGGACCTCATTCTCTCCTTAGAGGCCTGAATGGCATCCTGAGTGCGGTCCCAAATATCCCGTGCCTCCACAGCCCAGTCTGCCACCCTGGAGTCGGCGGAAGACACGGGCATAGGCACAGGTACCCGTGGATGCTGACCATAGTTGAGGAGGAATGGGGTTTGTCCAGTGGAGTCGGCTACGGCGTTGTTCAGTGCAAACTCTGCCCATGATAGCAAGGATGCCCAGTCATCCTGCCTGGCTGAAACAAAATGTCGCAGGTATGTGACCAAGGTCTGGTTGGCCCTCTCTACCAACCCATTCGTCTCGGGATGATAAGCGGACGAGAGATTCAACTCAATACTGAGAAGACGACAGAGCTCTCTCCAGAACCGAGACGCAAACTGGGGACCCCGGTCACTGACAATTTTGTCTGGCATACCATGCAGGCGGAAGATATGTCTAATGAACAACGCTGCCAAGGCCCGTGCAGAAGGTAACCGTGGTAGCGGCACCAAATGCACCATTTTTGAGAAATGATCGGTGATGACCCAAATGATGGTACAGCCGCGAGACTTGGGCAAACCCACAACAAAGTCCATCCCGACCATCTCCCAGGGCCTATCTGCCACCGGCAGGGGATAGAGCAAACCAGCTGGCCTTTGACGTGGAGATTTATTTTTGGCGCAGGAGACACACGCCAGAACATAATCCCTGACATCCCGGACCATATGCGGCCACCAGTACGTCCTCACCAGTAGCTCAGATGTCCTCTTTGTCCCAAAGTGTCCACCCACTCTGGACGAATGAGCCCAAGAGAGAACCTCCGGTCGCAAATTAATGGGCACAAAAGTCTTGCCCGGAGGCACAGACTCTAGCGAAACCGGCGCCACGGTTCTCAGGCTCTCGGAAGGGACAATAAGCCGAGGCTCCTCTTCCTCCTCCTCAGTTGACATAAGGGAGCGAGAGAGAGCGTCAGCACGGATATTCTTCTCCCCGGCGAGATAATGAAGAGAAAAGTGGAACCGGGAGAAGAACAGGGACCATCTGGCCTGGCGAGAATTTAGCCGCTGAGCTGTCTGCAAATAGACCAAATTTTTGTGTTCCGTGTAAACTTGGAAGGGAAACCGCGCACCCTCCAGAAGGTGTCTCTACTCCGAAAAGGCCAACTTCATTGCTAGCAACTCCCTGTCCCCGATGGAGTAGTTCCTCTCCGCTGGCGTGAAGGTCTTAGAGAAGAAGAAGCATGGATGCTTCCGACCTTGAGCATCCTTTTGGTAGAGGACTGCTCCAGCACCAACGGACGAGGCATCCACCTCCATTAGGAAAGGCTTATCCACATCGGGACGATGTAAGATGGGAGCGCTTGCAAAGTGGGACTTAATAGAAGTGAAGGCCTTGGAGACCTCTTCCGACCACAATTTGGGGTTCGCTCCCTTCTTGGTGAGGGCTACCAAGGGAGCCACCAGAGTTGAGAAGTGGGGAATGAACTGGCGGTAATAGTTTATGAACCCCATAAAGCGCTGCACCGCTTTAAGAGAATGGGGCTCTTGCCAGTCCATCACAGCCTGTAGTTTGGCAGGATCCATAGCCAATCCCTGGGCGGAGATGATATAGCCCAGGAAAAGTAAGGACTCCTGCTCAAACACACACTTCTCCAACTTCGCATAAAGAGAGTTTGCCCGTAGGAGGTCGAAGACTTTGCCAACATCTCTCCGGTGGGAGTCAATATCAGGAGAAAAGATGAGAATATCATCCAGATAGACTACCACCGAGGTGGAAAGCATATCCCGGAAGATGTCGTTGACAAAGTCTTGGAAAACGGCAGGTGCATTACAGAGCCCGAAGGGCATCACCAGATACTCATAGTGCCCATCTCTGGTGTTAAATGCCGTTTTCCACTCGTCCCCCTCACTTATGCGAATCAGATTATAAGCACCCCGCAGATCTAGTTTAGTAAACACTCTAGCTCCCCGAAGCCTATCGAAAAGCTCAGATATCAACGGCAAAGGGTACTTGTTCTTAACTGTGATAGCATTAAGACCCCTGTAGTCTATGCATGGACGTAGTTTTCCATTCTTCTTCTGCACGAAAAAGAACCCTGCCCCAGCAGGTGACACTGACTTCCTGATGAACCCTCTTGCCAGATTCTCTTGTATGTACTGAGACATTGCCTCCGTTTCCGGGAGAGATAATGGATAGACTCGACCCCGGGGAGGCTCAGCACCAGGCAAGAGATCAATAGGACAGTCATAGGGGCGATGGGGCGGAAGAGTCTCCGCTGCCTTTTTGGAGAACACGTCTGCATAAGACCAATATTGCTTGGGGAGAGAGGAGAGATCTGCGGGTACCTCTGTAGTAGTAACCTGAACGCACTCTCGATGACACCTGTTCCCACAAGATTCACCCCATCCCAGAATTCTGCCTGAGGACCACTCGATGTGAGGAGAGTGGTACCGTAACCAAGGTATCCCCAAGAGAACCTCATCAATTCCCTCAGGAATGACGAGTAGAGATATAATCTCCTGATGAGATGGTGACATGGACAGAGTGAAAGGGATAGTTTGATGTGTAATCTGTGTGGGCAGTGTCGACCCATTCACCACTCGTACCGTTACTGGTTGAGATAGCATGACCAGAGGAATTGCGTGACGTTGGGCGAAGGCTGAAGACATAAAATTGCCCTCCGCCCCAGAATCCACGCAGAGTTCCACCGAGTGAGAGGATGAGCCCAATGTTATTGTCCCCTTAAAGGACAATTTGGAGGCAAACGTCGCCGTGTCTAGTGCACCTCCACCAACTACCACTAGACGCTGACGTTTCCTCGACCGCTGGAGACATCTGGAGGCAAGATGTCCAGACTGTTGGCAAAGATGACATATCTGGAGTGCACGAGCGGTCCGGGACTTAGATCCTGCTCGAGACTCTACCACAGGCTCATGGGGCTCAGGAGCCTGGTCTGGAGATTCCAAAGGTTTGGCGAAGGTGGGAGCCAGCCGAAACCTCTGCCTACACTGGGCTCGCTCTAACCTCCGCTCGTGAAAACGGAGATCAATTCAAGTGGATAGAGTTATTAATTCCTCCAGTGTGGCGGGAATCTCCCTAGTGGCCAGGGCGTCCTTAACGTGGTCAGCCAGCCCCCTCCAAAATATTGGAATGAGGGCTTTATCCGACCACTCCAGCTCAGATGCTAAGGTGCGGAAGTGGACGGCAAAATGACTGACCAAGGACGAGCCCTGAGTCAATGCCAACAATTGGAGCGCCGTATCATGGGTGACACGAGGTCCCAAAAAGACCTGTTTCAGAGTGCTCAGAAACAACGGAGCACTCTGCACCACATGATCGCTACGCTCCCATAGCGGCGTAGCCCACTGCAACGCTCTGTCCGACAGAAGAGACACTATAAATCCCACCTTAGCCCACTCTGTAGGGAAACGAGAGGCCAGAAGCTCGAGATGGATAGAGCACTGACTCACGAAACCCCTACAAGACTTACTGTCACCAGAGAATTTCTCTGGAAGCGGGAGGCGAGTTAGAGTCGGGACAGGAGCGGCAGTGGACAAGGTGGCTGCAGCAACACTAGCAGCCTGTACAGCGACAGCAGTGACATCCACAGCCGAGGTTGAATGCTCAAGAGCCGCCAACCTTCCCTCCAGCTGCTGGATGTACCGCTGTGAACGCTGATCGTCCATCATTTACTAGCCAGACCCTGGCGCTAGTATTATGTTAGGACTGGCGGAACGCACCAAGAAAGATGATACAGATGCGTTCGCAGTCCGGGGTCCACCGTGCAGGTGAAAACCTGCTGCTAGTAAATGCAGGCTATATGGCGGTACACTAAAGTATATACACGTGGGTTCAACCTCACCCAGCGTGAAGGGAGCAATCCTGTTGCGTCACAGGATCGCAGTACCGCACCTAAAGCGCGAGCGAGTAGTCAGCGTACTTAACCCCAACTGGGATTGAAGTCCGATTAGACCCTCGCTGGCACTACACCGCAACTGGGTGTGTAAGGTAACTAAATATAAATATATGAATGCACAGGAGTGCGAGCAATGCCGCACTGACGGACGCCACCAACCACACTGACTTGGGTATGGAAAGCGCAAGGCAAGCGCACGGCGCCGTACAGGCGGACACAGCAAGAGGACGCTGCAATGTGTGTTTCGTGCTGTTGGATAAGTCGGGCGCTAGATTAGCAAACATACACCTTCCGCGAACAGACATTCAATAGGGAGGGTTATTTAAAGAGCGACTTTCACTCACAACACACACACATATATACAAGACAATACTAGCGCATGGCCGTGTGGTCATGCGCAGTTTATATAGTTGCAGCACAGGAAGTGGCTACAGAACTTTTGCCCTTCCAAGACCTGCCAAAAGGACCAATGGGATGTGCTGCAGCACCTGAGCATGTGACCCTCGATCTCCAACAGGAGAACCTGCCCTGGGCATGCTCAGTGCGTGCAAACAAGGACTTAGATCCAGAAACGTCCACTCGCCGCTGCCCAGCACTGGCCTTAATGGCAGAAGCAGGAAAAGCAGCAGCAACTCTTCGCACAGAGTCAGACTGAGCGAGACGCTGGGATCGACGTCCCTGCTGAGCAGACTCCACTGCGGCTGGAGGAGAATGGGAGACCGCAGTGGAGACGGATCGAGATTCCCCCTGTGCAGCAGAGGAAACTCGACTCCTAACAAGTCGTTTTATATTCCTTTATTCTTAGTTTAATTTTTTAATTTTTTCCATTTTTTTGATTTTTTCTTCTTTATTTTTTTTTCTTCTTTACTTTATTTTATTTTACTTTATTTTATTCTATTTTATTAGTTTTTCATTTATTTTTTTTAAAAATTTTTTCATTTGTGTGCAACTCTCTATTCTTTCCTCCCAGCTAGAGGGAGTATATACCCCCATTTTAGCTTGCTTACCGAGATTAGGCATAACTCTGCTTACTTAAAGCATACACAACTTCCTCTCTTCTCTTTTTCTTCATTACTATTTTTTATTTTTTATTCATATCTTTTTATTTTTTCCTTTTTCATCTTCTCTTTCTTTCGCTGACTCTGTGACACTTCCATCTATACCTCCAATACACATACACCTGGTTCCCAGCCTCTTGCTCTCATGTTCTCTCTGTTTTCTCTTTATACATGCTCCCTAACTTTTCCCTTTACATACACGCTCCCTTAGCGCACTACGTATGCGCTGTACCTCTACGCTGGTTACTTAGACTCCGCTCTAACCTGCAGTAGCTTTAGCCATAGTGCTCTGCATATCTCCCTGAGCACGCAGGCGCCGGACTATCACGCTGTTGGCGTCTACTCTGTGGCCACAGTTAAATAAATAAGGCAGCACACTGCAGCGCTAGAACATACAAACTTGAAATACGAAATTTGAACTGCATTACTGCACTAGAAATGAGGTAAGGCAAGCGTAGGACCTGGTATAAGAGAGATGCCGTAAAGTGGCTACCAGGTACACATAAAATTGGCCATTTTTATGCGCTAAACGCTCTCATTTTTCACATTTCTAGTGCAGTAATGCAGTTCAAATTTCGTATTTCAAGTTTGTATGTTCTAGCGCTGCAGTGTGCTGCCTTATTTATTTAACTATATACGAGTTGGCGACTCTAGGTTCAGCACCTGTTCACACTTAGTCTATGTTTGGATGTGCAGGTCAGGTTTTTGAAATGTATACTCTGCGGCCACAGCGCAGACTCAGTCTGAACATACAGCGTTCCTAGCCTCTTTCCCAGCCTGAGCCACTGCGCAGACCCGTATATGACCGTATGGGTCTTGTGCATAAATACCCGTGGCCTTACACATTGGCCCCCACATCACCCACTAGGCGGACGCGCTTTCACACAACTCCACCGGAGCTGGTAATTATTAAGTCTTTCTCCTCTTGCTTACAGTGGCTTTCTTGTTTTAGTGGGCATTTGCTTATACCCTGTTGTTCTCTCTCCCTTCTCTCTACTTCCCCTTAGCCCTATGGGAACTCGGCTCTTTCTCCTCTCCTTTGCCTCTTTGGCATAAGGTCAGTGCATTTCATCAGCGACCTGATCGCTGCACCTGGTTTTCCTGTTTTAGATTTGTATATGTGCTCTATGTGACTGTTTCTCCGGAATAGCCTTGCTCCTACCTGCAAATATTGGGGACTCCCCACCCCTATGATAGGGTCTCCAAAGCATGTTCTTGTAATTGTATGGGACAGAGTACTGTTGTTACAGCTGTCAATTAGTACCATTATGAATTTTGGACCTGATGTTATTGTTGTTTTTGTTATTGTTTTTCTTGTTTTCCCTTTTTTTCGGTTCTTTTTAATATATTACATGTATATATATACAGTTCACTTATATGTTTGTATCTGTTTTACAGTGAGGTTTTGATAATGACCCGCTGGGGTCGAAACGTTACCCGAATTGAATAGTCCGCCACCCATTTACCTCCTAAAAAAGCACCTGGTGATGTTTATTGTATATGTTAATAAAGAAACTACACAGTTTGCTGAACTTTCAACCATTTGAGTGCTGCTGATTTTTCCTATACTTTCAATAAGACACAGGAACTGCCGGCACCGACTCCCTATGCACACAGTGAGCATGCACAGAGCAAGCAGCAGACATGAGGCACACAGAATGGAGCTGGCAACAGAGAGAACTCACAACATGGCACAATCTGATGATTTGCAGAAGAAGAATAGGTCCACACATACAGTAGACCAGGCCATCATGACATCTTCAGGGTAGAATTAGGCAGGCAGGTCACCAGGAATCTCAGAAAACAAAGTCTCTTGGTGCTCAACAGGGTTAGCTTCCACAATGAGCTGGACCACCTCCTCTAGTTAGATAGGTAACAGGGACTTGAATGCTGCTGTCTTGACATGTTCACCAGCCAGACACTTGGAAACAGTAAAGCCTCCCATTGGGTTCAAATTTTGTCCGACAGGTAGCAGAGATGTTCTTGGATACTGAACACAGGAAAAGTCATTGGAGATGAGTGTGGAGAACAGCACCTCCACCAGGTGAGAGGGAAGTTGAAGTGAGTACATTTCTGTTTCACCAACCTGCCACAAGGACACTGAAGGTATCCACATAAGAACCATCTTCTGCCCGTTATCCAGAAGAAATCGTCCAAGCGGCAGGGATGTTCCTGGGAACAGATTGCTGGTATAGTCACTGGAGATGTGTGGAGAGATTGAATTTGTAACCGCTTCCCCATCTTTAGTGACATCACTACATCTTGACTTGATGATTAGCAGACCAGCTGAAGAAGTAGATGACTGTTATGATCTGGTGGCCTTGGAGCAGCATGAGACGTACTCTGGAGAAGGTGGTCCCCGCACTGACCGCAAACCCTGAACCCAGCAGCGCAAATAGAAGTAGCCGTGGGGGGTACCTAACACTCCCTAAGATCTAACTACCCCTAAAGACAGAAACAGGAAACCTATCTTGCCTCAGAGAAAATCCCCAAAGGATAGATAGCCCCCCACAAATATTGACTGTGAGAGGAGAGGGAAAAAACATACGCAGATATGAAATCAGATTTTAGCATAGGAGGCCATACTAGCTAAAAAGAAAGAATAGAACAGAGTACAATGCGGTCAGTATAAAAACACTAGAAAATATCCACCGCAGAAAATACGGATCACCACATCTGACTAAAGACATGGGGGGTATATCTGCGTCTCCAGAGAAATAGCTAGGCTGAAAAAAATCCTTCACAGACCAAGCTGGACAAGACAAAAACTTGAAAATGCACAAAACTATAAGGTCCACTGCAGTTGCACAGCAAAAACAAAGCCAGGACTTATCTTTGTAGAAAAACACAGCAAACTGGAGAGACCAGCAGGGAAGTGAATCCTTCAAGAACAATGGACAACTGGCACTGACTAAAGGATCCTGCAAAGCTATATACTCCAGTCAGTCCTGCAATTAGTAGATACACATGTCCACTCCTGCAATCCAGGCACAACTGCATTACCCTCTACAACCACCGGAGGGAGCCCAAAAGCTGAATTCACAACAGTACCCCCCCTTGAGGAGGGGTTACCGAACCCTCACCAGAGCCCCCAGGCCGATCAGGATGAGCCCGATGAAAGGCATGAACCAAATCAACGGCATGGACATCAGAGGCAGAAACCCAAGAATTATCCTCCTGGCCATAACCCTTCCACTTGACAAGGTACTGAAGCTTCCGCCTCGAAAAACGAGAATCCAAAATCTTCTCAACAACATATTCCAACTCCCCATCAACCAATACAGGGGCTGGAGGATCAACAGAGGGAACAACGGGCTCCACATATTTCCGCAACAAAGATTTATGGAAGACATTATGAATAGCAAACGAGGCCGGAAGCGCCAGGCGAAAGGACACTGGATTAATAATCTCAGAAATCCTATAAGGACCAATAAATCGAGGCTTAAACTTAGGGGAAGAAACCTTCATAGGAACATGACGGGAAGATAACCAAACCAGATCCCCAATCCGAAGTCGGGAACCAACACACCGACGACGGTTAGCAAAACGCTGAGCCTCCTCCTGAGACAGCACCAAATTGTCCACCACATAAGCCCAAATCTGCTGCAACTTGTCGACCACAGAATCCACACCAGGAAGGTCAGAAGGCTCAACCTGCCCAGAAGAAAAACGAGGATGAAAACCAAAATTACAAAAAAAAGGCGAAACCAAAGTAGCCGAACTAGCCCGATTATTAAGGGCAAACTCGGCCAATGGCAAAAAAGCCACCCAATCATCCTGATCAGCAGACACAAAGCATCTCAAATAGGTCTCCAAGGTCTGATTAGTTAGTTCAGTCTGGCCATTTGTCTGAGGATGAAATGCAGAAGAAAAAGACAAATCAATGCCCAGCTTGGCACAAAAGGCCCGCCAAAACCTAGAAACAAACTGGGAACCTCTGTCGGACACAATATTCTCAGGAATACCATGCAAACGCACCACATGCTGAAAAATCAACGGAACCAAATCAGAAGAAGAAGGCAATTTAGGCAAAGGAACCAAATGAACCATCTTAGAAAATCGGTCACAGACAACCCAGATAACCGACATTCTTTGGGAAACAGGAAGATCGGAAATAAAATCCATAGAAATATGTGTCCAGGGCCTCTCGGGGACCGGTAATGGCAAAAGCAACCCACTAGCACGGGAACAGCAAGGCTTAGCCCGCGCACAAATCCCACAGGACTACACAAAAGAACGCACATCCCGCGACAAAGAAGGCCACCAAAAGGACCTACTAACCAAATCTCTGGTACCAAAAATCCCAGGATGGCCAGCCAACACAGAACAATGAACCTCAGAAATCACTTTAGTAGTCCATCTATCAGGAACAAACAGTTTCCCCACAGGACAGCGGTCAGGCTTATCAGCCTGAAATTCCTGAAGAACCCGTCGCAAATCAGGGGAGATGGCAGAAAGAATCACCCCTTCCTTCAAAATACCGACCGGCTCAAGAACCCCAGGGGAATCAGGAAAAAAACTCCTAGAGAGGGCATCCGCCTTAACATTCTTAGTACCAGGAATGTACGAGACCACAAAATCAAAACGGGAGAAAAACAGGGACCATCGAGCCTGTCTAGGATTCAGCCGTTTGGCAGACTCGAGGTAAATCAGATTCTTATGATCGGTCAGGACCACAATACGGTGCTTGGCCCCCCTCAAGCCAATGTCGTCACTCCTCAAATGCCCACTTCATAGCCAACAACTCCCGATTGCTGACATCATAATTGCGTTCCGCAGGCGAAAACTTCCGAGAAAAGACGGCACACGGTTTCATCAAGGAACCATCAGAATTCCTCTGAGACAAAACGGCCCCTACCACAATCTCAGACGCGTCAACCTCAACCTGAAATGGAAGAGAAACATCTGGCTGACGCAACACAGGGGCAGAAGTAAATCGGCGTTTAAGCTCCTGAAAGGCAGAAACTGCCACGGAGGACCAATTCGTCACATCAGCGCCTTTCTTGGTCAAATCGGTCAGAGGTTTAACCACACTAGAGAAGTTGGCAATGAAACGACGATAAAAATTAGCAAAGCCCAAGAATTTCTGAAGGCTCTTCACAGATGTGGGCTGAATCCAATCATGAATGGCCTGAACCTTAACCGGATCCATTTCTATAGATGAGGGAGAAAAAATGAAACCCAAACCAGAAACCTTCTGCACTCCAAAGAGGCACTTTGACCCCTTCACAAATAAAGCATTATTACGGAGGATCTGAAATACCATCCTGACCTGTTTCACATGAGACTCCCAATCATTGGAAAAAATCAAAATATCATCCAAATATACAACCATGAATTTATCAAGATAACTCCGAAAGATATCATGCATGAAGGATTGGAACACAGATGGGGCATTAGAGAGTCCGAATGGCATCACTAGGTATTCAAAATGGCCTTCAGGCGTATTAACTGCAGTTTTCCATTCGTCACCCTGCTTGATACGAATAAGATTATATGCCCCTCGAAGGTCAATCTTAGTAAACCAGCTAGCCCCCTTAATCCTAGCAAACAAATCAGTAAGCAAAGGCAAGGGGTATTGAAATTTGACCGTGATCTTATTCAAGAGGCGATAATCAATACAGGGTCTCAAGGAGCCATCCTTCTTGGCAACAAAAAAGAACCCCGCTCCCAACGGTGAAGAGGATGGCCGAATATGCCCTTTCTCCAAAGACTCCTTAATATAGCTCCGCGTGGCGGTATGTTCAGGCACAGACAGGTTGAAAAGTCGGCCCTTAGGGAACTTACATCCTGGAATCAAATCAATACCACAATCACAGTCCCTATGCGGTGGAAAGGGAACTGGATTTGGGCTCATCGAATACATACTGGAAGTCAGACAAAAACTCAGGAACTTCAGAAGAGGGGGAAGAGGAGATTGACATCAAAGGAACCTTATCATGAACCCCCTGACAACCCCAACTAGTCACAGACATGGATTTCCAATCTAACACCGGATTATGTAGCTGCAACCATGGAAAACCCAGCACAATATCATCATGCAAATTATGCAACACCAGAAAACGACAATCTTCCTGATGGGCTGGTGCCATGCGCATGGTCAGCTGTGTCCAAAACTGAGGTTTATTTTTAGCCAACGGTGTAGCATCAATACCCCTCAAAGGAATAGGGTTCTGCAAAGGCTGCAAGGGAAAACCACAACGTCTGGCAAATTCTAAGTCCATTAAGTTCAGAGCGGCACCTGAATCCACAAATGCCATGACAGAAAATGATGATAATGAGCAGATCAAGGTCACAGATAACAGAAATTTAGGTTGTATAGTACTGATGGCAACAGAACTAGCGATTCTCTTAGTACGCTTAGGGCAATCAGAAATAACATGAGCAGAATCACCGCAGTAAAAACACAACCTATTCTGACGCCTGAATGTTTGACGTTCAGATCTAGACAAAATCCTATCACATTGCATAGGTTCAGAAATTTGCTCTGAGGATAACGCCACAGCGCGCACAGTTCTGCAATCCCGCAAGCGCCGATCAATCTGAATGGCCAGAGACATAGAATCACTCAGACCAGCAGGCGTGGGGAACCCCACCATAACATATTTAACGGATTCAGAAGGACCCTTTCTGAAAATTGCCGCCAAGGCATCCTCATTCCATTTAGTCAGTACAGACCATTTTCTAAATTTCTGGCAATACGATTCTGCCGCTTCTTGACCTTGACACAGGGCTAGCAAGATTTTCTCAGCCTGATCCACAGAATTAGGCTCATCATACAACAACCCCAATGCCTGAAAGAACGAATCAACATTAAGCAAAGCAGGATTGCCAGATTCCAGGGAAAATGCCCAATCCTGTTGGTCACCATGCAGCAGAGATATGATGATTTTAACCTGCTGAATAGGATCACCAGAAGACCGGGGTCTTAATGCAAAAAACAGTTTACAGTTATTTTTGAAACTCAAAAATTTGGATCTGTCACCAAAGAATAAATCAGGAGTGGGAATCTTAGGTTCTAAGGCAGGAGTCTGAACAATGAAATCTGAAATCCCCTGTACCCTAGCAGCAAGCTGATCCACCCGAGAAACTAACTCCTGAACATTCATGTTAATACTAGACTCCGTAGCCACCCAGAGGTAAAGAGGGAGGAACAGACCAAACAGGCTAAGGAAAAAAAAATGGCTCAAAATTTTTCCACCCTTCTTCTGAGATGCAATTAACTCATTGTTGGCCAGTTGTACTGTTATGATCTGGTGGCCTTGGAGCAGCATGAGACATACTCTGGAGAAGGTGGTCCCCGCACTGACCGCAAACCCTGAACCCAGCAGCGCAAATAGAAGTAGCCGTGGGGGGTACCTAACACTCCCTAGACCCCTCGGCACAGCCTAAGATCTAACTACCCCTAAAGACAGAAAAAGGAAACCTATCTTGCCTCAGAGAAAATCCCCAAAGGATAGATAGCCCCCCACAAATATTGACTGTGAGAGGAGAGGGAAAAAACATACGCAGATATGAAATCAGATTTTAGCATAGGAGGCCATACTAGCTAAAAAGAAAGAATAGAACAGAGTACTATGCGGTCAGTATAAAAACACTAGAAAATATCCACCGCAGAAAATACGGATCACCACATCTGACTAAAGATATGGGGGGTATATCTGCATCTCCAGAGAAATAACTAGGCTGCAAAAAATCCTTCACAGACCAAGCTGGACAAGACAAAAACATGAAAATGCACAAAACTATAAGGTCCACTGCAGGTGGACAGCAAAAACAAAGCCAGGACTTATCTTTGTAGAAAAACACAGCAAACTGGAGAGACCAGCAGGGAAGTGAATCCTTCAAGAACAATGGACAACTGGCACTAACTAAAGGATCCTGCAAAGCTATATACCCCAGTCAGTCCTGCAATTAGTAGATACACATGTCCACTCCTGCAATCCAGGCACAACTGCATTACCCTCTACAACCACCGGAGGGAGCCCAAAAGCTGAATTCACAACAGATGACACTGCTGACTGTCTTTGATGCATGGGGCCCAGACACTTCTCAAGACTGGGTAAATTCAAATGAAGCACTTTACTGGACCTCTTGACCAGAGCGGGTGGTAGAGTCCTTGGCTCAGAATGACCTATGGGCATAACAGGCAGCATACGGAAAGCAGGGTTACAAGCAGGCATTAGTTTTTGATTAGAAATGTGTTGGAAACAATGCAATATTGATTGATTCTGTATTGGGTAATTTTCTTTGTACTAAGGTTTTTATGATTAAGTAATGACTTCAATAGCATAGGAAAAATGGAAGGATGACAAACCTTTGTGCAGGTAGCAATTCAGAAGCCAATTAATGTGCGTCTTGCCACGTGAAGAGGGAGTTTTGGCTCATAGATCTCTAATGTTCCAGGCACACTCAATAGTGCATAGAAATGATCTTCAATTGCAGTAGATCCTGGTCAACATATAAAACCCAAACAGTTGTGTCCACCAGTGAGGGCTGTTAAGGTCCTTTTATACAATAGATAAACTGCAAACAATGGAAATATAGCCGATTGATTGATGCTTGTTCAGCTCATCCTTTGGTGATTTAAAGAGCTAATATATAATAACTATATACAAGGTATGATGAAACATATAACCAAATTTGCTTCTACTTGTGAAAAACAATACAATAAATAGCAACTATGTAACATTAACCACATGCGTTCAGTGCTTACTGTCAATATACACCCAACATCCATACTATTTTTAATCGTGTTTCAGCAGCTATAGCCTACAAATGTTCCCCTATTCACAACAAGTAGCACATGCCGTGAGTTTAATATTGCAGAATTCCCATGTGCATCATGTATGACATAGTCTGACAATGAAGATGGCCCATGTGAGGTGTGCCTATGAAGTGAATTGATGCCTAGGGACTCCCAAGTTATGACTTATAGATTATGATGTGGAAGTTGTAATGGAAGACAGTGGTATAAATTTATTCTCGAGAGAGAGAGTACATAATAGAGTTTAATTCTGAAAAGAAACAATGCTTGAAGTTCTCATAAGTTACCACAGTGCTTGAACACAGTTTTGCAAAGTTTTAGTTTTCCAGATTGACAACTGTGTAATTGGTTTATAATGAAATAAAATAAGACAACAGGCATGTTTCAGTTTGACAGAATAAATATAGAAACTAACTGATATGAATAAATAGGCAATTATAATAATACTAAAATCTGGCTATCTAAATGCATCTGCACGCAGCATCTAGAATTTGCTCCTGTGTCTCCTCGTTATGTCTTTTGTCTGCCACATGGCCATTGGCTAATGATGATGAACTCATGTTGTGTTGTTGTCTTCTACTGTATAACTCTGGTTCTACCTTCAGATTCCCGCTTTCAGAGATGTCAGAGAGAACCAGCACCAAACCCAGATTTACAAATAGACAAAACAAGCCCATATGTAGGAGTGCCATCAAGGCAAAAGTCGAGGATTGGATGTTAAGTTACACAGAGATAGTCTCTAATAAAATGTTTATCTGTATGGCATGATTGTGGCTTTGTTAATTGAGAGATGCTGGAAGTAGTAGGCATTTAGAATCATGACATTTAAATCCAATACATGTTACTATGGATTTTTGTTCATTGAACCTTTTTCACTACCAAAGAAATATAGCATGTTTGGGTACCAATGGCCATATGTCAGCATGGATCCTAGCTACAGAAGTAATCTGGTGATCTTTTTAAAACTGAGATTATGAGACTAAAAATTAGTTCAGAATTATTACTGAAGTTGTGACCAGTAGAGTTGAGCGACCTTGACCTTTTTAGAGTCGAGCCGGGTTTCGCGAAACCCGACTATCTCAAAAGTCGGGTCGAGTGAAATCGGCCGATTATGACGTAAAGTCGGGATCGACCGAAACACGAAACCCAATGCAAGTCAATGGGGCAGCATAGTCGGCAGTGAGTGGGGGCCAGGAAAACACCTAGAGTGCCCATTTTAATGTCAAAACCATCCATTCTTCTTAATGAAGCTTGTCAAGCGTAATTTACCTTATAATAATTGGAAGGCATTTGAAATTGGGGGTCATTTGGCTAAAGTTGTGGTGGGTAGGGCTGGTTCAAGTAATTAGTGGGCCCAGGAAATCTGGACCACGTCACGGCAGTGGAGCAGGGAGAGGTAAGTATTTCAACTTTGCAAGTGCTGTGAACCTGAGCAAGCAGGGGGGGCCCACTCGTTGGCATTGGCACTGGCACAGGGCCCCTCAAAGTACAGCGGTGTGTTTGCACGGCGGGGGCGCCTCCCACCGGCAGCAACACTTTTGCGTACCATGAGAGGCCCTGTGCAAGTGACGTCGCCAACTAGTATTCCTCCCCCCACCTGATGAAGGAACCTGCACTTTCATCTGCACCTTCCTGTTTGTCCCCGTGTAAGGTGGTATGGTATGCGGGAAGGGGGACCTGACTTTCAGCAGGGTCACAATCTTGCAGTGTAGCATGCACGGGAAATGTTGCGTTATGGGTCAATGTACCAGCAGACTCATCTATCACTGGCTGGGCAATGGGCAGGATGAGGAGGAAACACAGATATAGGCCCAAAGAATAAAGTGGGCTAAATGCAGTTCAAAATTGGTAACACAGGACTAATCAGGGGGCATTGCAGTGGAGGACAACTGGAATGAGAGGCTGACACAGAGAGTAGGCCCAAATCAGTAAGTAGTCGAAATGCAGTTCAAAATTGGCAACAGTAGTAAACAGGCGGCACAGCTTTGTTCAGTGGAGGAGAACAGCAAGGAGTGGCAGACACCGATAGTAGGCCCCAACCCAACTAGTAGGCCAAATGCAGTCTAACATTAACAACTACTTAACGAGCGCCTGAAAACGGAATTTCAGGACAAGAAACCAGGAGAACAGCAAGGAGCGGCAGACACCGATAGTAGGCCCCAAACCAACTAGTACGCCAAATGCAGTTGTTCCGTTTAACCACAATTTAATGAGAGCCTGAAGATAGAAGTTCAGGAAAGGCAACCTGGAGAACACCTTGGAGTGGAAGACACCGTCTCTCTACACCCCATACCCAATTTGTAGGTCTAATGCAGCGTAGTTTCCAACAACTACTAAACGAGAGCATGATGATCGAAGCATTGGCGAGGAAACCTGGGGAACACCTTGGAGTGGAACACACCATCTCTCTACAGTGGAACACACCATCTCTCTACACCCCATACCCAATTTGTAGGCCTAATGCAGCGTAGTTTCCAACAACTACTAAACGAGAGCCGGAAGATCGAAGCAATGGAGAGGAAACCTGGGGAACACCTTGGAGTGTAACACACCATCTCTCTACACGCCATACCCAATTTGTAGGCCTAATGCAGCGTAGTTTCCAACAACTACTAAACGAGAGCATGATGATCGAAGCATTGGCGAGGAAACCTGGGGAACACCTTGGAGCGGAACACACCATCTCTCTACAGTGGAACACACCATCTCTCTACACCCCATACCCAATTTGTAGGCCTAATGCAGCGTAGTTTCCAACAACTACTAAACGAGAGCCGGAAGATCGAAGCTCAGGAAAGGCAACCTGGAGAACACCTTGGAGTGGAACACACCATCTCTCTACACCCCATACCCAATTTGTAGGCCCAATGCAGCGTAGTTTCCAACAACTACTAAACGAGAGCCGGAAGATCGAAGCAATGGAGAGGAAACCTGGGGAACACCTTGGAATGTAACACACCATCTCTCTACACCCCATACCCAATTTGTAGGCATAATGCAGCTTAGTTTCCAACAACTACTAAACGAGAGCCGGAAGATCGAAGCAATGGAGAGGAAACCTGGGGAACACCTTGGAGTGTAACACACCATCTCTCTACACCCCATACCCAATTTGTAGGCCTAATGCAGCGTAGTTTCCAACAACTACTAAACGAGAGCCGGAAGATCGAAGCTCAGGAAAGGCAACCTGGGGAACACCTTGGAGTGTAACAAACCCTCTCTCTACACCACGGAAGGGCTGATTCTTAGGAAGGAAGGCTGTCGGAAAGAAGCAGGGTGCGTCTGAGGGTGATTATATTCTTATTAGGTATATACTCACCCTCGGACGCGCCCTGCTTCTTTATTTGTAATGAATGTTTATTTGCAATGTGGTTTTGACTTACTCTATTTTTTTGGTAAATAATGATTTTATTATTTTCATTGTTTTGCATCTTCTTGGCAATAATATAAAGAAGACGCGACAGGACAACACTCGGTGGATGCCATATCTGTGTTTAAAATTGAAAAAACCTTTCAGTTAACTACTTGCAGGAGAAAGTTATTGTAGCTGGTGGCCATTTTTAGTACTGTACCAGATTTTTGTTGTATGTGTTTGTTTTTAATGTTAAAATGCCTGCATTTGATATCTCTCCAGTATTTTCTTTTTTATAAGCAAAATACTTACCGTATATACTCGAGTATAAGCCGACCCGAGTATAAGCCGACCCCCCTAATTTTGCCACAAAAAACTGGGAAAACTTATTGACTCGAGTATAAGCCTAGGGTGGAAATGCAGCATTTACCGGTGAATTTCAAAATTCATTATTTCCCCATAGCTGTGCCATATAGTGCTCTGCACCGTTCATTATTTCCCCATAGCTGTGCCCCATATAGTGCTCTGCACCGTTCATTGTGCCCCATTGCTGTGCCCATATACGGTGCTCTGCACCGTTCATTGTGCCCCATTGCTGTGCCATATACGGTGCTCTGCACCGTTCATTGTGCCCCATTGCTGTGCCATATACGGTGCTCTGCACCGTTCATTGTGCCCCATTGCTGTGCCATATACGGTGCTCTGCACCGTTCATTGTGCCCCATTGCTGTGCCATATACGGTGCCATATGCTCCCTGCATGTCCCACATATATACACAGCTCTGCCGCCTGCATGTCTCACATATATACACAGCTCTGCCGCCTGCATGTCCCACATATATACACAGCTCTGCTCCCTGCATGTCCCACATATATACACAGCTCTGCTCCCTGCACTGTTCATTGTGCCCCATAGAAATCTCTGCCGCCGCCGCTGCTGCAATAAAAAAAAAAAAACACATACTCACCTCCCTTGATTGCAGCTCCCGGCGTCTCGTTCCGGCGCCTCCATCTTCCCGGCGTCTCTGCTCTGACTGATCAGGCAGAGGGCGCCGCGCACACTATATGCGTCATCGCGCCCTCTGCCTGAACAGTCAGAGCGCAGACGTCGGGAAGATGGAGGCGCCGGCCGGGAAGATGGAGCGACGCCCGGCGGCTGGAACGAGGACAGGTGAATATGACATACTCACCTAGTCCTGGCGATCCTCGCGCTGTCCCTCTGCCTGGTCTTCGGTGCCGCAGCTCTTCCTGTCAGCGGTCACCGGCACCGCTGATTAGAGGAATGAATAGGCGGCTCCGCCCCTATGGGAGGTGGAGCCGCTTATTCATATCTCTAATGAGCGGTCCCACGTGACCGCTGAAGAGAGGAAGAAGCTGCAGCACAGAAGACGGGGAGGAAGGCAGGGACAGCGCGAGGATCGCTGGGACTAGGTAAGTATACCTCAGCGCCCTCACCCCCTCACCCGCCGACCCTGCCACCCACATTGACTCGTGTATAAGCCGAGAGGGGCATTTTCAGCCCAAAAATTTGGGCTGAAAATCTCGGCTTATACTCGAGTATATACGGTATTTTTATATTTTCTGATGTTGGTTCCAGGGGTACACGGGCAGCAGTGGTGTGGTCAGTGGAGGCCTAGTGGAAGGAGTGACCGCTGACAGGCATCGAAAGCCTAAAATAATAACACATGGCTGTAGGCAATTTTAAATTGGTTACAGGGGTACACGGGCAGCAGTGGTGTGGTCAGTGGAGGCCTAGTGGAAGGAGTGACCGCAGACAGGCATCGAAGGCCTAAAATAATAACACATGGCTGTAGGCAATTTTAAATTGGTTCCAGGGGTACACGGGCAGCAGTGGTGTGGTCAGTGGAGGCCTAGTGGAAGGAGTCACCGCAGACAGGCATCGAAGGCCTAAAATAATAACACATGGCTGTAGGCAATTTTAAATTGGTTACAGGGGTACACGGGCAGCAGTGGTGTGGTCAGTGGAGGCCTAGTGGAAGGAGTGACCGCAGACAGGCATCGCAGGCCTAAAATAATAACACATGGCTGTAGGCAATTTTAAATTGGTTCCAGGGGTACACGGGCAGCAGTGGTGTGGTCAGTGGAGGCCTAGAGGAAGGAGTGACCGCAGACAGGCATCGAAGGCCTAAAATAATAACACATGGCTGTAGGCAATTTTAAATTGGTTCCAGGGGTACACGGGCAGCAGTGGTGTGGTCAGTGGAGGCCTAGTGGAAGGAGTGACCGCAGACAGGCATCGAAGGCCTAAAATAATAACACATGGCTGTAGGCAATTTTAAATTGGTTCCAGGGGTACACGGGCAGCAGTGGTGTGGTCAGTGGAGGCCTAGTGGAAGGAGTGACCGCAGACAGGCATCGAAGGCCTAAAATAATAACACATGGCTGTAGGCAATTTTAAATTGGTTACAGGGGTACACGGGCAGCAGTGGTGTGGTCAGTGGAGGCCTAGTGGAAGGAGTGACCACAGACAGGCATCGAAGGCCTAACATAACAAAAATGTCAATACAATGGTATTGTCAGTGGCAGGCATTGAAGGATGTCAGCGCATAGACTAAACATTGGTGGAGCTGTGAGATGATTTTGCAAGTGGTAGAGCACTGTTTGAGCTGGGGTGGGGGGAAACTGTCTTGTGGCCGGCGGTACAGGCCCAGGGCCCCTCATATTACAACGGTGTGTCTGACGTTGGGTGCACACCACCACCGCCAGAGACACTTTATTGTACTAGGAGGGACCCAGTGGCAGTGCCGTCGACCAAAAGCGGGCTCACCCACCTCTTCAGACAAACTGCACTCTCACGGGTGCTGTCGCCAAGTGTCGATACCACGGCCCCGTGTGGGGAGTTTGGCCATTTAGTGAGGTGTAAACATGTCGTATGCTGGACAATCAGGTGCAGAAAATTACAAGATTGGAAAAGGCATTCAGAATAGTCCACAGGCAAGACCTTTTCATAGGAAAGCTAGGTGTCAGCCGGGCAAGGTGGGGCAAAAGATTTCGAAATCCAGTTGTGGTTCATTTTAATGAAGGTTAGATCATCTACATTTTGGGTAGCCAGACGAGTCCTTTTTTCTGTTAGTATTGAACCTGCAGCACTGAATACTCTTTCTGATAGGACACTAGCTGCCGGGCAAGCAAGCTCCTGCAATGCATATTCTGCCAATTCTGGCCAGGTGTCTAATTTTGATGCCCAGTAATCAAATGGGAATGACGGTTGAGGGAGAACATTGATAAGGGATGAAAAATAGTTTGTAACCATACTGGACAAATGTTGTCTCCTGTCACTTTGAATTGATGCTGCAGTACCTGTCCTGTCTGCGGTCATAGCAAAATCACTCCACAACCTGGTCAGAAAACCCCTCTGGCCAACGCCACTTCTGATTTCTGCCCCTCTAACTCCTCTGGTCTGCTGGCCCCTGCAGCTCGTGTGAGAACGATCACGGGCGCTGTGTGCAGGGAATGCCAGAAGCAAACGGTCAACAAGAGTTGATTGTTTGGTTGCTAATATTAGTTCCAAGTTCTCATGTGGCATTATATTTTGCAATTTGCCTTTATAGCGAGGATCAAGGAGGCAGGCCAACCAGTAATCGTCATCATTCATCATTTTAGTTATGCGTGTGTCCCTTTTTAGGATACGTAAGGCATAATCCGCCATGTGGGCCAAAGTTCCAGTTCTCAAATCTGCGGTTGTGCTTGGTTGAGGGGCAGTTTCAGGCAAATCCACGTCACTTGTGTCCCTCAAAAAACCAGAACCCGGCCTTGCCGCGCCACTAATTTCCAGTGGCCCCGGAAAAGCTTCCTCATTAAAAATATAATCATCCCCATCATCCTCCTCGTCCTCCTCCTCCTCTTCGCCCGCTACCTCGTCCTGTACACTGCCCTGGCCAGACAATGGCTGACTGTCATCAAGGCTTTCCTCTTCCTTAGCTGCAGACGCCTGATCCTTTATGTGCGTCAAACTTTGCATCAGCAGACGCATTAGGGGGATGCTCATGCTTATTATGGCGTTGTCTGCACTAACCAGCCGTGTGCATTCCTCAAAACACTGAAGGACTTGGCACATGTCTTGAATCTTCGACCACTGCACACCTGACAACTCCATGTCTGCCATCCTACTGCCTGCCCGTGTATGTGTATCCTCCCACAAAAACATAACAGCCCGCCTCTGTTCACACAGTCTCTGAAGCATGTGCAGTGTTGAGTTCCACCTTGTTGCAACGTCTATGATTAGGCGATGCTGGGGAAGGTTCAAAGAACGCTGATAGGTCTGCATACGGCTGGAGTGTACGGGCGAACGGCGGATATGTGAGCAAAGTCCACGCACTTTGAGGAGCAGGTCGGATAACCCCGGATAACTTTTCAGGAAGCACTGCACCACCAGGTTTAAGGTGTGAGCCAGGCAAGGAATGTGTTTCAGTTGGGAAAGGGAGATGGCAGCCATGAAATTCCTTCCGTTATCACTCACTACCTTGCCTGCCTCAAGATCTACAGTGCCCAGCCACGACTGCGTTTCTTTCTGCAAGAACTCGGACAGAACTTCCGCGGTGTGTCTGTTGTCGCCCAAACACTTCATAGCCAATACAGCCTGCTGACGTTTGCCAGTAGCTGCCCCATAATGGGAGACCTGGTGTGCAACAGTGGCAGCTGCGGATGGAGTGGTTGTGCGACTGCGGTCTGTGGATGAGCTCTCGCTTCTGCAGGAGGACGAAGAGGTGGAGGAGGGGGTGCGAACGGCTACAGCCAATTGTTTCCTAGACCGTGGGCTAGGCAGAACTGTCCCAAACTTGCTGTCCCCTGTGGACCCTGCATCCACCACATTTACCCAGTGTGCCGTGATGGACACGTAACGTCCCTGGCCATGCCTACTGGTCCATGCATCTGTTGTCAGGTGCACCTTTGTGCTCACAGATTGCCTGAGTGCATGGACGATGCGCTCTTTAACATGCTGGTGGAGGGCTGGGATGGCTTTTCTAGAAAAAAAGTGTCGACTGGGTAGCTCGTAGCGTGGTACAGCGTAGTCCATCAGGGCTTTGAAAGCTTCGCTTTCAACTAACCGGTAGGGCATCATCTCTAACGAGATTAGTCTAGCTATGTGTGCGTTCAAACCCTGTGTACGCGGATGCGAGGCTAAGTACTTCCTTTTTCTAACCATAGTCTCATGTAGGGTGAGCTGGACTGGAGAGCTGGAGATCGTGGAACTAGCGGGGGTGCCGGTGGACATGGCAGACTGAGAGACGGTGGGAGATGGTATTGTTGCCACCGGTGCCCTAGATGCAGTGTTTCCTACTACGAAACTGGTGATTCCCTGACCCTGACTGCTTTGGCCTGGCAAAGAAACCTGCACAGATACTGCAGGTGGTGCGGAAAATGGTGGCCCTACACTGCCGGAAGGGATGTTGCGTTGCTGACTAGCTTCATTGGCCGAGGGTGCTACAACCTTAAGGGACGTTTGGTAGTTAGTCCAGGCTTGCAAATGCATGGTGGTTAAATGTCTATGCATGCAACTTGTATTGAGACTTTTCAGATTCTGTCCTCTGCTTAAGGTAGTTGAACATTTTTGACAGATGACTTTGCGCTGATCAATTGGATGTTGTTTAAAAAAATGCCAGACTGCACTCTTTCTAGCATCGGATACCTTTTCAGGCATTGCAGACTGAGCTTTAACCGGATGGCCACGCTGTCCTCCAACAGGTTTTGGCTTTGCCACGCGTTTTGGGCAAGATACGGGCCCGGCAGATGGAACCTGTTGCGATGTTGATGCCTGCTGCGGCCCCTCCTCCTCCGCTTCAGAACTGCTGCCGCCTGCACCCTGTTCCCCCAATGGCTGCCAATCGGGGTCAAGAACTGGGTCATCTATTACCTCTTCTTGTAGCTCGTGTGCAACTTCGTCTGTGTCACCGTGTCGGTCGGTGGTATAGCGTTCATGATGGGGCAACATAGTCTCATCAGGGTCTGATTCTTGATCAGCACCCTGCGAGGGCAATGTTGTGGTCTGAGTCAAAGGACCAGCATAGTAGTCTGGCTGTGGCTGTGCATCAGTGCACTCCATGTCAGATTCAACTTGTAATGGGCATGGACTGTTAACTGCTTCACTTTCTAAGCCAGGGACGGTATGTGTAAAGAGCTCCATGGAGTAACCCGTTGTGTCGCCTGCTGCATTCTTCTCTGTTGTTGTTTTTGCTGAAGAGGACAAGGAAGCGACTTGTCCCTGACCGTGAACATCCACTAACGACGCGCTGCTTTGACATTTACCAGTTTCACGAGAGGAGGCAAAAGAGCTAGAGGCTGAGTCAGCAAGATAAGCCAAAACTTGCTCTTGCTGCTCCGGCTTTAAAAGCGGTTTTCCTACTCCCAGAAAAGGGAGCGTTCGAGGCCTTGTGTAGCCAGACGACGAACCTGGCCCCACAGCTCCAGAATTAGGTGCAATATTTTTTTTCCCACAACCAGCTGATGCTCCACCACTACCACTACCCTCATTACCAGCTGACAATGAACGCCCCCGGCCACGACCTCTTCCACCATACTTCCTCATTGTTTTAAAAACATAAACAAACTAACGGTATTTGTTGCTGTCACACAAATTACACGGTGAGCTATAACTTAAGTATGATTTAGCTACCCCTTTACAGGTGAGTGAGACCACAACGAAAATCAGGCACAATGTTACACACTCTGTTGTTGGTGGCAACAAATGAGAGAGATGCCACACACGCAGGACTGTCACTGAAGCACAAATGTAAATATTAATCTCCCACTGATTTTATTTTATTTTTTTTTTAAGGGAGACTTTAGGAAAAAAAAATAATAGAATAAAATGATTTTTTCAGGAAGAATTTAGAAACCAAATAAAATAAAATGATTTTTTCAGGGAGAATTTAGAAAACAAATAAAACAAAAAAAGGCTTTCTATGGCCCACTGAGTGAGAGATGACGCACACAGGAGTCAGGAGTGGCACACAAGCCCAGAGGCCAATATTTATCTCCCACTGATTGATGTAGTGATTTTTTCAGGTAGATTTTGGAACCCAAATCAAGCTAAAAAAATAATAGGCTTTCTATGGCCCACAATTGGAGAGAGAGAGAGAGATGGCACACCCAGGAGTCAAGACTGGCACACAAGCAGAAAGGGCAATATTAATCTCCCACTGATTTGTTTTTTTTTTTTTTTTTTCAGGGAGACTTTAGGAAAAAAAAATAGAATAAAATGATTTTTTCAGGAAGAATTTAGAAACCAAAGAAAATAAAATGATTTTTTCAGGGAGAATTTAGAAAACAAATAAAACAAAAAAAGGCTTTCTATGGCCCACTGAGTGAGAGATGACGCACACAGGAGTCAGGAGTGGCACACAAGCCCAGAGGCCAATATTTATCTCCCACTGATTGATGTAGTGATTTTTTCAGGTAGATTTTGGAACCCAAATCAAGCTAAAAAAATAATAGGCTTTCTATGGCCCACAATTGGAGAGAGAGAGAGAGATGGCACACCCAGGAGTCAAGACTGGCACACAAGCAGAAAGGGCAATATTAATCTCCCACTGATTTGTTTTTTTTTTTTTTTTTTCAGGGAGACTTTAGGAAAAAAAAATAGAATAAAATGATTTTTTCAGGAAGAATTTAGAAACCAAAGAAAATAAAATGATTTTTTCAGGGAGAATTTAGAAAAGAAATAAAACAAAAAAAGTCTTTCTATGGCCCACTGAGTGAGAGATGACGCACACAGGAGTCAGGAGTGGCACACAAGCCCAGAGGCCAATATTTATCTCCCACTGATTGATGTAGTGATTTTTTCAGGTAGATTTTGGAACCCAAATCAAGCTAAAAAAATAATAGGCTTTCTATGGCCCACAATTGGAGAGAGAGAGAGAGATGGCACACCCAGGAGTCAAGACTGGCACACAAGCAGAAAGGGCAATATTAATCTCCCACTGATTTGTTTTTTTTTTTTTTTTTTTCAGGGAGACTTTAGGAAAAAAAAAAATAGAATAAAATGATTTTTTCAGGAAGAATTTAGAAACCAAAGAAAATAAAATGATTTTTTCAGGGAGAATTTAGAAAAGAAATAAAACAAAAAAAGGCTTTCTATGGCCCACTGAGTGAGAGATGACGCACACAGGAGTCAGGAGTGGCACACAAGCCCAGAGGCCAATATTTATCTCCCACTGATTGATGTAGTGATTTTTTCAGGTAGATTTTGGAACCCAAATCAAGCTAAAAAAATAATAGGCTTTCTATGGCCCACAATTGGAGAGAGAGAGAGAGATGGCACACCCAGGAGTCAAGACTGGCACACAAGCAGAAAGGGCAATATTAATCTCCCACTGATTTGTTTTGTTTTTGTTTTTTTTTCAGGGAGACTTTAGGAAAAAAAAAATAGAATAAAATGATTTTTTCAGGAAGAATTTAGAAACCAAAGAAAATAAAATGATTTTTTCAGGGAGAATTTAGAAAACAAATAAAACAAAAAAAGGCTTTCTATGGCCCACTGAGTGAGAGATGACGCACACAGGAGTCAGGAGTGGCACACAAGCCCAGAGGCCAATATTTATCTCCCACTTTTTTTTTTTGTTCCAGGGAAAATTTATAAACCCAATAAAAAAATAAATAAATAGGCTTTCTATGGCCCACTATCTGAGAGACAGAGAGAGATGGCACGCTTAGGACTGGCACACAAGCCCAAAGGCCAATATTAATCTCCCTTTTTTTTAAGGGAGAATTTATAAAACCAAAAAAAAATAAATAAATAGGCTTTCTATGGCCCAATATTTGTGAGAGAGATGGCACGCTCAGGACTGGCACACAAGCCCAGAGGCCAATATTAATCTCCCACTTTTTTTTTTTTTTTCCAGGGAAAATTTATAAACCCATAAAAAAAAAATAAAAATAAATAGGCTTTCTATGGCCCACTATCTGAGAGAGAGAGATGGCACGCTTAGGACTGGCACACAAGCCCAAAGGCCAATATTAATCTCCCTTTTTTTTAAGGGAGAATTTATAAAACCAAAAAAAATAAAATAAATAGGCTTTCTATGGCCCACTATTTGTGAGAGAGATGGCACGCTCAGGACTGGCACACAAGCCCAGAGGCCAATATTAATCTCCCACTTTTTTTTTTTTTTCCAGGGAAAATGTATAAACCCATTAAAAAAAAAATAAAATAAATAGGCTTTCTATGGCCCACTATCTGAGAGAGAGAAATGGCACGCTTAGGACTGGCACACAAGCCCAGAGGCCAATATTAATCTCCCACTGATTGATTTATTGATTTTTTCAGGTAGAATTTAGAACCCAAATAAAGCAAAAAAAAAAAAAAATGGGCTTTCTATGGCCCACTGAGTGAGTGATGATGCACACAGGAGTCAGGAGTGGCACACAAGCCCTGAGGCCAATATTTTTCTCCCACTGATTGATGTAGTGATTTTTTCAGGTAGATTTTAGAACCAAAATCAAGCAAAAAAATAAATAGGCTTTCTATGGCCCACTGAGTGAGTGATGATGCACACAGGAGTCAAGAGTGGCACACAAGCCCTGAGGCCAATATTTTTCTCCCACTGATTGATGTAGTGATTTTTTCAGGTAGATTTTATAACCCAAATCAAGCAAAAAAATAAATAGGCTTTCTATGGCCCACTGAGTGAGAGATGACACAGACAGGGATGGCACTCTAGCAGAAATGTCAATCTTAATCTCCCACAAAAAAAAAAAAAAAACAGGGAGTGTCCTTCAATTACTATCTCCCTGCAGTAATCTCAGCCAGGTATGGCAGGCAGCAATAAGGAGTGGACTGATGCACAAATTAAATAAAAAGTGTGTACAAACCAAAAAGATAGCTGTGCAGAAAGGAAGGAACAAGAGGATTTGTGCTTTGAAAAAAGCAGTTGGTTTGCACAGCGGCGTACACACAGCAATGCAGCTATCAGGGAGCCTTCTAGGGCAGCCCAATGAGCTACAGCGCTGAGGGAAAAAAAAAAAAAATGTAGCTTCCACTGTCCCTGCACACCGAAGGTGGTGTTGGGCAGTGGAAATCGCTACAGCACAAGCAGTTTGGTGGTTAATGGACCCTGCCTAACGCTATCCCTGCTTCTGACGAAGCGGCAGCAACCTCTCCCTAAGCTCAGATCAGCAGCAGTAACATGGCGGTCGGCGGGAACGCCCCTTTATAGCCCCTGTGACGCCGCAGACAGCAAGCCAATCACTGCAATGCCCTTCTCTAAGATGGTGGGGACCAGGACCTATGTCATCACGCTGCCCACACTCTGCGTTTACCTTCATTGGCTGAGAAATGGCGCTTTTCGCGTCATTGAAACGCGACTTTGGCGCGAAAGTCGCGTACCGCATGGCCGACCCCGCACAGGGGTCGGATCGGGTTTCATGAAACCCGACTTTGCCAAAAGTCGGCGACTTTTGAAAATGAACGACCCGTTTCGCTCAACCCTAGTGACCAGGCAGAGGTCTGTACCAAAGGAGTTTTGTGGATATCTCTCACGTTACTGGTTTAATGAAGATGTCAATCCAAGGATGGTTTTCAAGAAATGTGCAGTTTTTATTCAACGCGTTTCGAAGTTACGTACAGGCATTTCTTCCTCAAGAAACAACCACATGTAGGTTACGTTGTTTAGAACCGTTTTAAATGTTTGGATTTCAAATTAGGGTGCTAAAATGCCACATGACAAACAAGGCTGTATCAAAGTCCACTGGAATAACACATGATTACAAGATTACATAAAAATTAACAGGACTGAATATATACAGTTTAACCCCTTTCTGACATGGGACGTACTATCCCGTCGAGGTGGGGTGGGCCCCTATGACCATGGATGGGATAGTACGTCCAGCGCGATCGGCGGCGCTCACGGGGGGAGCGCCGCCGATCGCGGCCAGGTGTCAGCTGTTTATCGCAGCTGACATCCGGCACTATGTGCCAGGAGCGGTCACGGACCGCCCCCGGCACATTAACCCCTGGCACACCGCGATCAAAGATGATCGCGATGTGCCGGCGGTGCAGGGAAGCATCGCGCAGGGAGGGGCTCCCTGCGGGCTTCCCTAAGCCCCCCGCAGCAACGCGATGTGCTGCGAGGGTCTCCTCACCTCCCTCCCTGCTCGAGCCCCGGATCCAAGATGGCCGCGGATCCGAGTCCTGCAGGGAGGGAGGTGGCTTCACAGAGCCTGCTCAGAGCAGGCACTGTGAAGCAGCCTGCACTGCTATCAGATCGGTGATCTGACAGAGTGCTGTGCACACTGTCAGATCACCGATCTGTATTGCCCCCCCCCCCCCCCCCGGGACAAAGTAAAAAAGTAAAAAAAAATTTTTTCAAATGTGTAAAAAAAATAAAAAAAAATATTCCAAAATAATGAAAAAAAAAAATATTATTCCCATAAATACTTTTCTTTATCTAAATAAAAAAAACAAACAATAAAGTACATATATTTAGTATCACCGCGTCCGTAACGGCCCGACCTATATAACTGGCCCACTAGTTAACCCCTTCAGTAAACACCGTAAGAAAAAAAAAAAAAACGAGGCAAAAAACAACGCTTTATTGTCATACCGCCGAACAAAAAGTGGAATAACACGCGATGAAAAAGACAGATATAAATAACCATGGTACCGCTGAAAGCGTCATCTTGTCCCACAAAAAACGAGCTGCCATACAGCATCATCAGCAAAAAAATAAAAAAGTTATAGTCCTGAGAATAAAGCGATGCAAAAATAATTATTTTTTCTATAAAATAGTTTTTATCGTATAAAAGCGCCAAAACATAAAAAAATGATATAAATGAGGTGTCGCTGTAATCCTAATGACCAGAAGAATAAAACTGCTTTATCAATTTTACCAAACGCGGAACGGTATAAACGCCTCCCCCAAAAGAAATTCATGAATAGCTGGTTTTTGGTCATTCTGCCTCACAAAAATCGGAATAAAAAGCGATCAAAAAATGTCACGTGCCCGAAAATGTTACCAATAAAAACGTCAACTCGTCCCGCAAAGAACAAGACCTCACATGACTCTGTGGACCAAAATATGGAAAAATTATAGCTCTCAAAATGTGGTAACACAAAAAATATTTTTTGCAATAAAAAGCGTCTTTCAGTGTGTGACGGCTGCCAATCATAAAAGTCTGCTAAAAATCCCGCTATAAAAGTAAATCAAACCCCGCTTCATCACCCCCTTAGTTAGGGAAAAATAAAAAAAATGTATTTATTTCCATTTTCCCATTAGGGCTAGGGCTAGGGTTAGGGCTAGGGTTAGGGCTAGGGCTATAGGGTTAGGGCTAGGGTTAGGGCTAGGGTTAGGGTTAGGGCTAGGGTTAGGGCTAGGGTTAGGGCTAGGGTTAGGGCTAGGGTTAGGGTTAGGGCTAGGGTTAGGGCTACAGTTTGGGTTGGGGCTAAAGTTAGGATTCAGGTTGGGGCTAAAGTTACAGTTAGGGTTTAGATTACATTTACAGTTGGGAATAGGGTTGGGATTAGGGTTAGGGGTGTGTCAGGGTTAGAGGTGTGGTTAGGTTTACTGTTGGGATTAAGGTTAGGGGTGTGTTTGGATTAGGGTTTCAGTTATAATTGTGGGGTTTCCACTGTTTAGGCACATCAGGGGCTCTCCAAACGCGACATGGCGTCCGATCTCAATTCCAGCCAATTCTGCGTTGAAAAAGTAAAACAGTGCTTCTTCCCTTCCGAGCTCTCCCGTGTGCCCAAACAGGGGTTTACCCCAACATATGGGGTATCAGCGTACTCAGGACAAATAGGACAACAACTTTTGGGGTCCAATTTCTCCTGTTACCCTTGGGAAAATACAAAACTGGGGGCTAAAAAATAATTTTTGTGGGAAAAAATAAGATTTTTTTATTTTCACGGCTCTGCGTTATAAACTGTAGTGAAACACTTGGGGGTTCAAAGTTCTCACAACACATCTAGATTAGTTCCCTGGGGGGTCTAGTTTCCAATATGGGGTCACTTGTGGGGGGTTTCTACTGTTTAGGTACATTAGGGGTTCTGCAAACGCAATGTAACACCTGCAGACCATTCCATCTAAGTCTGCATTCCAAATGGCGCTCCTTCCCTTCCGAGCTCTGCCATGCGCTCAAACGGTGGTTCCCCCCAACATACGGGGTATCAGCGTACTCAAGACAAATTGGACAACAACTTTTGGTGTCAAATTTCTCCTCTTACCCACGGGAAAATACAAAACTGGGGGCTAAAAAATAATTTTGGGGGGAAAGATTTTTTTTTTTAATTTTCACGCCTTGCGTTACAAACTGTAGTGAAACACTTGGGGGTTCAAAGCTATCACAACACATCTAGATGAGTTCCTTAGGGTGTCTAGTTTCCAAAATGGTGTCACTTGTGGGAGGTTTCTACTGTTTAGGTACATTAGTGGCTCTGCAAATGCAATGTGACGCCTGCAGACCATTCCATCTAAGTCCTCATTCCAAATGGAGCTCCTTCCCTTCCGAGCCCTCCCATGCGCCCAAACAGTGGTTCCCCCCCACATATGGGGTATCAGCGTACTCAGGACAAATTGGACAACAACATTTGGGGTCAAATTTCTCCTCTTACCCATGGGAAAATACAAAACTGGGGGCTAAAAAATAATTTTGGGGGGAAAGATTTTTTTTTTAATTTTCACGGCTCTGCGTTACAAACTGTAGTGAAACACTTGGGGGTTCAAAGCTATCACAACACATCTAGATGAGTTCCTTATGGTGTCTAGTTTCCAAAATGGTGTCACTTGTGGGAGGTTTCTACTGTTTAGGTACATTAGGGGCTCTGCAAACACAATGTGACACCTGCAGACCATTCCATCTAAGTCTGCATTCAAATGGCACTCCTTCCCTTCCGAGCCCTCCCATGTGCCCAAACAGTGGTTACCCCCACATATGGTGTATCATCGCACTCAGGACAAATTGGGCAACAAATTTTGGGGTCCAATTTCTCCTGTTACCCTCGGGAAAATACAAAACTGGGGGCTAAAAAAATAATTTTTGTGGGAAAAAAATTTTGTTTTATTTTTACGGCTCTGCATTATAAACTTCTGTGAAGCACTTGGTGAGTCAAAGTGCTCACCACACCTCTAGATAAGTTCCTTACGGGGTCTACTTTCCAAAATGGTGTCACTTGTGGGGGGTTTCAATGTTTAGGCACATCAGTGGCTCTTCAAACGCAACATGGCATCCCATCTCAATTCCTGTCAATTTTGCATTGAAAAGTCAATCGGCGCTCCTTCCCTTCCGAGCTCTCCCATCCGCCCAAACAGTGGTTTACCCCCACATATGGGCTATCAGCGTACTCAGGACAAATTGTACAACAACTTTTTGGGTCCAATTTCTTCTCTTACCCTTGGGAAAATAAAAAATTGGTGGCGAAAAGATAATTTTTATGAAAAAATATGATTTTTTATTTTTACGGTTCTACATTATAAACTTCTGTGAAGCACTTGGTGGGTCAAAGTGCTCACCACACCTCTAGATAAGTTCCTTAGGGGGTCTACTTTCCAAAATGGTGTCACTTGTGGGGGGTTTCAATGTTTAGGCACATCAGTGGCTCTTCAAACGCAACATGGCATCCCATCTCAATTCCTGTCAATTTTGCATTGAAAAGTCAATCGGCGCGCCTTCCCTTCCGAGCTCTCCCATCCGCCCAAACAGTGGTTTACCCCCACATATGGGCTATCAGCGTACTCAGGACAAATTGTACAACAACTGTTGGGGTCCAATTTCTTCTCTTACCCTTGGGAAAATAAAAAATTGGTGGCAAAAAGATAATTTTTGTGAAAAAATATGATTTTTTTATTTTTACGGTTCTACATTATAAACTTCTGTGAAGCACTTGGTGGGTCAAAGTGCTCACCACACCTCTAGATAAGTTCCTTACGGGGTCTACTTTCCAAAATGGTGTCACTTGTGGGGGGTTTCAATGTTTAGGCACATCAGGGGCTCTCCAAACGCAACATGGTGTCCCATCTCAATTCCTGTCAATTTTGCATTGAAAAGTCAAATGGCGCTCCTTCGCTTCCGAGCTCTGCCATGCGCCCAAACAGTGGTTTACCCCCACATGTGGGGTGTTGGCGTACTCAGGACAAATTGTACAACAATGTTTGGGGTCCATTTTCTCCTGTTACCATTGGTAAAATAAAACAAATTGGAGCTGAATTACATTTTTTGTGAAAAAAAGTTAAATGTTCATTTTTATTTAAACATTCAAAAAATTCCTGTGAAGCACCAGAAGGGTTAATAAACTTCTTGAATATGGTTTTGAGCACCTTGAGGGGTGTAGTTTTTAGAATGGTGTCACACTTGGGTATTTTCTATCATATAGACCCCTCAAAATGACTTCAAATGAGATGTGGTCCCTAAAAAAAAAATGGTGTTGTAGAAATGAGAAATTGCTGGTCAACTTTTAACCCTTATAACTCCCTAACAAAAAAAAATGTTGGTTCCAAAATTGTGCTAATGTAAAGTAGACATGTGGGAAATGTTACTTATTAGGTATTTTGTGTGACATATCTCTGTGATTTAATTGCATAAAAATTCAAAGTTGGAAAATTGCGAAATTTTCAAAATTTTTGCCAAATTTCCATTTTTTTCACAAATAAACGCAGGTACTATCAAAGAAATTTTACCACTATCATGAAGTACGTCATGAGAAAACAATGTCAGAATCACTGGGATCCGTTGAAGCGTTCCAGAGTTATAACCTCATAAAGGGACAGTGGTCAGAATTGTAAAAATTGGCCCGGTCATTAACGTGCAAACCACCCTTGGGGGTAAAGGGGTTAACAGTAAGGTTAATCACAATAGCTGCATCATAATCCCTATGTTATAACTATACTGTATATACAAAAATTATACTTGTGTAGACATCCAAATATTTTAAGGAACTAAAATGATCAACTAAAGAGCAGGATTAGAATCCGTGTCTCTCCAGGAGAAAAAGCAACATATCCTTTGTTTTTTATGCATTACCCTTCTGCATACGGTAATACTCAACATCATTTAAAGTCATTTATATCTTTATATTCCCTGGTCTGTTGGATTTTTTTTTATTTAAAATTAACTATCATATTCTTTTTCTAACTTGACATTAGGTTTCCCCAAAGTATTTGCAGTGTTCTATATCCATTTATAAATTGACATCCGTGTGCTTGATACATTAAAATAAATAAAATTGTATACATTTTATTGGATTCCTACTTCATTTTGTAAATTTTCTTGGATTCCCAGTTCATTAAGTCAGCAGCATGAGAGATATCCACAAAACTCCTTTGGTGCAGACTTTCGTTGGTTAATTCATAACCCGTGGGTTTGCATTAGATGTATATCACATGCCACTATAGATCAGGTTAGCACACTCTTGTCACGCTTGCACCCAGACTGGATGGAGTGAGCGAGGGATTGTGGCCCCACTCTGCCACAAACCAGACTACCCTGGAAGGGGCGTGACTAAGCAGCTACCCTGGTGTTCACTGGAGCCTCTGATGGTGAGGTCAGGCTTGTGCGGCAGGTAGCGGCCAGGTACCACTCCAGGGCGGTGTCTGGCTGTAGCAACTGATCCCAGTGAGGGACAAAACACTAGTGACAGGTGCGAGCAAGTACAGATGAGAACAACTGGTACTCTGGCGGGCACAGCTGGCACTCTGGCAGGCAGGCGAGCACGGCTGGCACTCTGGAAGGCAGGCGGACACGCCTGGCACTCTGAAAGCAGGCGGGCACTGCTGGCACTCTGGCAGGCAGGCAGGTGGGCACGAAACACACTGAAGTAATCGGGATGGTAATGGGTAGGGCAGGAACACAGGCAGATATGAATAGGGAACAGATAGGAACCAGTTCAGACTGTAGAGAAAGGAACAGTTAGGAACCAGTTCAGACTAGAGGTAAAGGAACTGCTTCAGGAGATACAGGAACACAGGCAGGTATTGAGTAGGATAAGGGAGTAGGTAGGAGCCAGTACAAACTGGAGGGACAGGACTGTAAGGAACCAGTTCAGACTAGAAGGATGTGGATAGCAGGGCAGAGCCACAGGAGGCGAGACAGGAGTAGAGCAGAGCCTCAGAATGAGGCTAGCAGAGCGGAACTGCAGGTTGCAGTGAGCAGAGCAGAATCGCAGGCTGCACAGCTGACCTGGACTGCAAGGTGTGCTGCAGAGCAGAACCGTAAGGTGCGCAGCAGAGCAGAGCCAAAAGGTGCATAGCAGAGCAGAGCTGCGGGTTTTGGAGCAAAGAGCAGAGCCACAGGTTGCAGAGCAAAGAGCAGGGCCACAGTTTGCAGAGCAAAGAGCAGAGCCGCAGTTTGCAGAGCAAAGAGCAGAGCCGCAGGTTGTGGAGCAAAGAGCAGAGCCGCAGGTTGCGGAACAAAGAGCAGAGCTGCAGGATGCGGAGCAAAAGAGCAGAAGGAGTGAACACAAGGAAACACACAGCAGGATAGCAAAGGCTACAGACAGGGATACAAACGGACACAGGTATAGGACAATTGGCTGGGGACACCTTAGGAAAGTGCACACAGTCGCTATAAGAAACAGGAAGTGCCGGGGCTGCCTAAGCATACAGCCAGGAAGTATGCAGCAAGCAAGGACATGAGGCCCAGAGCATGGAGCCAGCAGAGGACAGAATTCACAGCATGGCCCGGAGTGGTGAGTAAGAAGGGAGATGGGAAGCCATGCAGTGATGCCGCAAGGGATGATACAAATCTGATATGAAAAGTTTAATGCATGCTAGATAAGACCCTATTGCACTATTTTCTCCACAGTTTTTCTAATCTAGGCAGAGGTGTCAAAGCTATGGGAGTATAGCCCTGAACATGGCAAGGCTTTGTGAGCAGCAGGGGCCAGTTATGGAATTCCAGCTTCAATACGCCCATCAGTATTCTGCTCAACCTCCGCACATAACAACTGAAAAGTGGGCATGGATGTCTGACATTTGTGCGGTTCTTTAAAACTTTGAGAACTCCACAAAGATGGTAAACAGTGATGACGCTATCATCAGAGCAATGATCCTGCTTCTGTGCCTACTTAAAGAATCGCTGCTGACTATTAAACATGGAGCTCTGCATGCGGACCAGATGGAAATGGAGGAAGACAAGAGACAGGGAGATACTACCCAGCCCAGCCTAATCTCATCTGCTCAGCACGTTTTGGGTAAAAATGAGGAGGCTGAGGATGAGAAGGAACAGGAGCTGGTTGCTAGCGCAAAAGAGGCTAGTACCTACACCAGCTTTGTAATTTCTCTGCTATGTGGATGGGCTGAGGATTGGAATGAGGAGGAAGAGAGGGAGATGGAGATGGGGAGTTGTCATCATGATGGACACAGGGAAGTGTTTTCTGTACATTGGTACGTATGGCCAACTATGTGTACTGCTGCATTTCCTGTGACCCTTGCGTTATATTCATCTTGGGCAAAAAATAGTAGTTGTTGGTCACCCTGCTAAACCTACCCTACAAGGAGAACCTTGCATCTCTCTCCTTCCTAAGATGGAGAGGCCTACCAAAATGGTAATTACCAGAAGGCCATTGTGAAAAATATGTTGAAAAAATTACCATCAGACAATGCTAGCGGCAGGGGGCAAGCTTCCTTGCCCAACTAAGGAGGAAAGGTGAGGGAGACACACACCTATTACAGCAAAAGTAGGGGTACACTGTCAAAGGCTTGGATCTATTTGATGACACCTTACCCTTGTCCAGGCCCTTATGACTGAGTATTTTTTACAAGAAGTGAAACGTTTTTAAAGATGGTCAAGCAGCAATTCCTCATTGACAAAATAAGCTTACTCCCTAATTCCTCTGCGACCTTCAACTATTGGGTCTCCAAGCTTGACACCTAGCATGAGCTGACCCTCTGTGCTCGGAGGTGTTGTGTTGTCCTAGAATCTTGGCTGAGTGGGTTTTTAATAGGAAGTCATAATAGAAGGCACTTTCTCCTGTCAACAGGAAACGCTGACATGCTCACTCTGATAAAAATGATCAAAGCCTTGATTTAGCCCAAACTTATCCACACCACCAGATGACAGCAGCACATAGAGTGTTTTTAATCTTCAATATTTGAATGAGGCCTTGTAGTTGTTGCAATCAAGAGTCTATGGATAACCCTTCTTAGAATTTGTTTCTGACTCGGCACTGTGTGCAGTGCCTGCATGAGTGTAGAAGTACCACAACTAAACTTTCAGAATTTTTTTATGAGGCCCACCTGTTGATGCCAATGAGGGTGTATGGATGACCGTGCTTGTGATTTTTTCCCAGCTTTGCACTTAGTGTGTAGCCTTTATGAGTCTAGGAGTACCACTACATGACAATTTGAGCAGAATGTGTATGAGCACATTCTTTATGACTAATACAGAGTTTATCTGAGTCCCTCTTCCATCAAATTTTTGGCATTTCTTCATAAATTACACTGAAATTTCAGATTTTACTAACATTTTTAATTTTGGTTTATTTAAATTATTATTTTAAAATACTTTTTCATCTTTGCCTTATATACAAGTCATTTTACAGGAAAGAATATTTATTAACTTTTTTTCATGTAAACTCCAATTTCTTATAAATTTTGAATGTTTTATTGTCAGTCCTTAAAGTGGAATAAGATTGTTACACCATTGTAACAGCGATCTGGGAGTCAGAGATGCTTTCAGGGGTCTTCCCCATGCTGTTCTTCCATTTAGCAATTTTTCCATCCATTTAAACATTTTTACTGCTCCCCCAGACTCCCTTGAAGTATCTGCCAGAAAAAAGAAAAAACGCTACTCGAGATATTTACTCTCCAGTTAAGAAGGCACATACACTAATAAAGAAGTGTGGTAAAACGACCTCGTTGGGGTGGTAGCCATGATACATGCAGCTCTCATATCTATACAAATGTCAGTAAAAATATATAGCACTTTAAAAAGACCATGTACCTCAATATTATTGACTGACCAAAACCAACTCAAAACAGCAGAATCTTTTGATATATGGACACTTGCACTGTATTACCTTATAAAGCTGTACAGTGAGTAATCTATTCTTACTATCAGCTGTCATCTTTACATTTAGTCTATTTTCAGGTACTTCTCACAAAATTAGAATATCATAAAGTTATTTTATTTAAGTTCTTCAATACAAAAAATGAAACTCATATTATATAGAGTCATTACAAACTGAGTGATCTATTTCAAGTGTTTATTTCTGTTAATGTTGATGACTATGGCTTACAGCCAATGAAAACCAAAAGTCATTATCTCAGTAAATTAGAATACAGGGTGGGCCATGTATATGGATACATCTAAATAAAATGGGAATAGTTGGGGATATCAACTTCCTGTTTGGGGCGCATTAGTAAATGGGAGGGGGAAAACTTTTCAAGATGGGTGGTGACCATGGCGGCCATTTTGAAGTTGGCCATTTTGGATTCAACTTTATTTTTTCCAATGGAAAGAGGGTCATATGACACATCAAACTTATTGAGAATTTCACAAGAAAAGCAATGGTGTGCTTGGTTTTAATGTTACTTTATTCTTTTATCAGTTATTCACAAGTTTCTCTTTGTTTACAGCCATTGACATGTCGCAGAGGATAACACATGAGGAGCGGATAGAAATTGTGCTGATGTCTGGTGAATGCAGTACCCAGGTCATTGCAGCAGATTTCAATGTAAGACACCCTACGCAAGAAAACTGGGTAGTTGAGATGCTGCAGCAGCTGGATTTTGTAAGGATGCCATTTGTGAGTAGCTAATATCCGCCAAAGGGATGTTCGACTGAAGCCAGATCGGCGCTCTGAATTTACAGAATGGGCAAAACAAAATTTTTTACAGTTTACAAAGAACATTATGTTCTGTGATGAGGCAAAGTTCCCTCCTCCCATGTACTAATGTATATAACAGGAAGCTGAGATCACCAACCATTCCCATTTTATTTAGGTGTATCCATATACATGGCTCACCCTGTAGAGATGCCTACTGGTTTTGTTTCGACAGGAATACCCTATCTTTCTCAATCTACCCTAACATATGTGCCTTCAACTGGCTCACAATCCAGCAGTTTGTCCTGTGCACCCTACTCCACCCTCTCTGAGCGCAGCATTCTCCCCTGGTCCCTCACTTGTAGTCATGAAAAATAATATTTCCTTCTACACATGCCAAAGCTAAGAGCTTGAACTTCACCATGTCAAATCTGTTACCCACAGAAATGCTGCCTTTCCAACTGGCAGATATAGACTGTCTGTGAAAGTTGGTTGCTGTTGTAGTCCCCCAGTACCAGTTGCAAAGACACCATTACTTCTCTAAGAAAGAAGTGCCTGCACTACGCCATCATGTCACAGACAACATCACCCATTCCATAAAAAAAATCTATGTCTGCTTAGGTGCATTTCTCCACTGACACCTGGATGAGCACACATGGTTAGTTGCATTATGTCTTGCTGACTGAGCACTCAGTGACTCTGTTGGCTGTGGGGGCAGAAGCTGCTCCACAAGTCTTGGAATCTCCAAGGCAGAGAGACTCCCACCACTTCTGTACTGCACAGCCAGGGCTTCCATAATCAAGCAGTGTTTAAATGAATATACCTTAGAGACCAAAGTCACACAGCTCAAGAGTTGTGGACAGCTGTCCAGGCCGAGTTTGAGCAATGGCTGTCTCTGCTGAACCTGGAGCCAGGAAAGGTGCAAACATGGGGGCAACCCTAAATCGGGGAAACCTCACACATGTGCCTTGCGTGACTCATGTCACCTGGTGGTACAGTAATTTCTCCATCGCTATCCCGGTCTGGATGATCTGCTGCAGAAAGCACGATCACACACCAGGTTATCGACTTGCATCATTACAGAGGTCTTTCTGCCTACCACTTAACAGTTTTATTTGTGACATGCCAACACTGTGGAATTCCACGCCACACATGTTGCAGCGAGGGCGGCAGAAGCGATAAGGCCTGGTACAGTATGTCCTATTGCATAGCCTTGGCAAAAGCGGTACAGACATCTGCACCCTTCTGAACAGTTTCAAAATGGTTACTAAGATTGTTGTTGCTGATGATGCCATCATCAGAATCACTATTTTGGTCATCTGTATGCTGGAGCACACTTTGAATAGTCTGCAGGAGGAGATGGTGGTCCCAGAGTAAAAGGTGGAAGCAGAGGAGGATGTGAAAGGCATAACAATATCTCTAAGTTCTGGACTGTCTTTGCACAGCTGGGTGTCATGGGCGAGTTGATCATAGCGATCATGGAGGGCTCAAGATACCATGCAACATGTTACTTAAGATGCTGGAGCCAAGGAACAAATGGAGAATTATGAGGAGAAAGAGGGCGCACAACAGTCAGGAGATGAAGAGGATAATGATCCCCTCTCTGTTGTCCACTGTTGGTGGGAGGAGACATTGTGGACTTGGACCTCATAGAAGCAGCTGACACATGGGCAACTTCTTGCTGCACTATCCACAACATGATATCTGTATTGTTAGGATTAAAAATAGTGCCTCTCCATTACTAAGCTGTGGGCTTGATGTCACCGGACAATGCAAAGGTGACATCAAGCCCACATATATGAACCCCAGTTCTCACCAATACAGCGCAAGTCTGAATAGCCAGGCAAAGAGTCAGAACTGTCGCATCTAATTGATGTGCCTTTTCTGGGCAGCTGCGTGCTGCTATTTTGAGGCAACGGGAGCAAAAATCCATGGTCCTTTACCAGCCTGAGAATACCTGACTCCAGCTGTCTGCTTTAGCTTGATTGTGTTATGCGTCAGGATTCTCCCGCTGTATAGGATAGATCCCAAGCCTTATCTGCCGCTATGGTCTCCCATTCAGCTGCTGCTGCTGAGCATAGACGTCAGTCTTAGTGTCTTGCTCAGGCTCATGCTGATCATTTGGTTACTGCTGGCTCTCCAGCCAAGTCTATGGTAACCAGCGATAGGTAGCGGTGACCAGACCCTCTGGAGTCTAAGTTCAGAAATCACCTTACTGAGCATGTCAGTGAGGTGACGTCTTCCTATTGGTGGTCGGACATCTTCGGTTCTGGTGATGGGGCAGCTCGGATTGACCTGCGTGCGATCTCTCGCACGACTGGGCGTAAGTTTTTGGGATGGAGCCTTATGTATAAAAGCCTTCAGCAGCGCACTTGGGCACGCTAGGATCATTTTATGTACGGCTATGTGAGTGGAGTCTCTACCACTCTGTCTGCAAGTATTGTATGTCTGTCTAGCTTGGGACTGTACACATACGCAGGCAGCTACTATCAGTGGGGACAATTAGCTATTGGCTTAGCATCTGGTTCCTATATGTGTGCGGTTAGCACAGTACAGTTCCTGAGCAAGCACAACCCTAGTCATAGTATTAAGCTCAGAGCATATGTTTCATTTCTGTTTGCGAGTGACACAGCTCAGGAGCAGAGCATCTCTTTCATTTGTGTGTGAGTGACACAGCTCAGTGCAAGCAGCTCTTTCATTTCTGTATGTGAGTGACACAGCTCTGGTGCAGGGCATCTCTTTCGTTTCTGTGTGCGAGTGACACAGCTCAATGCAGAGCAGCTCTTTTGTTTCTGTGTGCGAGTGACACAGCTCAATAGCAGAACATCTCTTTCATTTCAGTACTGTTCTCTGTGCAGTAACAGAGCTTGGAACTCTACCTCCTGTTCACACTTAGTGGCGGCAACTCTGTGTATGCAAGTAATCTCTCTCCATGTGTTTCGTTATTACTCACTAGCAGCAGTTCAACATCCTTGCACAGTGGACCCCGGATTGCGATTGCACTTTGCTATTTATTTTATTTAGTGCAATTCGCCAACCCTTACAGACTGGTTATCAAAAATGGGGTGACCTCACACCATTTTTAAAATTATTTACTTCAATAATTTAAAAAAAGCAGTGTGGGGACCCCTCTATTCTTGATAATCAACCAGAATAAATTGTTACTCTTTCTTATACCCTTAATTGGCAAAATATATTTATATATACTGAATGTTTTCAATTTTAGTTTGTTATTAATTAGTCTACTAGGATAACTATGACAATGTTATAGTATTTGTTTTCTTGATAAATTCAATAAAACCATAGTAGCTCTTACCAATATGCTCTAGAAAAGCTTGAAATGCTTCTTGACGTTTTACTATTCAAAGAGTTGGTTCTTTTCCAGTGGAGTCATTTCTTCTTATTAAAAAAGATGCACCAGTAATTATTTGCACTATCTCACTACCTACAGCTAGATAGACAGGTGTCCATGGCTGAGCTTTAAGTTGTCAATCCGTGACAATGATTGATAGGACCTTGGGAGAAAACAGTTGGGAATGTGTCTTTTGTTTATCCCCAGGAGAACTGTGTATAGTAGGTACATTCAAATTTATTTGACATTTTTTACATTTTCATTTATAAAACATTACCAAGAGATAGTAGTACTTTTCTTCTGACATTTTGCTATTAGCAATACATCGAAGAAATACAATTAATGAGACATCTGAGATGTAGCAAAACCTGTCTAAAAAGAATCTAACATAGCAGTAAATGACAATTCAAAATGTCAGTTTTTCTGGACTGTACTTACTTTATTTCTTATATAAAGGTTTAGTTTAAAACAATGCATCTATAAAATAAACATTTCTTTAGATTAAGAATTAGTATATTTTTTCTTGGTAAACATTTAGGTCTTAATTAGTGTTGAGCATTCCGATACCGCAAGTATCGGGTATCGGCCAATACTTGCGGTATCGGAATTCCGATACCGAGTTCCGATATTTTTGTGATATCGGGAATCGGTATCGGATCCATATCAATGTGTAAAATAAAGAATTAAAATAAAAAATATTGATATACTCACCTCTCCGGAGGCCCCTGGACATCACCGCTGGTAACCGGCAGCCTTCTTTGTTTAAAATGAGTGCGTTTAGGGACTTCCATGACGTCACGGCTTCTGATTGGTCGCGTGCCGCTCATGTGACCACCACGCGACCAATCACAAGCCGCGACGTCATTCTCAGGCCCTAAACTCCTCATTCTAATCAGAAGCCGCGACGTCATTCTCAGGTCCTAAATTCTTAGAATGAGGAGTTTAGGGCCTGAGAATGACGTCGCGGCTTGTGATTGGTCGCGTGGCGGTCACATGAGCGGCACGCGACCAATCAGAAGCCGTGACGTCATGGAAGTCCCTAAACGCGCTCATTTTAAACAAAGAAGCCTCCCGGTTACCAGCGGTGATGTCCAGGGGCCTCCGGAGAGGTAAGTATATCAATATTTTGTATTTTAATTCTTTATTTTACACATCCCTATGGATCCCAGGGCCTGAAGGAGAGTTTCCTCTCCTTCAGACCCTGGGAACCATCAGGATACCTTCCGATACTTGGTGTCCCATTGACTTGTATTGGTATCGGGTATCGGTATCGGCGATATCCGATACTTTTCGGGTATCGGCCGACACTATCCCATACCGATACTTTCAAGTATCGGACGGTATCGCTCAACACTAGTCTTAATGTAATTCTCTGCACACATTTATCGATTGTTTAGAATATTTCAGACTATGTAAGAACCCCAGAAATTTTTTCCTCAAACGCCAAAGGTGTGGGCCTCACTAGGTTTGCACTAATGTTTTAAGGACCTTTTTTTTTTAAACAAAAATGACTAACCTCAGCAGGTATAAAATAGTATGAGACATAAAGCACATAAATGTAACTCTTATAGAGTAATGGCAAACATAGCACATATGGAGTACTGCCAGCTGATAAAAAATGCTAGCTGCAGCATGAATAAAATATACTAGTTGTAGAGCACATATGCTGGTGTCAGCTGTAGCAAAGTACAGATGTACTAGTTGTAAAGTTTGTGCTGGTTTGAGGAAAAACAAGTTTACATATTGTAAATCAATTATAAAAGCAAGGAGTATACCAGCAGATCGTCTCTATGCAGAGACTTGTATTTCAAGGCACAGACCTCAAAGAGTTGTCCAATCGCTCAGGATAAAATCATTCCAAATTTGAATCTAAACGTATAAAACAACCACTAGAAACCCACACAAAATGTGGTTTGTTTCCAAAGCAATTAGCATCCTTAGTCATGACAACCATATAAATAATTATATCTACAAAATGTACAAACGAAAAGGTAATGACATATAAACGAATACGGACTTATGTTATCAACAGCCGAAGAAGAGAACCATATAACAATTAAAATAATTTCTCCCAAATGTTATTGTTATATTCTTAAATTACAAGAAAAGGCACAAAAGACAATATAACAAAATGTCCAGAAGGGGGACCATAGCCTAATCCCTAAAAAATTATATCTCCTTATAACACTGAAATTCAGTAAAATATATCTAGAATCTATATAAGTGGTCACAGCAACAATTCGTGGGACAAAAACACCCATACTCATAGAGATTAATGTATATCTAAAGGTACACATACACAGTAAAGTGTAATAACTCTGTAGCCCATTTGCTGCATAATCTAGAAAGTGAAGTGGTAGAGATCGCCAGAGGTATGGAGAAAAAATGAGCTGTATATATATATATATATATATATATATATATATACTTAAACCTAAATGCAAATAAGGAAAAACTATTTAAGTAGTGTCACTCTTGCATGTTTTCAAGTCATACTCCAGCTCAGTTTTCTGTTTTTCTTCACGTTATAAGGAGATAGGGGCGGCAAGGAATCCCCACTCCACCCCGACGCATGTTTTACCCAGAGCTTCTTCCGGAGGCGTGATCTGGGCTGGCAATTGAAAACTCCACCCAGCGGAACCCATGTGATCCATTATCAAAGGCAATACCCGCTAATAAATTTGGTAAGAATCTTATGAAATGTAAAGAACACAAACTGAAATACTCAGAACTATATAAAATGAAATAGATGGACCTAATATTAGTTAAATATGTTTACAAAATGCTGTACGTATAAAAAAAGGACAGTATGTTCTATAATAATTATAAAAACACGAGCGTGTAGAAAAGTTGAATCTGTTTAGACAAATCTGCCAAACTATTTTACAATTGATACATAATTTCCTTTACTAAGTTAAAATCAGAAGGTAATCTTGTTTTTAATTTAAGGATCCAGAGTGCCTGCTTATGAAGAAGGAAACATTTCCATTCACTTTCCCATGGAGACCTACTTATTCTCTTGATATCATAGTCTTCTAATGGCGCATGTCGAATCCCTCCCTTTGATGTGGGCTCCGGTGTTGAATTCACATCTTTCCCAGGACATAGTAACAAAGTAACAAAGTATTTAAGGTTGAAGGAAGACTTTAAGTCCATCTAGCTCAACCCATAGCTTAAAGGGACTCTGTCACCTGAATTTGGAGGGAACAATCTTCAGCCATAGGGGCGGGGTTTTCGGGTGTTTGATTCACCCTTTCCTTACCCGCCGGCTGCATGCTGGCTGCAATATTGGACTGAAGTTCATTCTCTGTCCTCCATGCCTTGTGCAGGCATGTACTACGGAGGACATAGAATGAACTTCAATTCAATATTGCAGCCAGCATGCAGCCAGCTGGTAAGGAAAGGGTGAATCAAACACCCGAAAATCCCGCCCCTATGGCTGAAGATTGTTCCCTCCAAATTCAGGTGACAGAGTCCTTTTAATATGCTGTTTTGAACAGCTGACATGTGCCCCTAACAGCCGCTGATGGAGTCGTGATCCACCTGGGGCTGTTAACCTGTCAAATGCCACTGTCAATCTCTAACAGCGGCATTTAATGTGAATGGGCCGGAACACATCACTAATCCCATCCATCGACGCCTGTGTCACATGACTGCAGGTCTCTGATGGGTTGGCATGACAACCCGAGGTCTGCAGGTGAACGCTGTGGTTGTCAATAACAGATTTCTATGGTCGCTGCCCAGCAGTTGGTGCTCGTAGCAGGTGAGCATTTCAAACTTTTAATTTTTATGCCCTTAAATCAGACAGACATATCGCTTAAAATAGCTAATAAATAACATTTCCCACATGTCTAATTTACATTAGTGTAATTTTTGAAACATATTTTTTGTTAGGAAGTTATAAGGGTTTAAAGTTGACCAACAATTTCTCATTTTTACAACAAAATTTGCAAAACCATTTTTTTTAGGGACCACCTCACATTTGAAGTGACTTTGATGGGCCTATATGACACAAAATACCAAAAACTGACACCTTTCTAAAAACTGCACCGCACAAAGCACAAAGTACTCAAAACCACAACCAGAAGTATATTAACCCTTCATGTGCTTCACAGGAAGTTTTGGAATGCGGAATGAAAAATAAACGTACTTTTCTTTCACAAAAAACTTTTCTTCTAGACGCCATTTGACTTTTTGAATATAACATTTTCTGGAATAAAAAGTGGATGCCATTTTGCATTTGGAGATCCTAAACAGTGGAAACCCCCAACAAGTGAAACCATTTTGGAAACTAGACCCCTTTGGGAACTTATCTAGATGTGTATTAAGCACCTTGAAACCCCAGTTGCTTCACAGACGTTTATAACGTTATGCCGTGAAAATGAAAAAAATCAAATTTTTCTAAGATAAATCTTTTGTAGCTCCAAATGTTTGCATTTTCATAAGGGTAACAGGAGAAAATGGACCCCAAAATGTGTTGTGCAAATTGTCCTGAGCACAACAATAGCCAATATGTCTTCGAAAACTACTTTTGAGGCACAGTACAAAGCTCAGAAGGGAAGAGATGCCATATTACAGTGGAGATTTTGCAGCATATGTTTGAGGGTGCAATGTTGCATTGGCTGAGCCCCTGAGCTGCCAACACATCAGAATCCTCATATGTGACCCCATTTTATAAACTAAACAGCTCAATAAATTCATCTAGTGGTGCAGTGATTATATTGGCACAACAGGTGTGTCAGTCTTTTATTACCATTGAGCAGTAAAGATAAAATAAATTATATTTTTACCACCAAGTGTTAGGGGTCGAGTTCCCGCTTCTGCACAGGGGGAATCTCGAGCCACCTCCGCTGCGGTCTCCCATTCTTGTTCAGCCGCAGTGGAGTCTGCTCAGCAAGGACGTCGGTCCCAGCGTCTTGCTCATTCTCACTCTGTTCTGAGAGTTACTGCTGCTTCTCCAGTCTCTGCTATTAAAGTCTGTGCTGGTCAGCAGCGAGCGGACTTCTCTGGGACTAAGTCCTTGTTTGCACGTACTGAGCATGCCCAGCGTAAGGTCTCCCGTTGGAGATCGAGGGTCATGTGCTCAGGCTCTGCAGCACATTCCATTGGTCCTCTTGGCAGGTCCTAGAAGGGCAAAAGTGCTGTGGCCACTTCCTGTGCTGCTGCTATATAAACTGCGCATGACCGCACGGCCATGCGCTAGTATTGTCAAACAATTGCTAATGTGTGTATGTTGTGAGTGCAAGTCGTCCTTGGATACCCCTACCCTATAGTATGACTGTTCGCGGAAGGTGTATGGCTGCTACCTAGCGCCCGACTTATCCTACAGCACTAGTCACACATTATAGCGTCCAGTTGCAGTGACCGCCAGTACGGCGCCGTGCACTTCCTCTGTGCTTTCCTTACCCAAGCCTGGGTGGTTAGTGGCGTTCGTCAGTGCGGCACTGCATGCTCTTCTGTTTCATTTCACACCCAGTTGCGGTGTTGCGCCAGCAAGGGTCTAATCGGACTTCAATCCCAGTTGGGGTTGAGTTCGCTGACTACTTGCTCGCGCTTTAGGTGCGGTAACGTGGTCCTGTGCCTTAACAGGATTGCTTCTTTCACGCTGGGTGAGGTTAACCCACGCGTGTATACTCTAGTGTACCGCCATATAGTCTGCTAATTGCTAGCAGCAGGTTTTCACCTGCACGGTGGACCCCGGACTGCGAACGCATCTATACCATCTGTCTTGGTGCGTTCCGCCAGTCCTAACACCAAGATTGTGGGTTAGCCAAACGTTTTACGTTTTCATACTGGGAAATGGGTAAAAATGGCAACAAAATGTGTCCCTCAATTTCTGCTGAAAGTGGCAATACCCCTTATGGCTGTATAGTACTACTTAGCCATACGGGAGGGACGGAACGCTATTTGTCTCCTGGAATGCAGATTTTCCTAAAATAGTTTGAAAATTCCATACAAAGAGCCCCTAAGTGCTAGAAAACCAGAATCCTCACTCAAGAGACCCCATTTTGGAAATTATGACCCTTTGCTGTAGTGACAATTTTGACTCCATGGGCATTTTCCAGAAACAAGCAGCAGTGGATGTTGCTGAGTGAAAATTTTAAACTGCAGTTGTAGTGACCAGTACATTCTGCCCAGCTCATGCTTCTTGGGACACACACCTGTAAATTAGGTGGGCTCTCATCACTACAGAAATGCCAAACATGTGGGCACTAAATGTGATTTAGGCACACTGGGGCTGAGAAAGGAGATGGACATTTTGATTTGGGAGCTGAGAATTTGCTGAATTTTAGGGGTCAATTAGCCATTTTGCTTTTCCAGTGAGTTGCAAAATACTCCGGTCACATGCAAGCACACAGGACACAGATGAAAGGTTTAAAAGTTTCTTTGTTTATTGAAATCCACAACGCGTTTCGACGGAACAGCTCCGTCTTCATCAGGTGGCAGTATACAGAGAGTGGGCCAGAGTGAGTATATAAAGGAGCACCAACCAATGAGATTTAAGGAGCAATTGTTCGGAACACATGATTAGATGGGATCACATGATTAATTAAGATACAAGTCACAAACGCAGTTTAAAAACATATATATCAAAAAAGATTAAAAAAACGGATATAGCATAATAATATAAAATCAACTAAAATAAAACCAATAAAATGCATAAAAATAATAAAAGAACGGGGCAAAAATGCAGCCATTATGTGACCTTTTCAATGATGAGATTTAACCCCTCAGGTGCCAGTGTGCCGAGTTTAAAAATCCAATAACTTTCTCTTCTTACTAAATTGGTAAAGCGATCAGACATATCATTTGGTATCTGATCTATGATGGTAAGCTTTAGTGAACTTAGGTTCCTATTATGCACTGCGAGGAAGTGTTTTGACAGACTATGCATTAAATACCCATTCCGGATGTTCTGACGGTGTTTATTCATCCTTGAATGCATAGCCTGTATCGTCCGCCCGACATATTGCAGCCCACAACCACATTCGATCAGATAAACTACATAACTAGAGCAGCAATTTACATGACAGTTAATATTAAAACTGATGCCCGTAGTGTATGACCGAAATTCTTTCGCTCCATTACTGATGGAACCACAACATAAACACTTAGCTGCCCTGCAAGCAAAGCAACCCGGATTATGGTGTGTCCGGCAAGTAGATGTGGATGCACACTCACGAGTTACGTTGCTGGGAGCAACGATGTTACAAAGGGTGCGATTTTTTTCTGAAGATGGTTCTAGGTTGCGCAGGAATATGTGTTGATAAAACTGTATCCCCTTTCAGGATGAACCAATATTTTTTCAAAAGATTTCGTACGACCCCATGTGATTGGTTAAAGGTAGTTATAAAACTCCATTTAGTGAAATCAGAGGGTTTAACAGACCTATTATTCTTATTTTTAATCTGCTCAATGCATTATTTTTGTGTGAAGGCTTTGGCTCTTGTGAATGCATCAGAAACCAATTTTTTAGGGTACCCTTTACTCTTACGATGTTTCAGGATATCAGCTTCTTTGAAGAAATCACTGTCTTTAGTGCAGTTCTTCCTGATCCTCCAGTACTGCCCATAAGGGATATTTAAAATCCAATTAGGGAGGTGACTACTGCTAAAATTTAGATAGCTATTTACGTCTACCCTTTTGAAATGCGTGGATGTTGAAAAGTGACTGTGGCACCCCTAGGGGTATTTGCCACAAAAATAGTTACTGACAGTAAGTACAAATACTAAAATAGCAAGACTGCACTACCACCTCCGGCCAGAAGGGGGAGCTCCAGAGACTCCCCTTGATCCATTCTGGTCTGAGAGAAGAAATGGCAGTTGGGCTAAGGAGCTGAAAGTGAGAGGTCATACAGTTGAATCTCTAACAGCCCTGTGACTGTTACCAGGCCTAAATCACCGGCCTGAGTAGAAGAGGGATAGAGAAAAAGGACATTGTGAGAACCGGGTAGCATTAATCACTACCCAGAACAGGCGCAAAGACGGATACCGGATCCGTGGCTGTATTCATTACATATAATACAGCAACCGGAAAAACGTGAGGTGATATCAGCTTCACTAGGGTCGGACGCAGCAACAGACACAGAGTTCAGCGGTACTCCTGGAGGAGGTAAGCCGATAAAAGGACTCGGGTTGCCCGTCGAACCAGGACCCGGAGGGGACAGATTGGGCCGGCAGCCAGTTCACATACAGCAGCAGGGCCACACAGATATTGCGTACAATAAGAGGCGAAGACCCCGGCAGGGTCAAAGTAACTCAGAGTTCCCATACAGACTCCGGTGACAGGACTGGTTGTAAATCCTTTTTTGTTAAAGTAAACTGGTTAAACGTTTCAGTGCCTCAGTCTTTCATTTGGACAATAGCCATCTATCCAGGATTGGGATCATCACCGCTGGGAGAACCTGCTGCTGATCAAGTAAGTGCCTGTTCCCTCACGATACCCTTTACACTGTGCATTGCCTGAGGCCACAGCACCGGGTCAAGCCACCCGTGACACCCCCCTCAACAGACAGACCCCATTGGTCCGGTGCTGGGTACCCCGGTCTCTTGGGCGTCACAATTGGCGTCACGAACAGGATCTAGCCAGCCCGTATACCGGGTATTGTGTGCCGTGATTGGAGCCCAAAACTGTGAAAACTTGGATGAAAAATCTTGAAAATTGACTTTATTAAAGAAAAATCCATTCTCCATTGAAAACTATTGAAAGTGACTTTTCCCCATTGGTTATAATGGAGTAAAGATGGCCGCCATCCCCTGAGGTAATCACTTCATAACCGTTAGGCACGAGACTGTTAATTGAGCAACGCCATCACCTGAGCCCCAGTCTAACTGAAAAACTTCAGAATCCGCCATTACAGAGCGCGGTGGGTGGGAGCAGCAGGGGGCGTGTCATTGTGGGCGGCACCAAGCTGAGCGCTCTGACATCAGAGCAAAGGGAAAATCGATCCTGCTGCACAGCGGAACGAATCTACACTATCCCGACGGAAGCGGAGGACCGGAAGGGTCCGGATTAACTAAGGGGGCACAGTATGTCGCAGCACGGAGACGCCGCAGCACCCGGCGACGCTAATGCAGCTGAAAGACAGAGTGTCGATAGAGAGTCCGGTAGCGCAGCGGTGCAAGGAGTGGTGCCCATCATGCCGGTGCTGATGCCATATACCCCGGGTGGCCCATGGCTTCCAATGTATGAAGGTGAGCCTAATACCCTTGACGATTTCAGAGAAAAGATGCTGGCCCATTTTGACATGTTCCCTGTGGGTGAAGTTCAGCGTGTTAGTCTCCTGATGATGCAGTTAAGTGGCCATGCTAAGCGAGAAGTCACAGCATGGGCAGCTGATCTAAAAGGCACTGTTGAACGCATATTTGCTGGATTAAAAGCTACATTTGAAACCACTGCCAGCAGCAAAGCTAAAGTACGATTCTTTAATTGCAAACAAAAAGTTAATGAGGGCGTGAGAGACTTTGCCTTAAACCTGCAGGAAGCCCTTAAATCACTTACACTGGCTGAACCCATTTTTAACACCGGAGCGGATAAACTGCTAAGAGATCAATTTATGGAGGGACTCTACACCCCTTCTCACCGGGGGCATGTGAGCATGCTTGTTTTTAAGAACCCTGAATTGACATTTGCCCAATTAAAGGAGAGCGTTATACGTCTCCAGCTGGCAGAGGCACCTCGGGATCAGGATCCTGCGCAACTCATGGCAGAGGCTCCTCAACAACATGGAGTACCAGTGACATCAGCTATGTCCGGGGCCATTGCTAAGCCCCTGGGGCCCAGTACTAATGAGGCTCTTCAACAAAAGCTTGACTCTTTAACTGATGTTGTTGCTTCAATGGCTAAAACCATGCAGGAGATGAGAGGACCCAAGATGGAGTTGTCAAACCGTAGAGAAGGTGTTCCATGGATGAGACCCCGGAGATACCCGACATGGAGAGGACGACCCCGCGACCGCTACCAACCGGATGGACAGCCCATTTGCCGCCGTTGCCAGCAGCCAGGCCACTTTGCACGAGATTGTGATTTAAACGGGAATCCCCTGGGAATGCGGGCCGCTTCGCAGGAATGAACTTTCAAGGCCCAACACCCTGGCGCGACAGGTACATCGGAGGACGACCCATTATCCCTATCGTGCTGGACGGAATGCCCCTCAACGCTTTGCTGGACACAGGTTCCCAGATTTCATCTATACCGTATATCCTTTATAAGAGGTACTGGGCTGATGCAGATATTGATAAAGGGCCCTCTGATGTTGAACTAGATATATGGGCCAGTAATGGTAAGTTGGTACCGAAACTAGGATTCAGGGAGATGACCATAAAGATTGGTAAAGTAGAATTGAAGAAACAGTGTATAATTGTTGTTGATGTTGACCGGCGGAACTGTGAACCAACTGTATTGATAGGAATGAATGTGTTAGAGAACTGCTTTTCCGAAGTCATTTCTGTCTTACAGCAAATTGCTGAAACTGCCCAATCCTGCCAGCAGAGAGTTCTCCGGAGGGAAATAAAAGTATTGATGTTAAGGCAACAGGTAGAAGTTGCAGGTGGAGAAATCGGCAGTGTGAGGGTAAGTGATCCAACATCTATTGTAATCCCACCAAAAACAGAAATGCTGGTATGGTGTAGAGCAGCCATTGGTACTAAGGGACGAGATTATCAAGCCTTAATAGAACCAGTGTACACCGACAGCAGGCCCACTATACTCACAGCACGAGGGATAGTCGAGGTACACCGGGGACGAGTGCCGGTACGACTTTTGAACTGTGGAGAGGAAGAGGTCACTTTGCCAAGGTATGCTACAATGGCAAAGCTATATACTGTTGACAACAATGCCATCACAACCATTGAGCCCTTAGAACCAACCTGTCAGGTGGAAGGCAATGGCTCAGATGGAGAAATGGAGGATTGGTGCCAACAGCTACACGTGGGCATAAATTCAACACCTACCCATCAAAAACAAGGGGTGTATAGGCTAGTGACGGAATATGAACAAGTCTTCAGTAAACACCCATTGGACTTCGGACGGATAGAAGGGGTAGAACACACAATCCCCACCAGTGACCATCCCCCAATAAAAGAAAGATATAGACCCATACCGCCCGCTCACTATCAATGTGCAAAAGATATGCTGAGGGAGATGAAACAGGCCGGGGTAATAAGAGATAGCTGTAGCCCCTGGGCGGCCCCTCTAGTGATTGTCAAAAAAAAGGACGGAACCATGAGAATGTGCGTAGACTACCGGAAGATTAATAACATCACCCATAAAGACGCCTACCCCTTGCCTAGGATAGAAGAGTCCTTAACTGCTTTGAAATCTGCTAATTATTTTTCCACCTTAGACTTAACAAGCGGGTATTGGCAAGTCCCTGTGGCTGAGCGAGATAAGGAAAAGACGGCATTCACCACACCAATGGGTCTATGTGAATTTAATCGCATGCCGTTCGGACTCTGCAACGCATCCGGTACCTTCCAGCGGCTGATGGAATGCTGCCTCGGACACAAGAACTTCGAGACCGTCCTCCTGTACCTAGATGATGTGATCGTCTACTCAAAGACTTACGAACAACACTTAATAGACCTGGCAGAAGTGTTCGAAGCCTTATCCAGGTATGGCATGAAAGTCAAGCCATCCAAATGTCACCTTCTCAAGCCAAAGGTACAGTACCTGGGACACATCGTGAGTTCGGAGGGAGTAGCACCCGATCCCGAGAAAATAAGCGCCATAAGGGATTGGCCAAGACCTACCAGCGCAAAAGAAGTGAGACAATTCCTGGGATTGGTGGGTTACTATCGCAGATTTATAAAAGGATTTACCAAGTTGGCAGCACCCTTGCAAGACACCTTGGTAGGGCAGACGAAGAAACCTTCAAACCGAAACCCTCCTTTTCAGTGGAACGACGAAAGGGAAGACTCCTTTGAACAACTAAAGAAGGCACTAACCGGAGAAGAGGTTCTGGCATACCCAGATTACCATCAACCTTTCATCCTCTACACCGATGCCAGTAATGTGGGACTAGGAGCGGTGCTGTCACAAAAGCAAGAAGGTCGGGAGAAAGTCATCGCCTTTGCAAGTAGAAAGCTCCGGCCTACTGAAAGAAATTCAGAAAATTACAGCTCCTTCAAATTGGAACTACTGGCAGTAGTTTGGGCTGTGACTGAACGTTTCAAACACTATCTGGCCGCTGCAGAATTTATTGTCTATACTGACAACAATCCGTTGACCCACCTGGACACAGCCAAATTAGGTGCGTTAGAACAGCGATGGATAGCCCGGTTATCTAATTACAACTTCAAGATCAAGTATCGAGCAGGTCGCAAGAATGGAAATGCCGATGCCCTATCCCGGATGCCACACTTGAGAGATGTAGAAGAAGAAATGGGGGAGCTTGAAGAAATTGAACTACCAGCCTTCCATCATCCCAAGGCAAAACATCATCAGTCAAGTACCTATCAGAAACAACAAGAGGTGAATTTAAATCCGTTAGCACACCATAGATGGGCTGACACCCAAGACAGCAATCCGGCTGTGAAGTTGGTGAAGGAACTGTTAACTGAGCAAAGTGCATATCCCGATGAGGATGCCCCAGAAGAGACGCATCAACTCTGGAAAGAGAGAGGCAAAATGTTCCTGAATCAAGGGAAGCTCTGTAGAAGGTACACCAATCCGAAAACACATGAATTGGTTTGGCAGATTATCGTGCCTAAACAAGATGTCAAGATGGTCCTCGAAGCTTACCATAATGGTGCTGGTCACTTCGGTTGGAAAAAGTTAGAAGTACTTCTAAGAGAAAGATTTTATTGGGTCGGGATGAGAAAATCAATCGAACAGTGGTGCAGAAATTGTGGCCCGTGCAACCTCAGAAGAAACGATCAAAAGAACCAAAGAGCACCACTGCAGCCCATAATCACCAAACAACCACTTGAACTTGTAGCCATGGACCACGTGAAGTTGACACCAAGCCGGTCTGGCTATGTCTATGCCTTGACCATCGTGGACCATTATTCACGCTTCTTGGTAGTAGTACCCGTAAAAGATCTGACAGCAAAAACAGCAGCCAAAGCGTTCCAAACGTATTTTTGTAGACCCCATGGATATCCGGAACAGGTTCTCACCGACCAAGGTACAGCCTTTGAATCAGAGATCTTCAGAGAATTCTGTAATATGTATGGTTGCAAAAAGATCCGGACGACGGCCTATCATCCACAAACAAACGGCTTATGCGAGAAGATGAACCATATTGTAATAGAACTACTAAAGACTTTACCTGAGGCAGAAAGGAATCAATGGCCAGAGAAATTGCCTGACTTGGTGGATCTGTATAATCATGTCCCGGTGAGTTCCACCAATTGCACCCCAGCTTACCTTATGCGTGCAAGACCCGGCCAATTACCAATCGATCTAGAAATGGGAATTCTGAAACCAGACGCAGAAGTCCAAGACTCCAATTGGGATATCATACGGCAAAAGCAGTATCGCCAAGTGCAAGAGAGTGTGGAAAGAAGCCTTCAGCAAACTAGAGAAAGACAAGAGCGAACTTTCAACCAGAATGCTCTAGCGACCCCATTAAGACCAGGTGACCAAGTGCTCAAGAGAAATCGTCGAACCAATAAACTGGACAATCAGTGGGAAGCCGTACCCTACACAGTTTTACCAACAAGAGTGGATAATCCTAAAATGTGTCTCATTAGCAAAAACGGAGGCTTAACATCTATACTAGTGTCAAGAGACAATCTTAAATTATGTCCGGAAGCATTGAAAGAGCCAGACGTTGTCCAGCCAGAACCAGAAGTTATTCAACCCATACAGGTTCAACCAGTAAAGGAAAAAGAAGAGGAAGTGTATCACACCTGTATAGGAGACTTTCCCAAAACCCTACTAACATACCATGGTGCAGTAGTGGTTCCCATGGTGGCCTTTTACCCAACACCAAACCCAATACCAGAAGTCCCAAGACAGGAAGAGACTGACCCCGTACTACAGGAGGTTCCAGGCCAGGAAGAACAGATTCCTGGTCAGAGTAATCCCATTCACGGTGGACTTGCCAACTCCATAGTCGTGGAATTATCTTTAGCAGAGCGGGCAGATACTACATCCGCAGTAGACAGTAGTACACCACATGAAGAGACACCGCTATTACGTAGATCACAGCGTAGTACCCAGGGTCAATTACCGGCCAGGTATGCAGATTACCAACTATAAAGCTCATAATGTGAATTGTATATATGTTATGCCGTATATAGTTAAACAGAAAATGTAGTATAGTCATTGTTATCAGTCTGCAACGTTTAAGCCCAGTACCTACAGAGACTTGTCTGTATGAACTTCTTGCATATTCTTGAACTTTTTATCAGCCTGGAGGCACTAAATCAAAGCTCCGGAAAGACTGCTTTTTGAACTTTGCTTTTTGCTCTTTTTGAACTTTCTTTAGACTTTATATTGATAACTCCGTTGGAAAAATGGAACTAAATTCCTGGACACTAAGTACAGTGCCTTTCCTAATACCTTCAAGGATAGAACTGTATTAATGGACGCTATTTGAAGTGACTTTTTACAGAACTCTATTTTTGTTTCCTTGAGTGGTTTTTGTAACTTTTCATTTTTAAGACTCTGTACATATTAATTGTTATTTCAAAATGTTATTGTCCCACAGTCCCGGAGTACTGTTCTTAACGCCCAAGAGACCGGGGTACCCAGCACCGGACCAATGGGGTCTGTCTGTTGAGGGGGGTGTCACGGGTGGCTTGACCCGGTGCTGTGGCCTCAGGCAATGCACAGTGTAAAGGGTATCGTGAGGGAACAGGCACTTACTTGATCAGCAGCAGGTTCTCCCAGCGGTGATGATCCCAATCCTGGATAGATGGCTATTGTCCAAATGAAAGACTGAGGCACTGAAACGTTTAACCAGTTTACTTTAACAAAAAAGGATTTACAACCAGTCCTGTCACCGGAGTCTGTATGGGAACTCTGAGTTACTTTGACCCTGCCGGGGTCTTCGCCTCTTATTGTACGCAATATCTGTGTGGCCCTGCTGCTGTATGTGAACTGGCTGCCGGCCCAATCTGTCCCCTCCGGGTCCTGGTTCGACGGGCAACCCGAGTCCTTTTATCGGCTTACCTCCTCCAGGAGTACCGCTGAACTCTGTGTCTGTTGCTGCGTCCGACCCTAGTGAAGCTGATATCACCTCACGTTTTTCCGGTTGCTGTATTATATGTAATGAATACAGCCACGGATCCGGTATCCGTCTTTGCGCCTGTTCTGGGTAGTGATTAATGCTACCCGGTTCTCACAATGTCCTTTTTCTCTATCCCTCTTCTACTCAGGCCGGTGATTTAGGCCTGGTAACAGTCACAGGGCTGTTAGAGATTCAACTGTATGACCTCTCACTTTCAGCTCCTTAGCCCAACTGCCATTTCTTCTCTCAGACCAGAATGGATCAAGGGGAGTCTCTGGAGCTCCCCCTTCTGGCCGGAGGTGGTAGTGCAGTCTTGCTATTTTAGTATTTGTACTTACTGTCAGTAACTATTTTTGTGGCAAATACCCCTAGGGGTGCCACATGACCATGCGGGTCTACATGTACCAATAAATCTAGAAATTGGATTGCTGTACTAGATAAGTTGGCTGTGAATTTCAGTCCCTAAGAATTCATATTCAGGGACTGAACGAAATCCATTGCTTCTAGTTCGGAACCCGTCCAGATAATAAAAAGATCATCAATAAAACGGCGGTAGAGAGCAATTTTGCCAACCGCCAGTGGGGACTGCGCGATGAAGACGGACTCAAATGCCCCCATGAACAAATTAGCGTAACTGGGGGCAAATCTCATCCCAATCGCGCACATGACATTTTTTGATAGCTATCTATTCTGATTTTTGGTAGACAGAATAAACAAAAATCAGCAATTCAGGAATTGCTTTTTGTTATTTTTTTTTATACCATTCTGCGTGTGGTAAAATTGAGAAGGCAGCCTTATTCTTCATGTCAGTACGATTACAACGATAACCAATTTATATTTTTTTATGTTTTGGCACTTTTACGCAATAAAAACTATTTAATAGCAAAAATAAATATTTTTGCATCGCTTTATTCTGAGAGCTATAACTTTTTATTTTTCTGCTTATAGATCTGTATGGTGGGTTGTTTTTTTGCAGGACAAAATGATGTTTTCAGCTGCACCATTTTCATTTACATTTGTCTGATTGCATTTTATTGCTCATTTTGTTTGGCGGTATGATGATAAAGCATTGTTTTTCATCTCTTTTTTTTTACGGTGTTCACAGAAGGTGTTAACTAGTGGGACAGCTTTATACAGTGGGTCGCTACGGACAAGTTGATACCAAACATCTGTACTTTTATTGTTTATTTTTTTATTTATACAGTTGTGCTCAAAAATTTACATACCCCAGCAGAATTTTAGCTTTCGCCTTTTTTCAGAGAATATGAATAACACCAAAAGTTTTTCTCCACTCATGGTTAGTGGTTGGGTGAAGCCATTTATTCTCAAACTACTGTGTTTTCTCTTTTTAAATCATAATGACTAGTGATGATCGAATTTTTTCAGAAAACGATCGCCAAACAAAAAATCGGCATGAATATGGCACATTATTATTATTATTATTATTATTATTATTTATATATTTATTTATTTATTTATGTAGCACCATTAATTCCATGGTGCTGTACATGAGAAGGGGTTACATCAAAATACAAATATTACTTACAGTACACAAAACTAACAACGACAGACTGATACAGAGGGAAGAGGACCCTGCCCTTTCGGGCTTACATTCTACAGGATTATGGGGAAGGAGACAGTAGGTCGAGGTTTGTAGTGGCTCCGATGGTGTTGAGGTGGCTGTGTGGTCATTACAGGCTGTAAGCTTCTTTGAAGAGGTGGGTTTTCAGGTTTCTTTTGAAGGATCCAAGTATGCTAGATAACTGGATGTGTTGGGGCACAGAATTCCAGAGGATGTTGGATATTCGGGAGAAGTCTTGGAGGTGATTGGGTGAGGAGTGAATAAGTGTGGAGGAGAGGAGGAGGTCTTGGGAGGACCGGAGATTACGTGAGGGAAGATATTGAGAGATTAGTTTGGAAATATACAGAGGAGAAAGGTTATGGATGGCTTTGTAGGTCAGTGTTAGTAGTTTAAACTGGATATGCTGAGGGAATGGGAGCCAGTGAATGGATTTGCAAAGAGGGGAAGCAGGAGTGTAGCAAGGAGAGAGATGAATTAGTGGGGCAGAAGAGTTAAGGATGGACTGGAGGGGTGCGAGAGTGTTAGAAGGTAGGCCACAGAGGAGGATGTTGCAGTAATCAAGGCGGGAGATGGTTAGGGCATGCACAAGCATTTTGGAAGAAAAAATAAAAATAAAAATTTTCCCACATTGTCTCTTCAGAGAGGAAGAGGTCATGAACTCTAGTGCCATCTAGTAGAAGTAGGAATAGCCCAAAACACTGTGTATGCAAATTGAGATCCTGATTTGGCTCTTAGCCTGTCATTTTGCAAGGCTATATAAAGGGTTGACTTGTAGGATTGTCACTTTCAGTAGGTGACACTAGAGTTCAACTCCTGTTCCTCTCTGAAGAGACAATTAGCATATTTAATTTCCTATAGGAGCATGCAAGTCATTAAGTCTCCACATTTATACCGGCGTGCCAGACCTGGCATGTCTCTCTGCATAAGGCGAAAACTTACCACTTAGATCCCACTTTTTCCAACAAAAATGATGCTTTAGTCCCAAATTTTTCATTTTCACAAGGTTGGTTGGAGAAAATGCACCATACAACTTGTGTAATTTCTCCGGAGTACACTGATACTCCACATGTGGAGGAAAACTATTGTTTGGGTACACGTCAGGGCTGAGAAGGAACGGTGCACCATTTGATTTTTGAATGCAAAATTGGCTGGAAATGATGCCATATCACGTTTGGAGAGCTCTTAAACTGCCTTAACAATGGAAACCTCTCACAAGTGATTCCATTTTGGAAACTAGACCCCTCAAGGATTTTATCTAACAATGTGGTAAGCATCTTGAACCCCCAGGTGCTTCATAGAATTTAATAACATTGAGCAATGAAAATAAAAGATCAATATTTTCCCACAAAAATGTTCTTTTAGCCCCCAATTTTTTTTTAATTTTGAAAAAGGTAACAGGGAGAATATGGACTAAAAAATGGTTGCACAATATCTCCTGTATAGGCCAATACCCCATATGTGGTGTAAAACTGTTGTGTGGGTGCATGACTGGGTTCAGAAGGGAAACAGGGCCATATGACTTTTGTAGCACAAAATTGGCTGGAATCTATAGCGTGTCAACGTTTCACTTTTGGAGAGCCACTGATGTGCTTAAACAATGGAAACCCCAACAAGTGAGCACATTTTGGATACTAGACCGCTCAAGGAATTTATCTACATCTTTGGTGAGCACAACTCCCAGGTGCTTTGCTGAATTTTAAAACGTTGATAAATGAAAATAAAATATCATATTTTCCCACAAAAATGTTGTTTTAGACCCACATTTTTAATTTTCACAAAGGTAACAGTAAAAATTGAATCCATAAATGTGTTGCTTATTTTCTCCTGAGTATGCCAATACCACATATGTGGTAAAAATATACTGTTGTTACCTATGGCCTGACTCTGAAGGAAAGGGATGTCATTTGGGCTGGAATAGGTTACGTGTACCATGTTACGTTTGAAGAGCCCCTGAGCTGTCAAAACAGCATAAATCACAACAAGTGACCCCATTTTAGAAACTATACTTATCAGGGGAGTTGTGAGCATTTTTAGCCATCAGGCAATTCACAGACTTGTATAACATTGGGCTGAGTCAATTAAATATGACCATTTTACCCACTAAATTATTGCTTTGACCCCAAGTTTATAATTTTCAAAAGAAACAATGGGAGATCAAGAACAATAGAACAGTACAAATTGTTACGTAATTTTTTTGAGTATGCCATTACCCTATAAGAGGTCCAAAACTACTTTTGAGGAACAGTGCAAATCCCAGAAGCGAAGGAGTGCCATATTACAATGCAGATTTTTCTGTTATGGTTTGCAGGTGACATGTCACATTAGTTGAGTTCCTGAGGTCCCCGAACAGCAGAACCTCGCAAAAGTGAAACATTTTAGAAACTACACATCTCAATCAATTGATCTTGGAGTTCAGTGATTTTATTGACACCACAAATGTGTCACAGAATTTTATACCATTGGGCGGAGAAGAAAAAATAATTACATTTTACCACAAAAATATTGTTTTGGACCCATATTTCACATTTTCACAAGGAAAATATGGGTAAAATTGGCACCAAAATGTGTCACGCAATTTCTACTGAACGTGGCAGTAACCCATATGTCTATATCCAGAATTGCTTAGCCACACAACGAGACTCAGAAGTGCCAGAAGAGCAGAATCCCCCTCAAGTGATCCCATTTTGCAAATTGCACACCTCTGGTAATTTATCTACCATTGTAGTGACGATTTTGACTCCATGGGTGTTTTCGAGAAATGCATTGCTGAGTGAAAATTGCAAATCTTTCATTATAGTGCCCGCAAATTGTAAGGCCCAGTATGTTGTAGTGCCTGCACATTGTAATGCCCGTACATTGTAGTGCCCATGCATTGTGCCCAGCTTGTGCTTCTGGAGACATGCATCCCGTAATTTAAACGGGCTCTCATTGCTACAGAAATGACAAACGTGGATTAGTGACGCGCTTCCGGCACAGTCATATTAAATGCCGCTGTCAGAAATTGATAGCGGGATTTAACAGGTTAACAGTCACGGGTGGATCACGATTCCACCCGCGGTTGTTAGAGGCACATGTCAGCTGTTCAAAACTGTTGACGTGTTGGGAAAGATGTGGGCTTAGTGCCGAAGCCCACATCAAAGGGAGGGATTCTGATGTGAGCGTAATATTACACCCAACATCAGGAAGGGGTTAAATGTTATGGCAAAATGGTGTAATTTAAATCAAAATCCACAATGAATGTCAAAATTGGCATTTAGCATGCAGTCAAATATGTTAATGTTGATAGATGAGAATAAGAAAGAAGTTCTAATCTTGAGGCTGGTTTTCTAAAAGTTTTCCTGCAGAGTCTGAACATTTTTAGAATTTGGATATTAAAACTGCAACAAATCACACATCATGGATTTACAGCATATTTAATTTTCTACCAAAATAATTTTTTGGATTTCATTTAATTTTGGCAAATACTTCAAAGCATTACAAACTATGACCATTATTTGTTTCTGAATTTGTAACAATTAAAAAGCGCAGTTGAAAATGTCTTCTTGATATTTGACTTTCTTCTTAACTGCTGGTTTTCACACCTTTTAATGCAGCTGTTGCCTGGGGCACACAATTCCTTCCTGTCCCTTACATGCTAGCAGAAGTTGTCTGCATAATTTATGAAGCATAAGGATGTGTTGTTCTTACTAAATTAATTACCTGGCAATGGATCCTATTTATAACCATATGATATGCCTACTTACTTTGCAGTGCTGTTTCCAGTCTTAGGAATTATGACAATGGTAAAATTGCAGAATTCACTCTTGAAACTACTTGAGATTTTCAGCTTTCAATCCATTCAGAGTTGTAGTAACATAAATACAGAAAACATTATCTCTTGAAAGCTAAACTAACATTGACAGAGAATCTACTGCAATTTTAGGTCTTGTTTTCAATTAATAACATCTAAAAAAAAAACGTTTAATTCTGAAACCCAAAGTTTTTGTCATTCAAGGAACATTTTTCACATTCAATGTTTTAGGACTGGTTCCAATATCAAAATCAGTAATGTACATATTTGTAAAACCTTTTAGATATCCACATGAATAACCATAACGGTATAACCAATTGTCTAAGGCCATTTATAGTTTTCATCATCCCATATTCTCTTCAGTCAAACAGAATCACAGATTGTCATAAATGTAAATTTCCTTCAGCTGATTTGTGTCACTGCATGTGGGAGTGAGCCCATACACAATCCATTTATCTAGAGATAGTACGGAATATTATTGGATGTGAATTTTAATTGTGCATTTGGACAGCCACTATATGTCGGTGTTTAACCCCTTCCCGACCCATGACGCCACGTAGGCGTCATGAAAGTCGGTGCCAATCCGACCCATGACGCCTATGTGGCGTCATGGAAAGATCGCGTCCCTGCAGGCCGGGTGAAAGGGTTAACTCCCATTTCACCCGATCTGCAGGGACAGGGGGAGTGGTAGTTTAGCCCAGGGGGGGTGGCTTCACCCCCTCGTGGCTACGATCGCTCTGATTGGCTGTTGAAAGTGAAACTGCCAATCAGAGCGATTTGTAATATTTCACCTATTATAACGGGTGAAATATTACAATCCAGCCATGGCCGATGCTGAAATATCATCGGCCATGGCTGGAAATACTAATGTGCCCCCACCCCACCCCACCGATCGCCCCCCCAGCCCTCCGATCTGGCTGGTACACTGCTCCGGCTCCCCTCCGTCCAGTGCTCCGCTCCCCCCCGTGCTTTTGTCCGCTCCCCCCGTGCTCCAATCACCCCCCCCGTGCTCCAATCACCCCCCCTGCACTCCGATCCACCCCCCCTGGTGCTCCGTTCCACCCCCCCGTGCTCCATTCCAGCCCCCCCGTGCTCCTTTCCACGCCCCCCGTGCTCCGTTCCACCCCTCCCGCGCTCCGATTCCCCCCCCCGTGCTCCGATCCCCCCCCCCGTGGTCCCCCCCACCCCATCATACTTACCGATCCAGCCGGGGTCCCATCCGTCTTCTCCCTGGGCGCCGCCATCTTCCAAAATGGCGGGCGCATGCGCAGTGTGCCCGCCGAATCTGCCGGCCGGCAGATTCGTTCCAAAGTGCATTTTGATCACTGAGATAGATTATATCTCAGTGATCAAAATAAAAAAAATAATAAATGACCCCCCCCCTTTGTCACCCCCATAGGTAGGGACAATAAAAAAATAAAGAAATTTTTTTTTTCCACTAATGTTAGAATAGGGTTAGGGTTAGGGGTAGGGTTAGGGTTAGGGGTAGGGTTAGGGGTAGGGGTAGGGTTAGGGTTAGGGGTACGGTTAGGGTTAGGGGTAGGGTTAGGGTTAGGGGTAGGGGTAGGGTTAGGGGTAGGGTTAGGGCTAGGGGTAGGGTTAGGGTTAGGGTTTCGGTATGTGCACACGTATTCTGGTCCTCTGCGGATTTTTCCGCTGCGGATTTGATAAATCCGCAGTGCTAAACCGCTGCGGATTTATGGCGGATTTACCGCGGTTTTTCTGCGCATTTCACTGCGGTTTTACAACTGTGATTTTCTATTTGAGCAGTTGTAAAACCGCTGCGGAATCCGCACAAAGAAGTGACATGCTGCGGAATGTAAACCGCTGCGTTTCCGTGCAGTTTTTCCGCAGCATGGGCACAGCGATTTTTGTTTCCCGTAGGTTTACATTGAACTGTAAACTCATGGGAAACTGCTGCGGATCCGCAGCGTTTTCCGCAGCGTGTGCACATACCTTTAGAATTAGGCTATGTGCACACTGTGCGGATTTGGCTGCGGATTGGCCGCTGCGGATTCGCAGCAGAGTTCCATCAGGTTTACAGTACCATGTAAACATATGAAAAACCAAATCCGCTGTGCCCATGGTGCGGAAAATACCGCGCGGAAACGCTGCGTTGTATTTTCCGCAGCATGTCAATTCTTTGTGCGGATTCCGCAGCGTTTTACACCTGTTCCTCAATAGGAATCCGCAGGTGAAATCCGCACAAAAAACACTGGAAATCCGCGGAAAATCCGCAGGTAAAACGCAGTGCCTTTTACCCGCCGATTTTTCAAAAATGGTGCGGAAATATCTCACACGAATCCGCAACGTGGGCACATAGCCTTAGGGTTAGGGTTGGAGTTAGGGTTGTGATTAGGGTTATGGCTACAGTTGGGATTAGGGTTAGGGGTGTGTTGGGGTTAGTGTTGGAGTTAGAATTGAGGGGTTACCACTGTTTAGGCACATCAGGGGTCTCCAAACGCAACATGGCACCACCATTGATTCCAGCCAATCTCGTATTCAAAAAGTCAAATGGTGCTCCCTCACTTCCGAGCCCTGACGTGTGCCCAAACAGTGGTTTACCCCCACATATGGGGTACCAGCATACTCAGGACAAACTGCGCAACAATTACTGGGGTCCAATTTCTACTGTTACCCTTGTGAATCAAAAAAAATGCTTGCTAAAACATAATTTTTGAGGAAAGAAAAATGATTTTTTATTTTCACGGCTCTGCGTTGTAAACGTCTGTGAAGCACTTGGGGGTTCAAAGTGCTCACCACATATCTAGATAAGTTCCTTGGGGGGTCTAGTTTCTAAAATGGGGTCACTTGTGGGGGTTTCTACTGTTTAGGCACACCAGGGGCTCTGCAAACGCAACGTGACACCCGCAGACCATTCCATCAAAGTCTGCATTTCAAAAGTCACTACTTCCCTTCTGAGCCCCGACGTGTGCCCAAACAGTGGTTTACCCCCACTCATGGGGTATCAGCGTACTCAGGAGAAACTGGACAACAACTTTTGGGGTCCAATTTCTCCTGTAACCCTTGGGAAAATAAAAAATTCTGGGCTAAATAATTATTTTTGAGGAAAGAAAACGTATTTATTATTTTCACGGCTCTGCATTATAAACTTCTATGAAGCACTTGGGGGTTCAAAGTGCTCACCACACATCTAGATAAGTTCCTTTCGGGGTCTAGTTTCCAAAATGGGGTCACTTGTGGGGGGTTTCTACTGTTTAGGCACATCAGGGGCTCTGCAAACGCAACGTGACGCCCGCAGAGCATTCCATCAAAGTCTGCATTTCAAAACGTCACTACTTCAATTCCAAGCCCCGGCATGTGCCCAAACAGTAGTTTACCCCCACATATGGGGTATCACCGTACTCAGGAGAAACTGGACAACAAATATTGGGGTCAAATTTCTCCTGTTACCCTTGGGAAAATTAAAAAATTCTGGGCTAAATAATTATTTTTGAGGAAAGAAAACGTATTTATTATTTTCACGGCTCTGCATTATAAACTTCTATGAAGCGCTTGGGGGTTCAAAGTGCTCACCACACATCTAGATAAGTTCCTTTCGGGGTCTAGTTTCCAAAATGCGGTCACTTGTGGGGGGTTTCTACTGTTTAGCCACATCAGGGGCTCTGCAAACGCAACGTGACGCCCACAGAGCATTCCATCAAAGTCTGCATTTCAAAACGTCACTACTTCAATTCCAAGCCCCGGCATGTGCCCAAACAGTAGGTTACCCCCACATATGGGGTATCACCGTACTCAGGAGAAACTGGACAACAAATATTGGGGTCAAATTTCTCCTGTTACCCTTGGGAAAATTAAAAAATTCTGGGCTAAATAATTATTTTTGAGGAAAGAAAACGTATTTATTATTTTCACGGCTCTGCATTATAAACTTCTATGAAGCGCTTGGGGGTTCAAAGTGCTCACCACACATCTAGATAAGTTCCTTTCGGGGTCTAGTTTCCAAAATGCGGTCACTTGTGGGGGGTTTCTACTGTTTAGCCACATCAGGGGCTCTGCAAACGCAACGTGACGCCCACAGAGCATTCCATCAAAGTCTGCATTTCAAAACGTCACTACTTCACTTCCGAGCCTCGGCATGTGCCCAAACAGTGGTTTACCCCCACATATGGGGTATCAGCGTACTCAGGAGAAACTGGACAACAACTTTTGGAGTCCAATTTCTTCTGTAACCCTTGGGAAAATAAAAAATTCTGGGCTAAATAATTATTTTTGAGGAAAGAAAACGTATTTATTATTTTCACGGCTCTGCATTATAAACTTCTATGAAGCGCTTGGGGGTTCAAAGTGCTCACCACACATCTAGATAAGTTCCTTTCGGGGTCTAGTTTCCAAAATGCGGTCACTTGTGGGGGGTTTCTACTGTTTAGCCACATCAGGGGCTCTGCAAACGCAACGTGACGCCCACAGAGCATTCCATCAAAGTCTGCATTTCAAAACGTCACTACTTCACTTCCGAGCCTCGGCATGTGCCCAAACAGTGGTTTACCCCCACATATGGGGTATCAGCGTACTCAGGAGAAACTGGACAACAACTTTTGGAGTCCAATTTCTTTTGTAACCCTTGGGAAAATAAAAAATTCTGGGCTAAATAATTATTTTTGAGGAAAGAAAATGTATTTATTATTTTCACGGCTCTGCATTATAAACTTCTATGAAGCACTTGGGGGTTCAAAGTGCTCCCCACACATCTAGATAAGTTCCTTTGGGGGTCTAGTTTCCAAAATGGGGTCACTTGTGGGGGGTTTCTACTGTTAAGCCACATCAGGGGCTCTGCAAACGCAACGTGACGCCCACAGAGCATTCCATCAAAGTCTGCATTTCAAAACGTCACTACTTCACTTCCGAGCCCCGGCATGTGCCCAAACAGTGATTTACCCCCACATATGGGGTATCAGCGTACTCAGGAGAAACTGGACAACAACTTTTGGGGTCAAATTTCTCCTGTTACCCTTGGGAAAATAAAAAATTGCAGGCTAAAAGATCATTTTTGAGAAAATAATTTTTTTTTTTTATTTTCATGGCTCTGCGTTATAAACTTTTGTGAAGCACTTGGGGGTTCAAAGTCCTCACCACACATCTAGATTAGTTCCTTTGGGGGTCTAGTTTCCAAAATGGTGTCATTTCTGGGGGATCTCCAATGTTTAGGCACACAGGTTCTCTCCAAACGTGACATGGTGTCCGCTAATGATTGGAGCTAATTTTCTATTTAAAAAGCCAAATGGCGTGCCATCCCTTCCGAGCCCTGCCGTGCGCCCAAACAGTGGTTTACCCCCACATATGGGGTATCAGCGTACTCAGGACAAACTGGACAACAATATTTGGGGTCCAATTTCTCCTATTATCCTTGGCAAAATAGGAAATTCCAGGCTAAAAAATCATTTTTGAGGAAAGAAAAATTATTTTTTATTTTCATGGCTCTGCGTTATAAACTTCTGTGAAGCACCTGGGGGTTTAAAGTGCTCAATATGCATCTAGATATGTTCCTTGGGGGGTCTAGTTTCCAAAATGGGGTCACTTGTGGTGGAGCTCCAATGTTTAGGCACACAGGGGCTCTCCAAACGCGACATGGTGTCCGCTAACAATTGGAGCTAATTTTCCATTCAAAAAGTCAAATGGCGCGCCTTCCCTTCCGAGCCCTGCCGAGTGCCCAAACAGTGGTTTACCCCCACATATGAGGTATCGACGTACTCGGGAGAAATTGCCCAACAAATTTTATGATCCATTTTATCCTACTGCCCATGTGAAAATGAAAAAATTGAGGCGAAAATAATTTTTTTGTGAAAAAAAAGTGCTTTTTCATTTTTACAGATCAATTTGTGAAGCACCTGAGGGTTTAAAGTGCTCACTAGGCATCTAAATAAGTTCCTTGGGGGGTCTAGTTTCCAAAATGGGGTTACTTGTGGGGGAGCGCCAATGTTTAGGCACACAGGAGCTATCCAAACGCGACATGGTGTCCGCTAACGATGGAAATAATTTTTCATTCAAAAAGTCAAATGGCGCTCCTTCCCTTCCGAGCCTTACCATGTGCCCAAACAGTGGTTTACCCCCACATGTGAGGTATTGGTGTACTCAGGAGAAATTGCCCAACACATTTTAGGATCCATTTTATCCTGTTGCCTATGTGAAAATGAAAAAATTGAGGCTAAAAGAATTTTTTTGTGAAAAAAAAGTACTTTTTCATTTTTACGGATCAATTTGTGAAGCACCTGGGGGTTCAAAGTGCTCACTATGCATCTAGATAAGTTCCTTGGGGCGTCTAGTTTCCAAAATGGGGTCACTTGTGGAGGAGCTCCAATTTTCAGGCACACGGGGGCTCTCCAAACGTGACATGGTGTCCGCTAAAGAGTGGAGCCAATTTTTGATTCAAAAAGTCAAATGGTGCTCCTTCCCTTCCAAGCCCTGGCGTGCGCCCAAACAGTGGTTTACCCCCACATATGAGGTATCAGCATACTCAGGACAAATTGGACAACAACTTTCATGGTTCAGTTTCTCCTTTTACCATTGGGAAAATAAAAAAATTGTTGCTAAAAGATAATTTTTGTGACTAAAAAGTTAAATGTTCATTTTTTCCTTCCATGTTGCTTCTGCTGCTGTGAAGCACTTGAAGGGTTAATAAACTTCTTGAATGTGGTTTTGAGTACCTTGAGGGGTGCAGTTTTTAGAATGGTGTCACTTTTGGGTATTTTCAGCCATATAGACCCCTCAAACTGACTTCAAATGTGAGGTGGTCCCTAAAAAAAATGGTTTTGTAAATTTCGTTGTAAAAATGACAAATCGCTGGTCAAATTTGAACCCTTATAACTTCCTAACAAAAAAAAATTTTGTTTCCAAAATTGTGCTGATGTAAAGTAAACATGTGGGAAATGTTATTTATTAACTATTTTGTGTCACATATCTCTCTGGTTTAACAGAATAAAAATTCAAAATGTGAAAATTGCGAAATTTTCAAAATTTTCGCCAAATTTCCGTTTTTATCACAAATAAACGCAGAATTTATTGACCTAAATTTACCACTAACATGAAGCCCAATATGTCACGAAAAAACAATCTCAGAACCGCTAGGATCCGTTGAAGCGTTCCTGAGTTATTACCTCATAAAGGGACACTGGTCAGAATTGCAAAAAACGGCAAGGTCTTTAAGGTCAAAATAGGCTGGGTCATGAAGGGGTTAAAGCTGCACATACTAACTTACCTACTTGCCATTGAAGAGAGCCTGTGTTCAAGTGACGTCAAGCAGACACAAGGCGGCAGCTTTTTATCTTCTTCAAGCTGGTGTCAGAGCAAGCATGACCAGCTGGAGCGCTGCCGACACTACTCATTCAGCACAGTCCGGATCTAATGTGAAGAAATCAGGCACATTCATTGACCATACCAGCATTTCACCACCCAGCATAGAGAACTACACACGTACGTCTCACAGAGCCCGTCCAACATTTCAGGTAGATGTCCAGTAGCCTATGAATATTGATATCTTTAAGGTGTATTTAGCACATATCATTTGTATCCATTTTTCCAGTGCTGTATATTAGCTTACACTTGTCGGTAGATCTGACCAGTAGCGATGATCGAGTTGGCCAATATTCAAATTCGCCAAATATGCATCAATTTGAATCAAATGTCTCCTAATATGCTTTGGTGTCTCTAATCCCCAGATCAACTAATATTTATCTCACCGCTCACCTTTGTTGCTTGCTGTCTACTGTCCGGTCCCTGGTGCTTCCTCTTACAGCCACCAGCTATAAAACGCTGGGTCTTTTCAAGCTAGTCCAGGAGATTTGATTGTGACCAGGCCCAGGATGTACTTTCACAAGCACATCGAAAGGTCATGGCATTACTACTGACTACAATGAGCGTACTGTTGTCACTCTATCTGTATAAATATGCTCACTGTGTACCGAGTGGATGCAGCCATTTGCAAGGCCCAGAAGACTAAAAGTAGGCAGGGACTATATAACTTCTTTTTCTCCCTGTAGCTGCTGTTCCTGTTAAATTGACAAACAGTATTAAAACTGCAGACTACATATATCTCTGAAATAAAATAATGTTTTGTAGGTAACATATTCCCTTCAATGCAGACAGAATTTAAAAATAGGCAACCAGACAAGGAGACAAGGGAGTTAAGATAGGTAAATCGATTTGATGCCAAAAAAATGCAGACTAGCATTTCAAAGCAGGATATTGCATGTGTTACAGGAGGCTTGCATGACCTCCGATGTGGCTGCACTAGCTTCCATATAATGCCTTGCAGCTATCACATCCAATAGTATAGCACAGCCAGGAGAGACATAGAATGTAACAGAAACATTTCGCAATGCGATCCAGCGCTTCATTAAAAAATTCTAAAATTCTTTTTTATTCCATATCCACTAAAATAGCATACAGACAGACACAAAAGTGGATTATATTAGCCCGCAGAATAGCAGAAGCAATTAATACAGCAGCCATTGTGTAGTGAATTGGGTTAATGAGAGTTCACAGATTAGCAACAGAGTTAAAGAAAGAAAGCTTTTAAACACCAAATAAATATAACGCATAGTTTGTATGACATGAAAGTGAATGACACTTGAAAAGTGTTGAATATAGTCCTAGGAGACCTCAGACTGTTACATGTGTATTTTCAGAGCAATTTGAGGCTTTTGTATGCTTGCAATTAATGGCAAATCTTCACTGCAAATTGAATTTCTGCAAAAAAAAATGTGATGCAGCAGGCAAGTCTGAATTTTAAAAGATTTTCTCATCTTTATAATAGAGCCAAAAATGTGTTTGCAAAGTGAAAACCTTCATTTTAAGTCCTTTATCTAGAAGGGAGACGGTGGAGTTGCACCCTTTAGGTACTCAACATGATACTGCACTGTAGAATTGAGGGACACTTTGGGAAAGTTACAGCTTTAATCGCAATTTTCATTTCAGACCACGATAGTCATGGCATGGCTTAAAACTCCTCACACAAGACATAGAAACACAGAGACTTGGTGGTTCTTTACCTTTTTGAATTAAAAACTTAAAGTTATACTTTAACACCTTAACAACTTGCTATGTACTTTTTCATTATGGGTGGAATGTATGGAGCGCAGCAGCTGATCTTATCTCAAACGTGGCAGATTGCCGCTGTGTTAGGCTGGTTTCACATTTGCGTTTAAAAACGCAGCGTTTCAAACACAAACGCATTTGGTGAAAAAACGTGTTTAAACGCTGCATGTTTTAGACGCATGCCTTTTTGCATGTTTTAATACAAACGCGGCGTTTTGACGCGTTTACATGCGTTTTTTCCTGCGTTTGCATTTTTGAAACGCATGATGAGAAATGTGTGACAGCTGCCAATCATTAAAATCAATCATCAAATTCAAAAGAAAACCCACTATAAACAGAAATAGCTAGGGTTAGGATCCCTAGTAACCCTAGGGACCCTAACCCTAACCCAAACCCTAAGTGATCCTAACCCTAACCCAAACCCTAAGGGATCCTAAACCTAACCCTAACCCAAACCCTAACCCTAAGGGATCCTAACCCTAACCCAAACCCTAACCCTAAGGGATCCTAACCCTAACCCTAACCCAAACCCTAACCCTAAGGGATCCTAACCCTAACCCTAACTCAAACCCTAACCCTAAGGGATCCTAACCCTAACCCTAACCCAAACCCTAGGGATCCTAACTCTAACCCTAACCCTTAGGGTTAGGGTTAGGGATAGGATCCCTTATGGTTAGGGTTAGGGTTGGGGGTTGGCTTATCAGTGTGTATTCTTGTGTTTTTCTATTAAAACGCATGCGTTTAAAAACGCATTCAAACGCATGTGCTTAATAACGCATGCGTTTACATAGACAGCAATACGTTTTTTTGCCGCAAAAAATGCATGTGTTTTTTTGCGGCAAAAAAACGCAGCTAGAAATTACTACATGTTGCATTTCTGCAACCAAACGCATGCATAGAAACAACGCATGCATTGTCAAAATGCGACAAAATGCATGCAAAAAAACGCATGCATTTTTAATGTTAAGTATAGGAAAAAAAACGCATGTGTTTTCTTGCGCAAAAACGTAGCGGCAAAAAACGCAAATGTGAAACCAGCCTCACGTAGCTGGCGTCTGCCTGTAACACATAATCAATCACTGATGTTGATATTGAAATCCGATGTCATTTATTGATATCGACATTCTAGGATGCAATTGCATGAGGCTGATGTGCTACCAATACTGCCAGGGATCTACTGAAGGACTTGGATGCGACCAAGAGCAGGCGCTTGGTAAGCCTGCAGCGCTGTAAGTCAGATCGCTGATCTGACAGAGTGCTGTGAAACTGTCAGATCAGCGATCTGTGATGTCCCCCCCGGGACAAAGTAAAAAAGTTTAAAAAAAATGTCCAAATGTGTAAAAAAAAAAAAATTCCTAAATAATGAAAAAAAATATGTATATTATTCCCATAAATACATTTCTTTATCTAAATAAAAAAAAACAATAAAAGTACACATATTTAGTATTGTCGCGTCCGTAACGACCCAACCTATAAAACTGTCCCACTAGTTAACCCCTTCAGTAAACACCGTAAAAAAAAGAGACAAAAAACAACGCTTTATTATCATACCGCCAAACAAAAAGTGGAATAACACGCGATCAAAAAGATGAATATAAATAACCATGGTACCGCTGAAAATGTCATCTTGTCCCGCACAAAACGAGCCGCCATACAGCATCATCAGCAAAAAATAAAAAAGTTATAGTCCTCAGAATAAAGAGATGCAAAAATAATTATTTTTTCTATAAAATAGTTTTTATCGTATAAAAGCGCAAAAGGTAAGTATGTAGTGGTTGTTTTTTTACTTTAACTATGGTAACCAGGGTAAACATCGGGTTACTAAGCGCGGCCCTGCGCATAGTAACCCAATGTTTACCCTGGTTACCAGCGAAGACATCGCTGAATCGGCAAGTATCAAATATAAATAGTAAAGCCGCACCCTATAATGGCAATGTCTCTATGGACAGCAGAGTGCACGTCCTCACCAGGGGATCCATCCCAGTAGGTAAATCCAGAAGCACATGAAGAAAAGGACAGCACCACAGCAATTGTGAAAAGACAGCTCCAAAGTTTTTTCTGCCATCTGCAACGTTTCGGTCCGTGGACCTTTTTCAAGCATAGTGAAAAGACAATACAACCACCATTATATACCCTTAGGCCAAACCCATTAATTAACAAGCAACCAATGATGTGGCTCCATATACCTGGAAAAATACATCATAGTGCAATGTACATATATACATATAAAAACAGTCCCACATTGCCAGCCCCCTATATATACTAGCCGCTAACATAGTCCAACTACCTCTGATCGCTCGCCACTATTGTGTGACACTCGTAAATCCCCAATAAGTCCCCAAAGTCCACAATGTAAACAAATATCACTCGCACCAATCCGGGTACTGCATCCACGATCGTCATGTCATTGTGGGCGTGTTCAGAACAAGAGCAGTCCAATCAGCTACTCAATCTTAAATCATGTGATCGACATATGCCCAGCATGCAGTGCTCCTCACCGCACTAGTTCATAGGCTGCTGGACCACATGTCAGTGGTAAACAAACACCGCCCACACACGCCGATTCAGCGATGTCAGCGGGAGATCCAGCGAAGAGATAAAGTTCTGGACTTTCTTCCCCGACCAGCGATATCACAGCAGGGGCCTGATCGCTGCTGCCTGTCACACTGGACGATATCGCTAGCCAGGACGCTGCAACTAGGGTTGAGCGACCTTCACTTTTATAGGATCGGGTCGGGTTTCACGAAACCCGACTTTTGGAAAAGTCGGGTCGAGTGAAATCGGCCGATCCTATAAAAAAGTCGGGGTCGGGGTCGGCCGAAACTCGAAACCCAATGCAGTGCATTGGGTTTCCATGGTTCCCAGGGTCTGAAGGAGCGGAAACTCTCCTTCAGGCCCTGGGATCCATATTTAAGTGTAAAATATAGAATTAAAATAAAAAATATCCTTATACTTACCCTCTGACGCGCCCTGGTACTAACCGGGAACCTTCCTTCCTTAGAATCAGCCTTCCAGGACCTTCGGTGACGTCGCGGGTGACGTCGCGGCTTGTGATTGGCCGCGCGAGCGGTCACATGGGCGGCCGCGCGGCCAATCACAAGCCGCGACGTCACCGCGACGTCACGGCAAGGTCCTAGAAGCGCGGATTCGAAGGAGGAAGGCTGCCGGTTAGTACCAGGGCGCGTCAGAGGGTAAGTATTGCAATATTTTTTATTTTAATTCTATATTTTACACTTTAATCTGAATTCCGATACCAATTCCCGATATCTTAAACATATCGGGAATCGGGATCGGAATTCCGATTCCAGATTCAAAAGATCGCCGACTTCATGGCCGACCCCCCACTGGGGTCGGGTCGGGTTTCATGAAACCCGACCTTGCCAAAAGTCGGCGACTTTTGAACAATTTCGACCCGTTTCGCTCAACCCTAGCTGCAACGTCACGGATCGCTAGCGATATCGTCTAGTGTGACGGTACCTTTAAACCTAATAATTGGTTGGGCCAGCCTTAACAGCAAGGACTGTAATCAAGACTGAGTTTGTAATTACTAACAAGGAGTATTTTACAACACTCTAGAGAAATTTGGCCCACTCATCTTTGCAGAATTGTTGTAATTCAGCCACATTGGAGAGTTTACGAGCATGAACCACCGTCTAAGGTAATGCCATCGCATCTGTTAGGACTGGCGGAACGCACCAAGACAGATGGTATAGATGCGTTCGCAGTCCGGGGTCCACCGTGCAGGTGAAAACCTGCTGCTAGCAATTAGCAGACTATATGGCGGTACACTAGAGTATACACGCGTGGGTTAACCTCACCCAGCGTGAAAGAAGCAATCCTGTTAAGGCACAGGACCGCGGTACCGCACCTAAAGCATGAGCAAGTAGTCAGCGAACTCAACCCCAACTGGGATTGAAGTCCGATTAGACCCTTGCTGGCGCAACACCGCAACTGGGTGTGAAATGAAACAGAAGAGCATGCAGTGCCGCACTGATGAACGCCACTAACCACCCAGGCTTGGGTAAGGAAAGCACAGAGGAAGTGCACGGCGCCGTACTGGCGGTCACAGCAACTGGAAGCTATAATGTGTGACTAGTGCTGTAGGATAAGTCGGGAGCTAGGTAGCAGCCATACACCTTCCGCGAACAGTCATACTATAGGGTAGGGGTATCCAAGGACGACTTGCACTCACAACATACACACATTAGAAATTGTTTGACAATACTAGCACATGGCCGTGCGGTCATGCGCAGTTTATATAGCAGCAGCACAGGAAGTGGCCACAGCACTTTTGCCCTTCTAGGACCTGCCAAGAGGACCAATGGAATGTGCTGCAGAGCCTGAGCACATGACCCTCGATCTCCAACGGGAGACCTTACGCTGGGCAAGCTCAGTACGTTCAGACAAGGACTTAGTCCCAGAGAAGTCCGCTCGCTGCTGACCAGCACAGACTTTAATAGCAGAGACTGGAGAAGCAGCAGTAACTCTAAGAACAGAGTGAGAATGAGCAAGACGCTGGGACCGACGTCCTTGCTGAGCAGACTCCACTGCGGCTGGACAAGAATGGGAGACCGCAGCGGAGGTGGCTCGAGATTCCCCCTGTGCAGAAGCGGGAACTCGACCCCTAACATGGCCCCCCCTCCTTGGGCCTCGCTACGTTCGAAGGCAGCAATGAGCTGCGGAGCCCGAATGTGCTCAACAGGCTCCCAGGACCTGTCCTCGGGGCCATAACCCTTCCAGTCCACCAAATAAAATTTTTTATCACGCACCACCTTGCACCCCAAAATAGCGTTCACCTCATAATCGTCCGAAGACGAACCCGATGTCCCAGCAGATGACTCGGAGAACCGGGACATATACACGGGTTTCAAGAGGGACACATGAAAGGTGTCGGTGATACCCAGGCGTGGCGGAAGGGCCAAACGATAGACCACAGGATTAACCTGCTCGAGGACCTTGAAAGGACCCAAGTAGCGAGGAGCAAATTTAGTGGACTCAACTCGCAGCCTGATGTTACGGGCGGAGAGCCACACCAAGTCGCCAGGAGCAAAGGTCGGAGCGGGGCGCCGATGAGCATCGGCGGAGGACCTCATTCTCTCCTTAGAGGCCCGAATGGCATTCTGAGTGCGGTCCCAAATATCCCGTGCCTCCACAGCCCAGTCTGCCACCCTGGAGTCGGCGGAAGACACGGGCATAGGCACAGGTACCCGTGGATGCTGACCATAGTTGAGGAGGAATGGGGTTTGTCCAGTGGAGTCGGCTATGGCGTTGTTCAGTGCAAACTCTGCCCATGATAGCAAGGATGCCCAGTCATCCTGCCTGGCTGAAACAAAATGTCGCAGGTATGTGACCAAGGTCTGGTTGGCCCTCTCTACCAACCCATTCATCTCGGGATGATAAGCGGAAGAGAGATTCAACTCAATACTGAGAAGACGACACAGCTCTCTCCAGAACCGAGACGCAAACTGGGGACCCCGGTCACTGACAATTTTGTCAGGCATACCATGTAGGCAGAAGATGTGCTTAATGAACAACGCAGCCAAGGCCCGTGCAGAAGGTAACCGTGGTAGCAGCACCAAATGCACCATTTTCGAGAAATGATCGGTGATGACCCAAATGATGGTACAGCCGCGAGACTTGGGCAAACCCACGACAAAGTTCATCCCGACCATCTCCCAGGGCCTATCTGCCACCGGCAAGGGATAGAGCAACCCAGCTGGCCTTTGACGCGGAGATTTATTTTTGGCGCAGGAGACACACGCCAGAATATAATCCCTGACATCCCGGACCATATGCGGCCACCAGTACGTCCTTCCCAGTAGCTCAGATGTCCTCTTTGTCCCAAAGTGTCCACCCACTCTGGACGAATGAGCCCAAGAGAGAACCTCCGGTCGCAAATTAATGGGCACAAAAGTCTTGCCGGGAGGCACAGACTCAAGCGAAACCGGTGCTACGTTTCTCAGGCTCTCAGAGGGAACAATAAGCTGAGGCTCCTCTTCCTCCTCTTCAGTTGACATAAGGGAGCGAGAGAGAGCATCAGCACGAATATTCTTCTCCCCGGCGAGAAAATGAAGAGAAAAGTGGAACCGGGAAAAGAACAAGGACCATCTGGCTTGGCGAGAATTTAGCCGCTGGGCTGTCTGTAAGTAGACCAAATTTTTGTGGTCAGTGTAAACCTGGAAGGGAAACCGCGCACCTTCCAGAAGATGTCTCCACTCTGAAAAGGCCAACTTCATTGCTAGCAGCTCCCTATCCCCGATGGAGTAGTTTCTCTCTGCTGGCGAGAAAGTCTTAGAGAAGAAGAAGCATGGATGCTTCCGACCTTGAGCATCCTTCTGGTAGAGGACTGCTCCAGCACCAACGGACGAGGCATCCACCTCCATTAGGAATGGCTTATCCACATCGGGACGATGTAAGATGGGAGCGCTAGCAAAGTGGGACTTAATAGAAGTGAAGGCCTTGGAGACCTCTTCCGACCACAATTTAGGATTCGCTCCCTTCTTGGTGAGGGCTACCAAAGGAGCTACCAGAGTTGAGAAGTGGGGAATGAACTGGCGGTAATAGTTAATGAAGACCATAAAGCGCTGCACCGCTTTAAGAGAATGGGGCTCTTGCCAGTCCATCACAGCCTGTAGTTTGGCAGGATCCATAGCCAATCCCTGGGCGGAGATGATATAGCCCAGGAACGGCAAAGACTCCTGCTCAAACATACACTTCTCCAACTTAGCGTAAAGAGAGTTTGCCCGTAGGAGGTCGAAGACTCTGCCAACATCTCTCCGGTGGGAGTCAATATCTGGAGAAAAGATGAGAATATCATCCAGATAGACTACAACTGAGGTGGAAAGCATATCCCGGAAGATGTCGTTGACAAAGTCTTGAAAAACGGCTGGGGCATTACAGAGCCCGAAGGGCATCACCAGATACTCATAGTGCCCATCTCTGGTGTTAAACGCCGTTTTCCATTCGTCCCCCTCACGGATGCGAATCAGGTTGTAAGCACCCCGCAGATCTAATTTAGTAAATACCCTTGCTCCCCGAAGCCTATCGAAGAGCTCAGATATCAAGGGCAAAGGATACTTGTTCTTAACGGTGATAGCGTTAAGACCCCTGTAGTCTATGCATGGACGTAGCTCCCCATTCTTCTTCTGCACGAAGAAGAACCCTGCCCCAGCAGGTGACACTGACTTCCTGATAAACCCTCTTGCCAGATTCTCTTGAATGTACTGAGACATGGCCTCCGTCTCCGGGAGAGATAATGGATAAACTCGACCCCGGGGAGGCTCCGCACCAGGCAAGAGATCGATAGGACAGTCATAGGGGTGATGGGGCGGAAGGGTCTCCGCCGCCTTCTTGGAGAACACGTCTGCGTAAGACCAATATTGCTTGGGGAGAGAGGATAGATCTGCGGGTACCTCAGTAATAGCAACCTGAACGCACTCTCGGTGACACCTACCCCCACATGATTCACCCCATCCCAGAATTCTGCCTGAGGACCACTCGATGTGAGGAGAGTGGTACCGTAGCCAAGGTATCCCCAACAGGTCCTCATCAATACCCTCAGGAATGACGAGCAGAGAAATAATCTCCTGATGGCATGGCGACAGGGACAGAGTAACAGGGATGGTCTGATGTGTTATCTGTGCGGGGAGTGTCGACCCATTCACCACTCGTACCGTTACTGGTTGAGATAGCATAACCAGGGGTATTGCGTGACGTTGGGCGAAGGCAGAAGACATGAAATTGCCCTCCGCCCCAGAATCCACGCAGAGGTCTACCGAGTGGGAGGATGAGCCAAAGGTAATTGTCCCCTTAAAGGACAATTTGGAGGCAAACGTCCCAGTGTCTAGTGCACCTCCACCTACTACCACTAGACGCTGACGTTTCCTCGACCGCTGATGACATCTGGTGGCAAGATGTCCTGACTGTTGGCAAACATGGCAACCCTGGAGTGCACGAGCGGTCTGGGACTTAGATTCCGCTCGTGACACCACCTTAGGTTCCTGGAACTCAGGAGCCTGGACTGGAGATTCCAAAGGTTTGGCGAAGGTGGGAGCCAGCTGAAACCTCTGCCTACACTGGGCTCGCTCTAACCTCCGCTCGTGAAAACGGAGGTCAATGCGAGTAGATACTGCTATTAACTCCTCCAGTGTGGCGGGAATCTCCCTAGTGGCCAGAGCATCCTTAACGTGGTCAGCCAGCCCCCTCCAAAATATAGGGATAAGGGCTTTATCCGACCACTCCAGCTCAGATGCCAGAGTGCGGAAATGGACGGCAAAAAGGCGTACCAAGGACGAGCCCTGAGTCAGTGCCAACAGTTGGAGCGCCGTGTCATGGGTGACATGAGGTCCTAGAAAGACCTGTTTCACAGTGCTCAGGAACAACGGAGCACTCTGCACCACATGATCGCCACGCTCCCACAGCGGCGTAGCCCACTGCAACGCCCTGTCCGACAATAAGGAAATTATAAAGCCCACCTTAGCCTGCTCTGTAGGGAAACGAGAGGCCAGAAGCTCGAGATGTATTGAGCACTGACTCACGAAACCCCTACAGGACTTACTGTCACCAGAAAATTTCTCTGGTAGCGGGAGGCGAGATAGCGTCGGTACAGGAGCGGCAGTGGACAAGGTAGCTGCAGCCACACTTGCAGCCTGAACAGCGACAGCAGTAACATCCACAGCTGAGGTTGAATGCTCAAGAGCCGCCAACCTTCCCTCCAGCTGCTGGATGTACCGCTGTAAACGCTGGTCGTCCACCATTTTACTAGCCAGACCCTGGCGCTAGTATTCTGATAGGACTGGCGGAACGCACCAAGACAGATGGTATACATGCGTTCGCAGTCCGGGGTCCACCGTGCAGGTGAAAACCTGCTGCTAGCAATTAGCAGACTATATGGCGGTACACTAGAGTATACACGCGTGGGTTAACCTCACCCAGCGTGAAAGAAGCAATCCTGTTAAGGCACAGGACCGCGGTACCGCACCTAAAGCACGAGCAAGTAGTCAGCGAACTCAACCCCAACTGGGATTGAAGTCCGATTAGACCCTTGCTGGCGCAACACCGCAACTGGGTGTGAAATGAAACAGAAGAGCATGCACTGCCGCACTGACAAACGCCACTAACCACCCAGGCTTGGGTAAGGAAAGCACAGAGGAAGTGCACGGCGCCGTACTGGCGGTCACAGCAACTGGACGCTATAATGTGTGACTAGTGCTGTAGGATAAGTCGGGCGCTAGGTAGCAGCCATACACCTTCCGCGAACAGTCATACTATAGGGTAGGGGTATCCAAGGACGACTTGCACTCACAACATACACACATTAGAAATTGTTTGACAATACTAGCGCATGGCCGTGCGGTCATGCGCAGTTTATATAGCAGCAGCACAGGAAGTGGCCACAGCACTTTTGCCCTTCTAGGACCTGCCAAGAGGACCAATGGAATGTGCTGCAGAGCCTGAGCACATAATAATAATAATAATAATAATAATAATAATTTTTATTTATATAGCGCCAACATATTCCGCAGCGCTTTACAAATTATAGAGGGGGCTTGTACAGACAATAGACATTACAGCATAACAGAAATACAGTTCAAAACAGATACCAGGAGGAATGAGGGCCCTGCTCGCAAGCTTACAAACTATGAGGAAAAGGGGAGACACAAGATGTGGATGGTAACAATTGCTTTAGTTATTCAGACCGGCCATAGTGTAAAGCTCGGGTGTTCATGTAAAGCTGCATGAACCAGTTAACTGCCTAAGTATGTAGCAGTACAGACACAGTGGGCTATTAACTGCATAAAGTGAATGAGAACATGATGCGAGGAACCTGATAGTTTTTTTTTTTTATAAATAGGCCACACAGGGATAGTTAGGTTAATGCATTGAGGCGGTAGGCCAGTCTGAACAAATGAGTTTTTAGGGTACGCTTAAAACTGTGGGGATTGGGGATTAATCGTATTAACCTAGGTAGTGCATTCCAAAGAATCGGCGCAGCACGTGTAAAGTCTTGGAGACGGGAGTGGGAGGTTCTGATTATTGAGGATGCTAACCTGAGGTCATTAGCGGAGCGGAGGGCACGGGTAGGGTGGTAGACTGATACCAGGGAGGAGATGTAGGGTGGTGCTGAGCCATGGAGTGCTTTGTGGATGAGGGTAGTAGTTTTGTACTGGATTCTGGAGTGGATGGGTAGCCAGTGTAATGACTGGCACATGACCCTCGATCTCCAACGGGAGACCTTACGCTGGGCATGCTCAGTACGTGCAGACAAGGACTTAGTCCCAGAGAAGTCCGCTCGCTGCTGACCAGCACAGACTTTAATAGCAGAGACTGGAGAAGCAGCAGTAACTCTCAGAACAGAGTGAGAATGAGCAAGACGCTGGGACCGACGTCCTTGCTGAGCAGACTCCACTGTGGCTTGACAAGAATGGGAGACCGCAGCGGAGGTGGCTCGAGATTCCCCCTGTGCAGAAGCGGGAACTCGACCCCTAACAGCATCTTAATCAGATTAAGGTCTTTGACTTGGCCACTCAAAAGTCTTAATTTTGTTTTATTAAGCCATTTACAGGTAGATTTGTTGGTGTATTTTGGATCATTTTTCTGCTGCATAACCCAAGTGCGCTTCAGCTTGAGGTCATAATTCGCGAACAGATAGCTGGACATTCTCCTTCAGGATTTTTTGGTAGACAGCAGAACTCATGGTTCCATTTACCACAGCAAGTTTTTCAGGTCCTCAATCAGCAAAACCGTCCCAGACCATCACACTTCCACCACCATATTGTACTGTTGGTTTGATGTTCCTTTTCTTAAATGCTGTGTAACTTCTACGCCAGAATGGTAACACCTTCCAAACAGTACAACCTTTGTCTCATCAGTCCATAGAGTAGTCTGCCAAAAGTTTTGGGGATCAACTAAATTTTTTCTGGCAAAACTGAGACATGTCTTCATGTTCTTATTGCTCAGCAGTGTTATTTGTCTTTGAACTCTGCCATTTTTGCCCAGTCTGTTTCTTATGGTGAAGTAATGAACATTGACCTTAACTAAAGCAAGTGAGACCTGAATTTCTTTGAATGTTGTTGTTGGGTCTTTTGTCACCTCTTGGATGAGTCATCACTGTGCTGCTGGGGTAATTTTGGTCAGCCATCCACTCCTATAGTGGGAAGGTTCACCACTATTCCTTGTTTTTGCGGTTTGTGGATAATGGCTTTCACTGTAGCTCACTGGTGTTCAAAAGCTTGAGAAAAATATTTACAAACTTTTCCAGACTGATAGATCTCAATTAGTTTATATCTCATTTGCTCTAGAATTTCTATGAATTGCAGCCTGATGTGTAGCTTTTGAGGAATTTTTGGTCTACTTAAATTGTCAGGCAGGTCCTATTTAAGTGATTTCTTGAATGAGAATGGGTGTGGAAGTAATCAGTCTTGCCTGTGGCTTAGGAATTTGAGCTCAGCTTTCCAAAGACGTGATAAACCACAGTTAATCAATGTTTTCAGGAGGGGGCATTCATTTTCTCACACAGGGTCCTGTATGTTCAGATTGCTTTTATCTTTAACTAGATGGTGGCCCGATTCTAACGCATCGGGTATAATAGAATATGTATGTCCACGTAGTATATTGCACAGGCACGTAGTATATTGCCCAGTCATGTAGTATATTGCCCAGCCACGTAGTATATTGCCCAGCCACATAGTATAGTATATTGCCCAGTCACGTAGTATATTGCCCAGCCACGTAGTATATTGCCCAGTCACGTAGTATATTGCCCAGCCACGTAGTATATTGCCCAGCCACGTAGTATATTGGCCAGCCACGTAGTATATTGCCCAGTCATGTAGTATATTGCCCAGCCATGTATTATATTGCCCAGCCACAGAGTATATTGCCCAGCCACGTAGTATATTGCCCAGTCACGTAGTATATTGCCCAGCCACGTAGTATATTGCCCAGTCACGTAGTATATTGCCCAGTCACGTAGTATATTGCCCAGCCACAGAGTATATTGCCCAGCCACGTAGTATATTGCCCAGCCACACAGTATATTGCCCAGCCACGTAGTACATTGCCCAGCCACGTAGTTCACGTAGTATATTGCCCAGTCACATAGTATATTGCCCAGCTACGCACAGAGCCACGTAGTATACAGCAGAGCTACGTAGTATACAGCACAGAGCCACGTAGTATACAGCACAGAGCCACGTAGTATAC